>NC_136961.1:34801267-35466148 GCF_032717465.1 Coenobita brevimanus | reverse complement strand
TTCCTGCTTCTCAGAACAAGTTATGTAAATAAACTCCTCCTCCACCTTTCACCTTCCGTTGTCTTTTCAGAACAAGTTTATCATTGCCAAAAGGCAAAACTCATTCATCATGCCTCTCACTTGTTATGAAAGGTTACTTTAAACTAATTAATATTATTTAGAAATATGATATCCATCTCTTTAATTCTAAGTTGTATCGAAAAAATAAGTAATTTCCTCTCTTATTTTTATTTCTTCCTATCCTTACTTATCTTACCTTTTCCTCTCTCCTCCACCTTTCACCTTCCTGCTTCTCAGAACAAGTTATGTAAATAAACTCCTCCTCCACCTTTCACCTTCCATTGTCTTTTCAGAACAAGTTTATCATTGCCAAAAGGCAAAACTCATTCATCATACCTCTCACTTATTATGAAAGGTTACTTTAAACTAATTAATATTATTTAGAAATATGATATCCATCTCTTTAATTCTAAGTTATATCGAAAAAATAAGTAATTTCCTCTCTTATTTTTATTTCTTCCTATCCTTACTGATCTTACCTTTTCCTCTAGTTATATCAAAAAAATAAGTAATTTCCTCTCTTATTTTTATTTCTTCCTATCCTTACTGATCTTACCTTTTCCTCTAGTTATATCGAAAAAATAAGTAATTTCCTCTCTTATTTTTATTTCTTCCTATCCTTACTTGTCTTACCTTTTCCTCTAGTTATATCGAAAAAATAAGTAATTTCCTCTCTTATTTTTATTTCTTCCTATCCTTACTTGTCTTACCTTTTCCCTCCCTCCCTCTCTCTCTCTCTTTCTATATCCTCTTTAACGCCTCTTCCCCCTTTCTCCTTCCATTGTCTTTTCAGAACAAGTTTATCATTGCCAGGAGGCAAAACTTATGTGTCATACCTCTCACATGTTATGAAAGAAAGGTTACTTGAAAGTAATTAATATTATTTAGAAATATGATATCCATATCTTTAATTCTAAGTTATATCGAAAAATAAGTAATTCTCTCTCTTATTTTTATTTCTTCCTATTTTTACTTCTCTTACCTATCCCTCCCTCTCTCTCTCTCTTTCTATATCCTCTTTAACTCCTCTTCCCCCTTTCACCTTCCATTGTCTTTTCAGAACAAGTTTATCATTGCCAGGAGGCAAAACTCATGCGTCATGCCTTTGTCCTCAGAAAAAATTATTTAGTAATTTATTGTCGTCGTAAACTCCAAATAAAGAACATCATATTACCATCCCTCTCACTTGTTATGAAAGAAAGGTTACTTGAAAGTATTTAATATTATTTAGAAATGTTGATAAAAATAGATTCCATAAATATAAAGAATATCTTTAATTCTAAGTAATATCGAAAAAATGAGTAATTCTCTCTTATTTTTATTTCTTCCTATCCTTACTTCTCTTACCTCTCCCTCCCTCCTTCTCTCTTTTAGAAATCGAAATAGAGGACCAAGAAATTGGAGAATCAATGGCAATCCTTTGTGTAGAATTATCAATTTTAGAAAAAATAATAAAAGAAATGAAATGAAAAATCCTTTTTTTTATTTACTTTATCTCTTTTCAGTTGTTATCGCTAATCTTTGTACCTATCTTCTGTCTTAGATAAATTGCTACTGGAGGAATTTTTATTTCCTCGAGAAATATTAGTTATTCCAGAGTCCTACTACTAACCCAGAGCCATCTTCTGCAACTAAGGTTACAACAATCCACAACCACATCATAAGCTTCCCTCCCGAAGGAATAGAAAAAAACTGGAAAAACAATATTATTTAATCAATTTTAATTTAAACATTTAGCAAAGATTGCAGCTGGAGATTTTAACTAAATATGCAAAAACATTACTCATGTAACAAAATAAGCAATAACAATACTAACTTTGCAAACAAAGCAGAAAACTTGTCTAATTTAGATAAATAAGCAATTTTCCTATCTCGGCACGACATATATATATATATATATATATATATATATATATATATATATATATATATATATATATATATATATATATATATATATATATATATATAGATATATATATATATATATAGATATATATATATATATATATATATATATATATATATATATATATATATATATATATATATATATATATATATATATATATATATATATATATATATATATATATATATATATATATATATATATATATATATATATATATATATATATATATATATATATATATATATATATATATATATATATATATATATATATATATATATATACACACACACACAGTCATGGGAGACTTCAATGCAAAGGTTGGAAAATAAAAATAATGGAGAAATATGTATGGGAAAATTTGGAGTGGGAGAGGAGGAACGAAAGAGGAGAAATGCTGGTAAACTTTGCTGAAATGTATGACATGAGAATAATGAACACATTCTTTCACAACAGAACAGGGAGAAAGTGGACTTGGAGAGACCGAAATGGAGAAACAAAGAATGAAATCGACTTCTTTATAGCAGATAAGAATAACACGATCGCAAATGTCACAGTATCAACAAAGAAAAAATAGGAAGTGACCATAGAATGGTGGGTTGCACAGCAAGACTCAGTTTCAAAAGTGAAAGAAAGAAGATGATTAAAGGTAAAAAGATATGCCCGATAAAAGTAAACGAAAACAAAGCTGCCTCTCAGTTGGAAATAAGGAATAGATTTCAGGATCTAAGTAATGCTGAATGTGACACTGATCAGCTGAATGACAGACTAACAAAAATGCTAAGCGAATCAGCGGAAGTAGTAGGAAAACCTAATACAACGAAAGCCAAGAAGTATTAAAAAAAGACACTCGAGCTTGTGAAATAAAAGGAGATGAAAGTAAAAACAAATAATGATGAAATAGAACGAGCAGAATTAAATGGGCTTATCAGCAAAAGACAAAAAGAAGAAAAAAGAAACAAAAACATGGATCAGATCAAGGAAGCCATCAAGAAGGGAAAAAGTCTGGATCAGGTCCGAGGTAGAATGGCATTGGGAAAGCAACAAATTACATCACTGAAAGACAAAAACGGTGAAGTCATTAAATGCAGAGATAAGATGTTAAAGAGAACTGAAGACTTTTACGAAGAACTGTATACATCAAGGACCGTAGTGACGGTGGCTAACTTTTCAGTTGACACAAGTGAAGTGCCCGAGGAGGCGCCGGACGAGGTGAATATTTCTCTTAAAAGTATGAAAAGAAGGAAAGCTCCGGGAGAAGATGGAATAGTAGCAGACTTACTGTTGGATGCAGGGGTATAAGTGCAAAATAGGCTTCCTCACTTCTTTGCTCAATGTATAAAGGAGAGGAAAATTTCCAAAACATGGTGTAGTGCAGTAGTTGTTTTGCTTCGGAAAAAATGTGACTCAAAGGATCTTGGTAACTATCGACCCATTGGCTTGCTATCAGTCATTTGCAAACGTTTCACTGAAGTCGTTGCGAACAGAATAACTGCAAATTTGGAGGAAGACCGGCCTCATGAACGGGTTGGATTCCAAAGCGGTATTCGACTGCTGATCGTCTGCACACAATCAATCAGCTAGTTGAGAAAACTACAGAGTATGGGGAACTGCTGTGCTTGGGTTTTGTTGATAGCGAAGGGGCTTTCGACTCAGTGGAGCACATAGTAATTATAGATTCATTGCGAGAACAAGAAGTAAATGAGAACATTTTAAAACTGCTGCAAGGCATGTGTAAAGAGTGAACTGCTGCAGTTTGATTGCATGAGGACTTAGCAGGAATTAAGATTGAGAGGGGCGTGAATCGGGGAGATACAATTTCACCAGAAATATTTACAGCATGGGAGGGAAACGTCCGGCCTCCGGGCCGTATAAGGCCCGCGAGACCATTTGATCAGGCCATCTAGGCAAATCATAAATGCAGTTTCATAAACTCATGAACGAATATATATATATATATATATATATATATATATATATATATATATATATATATATATATATATATATATATATATATATATATATATATATATATATATATATATATATATATGGAGGCAGTCACCATCGACTCACTCGATGTAGTGCTGCTCTTGGGTGTCCGCCCTTTCCTCTTCATCCTTCTTTCCTTCGATCCTCTTCTGTCTTTCTTTCCTTCATTCTTACCTCATCTTTCTGCCTACGGGTGACTTTACACCCCCTCTTCTGTCTTTCTTTCCTTCATTCTTTCCTCTTCCTTCTGCCTGTGGGTAACTCGACACTGAGTGACAAGCCAAATGGTTTCCTGTACACCAGGAAACCATTTACTATGCTGGGTAGTAACCATATAACCAAATTTTGGCGCCTAGTAGTTTAGTGGGATATTACGGAGCTCCAGTCGGATTGACCCGGTGAAGGTTTATATATAAGGGGTGACTTGGGATTATTGCTCACGCAATGCCACTCAGGGATGAGTGAGGGTGGTCACCGTCATCTTAAATATCAAGACCAACTAGCCTAGCTCCGGGCTCCTACGCTCCTAATGGGGCAATGTACTGTAGGATTGGATGATGAATGAATGAATATATATATATATATATATATAGAGAGAGAGAGAGAGAGAGAGAGAGAGAGAGATAGAGAAAAAAAAAAATAGATACAGATATAGATATATTTATGTACATATATGTGTATAGATAGATAGATAGATAGATAGATAGATTTATATATATATATATATATATATATATATATATATATATATATATATATATATATATATATATATATATAATATAGATAGATATAGATATATAGATATATTTACTGTATATATATACATACATATATATATATATAGAGAGAGAGAGAGATCTTTCTCTCTCTCTATATATATATCTATCTATCTATCTATATCTATCTATCTATCTATCTATATATATATATATATATATATATATATAATATAGATAGATATAGATATATAGATATATTTACTGTATATATATACATACATATATATATATATAGAGAGAGAGAGAGAGATCTTTCTCTCTCTCTATATATATATCTATCTATCTATCTATCTATATCTATCTATCTATCTATCTATCTATATATATATATATATATATATATATATATATATATATATGTATCGGAACACGGCTAGCACTAAATATCGTGCCACCGCTAGCACCAATAAAATGTATCGTCGCACTGCTGGCCACCAATTTAATGTAGCCGTTATGAAGTAGCAGTTGACTACATATTATGTGTTCTGCTGTTTTAGTATAACTAGACCACCGTGTTGGATCGACGACACTGTCTGTAGTACACGTCAGTTACTCGCCGTCACTGCCCGACACTTCCCACCAAAGGTCCTCTGCCACTAGAAGGTGGAGCTGGTCTGTTATTAAGTGGTAGTGTAAGGTGACAGAAATGAGCAGATTAAATCTCTCTTTATTGGGTACAGAATAATAAAACTGCGACCCGAGAGATATGTAAGAGCGATACCACCTCCCTTAATAACTATAAAACGCCTTCTGACGCTGTACGCTCACCGAGCCGACTAGGGCGCGGTGCTGAGGTCAGCTAAAGTGAGGTGCCAAGCATTTACATATACTCTGGGCTTACGCAAAAAGTAGAGATAAATGACAACTCTACTAGCACATTATACACCTCTATTAAATGGCATTAAGTACATTCACATATGCCAACATAATAAATGGTTCCCCAGGACTTTACACTTAGGCACTATTCAGATATCTTTTCACTTCTCCTAACCTTCATTTTATAAATGAAACAGGGTGGCACTTATGGTCTGCCATCCACCTTCTTTCTATACCACAGCTAACAGTGAAATGATATTTGGTTGTTCATCATTCACACTTCATTACACAGTTAAGTATGACTAAACAGCTTTAAAAATTATTATGTACAATGTGTGATACTACAACTTCATATGGAAAAAGATGTTGACACCAGAACATAGCTCGGCCACACCATTACGTCCTCGTCGACATTGTTTTCCTAACTACCGTGTAGCCTAACCAGAGTGTAGGGTAGCTAACTATTCAGGAATATCCACTTGCAATCCGCGAGTACAGACACGTGGCGTGGTCTCAGTGGGTTCCTTAATTGGCACCTTAAATAGTAGCCTAAACCACAAACACAGGACAAGACCACAATAAGTAGAAGACCAACGCCAGGACCAAAATAGGAAGGAGAAAGGTATGAAGGAAGATAGGACAGTACATAAGGCTCTAAATCAGTCCTGTTCAGGTGGGAGAGGAAGGTAAGCTCCTTTAATACATGAGACAGCCTGTTCACATTCAAGGAAGTAACATTGAATGAAGGTAAAAAGGGTCGTAACTGGGATGAGAAGTTCACTGACAAAGCTAGATGATGCTTGCTAGGTAAACTGTTATCTCTTTACTGTGTAACTCACACAAATCAGGTGCAACATAATACCCCTTTACTGTAAGGAATTGATTCTGCGAGGCACAAATCACAGTTACGTCCTCTGTCTCAGGAAAGTAAAAGTACTGTTTCGCATGAATATGACCATGGAAAACTGACTTCAATTGAATGGGTTGGAAGGTGCAACGTTGCAGAGCAGAGGAAGTATTTGTGTCCAACAAGGCCCTCTTACACTCCTCTACCTTTAATGGTACGAAGACAAAATGGAAAGCAGGACATACATGGAGATCAAGAAATGAGGCCTTACACTTCTCAAATTCATCCACAGTCGTTTCTGCTACATATTTCTTGTCATCTGAGACAACTAGCACCTCTGGACCCTCTTCAATAACAACAAGTGTATTATTAGCAGTAGCAAAAGGGAAGGAAATGAACCGCCATGCCTGGTATGTTACAGCATTCCTCATAGGTACCAATATCAGGATGCCTCCATGGGTCAACTGGGCCTCTAACAATGGGTAATAATATTCCAGTTGACTTAGATCAAAGAGTGGCATAAGTCCATGCTTCCACATAGCTATATCAAGTGCATTTGTTAGTATATTAGTAGGCAGCAATAAAGCATTAACCCTGTTCAAACTTGCATCGATTAAACCGCCCACCATATTGGCTGCATGCTTCTCCAAAGCAGTGGTTGACTCGTCGAGAGCATGTAAGTACTCAGCGAATAACACCAAGTTAGCTAGGGTTGGTAGGTTAATTTGGATGTTGTTCACAAGCTCTACTAGATGGTTGGTAGTCCTAATTATCTCGTTAGCTTTGTTAGTGAACTCATCTAACTGTTTATACACATGCATGATTAATCCATTATTGGCTTTAGCGGCCAGTGTCAAGTCATGCATCTGTCTACCCAATGGCACTACATCCTAATCTAATGCCATGCCAAAGAGTTGTTGAGACAGGATTCCTAGAAAATCCACAAGTCCTCTCTTAGTACGTGCATGGACATGCTTGGAAAGATCAGAGTGTACGTTAGGTAAAGCAACATGCAAGTTAGTGAGCCTGTCGGTGAGCCTGTCTATATGCCTAGTCTGAAGCTCAACAATTCCATGCAAGGTTCGTTCCAAAGCTTCAGTGTCAGAGTTCGTCAATCGTGGGTTTCGATTAAACATCTTTCCCACTTCCAACAGTTGCTGTCTGAGATTCGACAAGCCCTTGGAGACCTCCTTGACAATATCTGGTGTTTGGAGATAGCCTTCCATTGGATAGTAGACGCATACTGCATCTTCCACTACCACGACTTCTCCAAGTGGGCTCTTCAGTGCTCCTGGCATTAATCCAGTCGTGTCCGTGTCCGACATCTTTCCATAGGTCCACCCCAAGCAACGCACGAGGAGTATGAGCCACAGCCACATTTTTCTGCAAGAGAAGATACTCCCTTAATCACTCTTGTTGTGGGATCGTAGCTTGCTGTGATACTCTTGGTTAGGGACAGGTACGGACGACAACATAGACTGCTACGAAGACAGAGGGGACAACACATCAGACGATAGGCCAAGCTCTTGACTTACTAGTTTGATCTTATCAGCATGTACTACCTCCTGAGTTCCATTAGCTTCATCCTTTAATCTATAAGTATTTCCACGTACTCGTTCCACTACGGTATATGGTCCGCGGAACTTAGGTCTGAGCTTAGAAATTCTCTCAGGGTTGTGGATCATGACCTTCTGGCCTGCCTGTAACGTCTTTTCTTGACTACTTTTGTGTTGTTTCACCATCATCTCCGCTCTTGAGGCTTTTAATCTTTTCCGTACTTCACTGTGTATACGTTGGAATTTCAACAACTGTACCTTTGCGTAGTCTTCTTCGTTGTATACTGGAGTAGGAGGTCCAGCCAACAAATCGTAGGGTAACACTTTCTCTTCTCCATAAAGGATATAATGAGGAGACTTCCCAGTTGATGAATTTTCTGAGGAGTTGATGGTCGCCGCTACATGTGGTAACCAGTCTTCCCAGTTATCCTCTTGATTTGAGGTTATTACTGGTCTCAAGACTTCCAGTATCTTCCTGTTTGTTCTCTCCACCAGGCCATTGCTCTTAGGACTGTAAGGCGTTACAAAAACTTGCTTTACTCCATACATACGACAGATTTCTTGTAACACCTGGTTACGAAATTCACTGCCATTATCGCTGAGCAATACCTTGGGTGTAGAGTATGGACAAATCACTGAAGTCGCAAAAGCGTGCGCCACCTCCTCTGAAGTTTTCGTCTGTAAAGGTGCTAAAACAGTGAATCGTGAGAAATGGTCCACTGCCACCAGTACATAACTTGAACCTTGACGACTTCTCGGCAACGCTACGAGATCAATGGCGACTGTATCCCAGGGTTTTTCCGGTAGAGGATACTCTAAGATGGGAGTCGGAAGTCCCATCGTTCCTCGTATTTCCGCGCATTTGACACATTGACTGACGTGGGCTTCTTATGTCCTTCCTCATGGTCGGCCAATAGTACTTCTTTCTCGCCTCACGTATGCATCTATCGCGACTGGGATGACCCGGTTGAGGTACGTCATGAACTAACTGTAGCACGGCTTGCTGTAAGGTAGCAGGAACAACCAACTGATATGCAGTGTCCTTCCCTGGGGGTTGCTTATACAAAAGACCCTGTTGAAGATGGAAGTGAGTCATTGGTACTGGGAGTTCAGGTAGACAAGTCTCGTCGCCAGACTCCAAGGCATAAATGACTTGAGACCACATCGCATCATTACGTTGTTCCGCTTTTACCGTGTCTGAGGAATACTCTGCAAGAGCAACATCCTCGGCTATGGTAGCAGCAATGTTTCTACTCAAGGCGTCGGCTACAACATTTTGACGGCCTGGTAAATATCTGACCTCTGGATCAAACTCCATTACCTTGCCAAACCAATGCGCAACCTTACCGTGCAAGTTTTTCCCTTTAAACAAGTCGCGTATGGGTGCATGGTCAGTTAAAACAATTATCCGGTAGCCAAAGATAATATCCTGGAAATGTCCTAACGCCCACACGACTGCTAATGTCTCCAAATGTGTCGTCGAATAGTTCTTCTCTGGGGGTCTTAGTGCCCTACTAGCATTCGTTATGGTATGTGTCTTACCTTGCTCATCCTTCTGCTGTAACCCCGCTCCCAGACCCAGACCTGAGGCGTCCGTGCACAGATAGAAAGGTTGAGTATAATCAGGAAACGCTAATACGGGTGTTTCTGACATGGCTTGTTTGAGCTCGTTGAAGCTTTTCTCTTCCGAGGGTCCCCATTTCCATGCAGCGTCCTTCTTAAGTAGCGTCGTTAAAGGTGATGCTATGATGGCATACCTGTGGACAAAACTCCTATAAAAGCCAGTCAGGCCTAGGAACGATCTTATCTGATCCTTGTTCTGTGGTGTAGGAAAATTTAACATTAGCCTTACCTTGTCTGACACAGTCTTGATGCCATTACTATCAACGAGGTGTCCTAAAAATCTAATACTGGATTTTTGAAATTCACACTTAGCCTAATTTTCAGACCTGCGGATCTCAAGGTTTCCATCACTCGTTTTAACTTGTTAAAATGACTGTTAACATTGTTACTCACGATGATTAGGTCATCTAGATACGCTAAGACGTCTTGCCCTAACATCTCGCCAAACAATTGGTTTATCATCCGCTGAAATGTTAAAGGAGCATTACTCAGTCCAAAAGGCATCCGGAGAAATTCAAAGTGCCCACGGTGAGTGCTAAAAGCAGTAATGGGACGCGACTCTTCGGTCAGCTCCACCTGCCAATACCCTGACACTAGATCCAGACAAGTAAACACAGTATTTCCCTTACCTAATGATTGAAGTAAGTCTCGCAGATGCGGAATCGGGTAACGATCCGGTACTGTTACCTTGTTCGCTTGCCAAAAATCCACAGCACGTCTCACATCACCGTCCTTCTTAGGCACTAGAAAGAGTGGTGCATTCCAAGGCGAGGAGGAAGGCTGGATAACTTCATCACGAAGCATCCTTTCAACTTTCTCATCCACTGCTTCCCTTTGGCTGTGCAGTAGACGGTATGCGGGCACATAAACTGGATTTGTACCAGGGCACAAGCCAATATGATGCTTCACCCTATCCGTCCTACCCAGCCCTTCTCCTGGAAGTGCTACTACGTCGGAAAATTCTCTAAGGAGGGCTAGGAGTCGTGTTTTATGGTCTACATTATGCGTGACCTTCACATATTGCTCCAGCTGTTTTTCCTTAGCCAGACTTACGGGTTCCGACTGAGTCGTTGCTTGAGATGTAACTACAGGAGAGATCACTGGCACGTCGTCGACTTCCTTTATGGGGGCACCATAGCACATCAAGTCGCCTATATAACAACCATCTCTGAGCTTAACTGCGCCACCACTCATATTTGCGATGAAGGGGGGCGTCTTCTGGTCTTGGCCAGCGCTAGTCAGAGTCGATTCCAGCGACAATGCCTTATGTTTTACAGTCTCAGTTAAGCATGCTACATCAGTTCCCACCGACACGTCAGGTACTCGGACAGGAATTTTACAGACAGTTTGACTGGGTAAGTGGTGATTACCACTCACTATAGCCCTGACTTTCTTCCAGTCCATACCCTCCGCTTCGTATGTATCCGGGGACTCCCTTGACGCTTCACTTGTCGTGGTCACAACTGGTTGGACGGCTCCTGATTGGATGCCAGTTCCAGTTCGTGTCGCTGAGGGATTAAGGCCTACAAACTTTTTCCCATCAAAGGAAATGGAATGTCTTTGAGGGTGTATTACTATATCATACTCCTCCATGGTTTCAAAGCCTAACAGCCCATCAGCTGGCAGAGGAAAATCCTCAACCACATAAAACATAGCACGTAACACAGATCGTTTATCTGCCCTCAATGTCAACGGCACCTGGCTTACAATCTTCATTCTACTCCCTGTCACACCTGTCAACATTACATCAGGTGATGATAATGTCCAGTTTGTTAGAGGCATTTCACTTTTAAGTCTTTCCAACGCTTTACTAGAAATAATGTTTGTACATGCTCCTGTATCTACGATCAGGGACACTTAACATTTCCCTATGATCCAAGGAATAGATAATAAGTCCACCTTAGTAATAGCTGCCACACACGCATCGGTGGATTGTACTATTTTAATTACTTTTGCGTGCGGCCCTGAGCTTCCCCCAAACTAGCTGGGTTCCCTAGTTTCTTCCTCTTTTCAATGACAAAGGGGCAACAGTCCGTTTCATGAGGACAATGCCCATGTATGACACACCATCTTTTCACCTTTGGCATAACAGCCTTGGTCCTTTGCTGTGGAGAACTAGTAGCTGTATCTCTCCAGCCCGAAGTTTGTAAGGCTTTGCTAGCTTCTGCATAGCATATGCCAGCCTTCGCCAAAGCCTGACTTTCAGTACAGTTAGGATGCTGCTGTGCTATATCAGTAGCCAGATTAGTGGGTGTCATATTAGTCTGCCACAAAGGAGGAGGGTTAGTCTGACTTTGCATGCCCATATTGTTAGTCATGCCCCAGGTATTTGGATAAGGGCCCTGGGTTTGCATGCCAATATTAGTATTCATGCCCCATTGATTAGGATTCTGGGTTCGCATGCCAATACCATCTGTGTTTATACCCCATGTATTTGAATAAGGAACAGAAAATAAATTCTGTCCAAAACCTTGTAGTGTACTGAAAACATCTGAAGTATAAACAGGTATGTGAGTGGTTGTAGTACTATCAGTAATGACTGGATTTTGCATATCCTCAGTGACCAAAGGTACTGTTGTAGTCTCAACTTCCACAGTCTCCTCACTAGGAATACCCTCATTAGCAAGACTAGTGGCCATTTTGGATCTAACTGATTGCTCTGGGACTGTTGAATAAGTATGACCAGAACACAAATGCAAAACGTTCAAATCCTCATCCTGTCCTTCAGAAATATCCTCATCACCTTGATCCTCAATATGTCCTTCACTCATTTAATATGTCTGAGCACTTTTATTTGATGTATCAACCCACTCATAAAATGCTGAGTCTAGTGGGGTTGGCTGATCTCTATTTCCCTAATTCTACGTCCCGACTTTTTCACTGTATCCATCTAACCTTGTCAGTAATATTCCCCTCCCATATACAGGAAGATAAACTGACATAAAAAAAGGAGAGTTACAGTAAGTGACAGAGAACGGGACAAATATAAAATACACAGAAAGTATATTTATTTCAAGGGAATTCTGAGAAAACTTTATTTCCACACATTAACTAACTAACGTGTGTTGATTCAAGTGTGTGTGTGTGTGTGTGTGTGGATTACTAATGCATGGACACTACCTAGATATGAAAGTCCAGGATGATGTTCCACATTCCACGTTCCACACTCCACCAGACTCCTCCAACCATACACGGCAGCCCGCTCGCTGTGGTAGTTAGCAAGTGACTGGTTCGCCCTGCACCACGCCAGGCCCGCAGCTCTTGCTCCCCCTCGGCCTCCGTCGGCTCACCTCGGCCGTCCGCGCCTTTGGAGTTGCTAGAAGTCGCTAGTTGACCCACTCCTCACTGCACTGGCTTGAACTCTCCTTATCTCGCCTCTCACACACGAAAGCGAGATTCTTGCCAGTTTGCTTTTGAAGATGGAGATATCTCGCACACCACAGGGCGAGATAACTGCCAGTTTGTGCTTAAGATAGGAATCTCGCACTGGCAGAATAATGGGAGGAATTAATATTCACCACTCCAGTTTATCTGCTCCACTTAACTCACTGGTAATTAGTCCCCTTACAACAGTTAAGTAAGATTTTCTGTTTCACCTTCAGGAACGAGCGATTGCAAGGGTTACTGGTTCACAGCATAAATCCCTTTAGCACGTATCGTATCCCAGCACTGAGCACCAATTTATATGTATCGGAACACGGCTAGCACTAAATATCGTGCCACCGCTAGCACCAAAAAAATGTATCGTCGCACTGCTGGCCACCAATTTAATGTAGCCGTTATGGAGTAGCAGTTGACTACATATTATGTGTTCTGCTGTTTTAGTATAACTAGTCCACCGTGTTGGATCGACGACACTGTCTGTAGTACACGTCAGCTACTTGCTGTCACTGCCCGACACTTCCCACCAAAGGTCCTCTGCCACTAGAAGGTGGAAGCTGGTCTGTTATTAAGTGGTAGTGTAAGGTGACAGAAATGAGCAGATTAAATCTCGCTTTATTGGGTACAGAATAATATAACTGCGACCCGAGAAATATGTAAGAGTGATACCACCTCCCTTAATAACTATAAAACGCCTTCTGACGCTGTACGCTCACCGAGCCGACTAGGGCGCGGTGCTGAGGTCAGCTAAAGTGAGGTGCCAAGCATTTACATATACTCTGGGCTTATGCAAAAAGTAGAGATAAATGACAACTCTACTAGCACATTATACACCTCTATTAAATGGCATTAAGTACATTCACATATGCCAACATAATAAATGGTTCCCCAGGACTTTACACTTATGCACTATTCAGATATCTTTTCACTTCTCCTAACATTCATTTTATAATTGAAACAGGGTGGCACTTATGGTCTGCCATCCACCTTCTTTCTATACCACAGCTAACAGTGAAATAATATTTGGTTGTTCATCATTCACACTTCATTACACAGTTAAGTATGACTAAACAGCTTTAAAAATTATTATGTACAATGTGTGATACTACAACTTCATATGGAAAAAGATGTTGACACCAGAACATATACATATCTATCTATCTATCTATCTATCTATCTATATATATATATATATATATATATATATATATATATATATATATATATATATATATATATATATATATATGTACATATATATATATATATATATATATATATATATATATATATATATATATATGTATATATATATATATATATATATATATATATATATATATATATATATATATTATATATATATATATATATATATATATATATATATATATATATATATATATATATATATATATATATATATATATATATATATATATATATATATATTATATATATATATATATATATATATATATATATATATATATATATATATATATATATATATATATATGTACACCCGCGAACCAAAGTTTCGGTACCCCCCTCGATGGAAGGAAGTGGAAGTCAGGGTTAAAGAGAGGGCAGGTGAACGGACAACCGTGAGTGGTACTTTGGAACTGAGCTACGAGGCGAATAGTGAGAAACCTAATGACACTGAATTCGAAACATTTCCATGCTATTCACCTGCAAAACATTATGCGTTCGTAACATACATACTGTAACATATAACATACAGTAGACTACTCTGTTATCATGGTGTCCTGTGATACTGACCCATCTGTTTCGGATCCTCATCACACAAATAAAGCACCGAGCCAGTTGTATATAAGTTGCAACTTGTCATTATAACTGCAGTCATAATTTTTGTGGATGTTATCCCTGGATTGTCTATAGCTATAATAAAGAATGATTGTGAATTTAATGTTGATTTTCACAGTAGTTGTGCGGATGGTTATAAATGTGGCAATTATTTTATTTGGACGACTAAACCACATTGTGATGGACAGCGGAGAGCATTCGCCAATAATTTACTATAACCAGATGAAATTAGATGCAAACAACATAAAATATTATGAGACAACGAAGACACAGCTGTGGTATCCTGCTCCGCCTTGTTATCAAGGCCTTAACTGTGGCTTCACCTCATACGTGCATTATTTTCCTTCAGTCTCTGCCTCTTTTATTACTCTTACTTCCCGGTATCCCCTTACTGTGAGTCGTCATATTCCTTGGAGGGTTTCTTGTCGTCCTGTCCTATTACCCCTAGTGTATTACATTATTCCTCGCATCATCACTCCCAGACAAACAACGTTAGCACAAGACTGCTGAATCTTTTAATACCATTATTGGCACTGCTACTGCTACTGTAATCCCCCTTTTCCTATTGTGTCTAATTTCTTTCACAGTACTACTACTGCTGCTTCTATTAATACTCCACTATAAATCTGTATAATAATAAATATGATTGTCCTTATGTCTGTGTATCTGTTAATCATAATTGTTGTCCCTGTCCCAGCGACGACAACTCGTCACTGACCCGGCACCGCTACTCCAATTCCCACCCACCATGGATTCTACTCTTCCCCCACTCCGACACCACATTACCCTTCACCTCATCCTTGGGCCACAAGGCCTGTTGTTCACACTTTACCTGTGAATATACGTGGCATGCATTAATAATAAGGCATTTCAGAGTCAAACGGTAAACGCCCTCTAAAATATTCTGTTTGCCAAGTCCAAACTTTAGGCCATATTTTGATACCATGAAGGTTTTATGTTGATAGCTCAGGCCATTCATGAGATTTAATGGTGCTAATGGAAGGCAATAAAAACTAGTTGACCTTTAGCAGTTAGTTTGGTGACCTTGACTCTGACCCCGAGTTGCCATTTTCGAACTCCTCCAAGATTTTGGCCATATCTTGATATGCTGAAGGCTTCATGTTGATAGCTCAAGCCGTTCATGAGATATAATAGGAACACACACACACACACACACACACACACACACACACACAGATGCAGTTAAAAACATGATCGCTCCGCCTTCTGAAGGTAGGGGATAATAATATAATAATAACAACATCGTAGATATGTACTGTAGTGTTCCTAATATTACACTTAATAACTGAAGACCCAAACGTGCTTATATTACGGAGCACTGTTATATTAACCACAAAACCGACCACAGACCGTTCATATCATTACCACTGCACCTTCCCTATAGCATTTCACCATGGAAATACAACCCACTGTAGTCCTCTGTGAGATCGCTACACGTGTTTGGGAAAAATAACAGTGCACAACATGCCTACAAACCACTAAAATAAGCATATGATTTTTCACTGACATCCATCAAAAGCCTAGGAGAAGTTAGTGGACAAACAAACAAACGACTGGACACAGACAGACAGAAGCAGAATGTCTCGCATCGGTATGTAACGACCTGACAAAACTCTTGTGATCCTGCA
This sequence comes from Coenobita brevimanus, assembly GCF_032717465.1. Classification (NCBI taxonomy): domain Eukaryota; kingdom Metazoa; phylum Arthropoda; class Malacostraca; order Decapoda; family Coenobitidae; genus Coenobita; species Coenobita brevimanus. The sequence goes on along the minus strand of NC_136961.1, from coordinate 35,449,697 downwards.
TTGCAGGTGTCATCAGAGTAATAATAATAATAATAATAATGATAATAATAATAATTAATCACATGTTATTAGGCACGATACTGAGGACACACTGGAATCGCATGTGTCGACGCAATGCAGAATCTGTTTGCCATGACAGAAGGTTGGGTTGCGGTCAAACATTAATTTAGTATTACTATAACCCTACCATTACAGGATATTAAGGCACTGTTTGGTTTTATATGTCACAGCTGTTTTCACTTGTTTTATCAGGAAGATTATGGTGTTTGTCCTCCTCTGTATCATGGATATTAACATGTGATTACTACTACTACTACTACTATTACTACTACTACTATTATTACTATTACTACTACTACTACTGGTACTACTACTACTACGATTATTATCATTATTATTATTATTATTATTATTATTATGATGATGATGATGATGATGACACCTACAAAGCAGGATCGTAATAGTATTGGCAGGTTGTCATATACCGATGCGAGACATTCGGCCTCAGTCTATGTCCAGCCGTGTGTTTGTTTGTCTGCTAACTTCTAGGCAATTTAATGGATGTCAGTGAAACGTCACAGGTGTATTTTAATGGGTGGTAGGCATGTTGTGCGCTGTTATTTTTCTCAAACATGTGTAGTTATCCCACAAAGGACTTCAGTGGGTTGTATTACTATGGTGAAGTGCTACAGGTAAGGTCCAGTGGCAATGATAGGAACGGTCTGTGGTCGGTTCTGTGGTTAATATATCAGAGCTCCGTAATATAGGCACGTTTGGGTCTGCGACTTTTATAATTATGTAATGTTCAGACTACTGCAGCTGTATGTTGTTGCTGTAAATTTTATAATTATTCTTATTAATGCATGCCACGTATATTCACCGGTAAAAGGTGAACAACAGGCCTGGTGGCCCAAGAAGGAGGTGAAGGGTAAAATGATTCGGAGTGGGGGAGGAATAGAGCTCATGGCGGGTGGGAGAGAGGGGGGTGGGGTGCAACTGGGGTAGCGGTGAGGGGTAAGTGACGAGTTGTCCACGGTGGGACAGGGACAATAATATGATTAACAGATACACAGACATAAGGACAATCATATATATTATTATACAGATTTATAGTGGAGTAGTAATAGGAGTAGCAGTAGTAGTACCGTGAGGGGAAGTGGAGTAGACACAATGTGGAAAGGGGGAATAGTAGTGGCAGTGGCAATAATGGTATTAACAGATTCAGCAGTCTTGGGCTAACGTTGTTTGTCTGGGAGTGATGATGCGAGGAATAATGTAATACAATATGGGTTATAGGATCGGACGACAAGAAACCCTCCAAGGAATATGACGACTCACAGTAACGGGATACCGGGAAGTAAGAGTAATAAAAGAGGCAGAGACTGAAGGAAAATAATGCACGTATGAGGTGAAGCCACAGTTAAGGCCTTGATAACAAGGCGGAGCAGGATACCACAGCTGTGTCTTCGTTGTCTCATAATATTTGTGTTATTTGCATCTAATTTCATCTGGTTATAGTAAATTATTGGCGAATGCTCTCCGCTGTCCATCACAATGTGGTTTAGTCGTCCAAATAAAATAATTGCCACATTTACAACCATCCGCACAACTACTGTGAAAATCAACATTAAATTCACAATCATTCTTTATTATAGCTATAGACAATCCAGGGATAACATTCACAAAAATTATGACTGCAGTTATAATGACAAGTTGCAACTTATATACAACTGGCTCGGTGCTTTATTTGTGTGATGAGGATCCGAAACAGATGGGTCAGTATCACAGGACACCATGATAACAGAGTAGTCTATGTTATATGTTACAGTATGTATGTTACGAACGCATAATGTTTTGCAGGTGAATAGCATGGAAATGTTCGAATTCAGTGTCATTAGGTTTCTCACTATTCGCCTCGTAGCTCAGTTCCAAAGTACCACTCACGGTTGTCCGTTCACCTGCCCTCTCTTTAACCCTGACTTCCACTTCCTTCCATCGAGGAGGGTACCGAAACTTTGGTTCACTGGTGTACATATACATATATATATATATATATATATATATATATATATATATATATATATATATATATATATATATATATATATATATATATGTACATATATATATATGTACATATATATATGTATATATATATATATATATATATATATATATATATATATATATATATATATATATATATATTCATATATAAATATAAATATATAAATATAAATATATATATATATATATATATATATATATATATATATATATATATATATATATATATATATATATATATATATATATATATATATATACACACGCACACCGACACACCAAGATGTTCGCGAAATTGCAAGATTAGTAAAAAAAAAAAATCATTATAAAACTTACAGCAAATTAATATTAGTTCCCTTCAAAGTACTCTCCTTGAGACGCTATAGTTGTCCCAGTGATTTTCAATCATGTTAACACTTCCTGTAGTCGTCTTTTGTCACCTTGTCCTGTGATTCCTGCGTTTTTCCTGGATTTCTTCTAAGATGTCAAATCTAATGATTTTCAGTTCCAATTTAATCTTGGAGGAAGGGAAAATGGTAGGGAACGGTATGTGATGCGTACGAGGAGTGAGGAGCAACAATGACGTTTTTTTCGCTAGAAAATGTTCAACTGACGATACAGTGTGTGATGAGGCATTGTCCTGATGCAAGAACCACTTCTGGGTGTGCCACGTCTCTGGATATTTGCACCTGATGCTTTATCGTAGATACCTCAGCACAATAATTGAAAACTGCTGTTTCACAGTCTGTCAGCGGGGAATAAACTCCTTATGGACATCTCCGTCAATGTCAAAATAACAAGGTCAATATTGTCTCGATGTTGGACTTAACTTGATGTTCTCTTTTTCGGTGTTGGTGTTGTATCATCCACTGACTGGATTGCTTGATGGTTTCGGGGTCACTCCCATAAACCCAGGTTTCGATGTTTTCATCTGTTTGAGAGGTCAAAGGACGGCAAGGATGTGGCTAGTCTTGGACTGACATGTTGCCTTTATTAAAACGCGCGTACCATTCGTAAACTTGTTTCTTTTTTTTGCTTTTTTTAATTTTTTTTATAGCCTGCTCCTTGAAAGCTTGCGTAAGCAATGCCATTGCCTCAGCTGCGGTTTTCCCGAGGGAAAAAAGAAATCCACACTCTTTGCTCATTCAAATCTGCCGTAGTGACCTGAGGACAAACATGGTACAAGTCACGTGCACGAACGAAGAAAAAAACGCTATCCACTATCTCAGTGGGATGGCACGTGGCAGAAAGATTCACCAGACTGCAGGCAAGTGGTGCCTAATGGTGCAAAGCAGCTGGGAAATATTTCTGTTTCCTACTCTGTCGATCTATCCCGAGAATTTTTAAGGTCCCTTGTGGGTGTATATATATATATATATATATATATATATATATATATATATATATATTTATATTGTTACAGAACAGAGAAAACTGTCCCGCAAAGTTCCAGGTTCAAAATAAAAGAGTTAGGTAAAATTACAAGTTAAAGTTTAATGCTCCAACTAACAAGAAACATTCAGGACTCATAAGGTTAATGTAATGGCAAAAAACAGGTTAAATATATGGTTAACTGCAATAGCCTCTATTAACACGAAATTAGCAAGAGTAAATTTATCTAAATCAGCCCTGATAAAATGAGAATACCAGATAATACTCAGTGAATGCAAGATATATTATTACAGATACGAAATATTATTAATAAGGGCTGACACCCAAAACACATGAATCACAAAAACCTTACTAGGCCTAAGAATTAACACCTTACGCTACACAGTACAAGAAAAAATGTAATAACACTCATACTCAAATTACACAGCTGCTAGATGGTTGGAGACTTCCTGAGCACTCACAATAATAACAACTGTACAGGGGAGGACAGAGATGTGAAGAAAATGAGGAGCAGATCTAAGTGGCAATTAATGCAGAGACTGAGCTCATTATATAGGGGCCGGCAGAGCTTGATACAACTTGTAAGAAGGACGCACAAATGAAGCCAGAGGGGACAAAGAGTTGACACTCCTGCTCTGAACAACAGAAAGAACGACTTACTCTACTATAAGGGAGGACGGGGGGAGTGAGGTAGAACACGCTTGTGATCAAACATGCAGCATACTGTACATTAGAATTACACAAAGGATGATGAAATCATAGGCTATGTAACACCTCCCCACAAAGAAAAAGAAATTTACAAAGGAAATTTCTTATTACTCTAAAACAATCTGTCTAAAGTCTAGATAAGCAATCTGCAATAACATTTTCTTTCCCCTTGACATGTTGTATGTCTAATGAATACTCCTGAAGAAGTAGACTCCATCTTGTCAATCTCTGATTTTTATCTTTAAACTTACTAAGGAATTTCAGTGGGTTATGATCGGTATAAATGACTATGGGGTCAAAACCAGAACACAAATAAAATAAAAAATGCTGTAAACCCAAAACCAAGGCCAAAAGCTCTTTCTCAATAGTTGAGTAGTTCTTTTGAGGTGGAGTGAACTTCTTACTGTAATAAGATACAGGATGTGCAATACCCTGATCATCCTCTTGCAGCAAAACAGCCCCAGCTCCTGTATCACTTGCATCAACAGCCATCTTAAAAGGCTTAGCAAAATTTGGAGTAGCGAGCACTGGCTGACTTAATAGGATAGCTTTAAGTTTGCTGAAAGAGGATTCACAGTTATCGGTCCAGACAAATTTAACTCCCTTTTTCAGTAGGTCTGTAAGTGGTGATACAAGAATTGAAAAGTTAAGAACAAGTCTCCTGTAATGACCTACCATTCCCAAAAATCTTTGTAGCTCTTTCCTACTTTTAGGTCTGGGAAGATCACTTATAACCTGAACCTTAGCTGTTGGTGGTGCAACATGTCCATCACCAATTACGTACCCAAGGTACTGAACTTTAGCTTGACCAAACTCACACTTTGATAAATTAGCTACAAGATTAGCCTGAACCAAACGCTCCAGAAATTTACTGACATGGCATAGGTGATCTTTCCAGTTGTCACTGAAGATTAATACATCATCAATATAAACAACACACCCTGCCAAACCCTCTGTTACAACATTCATGAGCTTCTGAAAAGTGGCTGGTGCATTCTTCATACCATATGGCATTACAGAACATGCAAAAGTCTTTCCTAGTGTTACAAAACATGAGATCTCCCTAGTACGTTCAGTCATAGGTACTTGCCAGTATCCCTTTAACAAATCAAACTTACTTATGTACCAAGCCTCTCCGATCTTGTCTATGCAATCTTCCACGCGAGGGAGAGGGTAAGTGTCTGTTTTTGGTTATCTGATTAACACGTCTATAGTCGATGCAAAGCCGCAGTGACCCACCCAGCTTAGGGACCAGAGTGACAGGAGAACTCCACTCGCTCTGACAGGGCTCAATCATCTTGTGGTCCAACAAGTAGCCAAGCTCCTTCTGGATGAGAGGAACTTTCACTGGGTTCACACGGTAAGGAGGCAATTTAATTGGCTTTGCGTCTCCAACATCGACATCATGCATCAACACAGTGGTTCTTCCTGGAGTGGCACGGAACACTTGCGGGTACTCCTGCAGTAATGCCGAAAACTCCTGCCTTTCCTCGGGAGGTAGATGAGAAAGCTTAGTCTGGAGATCATTCATGATATCAGGATTCTTCCCCAAACTATCACTGAGGCTCATACTGCATGGGAGAGCTTCACTTGCAGACTCGGGTGGAACAGCTACAGTGCAGACTGGATTATTTTCGTCCCGCCTGTGATATAACTTTAGCATGTTGATGTGACAAAGTTGCTTGTTCTTTCTACGATCTGGTGTGGCGATGACATAGTTGACATCACTGAGTTTCTTCTCCACGAAATAAGGACCACTAAACTTGGCTTGAAGAGGTTGCCCATGAACCGGTAGCAGAATCAAAACCTGATCTCCTGGCTGCAAGTGGCGTAACCTGGACTTCTTATCATACCAAGTCTTCATCTTCTCCTGAGCAGCTCCTAAATTCTCTCTCGCCAGCTGTAAAGCAGTGGACAGCCGTTCTTTGAACTTCATCACATACTCCAGCAGGTTGACGTCATCTTCCTCCGACAGCCAGCATTCCTTGAGTAGCTTAAGGGGTCCTCTTACTTCATGGCCAAACAGTAGTTCAAAAGGTGAGAAGCCCAGTGATTCATTTGGAGATTCTCTTGCGGCAAACACAACGAATGGAAGACCTTTATCCCAGTCTTTCTGATGTTCCAAACAGTATTTCTTGAGCATCGATTTGAGTGTTTGATGATATCTCTCCAACGCTCCTCAAGTCTGGGGATGGTAAGCTGAAGACGTGATCTGGGTGATGCCCAACTCTTTCAGAGACTGCTTGAAAACATTTGACATGAAATTACTTCCCCGGTCTGACTGTACCTCCTTGGGCAGACCAAACTTTGTGAAGAACCCTAGCATTTCCTTAACCACGTTCTTTGCTGAGATATTCCTATGTGGAATGGCTTCAGGATAACGAGTAGCCATATCAATCAGGGTCAACACATAAGAAAATCCTGAAGAAGTCTTAGGAAGAGGGCCCACAATATCCACCAACACACGGGTGAATGGTGCCTCAAAAGGAGGAATGGGAACTAGAGGTGCAACCTTTTCGGTCTGATTACACTTCCCCACAACTTGACAGGTGTGACAAGACTTACAATACCAGGAAACATCCCTGAAGATACCTGGCCAGTAGAAGTGTTTCAAAATGCGTGCCACAGTCTTCCTCACTCCAAGGTGTCCTGCCAAACTGGAATCATGAGCCACTCTAATGATATCCTGCCTACAAACACGAGGGATGACAACTTGATGTACAACCTCCCATTCACAGTCGGCTGATGCTGTTGGGGGTCTCCACTTCCTCATAAGTACTCCTGACTTTATATAATAACAAGTAGAAGCACCAGCTGACTCTTCCTCACTGCAAGCAGAGTTAGCTAGACCTTTCAACTCAGGGTCAGCAACCTGCAACTCAACCAACTCTTGACGAGACAAATTATCAACACTACGGGGTACTGCCTCATCTGGTGCGTGGTCCAAATTAGCAAGAAAAGTGTCAGCTAGGATAACATCATCATCATCATTATCCTCTAAGTCACCAGTAACTTTAGACTTAGCCTTAGTGACAGCACATGCAGGGAACACATCAGGGACATCACAATCCTGGACCGCAGCCACTGGCTCACTAGACAACTGAGGAGCTGGACACACTTGACTTCCACCAATATCATTTCGAAGTAAGAAAGTTACACCTGACATTGCGAGTGTCTCAACCAACCCAACCAGAACGGAACCATTAACAAAATCACAGAGGGACAGAGAAGTAATTATTCCCTACACCTTGTAAGATTACAGTTTCATCAGAGGAATTAACATTAGAGCCTAGAACACTGGTCAGCATAAGGGATTGGCAAGCACCTGTATCACGATATATTTTAACTGATTTCCTGTCATTACTGTCCAGAGGACTGACAAAACCATCAGACAGGAAATTGGCACATGAACTCTTGAGAGTGTCACCCACGTTACTGCTCAAAATAGGAGCTCCATCATGAGAATTTAATTTACCCCTCAAAGCAGGTTCAGTTAACTCAGTTAAAGAATTCTGGGAACTCTCAAGGGTGGACACTAGACCAATTGACTGAATATTTAAAGACTCCTTTTTGTTCACATCACTCTGTCTCCTGAAACATTTCTCCGTAGTATGACCAAGCTTACTACAATAAGTACATTTACTTTTCCGAAATCTAGAGGTGGAGCTGGTATTTACTTCCTGAGAAACATCATCTTTATTCTCTTTCCTGTTACCTGTACTCTGGGTAGAGGCAACATACTTACTCTCAGCTTTCCTTTTTTCTCTAGAATATCTCTTGTGAGTGAGAACATATTCATCAGCTAAAACTGCAGCATCAGAAAAATTATCTATTCTTTTCTCATCAAGATATAGGCTTACATCTTTATTAATACACCTTTTGAAGTCCTCCAGCAAAATCATCTGCTTAAATTTGTCAAAATCAGAATCCACATTCTTAGAATTTAACCACTGCTCTAACAGATCTTCTTTGATTTTTGCATACTCAACATGGGATTGCTTATCTTGCTTATAAGCTGTCCTAAATTTTACTCTATAGGCTTCAGGAACAAGCTCATAGGCCTTAAGAATCAAGCTCTTAACGACATCATAATTATCAGATTGATCCTGAGGCAAAGATGCATAAGTTACTTGAGCTTTACCAGTGAGAACAGTTTGAAGGAGTACTGGCCAATACTCTTTGGGCCAATTAAAACCTGTAGCTACCCTCTCAAACAGCTGAAAATACTTTGTTAAATCAGATTCATTGAAAGGAGGGACAAGTTTAACATTTTTAGCCACATCAAAATCATCAGAGCTAGATGATCCAGTTCCACCTTGTTTCATGCGATACTCATGGTCTGCCTGAATCCTAGCAAGTTCAACTTGTGCCTGAAACTCAGCCTCCTTAGCACGAGCCTGAAACTCAGCCTCCTTAGCACGAGCCTGAAACTCAGCCTCCTTAGCACGAGCCTGAAACTCAGCCTCCTTAGCATTTGCCTGAAACTCAGCCTCCTTAGCATTTGCCTGAAACTCAGCCTCCTGAATACCAGCTTTTGCCTGAAATTCAGCCTCCTTAGCACGAGCCTCCTGCAGGGCTAGCTGTAACTTAGCTAATTCAATCTGCGTTTGCTCATTTGGAGGAGTTACATTAAACAAGCTTTCATTAATCATATCAACAATTTGATCTTTAGAATGATGAGAGCGAACATCAATTCCCAATTGTTGAGCAACAAGCTTAAGTTCATTCTTTGTTCTGTTTTCCACATCACACACTGTTTGCACATTTGACAAAAAATCTTTGGCTTCATCAAGCGTAGTAATAGTAGACATCATGAATAAATCACAATCACAAAATATCAAGCAATATCCTTATGATAATATCCAGAATATCCTGATAAGAGGTTGCCAATTTTATGTTACGGAATAGAGAAAACTGTCCCGCAAAGTTCCAGGTTCAAAACAAAAGAGTTAGGTAAAATTACAAGTTAAAGTTTAATGCTGAAACTAACAACAAACATTCAGGACTCATAACGATAATGTAATGGCAAAAAACAGGTTAAATATATGGTTAACTGTAATAGCCTCTATTAACACGAAATTAGCAAGAGTAAATTTATCTAAGTCAACCCTGATAAAATGAGAATACCAGCTAATACTCAGTGAATGCAAGATATATTATTACAGATACTATCTATCTATCTATCTATTGCCAGACGCCTCAGTCCCGTTTGGGGTGGCCACAAACAAATCGCCTCCAAGTCGCCCTGTCCCCCGCCATTTCACTGCCCTGCTCCCAACTCACACCCCCCTCTCTCATATACCTCTCCACCCCATCCCTCCATCTCATCCTCGGCCTCCCCCTCCCTCTTTCCCCCTCCACCTCACTCACATACACTCTCTTCGTCAGTCTTTCACCCTCCATCCTCTCCACATGGCCAAACCACCTCAGTATGTTCCTCATAACGCTTCCTATTACATCCACATCAACACCACAACGCTCCTTTATATCCTCATTCGTCAGCCTGTCTCTCCATGTGACTCCACAGGCTCCTCTTAAATAACTCATTTCCACTGCTCTCACTCTTGACTTGTGTCCTTCCAACAACGTCCAAGCTTCACTTCCGTACGTTAGAGTTGGTATCACAATACTGTCATGTAGTAACTTTTTCACTTCCATGCTCACTTCCCTGTTTCTTATCACTGCTTTCAAAGAACCAGCAACCTTTCTTCCCTGCTGTACCCTTTCAAGCACTTCACCCTCCAAACCTCCATCCTTACTCATCACACTACCCAAGTACTTAAACGTACTCACATTTTCCAATTCCTCACCATCCAACCTCGCTGTACATTCACTGACTTCACCTCTCTCAAAGACCATCACTTTACTCTTCCCTACATTCACCTTTAGATTCCGTTTCTTACACACTCTCCCAAACTCATCCACCAAGCCTTGCAGCTCCCCTTCGTCTTCACTCAACAACACAGTATCATCTGCAAACAACAGCACAGGGAGTTTCCAAACACTATCCTCTCTCACCAGGGCCACTCCAACATCCACTACCCTACCTTGTACCTCTTTTATTACCCCATCCATGTACAGATTGAACAACCATGGAGACATGACACATCCCTGTTTCAACCCAACTTTCAAAGAGAAAAATTCACTTAGTTCACCATCCACACGCACTGCAGCCTTCGCACCATCGTACATACTCTTCACAGCATTCAACAACTTCCTATCTACTCCATATATTCTTAACACTTTCCACAATCCTAGTCTATCCACCCTGTCATATGCTTTCTCCAAATCCATGAAAGCCGCATACAACTTCTTTCCCTTCTCTAGAAACTTTTCCACTAAAGATCTGAGAATGAATATCTGATCTACACAACCTTTTCCCTTCCTAAAGCCTCCCTGTTCTTCTCCAACTAATTCCTCTGTTCTTTCTCTAACTCTGTCAATAAGTATCCTACCATACACTTTTCCTATTATACTAAGAAGACAAATGCCCCTATGATTACCACACACTTCTTTTTCCCCTTTTCCTTTGTACAAGGGAATAATTATACCTGACTTCCAATCCTCCGGGACTCTACCTTCCTCCCAGGCCAATCTGCACATCTTCCACATCCATTCTACTACTATCTCTCCCCCATGCTTATTATTAATAAGGGCTGACACCCAAAACACATGAATCACAAAAACCTTACTAGGCCTAAGAATTAACACCTTACGCTACACAGTACAAGAAAAAATGTAATAACACTCATACTCAAATTACACAGCTGCTAGATGGTTGGAGACTTCCTGAGCACTCACAATAATAACAACTGTACAGGGGAGGACAGAGATGTGAACAAAATGAAGAGTAGATCTAAGTGGCAATTAATGCAGAGACTGAGCTCATTATATAGGGGCCGGCAGAGCTTGATAGAACTTGCAAGAAGGACACGCAAATGAAGCCAGAGGGGACAAAGAGTTGACACTCCTGCTCTGAACAACAGAAAGAACGACTTTACTATAAGGGAGGACGGGGGGAGTGAGGTAGAACACGCTCGTGATCAAACATGCAGCATACTGTACGTTAGAATTACACAAAGGATGATGAAATCATAGGCTATGTAACTATATATATATATATATATATATATATATATATATATATATATATATATATATATATATATATATATATATATTATTGGAGCCTCTGTGGTACAGTGGTAAAGTGTGCGTTTTCGTACACTGAAGGACGAGGGTTCGCGCCCCGCCAAGATAATAATCTTTGGGAGCGTTCTTCTGGCCACGCACAGCATTGGCGGACATAAGGGGTGCTGTGGTTGAACCAGTGTCGCATACTATAAAGTATGCTTGCACCCAGTCGGCTTGCGTAGGCCAATTACACTTCGTTCACAGACTGCACACACATACAAAGCCACTCCAACACTACAATTACACTTACAAGCACTTCTCACCCTACATATAGTCTCTACCATACAGTCTAAGCCACTTGGTTGAGATACATTGGCTGTATCGTCCCCACTTCGGTCGGGATAGGTCGGTCCTGCAGTGGACACTTAAAAGGCTGATGAGATGAAATGATATATATATATATATATATATATATATATATATATATATATGTGTGTGTGTGGTTGTACATCAGACTAAACTGTTAGGACTGTTTCAGTATCAGTTAACTATGTCTAGACAGGTCCAAAAAAGTCATGCTTCCAAGACGGTACTGAAGTAGATCCGTCTTAATGACGCTGTACACATAGTACTGCACGGTACCACAAAGTGACAAGGACATCCATGAGTGTCCCGTATTCGAATGAAAACGGCTGACAGCACAGGAGACAGTGGTCATAAGCAAAGGATGGATTAAAAAAAATAAAACTTAAATTTTTTATATATATTTCCATGTTATTTTTACATTAATCTTGAAATGAAAAAAACACTTGGACCTAAGTTGAAAAGATATCGCATTTTTATGCATGAACCAGTGCATTTATTATGTCTGGAGGCACACAGAAAGGTTGTGACTATGAAATGATGAGTATAAACTTTAAAAAGTGGTTACAAATATTCCCGAGTAATGATTCCTTTAGGATGAATTCAATATCTTTTGCCTTAGGAAATTCAGTTCATTTTTAAAAACTACAGAGTAACGAGTACGTTTAATCCCATGAGGGCATTGTACGAACACAGTCATGATTGTGATGGTGAGCAGAGTGGAGAACTTTCACACAGTCTATTCCTTTTTTTTTTTTTTTTTTTATGAATTACATGCAAATATTTGTAAATGACACGACATTACTAGTTGTAATCATTTATCTTTGTTTTTGTTCACAGTCCTTAGTTGATATTTTCGTGTGTATATTCAATGACCCTCACAGCCAACAGGAGCCACCCTTTGGATGGGACAAGTTTCAGGCTAGTCTCATTAGCAGTGCATCTTGGAGATCCAAACTGTTTAGATCGGCCTGGAATGGTCGAAAGTGGCTTGCTACAATTCGGTTGCAAGTAAATGAATTTTCTTAACTGCAAACTTCACATTGTTGATATAAATGTTTTCTTCGACTCAGATGTCAATAATTCTGAGAGTTTGACTCGAGCAGCCCTTGTCAGCATGCTGGCCTCAGAGACGTGTGGTCGCCACTCAGTAGTCATGCTGTCGGACGGTGCAGTGTGGGCGACCTCGGTCTTTAAGGTTAGTTATATTATGGTATATTGTTGTGTTTACAGTGTCAGGCTGAATGAAAACAAAGTGGCATAAAATATGTGTGATTACCATGACATCGTGTTTGAAATTATAACTGCTGCATTTTTAAGGTAAAAAAAAAAAATCTTGATTTAAAACAGTGAGGCAAAGACCTTTGAATTCGTGAAGCTGAAGATAAAATGAAGGGTGCTAGAATAGCCATGATGCAATATGAGACGCCTCATAACGCACTTCACAATACCCTGTCACACTGTGCCACATTCCACACTCCTTAACTGCCGCGCATCACACACGCATCACATACACCTCGAGTCACATGGAGAAACTACACTCACGGGATGGAAACGCTGTTTTCGGGGAAGGTGCAACGGTTTTGGGTTGAGTAGGACGCTCCTCAGGTATATATTGCAAGATAAGGAGAGAGAGAGAGAGAGAGAGAGAGAGAGAGAGAGAGAGAGAGATTTACCTCATACCACTACACTTAGGTTAAGGTTCACACATCCACATTTCACAATAGTTCAGAGACAGGCTTTGTCACCTACTGTACAGAACATTTGCGTTTTCTTTAATAACCTGTTGTCTGGAAGGGATAACTTCGCCTGTAATGTACAAATTTCAGTCAAACACGAAAAGGGAAGAACTTGCCATGGAAATTCCAAAGCTGGACCTGAGGGGCTGGAGATGTAAAGACAAAAGTTAAGGCTTACTTCCTAATACAAAAGCTACTGTTGTCTTCAAAATTGTCTGCATCTCAGTTAATCTCTTATTAAGATTTACTGCATAACATATTCCGTAAATGAAGAATTCCTCTGACTGTTAGCACACTGATTCAAGCCAAACTGTCAGTCTGAGGAGTGAAAAACATGTTGTGTGAAAAAAAAAAATTATAATAATGTTACTTACGATATGTGTGCAGAGAACTGGACGAGATCTGTTCGAAAACTATCCTACCTTTAGTTCGTGAAAAAAAAAAAAAAAAAAAATGGTCCAGCCTTTAATCCCCTTCAAAATATGGCCCTTGGGACCCAACACACTTAGTTCAGCGGTCCTTCCATTGCTGAAAACACCTTGTAAAGTCAGTTTTTAGGATCGCCAACAAGATCTTTGTCGCAATTGTCTTTATCGCATTTGTGTCCTAAATCTCGAACTCTTTAACGGCATCAAGTTTAGGAAATATCCATAAGTCACATGAAGCTATGTTTGAGAATAGGAAGCTTGCTGGACCTGTGTGATCCTGTGTTTGGCCAAAAAATCTTGGATGAGATGGGATGAGTGGACTGGAAAATTGTCGTGGTGGAGTTACCAGTTCTTTATCTCCTACAACTCCCATCTCTTGCGGTGCATTGCATTCTGTAGAAGACAGAGAACTCCCAGGTAGGACTTGTTATTGACTGTTTGACCGTCTGGAGTGCACTCATATTGAACATCACCCAAGAAGTCGGGAGGGGGGCGGGGAGACTCTCAGCATGAGCTGCATCTTGTTCCAGACCTGCCGTACTTTCTTTGGTCTGCTGAGTCTTCCTGATGGTTTTAGATTGATTGTCAGCAAGTTTTTGACAAAATTTGTTGGAATAACGTTGTACAGTTTGCTCGGTCATTGCGGCACGAAACGAGTGTGTGACGAACAAGAACAACACGTTCTCAAACACACGCTTCTCGGCAACGACTGTGTGAACAGAACAGATTCGATCATGAGCACAACAGTTCAAGGTCACACTTTACTGAGTCACATCCCTTTGCTCCCACTGGTTTATTAGAGACAAAAAAAAAAAAAAAAAAAAAAAGCGCCTGCTCTTGAGTCAGGCAATGTACACACTGACACTTTTCCGTCTGCCATGTCATGTTTTGTGGCTCGTTTGCACTTCGACCTCGGTCAGTGAATTCAGTTATTTCGCCACTCAGCTGAGTAGTTCATACTCGTATCCGATATGATATACTTCAGGGCGCGCACGCGCCCGTGCTTTTGTGTGTGTGTGTGTGTGTGTGTGTGTGTGTGCGTGTAAAGTGCAACCGAAACTGGATAAGGGATTTTGCTGAAACTTGGTAAGGTGGTTGCAACTGGGTCACAGATGGGCCCCATTTCAATTTCATATTAATTGAAATTATCCAAAGGGGTGTTTTGATCCCCTATATAATTGTTCCCATTGTTTGAAGGAGCAAACTTTCGTACCGTGAAGCATTTATTCCTGCATTTGTGAATAGATGATTGGTTTTGAGCAAAGTGAGACATGATCCGGAATAGGCTCTCATTTGAGCAGGTGCAGAACTGGCATATGGGGCAGTGAAGTTGTCGTCGTCATCATCGTTACTGTTGTTGTTGATGTTGATGTTATTGTTGTTGCTAGGATACCCGCTCTGTCAATAAAGCAGAACATTGGAAACCAACTGCTGTCACTGGATCTCTGGTGAGTAGATCGATGGAGGTCGGCACTCTGCTGCACTCCTGAAGGGTGGGGCGGCCAAAGACAGCAGCTGTGCTGGGGCACCTTTCCCATCGGGACAGGATAGCTAGGGCTGTTTGGTTCCCAGCAGATTCCCTGGGAGGTGGTGCCACCGTGAAGAGGCGTCTCTTGTTTATCCATAAATTCTGCTCTACTGCGAAGTGCAGTTACATCAGTACAAAGTACAATATATTTTGCTACTACTTCAGTAGGAAAGTAATTTTATTTGATGACCAATGGGAAAATCAGAACATTCAAACATCGAAAATTTATAATCACAACCACAGAAGTAATTATTATTCCGGCAGGAAAGTGGCTTGTAGCATCTTTTCTATGCCCATAAAAAAAAAAAAGCCAAATTCTAGCATCATGTAGTGTCTTAGTAAGGAGGCATATTCTCTTACGTAAAGTTTGCGTCAGTAGCTGTTTAAGAATATCATGATATTATGGGTCCCTGTGTAAATAAGCACAAACCCGAACGTTAAGTAGAATAGCGTCATGATTTCTTGAGTAATATTAGCAGCATTTTGTCTCCAGATTATCGCCGAGCTGGCGCCACCGTGGGGTGTGGGGGTAATCAGGGTAACTGACGTCATTCAGGACAGCAACCTCACTCGCTCATCACGGTCCTGGACAGCCATACAAGCACGAAGTGTAAGTTTCAAATAAAATAGTCAGTTGCTTCAGTGAGAGATAAATGGAAATTCTCTCTCTCTCTCTCTCTCTCTCTCTCTCTCTCTCTCTCTCCACAGCTGGACAGGCAAGATGCGTAAGCTTCAATAAATGGTGTATATTGTAAGTCGATGAAATTCAAAATGAAATGAGGAAAATTATATCCACGCCAAGACAATCACTTTTCCAGACGATATATATATATATATATATATATCCATCATCCAATTCTACATTGCCTTATGAGGAGCGTAGGAGCCCGAGGCTAGGCAGTTGGTCCCTACATTTAAGATGAAGGACCAGCCTCACTCATCCCTGTGTGGTATTACATGAGCAATGAACCCCAACCATTCCTCGGATATAAACCTTCACCGGCTCAATCCGACCGGAGCGTAATAATTACCCATTAAACCACCAGGTGCCAAAATTTGGTTATATTGTTACCACCCAGCGTAGTAAATGGTTTTCTAGTGTACAGGAAACCATTTAGCTTGTCACTCAGTGTAGAGTTACGCATAGGCAGAAGGAAGAGGGAAGAATGAAGGAAAGAAAGACAGAAGAGGGACGATGGAAGAGAAGAAAGAGCAGACACTCAAAGCAGCACTACGTCGAGTGATTGGATGGTGAGCGCCCCCTTCTACCACGAATATATATATATATATATATATATATATATATATATATATATATATATATATATATATACAGTATCTATCTATCTATCTATATATACAGTATATATATATATATATATATATATATATATATATATATATATATATATATATATATATATATATATATATATATATATATTTAGTTATGCAAGAAAGAAGGAACCAAAGGCCGAAGCCCGCAAACCGTTCCTTAAAAAAAAAAAAAAAAAAAAAGAGCCAAACTCAAGAACCGTTCATTTCGAGAAGCCTGGACAAACTGCGTTTGAAAGACTGGAGATCAAAGGAAGTAGGAAAGACAGACAGAGGGAGACAGTTCCACAGTTGACCTGCTGCATATATGAAAGATTGGGGGTAAAGGTTAACTCATGCAATGGAGAGTTGGACAGAAAAGGGATAAGCGATTGTTGCTTGATAGGTGCTATGCACCCATCGTTGAGGTGCAGGGATGCAAGCAGAGAGTTCAGATGAGCAGTGACCATTGAAGTAGCGATAGAAAAGAGATAAATATGCAATAGCGTGGGGAAGAGACAGAGGTTGAAGGGAACCAGTAAGAGGAGGAGAGTTGATGAAACGAAAAGCCTTTGACTCCACCCTATTGAGAAGTGCTGTATGTGTTTTGCCTCCCCATACATGAAAGTTGTACTCCAGACAGGGAGAGATAAAACCCGTGCATAAAGTCAACAACTGTGCAGGGGTAAAGAATGTATGGAGTCGGCTTAGCACACCTTATCTCTTGGAAGCAGATTTTACAAGAGATGCAATATGATCTTTCCAAGGTAAGTCATGATTGAATGAAACCCCATGCATGTTCAAGGATGATGCACGATTGAGCTAGAAACCCCATGCATGTTCAAGGATGATGCACGATTGAACTAGATAATATTAAACATTAGTGGGTACTCCTGTGGAAGATTGTGTCGGGTTGATAGGTGTAGAAACTGAATTTTTGATGCATTAAAAACAGCAAGATTATTTTCACCCCAGTCAGAGATTTGAGCAAAGTCACACATTCGGTGTGCCATAGCCTCATCCCTTGTTTGTTGATGTAAATGCTGACGTTGCGGGAACAGAATGGAAAGGTGAAGGGTGGAATCATCAGCGTGCGAGTGGATAGGGTTAGATGTAGCCTACAGTTTAGAAGATCATTGATGAATAAAAGGAAGAGAGTTGGTGATAGGACAGAGCCCTGAGGAACAGCACTGTTGATAGATCTAGGAGAAGAACGATGGCCGTCTATAACAGCGGCTACAGAACGACCAGAAAGGAAGCTATAGATGAAGGCACAGATAGAAGGATAGAAACCGTAAGAGGGCAGTTTGGAAATATAAGAATTATGCGAGACTCGATTGAAAGCCTTTAAATATAAAGTGCAATGGCAAAACTTTCGCCAAAGTCCCAAAAGGAGGATGACCGGGAGTCTGAAAGATAGGTGAGAAGATCGCCAGTGGAGCATCCCTGATGGAACCCATACTGGCAATCAGAGAGAAGGTTGTGGTCTAAGTATACGAATACCAGGTCGGTTCACTTTCTGCCAGTGCGCACGGAGGCGTGACTTGTGTGACATCAGCTGGCTTAAGTAACAGAAAATGTATAAAAGGGCAGACTCAAATTAAACATTTATAATAATGGAAAATGAAGAAGGGGATGAAGTGCGGACACATTTAACCCTATAATATTGCAGTAGGTTCCCTCACACATTTCAGTCCCTTCCCTCACTTCTCTGGACTGAAAATGTGTCATGGTCTGATAAGTGGATCAAGCATACACTCACCATCATGGTCAGGAGTCAACTGAACACTGGGGTTTCATGCCAGAGCCAGTCGACATCACTTAGATGCTCCGCCCCCTGCGCGAGTTTCGAGCTGTTTTAGGAGGAAGTGATCCAACTTGGTATTTGTAGACTTAGGTTGTGATAGGAAAGATGCTTTAGAATTTTTCTATTAGGAATTGGTTCGAAAACTTTTGAGACACAGGATGTTAAAGCAATTGGACGATAGTTATAGGGTTGGGAATTGTCACCCTTCTTTGGGACTAGCTGAATGAGAGCAAACTTTTGGCAAGAAGAAAGGTACAAGCTGACAGACAAAGGTGAAAGAGTTTACCTAGGCAGGGTGTAAGCACTGAAGCACAGTTCTTGGGGACAACAGGAGGGACTCCATCAGGCCCATATGCCTTGTTATTATTGTGGCCTCTGATGGCAGAAAATACATCAGTTGAAGAAATAATTTTAATGTCAGCCACGAAGAAGTCTGAGGGGGGAAGTGATGGAGGAACACCATTGGAATCGTCTAAGGTGGAATTGGAAGAGAAAGTCTGAGTGAAGAGATCTGCTTTATCAGTAGAATAAATAGCTACGGAGCCATCAGAACAGAAAAGAGGAGGGGAAGCTGATGAGGTAAAGCTGTTAGAAAAGTTTTTGGCAAGGTGCCAGAAAGAGCAGGATTAATTCGAGTTGGAGTTGAGAGCATTTAGTATGAATGAAATTATTTTTAGCAGAGTGAAGAACAGACTTAGTGCGATTCCTTGCAGAAACATAAACAGTATGTGATTCAGGGGTGGGTTGGCTCTGGTACCTTTTACAAGTCATCTCATTGTTGGGGACAGCATTAGAACAAGCTTTAATTAAACCAAGGGTTTCTTGCATTAGTCAAAGGATATGAGAAGGGAATGTATGCTTCCATGTCCGAGAGAATAAACTCCGTAATGCGCAAGGCACACTCAGGTGGCTCCCGGCCATGGAACCAATAATCATTCCATGGAAAATCAAAGAAGTACTGCGTGAGGGCCTCCCAATCTGCAGCTCCAAAGTGCGACAGATGACGTTTCTTTGGTGGGTCCACATGCCATACCGGAGCAATAGGACAGGTTAAGGTAATAAGGTTGTGATTGGAGGAGTCCAACAGAGAGGAAAGATTAACAGTTTAAGCAGAAGGATAAGGTGTAAGGAAGAGATCAAGTATGTTTGAGTTCTATTCAAGGCGGTCAGGGATATGGGTAGGGCGCTGTACATGCTGCTTTAGGTCTTTAGGGATAGAAAAGATGTAGGCTTGTTCACCAGGTGGATCAGTGAAAGGAGAGGAGAGCCAAAGGTGGTGGTGAACACTGAAATCTCCTAGAATGGAGATTTCAGAGAAAGGAGAAATGGACAGAATGAGTTCCATCATAGAACTAAGACAGTCGAAGATATATATATATATATATATATATATATATATATATATATATATATGTATATATATATATATATATATATATATATATATATATATATATATATATATATTTCGAGAGAGAGAGAGAGAGAGAGAGAGAGAGAGAGAGAGAGAGAGAGAGAGAGATAGGTAGATAAATAGACGTAAATTGTCTCCACTCGTACATGAAGAGGGTGATACCTTTCCCGAACTCTTTAATGCCATAAAACACCACCTCTCTTCGTCTGTTATCGCAATCAAAAGTAAAGACGCATAGATGACAGTTTCTTATTCATTTTTCATGCACATTTGCATATCAGTTAGAACTGGCGTCCATATGCGAATATATACTTATGTATGGGCGAATACTGATATGCGTCCATAAACAGCACTGTACAAGCATTGTTTAGAACATAAAGTTGGTGGTTTGTTTAGCTGGTGAAGAAGTTGTACTGTGTGACTGTGGTGATGGTTAGCGACGACCCAGCCTTCCTCGCAGCCTTTGCTGAGTCTTCCTTTGAGAGCCACCTCCTGCTAGTGAGGACAACGAGACTGCTCGCCTTCACTCGCCTCCCTCTCCACCGCCTCCATACCATCCATCACCTTCACAAGACGCTGTCACGTACAAACTCACTCATCGCCGTCATCAGTAATGGCGCTACTGAGTTCAGGTAATTTTCTTAAATCATAAAGCACTATTTTCATAATTATATGATCACTGTCATTATCATAACTGTTATTATCATTAAGTGCCATACATATATGGCAAAGCTTAATGTTATGGTATTATTATTTTTGTCTGCACTTTTCTTAGACCTTGGTTATATAATACAGGAAGGTACCTTAGGGTTCCCCAATAGCTTATGTCAAATATAAATGACCTTGACCTATTTTTGAATGCCATATACTCATTGTTGGTGCACAAAATGCATATCTGAAACTGGAGTATCTCATAAACTAATTAAGATACAGCTGTCTGGTTGAAAATCTTATGTTTAAAAATTTTCCTGAGAATATTGGCTCAATATTTTTCCACTTAGCCTAATGAAAAGTCTATCTATCTATCTATATACCTAGGCTGCTTCCCCCAAGGAAAGGGAGGTAGCCGAGACAGGACGACACACTCTCCATTTTCTCATCCATTCAAACACATTCATTCGCATCTTAGCCCCAAAGGGGAGAATGGACAGATCCTCACCACACCACACCGCACAAGGGTCAACTGTGCAGTGCAATCAGTGACATCCGCAGCAGGGCCCAACAGCAGAGCTGGTTTACCCCTGCCACATCATAACAGACTCATCCCCTTACCCGCACATGACCTGAAATAGCTGATCAGACCAAATGCGGGAGAATATCCCCTCAGGGCTGCGTCGTCACTTATTCATTCACAATTTCTCTCCATTTATTTCTGTCACGCACAACAACTCTTCCATGCTCAACAGACATCCCTCTCGCATCCAGCGCTCTCTTCACACTGTCCATCCATCCTATTCGTGGTCTTCCTCTCAGCCTTACACCTCTCACATCAGATCTAGTTATCTTTTTCACCAATTGCTCATTATCCATTCTCTCCATATGCCCTCTGCTCAGCTCTACCAGCCATCTCCCTAACAACTCCAGTTCTCCTTCGCACTTCATCATTCCGCACCCGATCCATACGCGTCACTCCACACATACTCCTCAGACACCTCATCTCCATTACATTCAAACTTTTCCTCTCTGCTACACCCATATTCCATGTTTCAGCCCCATATAATGCAGTCGGTACCACAACACCCTCATATAGCCTTCTCTTTACATCCATTTTAAGCGAACGACATATAAACACTTTTTTCATTCCTTCCAGCACCTTTCCTACTTCATTTATTCTAAATTTCACTTCTGCATCTATTCTTCCACCCACAGCAACATGTGACCCTAGATATTTAAAACACTCTACCTCCTCAAGCAACTCGCCATTCTAAACTATATTCATCCCCCTACCATCTACCAACCTCGTACACTTCATCACTTTACTCTTATTCTCATTTACTTTCAATTTCCTCCTTTCACACACCCTTCCAAACTCCTCTACCAACTGTCTCAATCTCTTCTCTGAATCAGCCACCAGTGCAGTATCATCTGCAAACAGCAGCTGCTTCAGATTCCACTCTCCACCATCAACATTCACCGGACTCAGACCTCCACCTAAAACTCTTGCATTCACCTCCCTTACAACACCATCCATGTAAATATTGAACAACCAAGGTGACATCACACATCCCTGTCGCAGGCCCACTCTCACAGGAAACCAATCACTCACAGCATTTCCCACTCTTACACACGCTCTACTATTTACATAAAAACTTTTCACCCCTTTTAATAACCTACCATCAAGTCCATACAATCTTAAAACAGTCCACAAAGTCTCCCTATCAATTCTATCATACGCTTTCTCTAAATCCATAAATGCCGAAAACACATCCTTGCCTTTCGCTAAATACTTTTCACACACTTGTCTCACCGCAAACACCTGATCCACGCATCCCCTCCCTCTCCTAAAGCCACACTGCTCATCACCTATCACTCCCTCTGTACCCTCTCTAACTCTCATAATTAACACTCTACCATACACCTTACCTACAACACTCAACAGACTTATACCCCTAAAGCTAGTATATTCATACTTATCACCCTTACCTTTATACAACGGGACCACATAAGCACTTGCCCAGTCAACTGGCACCATACCTTTCACAAAGCACACATTCAACACTCTTACTGACCAGTCAACAATAGTCACTCCATCACCCTTCAGGCATTCCACAGCACACCCATCCATACCTGCAGCTTTCCCTTTTTTCATCTCCTTTACTGCCTTCTCCACTTCCTCCTTCGTAATCAAAGAATCATTCAACTCTCCCAACACATTTATTCCTTGCACCCTTCCATCCGCCACAATCTCAGCCACCCTTTCCTCCTCTACATTTAACAATCTTTCAAAATACTCTGCCCATCTCTTCCTTACTGCATCCATCTCAATTAACATCCTTCCATCCTCTGCTTTTACTCGTTCTTCCTTCCCAGACTCTCCCTTTCGCACCCTTTTCACCTCCTTCCAAAACATTTTCTTATTCTGTGAAAATTCTCTGTCAGCCGCCTACCCCACCTCTCATCTGCTGCCACTTTAGCATCACGCACAGCCCTTCTCGCCCTATTCCTCTTTTCCTGATACCTCTCATATGACATCTCATCCTTCCTCTGCAGCCACACTTCATATGCATGTCTCTTCTCAGCCACAGCCATACTTACTTCCTCGCACCACCATTCACTTCCTTTTCTTACACCACCACCCACAGGTCTCACACCACACACCTCTTCTGCATGCCCCACCACAGCACTCTCAAATAACTGCCATTCCTCCTCCACACTGCCATTTTCCCGATCTTTCACTGCGTTCCACTCATCTTTCAATTTCTCCTGATACTCTATCTTTTTCTCTCTTTTATCCAACTCACTCACTTTCAAAACCTCCCTGCCACACCTAACCCTCCTAGCTCTCACCCATCTCTTACCTACTCTCAACTTTTCCTCCACCAGGTAGTGGTCAGACATACCTCCACCCTCCCCTCTCAGAACTCTCACATCCAACAATCTTCCTATTACATTCCTAGACACAACCACATGGTCCATCAAAGCTCTGTAATGAAAAGTACCGAATTAAAATCTGCTTGGTGTTTTCTTTGTAGCACGTTTTAGAGAAAACTATATAAGCTGTAAAGCTGTAACTTTACCGAAATATACCTGGGGTCCCTCTCATTATCTGAGAGGGGTATTGTCAAAGTTAAGCATACGGTCTGCCAGTTACTGAGACAAATGTAAAATGTACAAAGACAATCAGTATCATAAATACCTATGGCGAAGCTTCCTTGTTGTGGCTACACAATAAGCAAACAGGTAACTAGTTATTAAGCTTCGCCATTATTGTTTTGATTGATATTATTTTTCTTTGCACTTTATTTTTCTTAGATCTTGGTAATCTTATACAGGCAGGTACTCTAGGGTAACCCAAGTATTTGTTCCAAGTATACGTGACACTGACCAACTCTTGAAAGTCATATACTCATTTTTGGTGCATAAACTGCATAATTGAAATAGAAAAATCTCAGAAACTAATTGAGATACAGTTACTTGACTGAAAATCTTATGATAAAAAGTATTGCCGAGAATTTTGTTTGAATATTTTGTCATCTAGCCTGGTGGGAAGTTCCGAATTCAAATCAGTCCGATGTTTCTTTGTAACAAGTTTTAGAGAAGACCGCAAAGGATTTAAAGCTGTAGCTTTATAGTAATATAGTTCTGGTCTGTCTCATTATCTGAAAGGTATATGGTTGCTGTTGAACATACAGTTGGCCTGTTAAAATTGAGCAAATAACTATGTTGTGTTCTTATAAAGTTATTAGGCAGTGAACACAAAAGCAGCATTTTCATAACTACAAAGACAATCAATACCATAAACAGTTACAATGAAGCTTCCTTATTGTGGTTATACAGTAAGTAATTAGGTACCTAATTCTCCTTCATATTATTATTATTATTATTATTATTATTATTTTTATTATTATTATTATTATTATTTTTATTATTATTATTATTATTATTATTATTATTATTATTATTTTTATTACAGGTACTATAATGTATTAAGAGAAATATCTGGAGATGGGCTGACTATGTCGAGTGAATGGGGAGCGTTTATGAATGTGGTAAAAATGGTAGGGGGAGGGGGGGACAAGAATGAGATGGAAGGAGAAATAGAGGGATACACGAGGAAAGCCAGTGTGAGCTGGAGAGAGAATAACCTGATGGTGAAGGACAGGGTGACATGGAAGCAATTCGTGTGTAACCATTCCCTCCTGGATTGAGGCACCTGACTCGAGAGATAACTTCCTTCTCCTCCACCTTATCATTACTACCACCAAAGAGAAAGAGAGAGAGAGAGAGAGAGAGAGAGAGAGAGAGAGAGAGAGAGAGAGAGAGAGAGAGAGAAAGGAGTTGGAGGCGGTGGCTGAATCGGTAGGGAGGCGGTCTGTAGTCCTGGTGGACCCAGGATCGAATCGTGGCTAGGACAGGGAACAGTTGAAGGATTTTAATTTCAAGAAGGCAACTTTACTGATCTATCAGAAGACCCGCCGAAACGTCGTAAAAATACCCCCGCTAATACCAGTGCACCAGTCCTGTATGAGACAGCCCAAGCATGTATTCAGTATGGACGGTGGGTGTTAGCGCCGAAAAGGTGACATGTGGAAGTGTGTAGGAGGATTACCAGGCCTTGGGATAGGCCCTGAAGCCTTTGCCCGGAGTCGGACACATAAAAAAAGAAAAAGATCCCATAACAAGAAAATAAAATGCATAAACAGGACAACTACAAAGTTTATAAACTGACGTACAGTATATTCAAACCAATGAAATCCATCCTGTACGTTAAGGAAATAATACTAAATTCATTAGTAAGATAAAGTGTTGGGTCTGTTTATTACGTTTTTGCTGTTCCCAGACACTTATTCCTCCAAGGCAAGGCATTTGGTTGTGAAATAGATTATATATAACCCCTGAAATAATAACATGCCAATCACATATGGCATACTATGCTGTGTGTGTGTGTGTGTGTGTGTGTGTGTGTGTGTGTGTGTGTGTGTGTGTGTGTGTGTGTGTGTGTATTTACCTAGTTGTATTATCTAGTTGTGGTATACAGGAAATGAACTACGCTCGTGGGGTCCCGCCTCTGTTTCTCAGTAAGTCATATTTTGCTTTGAACTCTTTTAAGTTTTTGGACTGGACGATCTCTTTGTCCAAGCTATTCCACAGGTCTATGCATCCATATGGAAAACTAAATTTCTTGATATCATTCAAGAAACTTGGCCTTTTTAGTTTCACTCCTTGTTCTCTTGTTACTCTCCCATCCCACACAAACATATGATCTCTGTCAATTTTCTACTCCCTTCCTGGCCCTGAACACTGCAATCATGTCGCCCCTCTCTCTCCCCTCTTCTAAGGAAGGCAGGTCTAGTTTTTCCAGCATTTCCCTGTACGACCGATCTGCCAGGCTAGGACCATCTTGATTGCTGTTCTTGTATTCTCTCGATCTTGTTTGTCTTTCTTTTTTTGTGTGGGGACCACACTACTGCCGCATATTCCATCCTATGGCGGATCATGGCCACTATCAATTTTTTTTCATCACCTCATCCATGTAATGGAATGCTGCTTTTATGTTAGTCGAGAGAATATATGTCTCTCTAACAACATTTTTAATGTGTTTTTCAGGTGACAAATTATCCTCACACACCCAAGTACTTCTCTTCTCTCTCTTGTGTGATTAGTTCATTACCCATCAAATTATTCAGTGATGGTCTCTTGGTACTTTTACCCATTTCCAATATTTTACTTTTTTTTTTTTCATTGAATTTCATTTCCCACATCCGGCTCCAATCATGAATCCTATCCAAGTCCTCTTGCAGCATTTTACAGTCTTCTTCAGCTTCTACTCTCATCATGACCTTCGCATCGTCAGCAAACAGACTTGCATAACTTCATTCCATCTACTATATCGTTTATGTAAATCAGGAACATAACAGGCACTGACACAAAGCCCTGCGGGACTCCACTTGTTACTTCTCTCCATCCAGACATCCAGTCTCTTTTTACTGTCCTCATTTGTCGGTCTCACAGGAAGTCTCTCATCCACTCTAAGAGGTTCCCCTTCAGTCCTCCTATGTGTTTCAATTTCCACTTTAGGAGCTTGTGGAGTATTTGTCAAACACTTTCTTCGAATCTAAATACACAGAATCCACCCAACTATCTCTTTCCTGTAGCACGTCTGTTGCCCTTGAGTAGAAGCTCAACAAGCTGGAAACGCATGACCTTCCACTTCTAAATCCAAACTGGCTTTTGTCAAAATGTCCATCTCCTCCAGACATTTTATCCATCTGTACTTCAGGATTCTCTCACACAGTTTTGCAACCATGCTGGTTAGAGACACTGATCTGTAAGTGTGTGTGTGTGTGTGTGTGTGTGTGTGTGTGTGTGTGTCCAAGGAAATCACCTTGTCGTGGTGAGGGTCTTGCATATCCCATAAATCTGATGGGCATGACCAGCAGAAAGGGGGAGGAGGAGATCTCCTGCGGACTATACGTGAGGACAGGGTTACTCATGCTGAAAGGGCCATTAGTTAGGGATCAGACTAAGTGTTCCGTGACCCACTGCCTTGTAGAGAGCCCTAGGATGGGTTAAGGCTATGGGAGTAAACCCGGAATGAAGGATCCGTGAATGGAGTTCCACAGAAGGTGGGGCTCGACTGTCAGACTTCCTGACAGACTCCTGCAACCCTCATTAGTAGATGGTCACCACGAATCTTCATGCAACCATCACAGGCTGTGAAGGCCCAAGTCATGTGGTGGCAAGGAATGTACACCCACACCATCACACCAAATTCATTTATCGTGCAAGCCCACTATTATCTTCACCTGTAATTTCATTATTTTTCCAAAATCAAAAGACGTGGCATCACAACAGGTGATGGTGACAGGTCGTGGATGTGGCTGGAAGTTGCTTGCTCGAGTTCACTGGACCAGTGGTTGCTGGCATCATGGCGTGGAAGCGGGTCATGCTTTCAGGAGCATCCAGTGTGATTAATTCTTTTTTTTTTTGTTTACTTCTTTTAACAGAACGGAGGAAGGAAAAACAAATGAATAAAAAAAGTAATCCATACACCAGATTACTGGTGTCCTTTGTTCATAAAATATCTGTAACAGTTAGACTTGAACAGTTGTGGGTTGAAATTTGAAGGGAAACAACTCTGGGGAAGCGAGTTCCAGAGAGATGCAGTTCGGGGAATGAAAGAATTCTGATAGGCAGAAGTTCTGCAATATGGCTAAGTGACATTCCAGTCATGAGCGCTACCAGATGCCCGCGTAGCACGAGGGAAGGCATGGAGAGGTGGCACCATGGACGCAACTTCGTCTGAGCACATGCCATAAAAATATTTGTAAAATAATGCAAGGGAGGCAACATTCCTTCTTACTTGCAGGGGAGGTAGTTTATTTGTAATGGCAGGGTTGTTAATAATTCTAACAGCTATGTTTTGAATTTTGTCTAGTTTTTTTTAATGCAACCTCTCCACATCCATTCCACAAGGGTGAGCAATATTCAGGCTGAGAGCACACATGACATAAATTATAGTTAACTGCTCATCAGCGAAGAAGGTACGAACTCTGTACAATAATCCAAGTTTTTTTGAGGCGGTTTTAACAAGTGATCTAACATGAGAGGTCCAGCTGAGGGCATTGTTAAGTGGGACGACAAGAATTTCAATACTTTTGGAGATGGGAATATTAATAGCACTGAAGGTAATGTACGAATCTGGCAATATCTATCTATTAGTAAATTGTATATATTTAGTGTTACTAGCATTAAATGAGACAAGGTTGTTTTGTCCCATTCACTGATCGTAGATAGGTCTTGATTTATGGAGATGGCTGTACTGAGTTGAGAGGTAAATGGGTGTCTGAGTGTGAATGAACTATGTAGTGTTGAGTCATCTGTGTATGAGTGGATGGGATCGTGGGTGAGAGATAAAAGATCATTAATATGAACCAGGAATAGGGTTGGCGCCAAAACTGACCCCTGCGGCACGCCAGCGTTAACTGAGTGAAAATTGGAATATACATCATCTACTTTTTCTCATTATTTTCCTGTCCTTATGATATGAAGAAATCAAAGGAAAAAAAGACGTTAGTCCATAGCAAGGGAGTTTGGACTGTAGGGAACGGTGCCATACTCTGTCGAAAGCTTTAGAAATATCGAGAACTACTGCATGAGTTTCTCCATGTAGATAATTGATTCATGGATGGTATGAGTTAGGAGACTATGTCAATGGTGGATTTTTCGTGGCGAAAACCATATTGTCTATCACTAATTAAGTTGTAAGATTCAAGATGTTTAACAATGTGCATATTAATTAAAGTTTAAAATACCTTACCAAGAGAAGATGTGACAGCTATTAGTCTGTAATCAGAAGGGGTCCGAGGAACTTCCTTTCTTTGGAATTGGGTGGATATTGGTTTCTTTCCATGAATTTGGGAATAAAGAAGTACGTATGCATAGTGTGAATAATTTAGCTAGAACATAGGTAAGTTCAGGGGATCACTTTTTCAAAACAATTGGGGGAATTCCATCTAGGCCTGGAGTTTTGTTGGTAGGTAAATTGTCTAGGATGGATTTTACGTATCTTCTCTGAATTTTAAGTGGAACAATTTCAGGAGAGTCAAGTTCTAGTACCGGGACAATCTGGCTGGTTTCATCTATGGTAGAGTTTCTGGCAAATGTACGGGCAAAAATATCCGCTTTCCTACGTGGGTCATTTGTAATGTTGCCATCTGAAGATTTTAGTGGGGAATTAAAAGATGACTTGTTAAAATTATTATTGAAAGAATTAAGAGTTGACCAGAATATTCTATTGTCATTAGGGTTGTTAAGTAGTTTTGATGCATGCTTTTGAAGAAAGTTTGATTTAGCTAGATTTATTACAGCTTTTGCATTTTTTCTAGTAATTTTAAACTGAAAGAGTGATTCAGATGTTTTTGAGTTTAAGTAAGAGTTATATCCTAATGCTTTTGCATTTTTTTTTAGTAATTTTAAACTGAAAGAGTGATTCAGATGTTTTTGAGTTTAAGTAAGAGTTATATGCTAATGACTTTTGGGCTGTTGCTCTGGCACAGTTGCAATCAAACCATTTTGGAGAGTTCGATCTTTTAGTGAACTGTTGACTTGGTATGAATAAATCCATACCAGCTAGTATTAAGTCGCACATGTGAGACTGGGTAGAAATGGGATCACTAGAGAAGAAAGACTGCCAGGGAATGTCAGCAAGATAATTTCTAATCAAAGTGTCATGTGGTCACCCTGACAGGTTCAGAATGGGGAAGTGTGGGGGGTTAACTAATGAGGGTTTGATGAGATTGTGGTCAGAGGATCCAAGTGGTGACAGTACATCTATCCTGTATTGATCTGGATTATTTGTCAAGAATAAATCCAAGGGATGGGCATTATGGTCAGGATTATCAGGTATTCAGGTTGGTTGCTTTACCAGCTGGGTGAGATTAAACGATTCTGCAAACAGCTCACACTCTAGACCAGCGTCGTCAGTCCTGGCAGAATGCAATAAACGTTCAACATTATTTACATTAAAATCATCCAAAATGGTAATTTCGGTGCTAAGGGCAAGGTTAAGGTTAGTCAGCTGTGTGGATGTGGAATCAAATATACTGGGTTCTGAAGAAGCATTGGGGGAGCAATAAACTACACAAATATATTTGGTAATATTTTGATAATTTAGGTTATACAGTGAGTAAACAAAACTGGATGAAGTTTTCAAAGTAGTGTCAACTGCATAATGGGATTTGATATAACAATAGGTCCCACCCTTGTTATGGAAGTTTGTAAGGAGATGGTAACCGGGAAAACAAAATGGGGATATATCAGTAGAGGGTGAGATTTGTGGTTCTGTGAGGAAAAGGGCCAAAGGGGATATGGACTGAAGGAAAAAATTAACTGAGTTTAAATTTGTGGTAAGGCTGCAGATGTTGGTGAAGAATAAGGCCGCACGTTCACTTCTTCGCTGACGAGCACTACCGGAAATAGCAACAGTCATTTCCGGCACAGTCACTTCATGGCGACCGGGAGGACCCTGTGCCGCTAGCCCTACCCTGCCAGTGGTGACAATCTGAGGTACCACCTCATTTGATAGTAAGATTGCAGCAGCCATTACTAAAGACAGTGAACAGAAGGTGTGATATGTTATGCACATGTAGTGCGATGTGGACAGTTGAAGGTAGAAGTATTAAGAGAGCATACTGGCCTACTTTCTGTGTAAGTGAATGCACTGAAAATGTTCAGCAATGGGGGATGGTCAGGATCAAGTCCTGAGGGCTGGTGAAACAGGAACTGTAGTTCTTGCTATCATCAGTTTGCCATCCACTTCGGGAGTACTGCCCTGTTCGACTGGTGCTTAGACTTGATGAGGGGTTTAGAAAGATAACCTAAACATCTGCTACTCTACACCACCTGGGTAGATAACTGCATGTGTCAAGGCATACCACATTGCCAATGAAAAACAAAGAATTACACTGACTCTTGGTGCTTGCTTGATACTGATCACAAGATGCACGACCACACCGAAGAACTGCCCTTATTGCCCATGAACTGATAACATAAAATTGACATCACTACCTTCTCTGAGACTCGCCCCTCAGGAAAGGGCAGTCTAACAGAAGCGAAAGAAGGGTATACCAATTTCTGGGGAGGATACTCTGACAATTTAAGAAGAAACTAAGGTACTTGCCTAGCAGTCCGAAGGAACTTACTGAAGAAGATCAAGAATCATCTGTGGGTATATCAAAGGGACTGATGTCCTGGCACATACCACTCTCTATAGGCCAAAATGTAACACTCATCAGTACCTATGTCCAAACTCTTGACTCTGAGGGCACCATCAAAGATTCCTGTTAAAACTCTTAGGATGTTACCATTCGCCCAACATCTCATAATGACAAAGTCATCCTGTTTGGAGATTTTAATGCCACAATAGGAAAAGATATTCGCCTCTGGCCAGGCATCACAGACTACCATGGAGTTGGTAACATTAACAACAATGGTCTTAACAGTGGCAGACTGTGCGGATTTTGTCAGGACCCACAGGCCATTTTCGAAAATCGAATTTTTTTCCCTTGCCAAATTGACGAGAAATGTCAGATGCACCTGGTAATGCATTTTTGTGCTTCCTAAACCTATCCTGTTTTGGGCACTGCAGCGCAGAAAGTGCGCAGATGCACGGAGATGATATCAGTCATGCCTACTGTAGGTATTGTTGTGACGAAACATCGCATTTTTTTTTTTTTTTTGTAAAAACAATGTCAATAGTGGGAATATGGTGGTATATGACTAGATATGTTCATTACGAAGTTTATCAGTACATTATATGTGAGATTTCAATAAAAAATTATGAATTTAGCATTTTTTGATTATTGTGTTTATGGTAGTATCTACTTACATTTTGTAGTCTGGGTGGTGGAGTGTGTGGGAAAAGGGGGGCGAGTGATTGTATTTTTTTACCTAAACGAGATAAAGGTCATCCCTTGAGTGTATAGGCTGAACAAGGAGGGTTGAAGTGCGAGACGACCTGTGATTCACACCTCACTCGAGATAATTAGCAGGAAGGGATTGGGGCCCTTTCCACCCACCAAAACATCTCATGAACACGGTAAATGTTGCTGAAATGCAAGTGCAAGGAAAAAAATGTGTACAATGATCCAAACCATAACAACAGACCTGAGCAAAAGGGAAAAGATAAAAAAAAAAAAAGTACATTTTCTCTTACTTTCATGTCTTTTCTATGCTGGTATTTATTTATAATCATAAACGGGGTGGTTGTGTGTGTGTCACACAAGAGGATAAAGATGATATTTGCTGTCTGGGTCGAGATAATGGGTGTAGTTGTGTGTGTTTAGACATGGCCACGGGCGAAAATCAGGCGTCCACTAATCACGCCAGCTGACGCTGAACTGACAGATGGGGTGTGTGGGAGTGTAGTGAAGGTTCAGTCTCAAGACGTCCTAGACGTTCATTCACTTCCCCAAAACTTTCGCAGTTTTCTACCTGTCATGCTGCATCAAGGCCGGCGGCCACGCTATAGTCAAATGTCATTCGACTCCGTCAGCCATGGAGGGGTTAAACTGCCTTCTTT
This sequence comes from Coenobita brevimanus, assembly GCF_032717465.1. NCBI lineage: Eukaryota > Metazoa > Arthropoda > Malacostraca > Decapoda > Coenobitidae > Coenobita > Coenobita brevimanus. Next base: position 35,417,061 of record NC_136961.1, on the reverse strand, counting down.
ATCCTTAGAAGAGAGGAGTTCATATAACCCGAGCTATGAGAGGTGCTGAGTCCTCAACAGACCACTGACCAAACTGCAGCTGGTCATATGTCAACAAATGCACCATGTATAATACCATCCTCCAAGACACTAAACTGTCACATTTTAAAGGAACTGTAAGGTTTGGTGAATGAATCTGGAGGTGTGTAACAAACGGAATGTAAAGGTGAATGTAGAAAGAAGAAAGTTATGGTTTTCAAGAGAAATTATGTCACTGGATGTACACTGATGCTGGAGGACGAGGAAATGGAAAATGTAAGTGCATTTAAGTACCTGGGTAATGTGATGAGTAAGGATGGAAGTTTGGAGGGTGGAGTCTTGAAAGAGTACAACAAGGAAGAAATGTTGCTGGTTCTTTGAAAGCACTGATAAAAAACAGGGAAGTGAGCATAGAAGTAAAAAAGCAGCTGCATGACAGTATTGTGATACCAACTCTCAAGTATGGAAGTGAAGCTTGGACCTTGTTGGAAGGACACATCAATAGTGAGAGCAGTGGAAATTAGTTATTTGAGACGAGCATGTGGAGGTACATGGAGAGACAGATTGATAAATGAGGAAATGAAGGAGCATTGTGGATTGGATGTGGTTGTGACAGAATGTGTTTGGGGAAATACAATGAGATAGTTTGGCCATGTGGAGAGGATGGAGAGCGACAGACTAGTGAGGTTAGTGTATTTGAGTGAGGTGGAGGGGGAGAGAGGGAGGAGGAGGCCAGGTATGAGATGGAGGGATGGAGTGGAAGATGTATGAGAGAGGGGTCTGTGAGCTGGGCGCAGAGCAGCGAAATGGCTGGGGACCAGTTGACATGGAGATGATTTGTTTGTGGTCACCTCTTATGGGATTAAGGTGTCTGGTGATACATAGATAGATTTTAAAGGATGTGACAGCTTTTAACACCTTTATGCAGCACTATTGCATTTTCTGGTGTCAACATCTTTTTCCATAAGAAGTTGTAGTATCACACATTTTACATAATAATTTTTAAAGCTATTTAGTCATAATTAACAGTGTGTAATGAAGTGTGAATTATGAACAACCAGATATCATTTCGCTGTTAGCTGTGGTATAGGAAGAAGGCGGATGGCAGACCACAAGTGCCACCCTGTTTCAATTGTAAAATGAAGGTTAGGAGAAGTGAACCCCCCCAAAACCAAGCCCGTTGTAGTCGTGGGGGGGCTCAGGGGTCTGGGGCTGGGACCTGATGGTGGGGGTGGTTTCCCTATGCCCTTCTTACCCCCTATACCCTGCTTCCTCCTATACCCTGCTTCCCCCACCCTTGGGTCCCAGTCCTTGGCCCTACTAATTTTGCTTGGTCCTTTTTCTTCTCTTTTCTTCTTTTATTTTCTTTCTTCTCACCTTCCTAAGGTGTGAGAGCCGTGCTGATGGGATGCAAGGCTGTCTCTTTTATGTCAGTCGCTAACGGCCTCAGGGAACCATGGGTACGGTAGCCCTTGTTTCTTTCACCCTTCCTCTTGACTCGGGCTCTCAGGAGTGGACTAGTTAATTCCCGCTTGAATAATTAGGCTCACCATGGCCAACAATGAAACTATAAAAAAACCCCAAGGAGCAACGAGAGATGCTCCTCCAAAACCCTCTCCCGGTCAGGCGGATCCCCCTCCCCCTACTTTTCCGCCTCTTTCTTCCTCTTCCTATCCTTCTGTTTCTTCTTCTCCCCCCCCTCTCCTTCCCCCTTCCCTCTTTCCAAACCCTCCAACAATAGCATCAATTTTTGGTCGCCAGACATGGCCAAAATTCTTCAACATTGAACCTACAACAAATGACCTCACCCTCCATCTCTCTCTCCTTCAACAAATAGGTCCCGACGTCACTTTCACATCACGACCAAATGGAGACCGCCTCTTGACTGTTAAAACTGCTGCGCAGGCTGAGAAGGTGAGGTCGCTCACCGATCCCTCTGGTCATCCCATCTCAGCAACTCCAGATCTCCAATTAAACTCTAGTACTGGAACTGTTCTCATTCCTTCATACATAACAATTGGAGATCGTAACTTCTCAGAATGTTCCGCAGACATCCAAGCAATCTTGTCTGCACAACAACTACCAGTAATATCTGTTCAGTGCTACACACTTCCCCCCCAGGGGCGCCGCAAGTACTCCGCCAACATTGCCAAAATAATCTTTAAAGACTGCGATTTACCTGCCTGTCTCATCATTGGTGGTACACGACTTGCAGTCAAAGAATATACGCCTCGTCCTCGACAGTGCTCTTCTTGTTGGCGCTACAGCCACCCAGCTAAATACTGCAGGTCAGAGGCAGTGTGACCAACCTGCGCCCAACCCGGCCACACCTCCTTAGCCTGCGTAGCAGAGAACCAAGTCTGCCCGAACTGCCAAGGCTCTCATGCTGCCTCATCCCGGAACTGTCCAGTATACATTTTTGAATCGGAAGTCGCAAGGATTCGCTGGAAAGAAGGTCTCTCCCTCCGTGCAGCCCGTCAATGTACCCGTGATTTAGGATTCTCCTCCCGTGTTACCTATGCTCGAGTGGCCCGGCCTATTTCCACTACCTCTGCCATCTCTCAGTCCTACCATACTACAACCACGACACACTCTAACTGCTTTTCTACCATCACCTTATCTGACACACCTGTCCCCTTGGTATCTCCAGCCACCAGCTCCTCTAATATCTCAACCTCTTTTCCTGTCCCTACTCATACCTCCTCTTCACCTACCCCTCTGACTGTCACTATTGTCTCCTCTCCATCTGTCTCTACTCTCCCCTCTTCCACCTCCCCTTCTCCCTCCTCTTGTTCTGCCTCCTACTCTCAGGCCCCTTCAGTTTCTCTTTCCAACTCTTTCTCTGTCCTAAACTCTTCCACTCCTACCTCCTCCTTGTCACTTCCGTTGTCCACTCCCCTCTCTTCCCCCCATCGCCCTTCCAGTTCTGCTGCTCCACCCCGCTCATCCTCTTCCCAACACCAACAGTTACTTCCTCTGCCACAGCGTGATGCCCGCCGTCTGCCTGCCTCTGGCAGACGTGGGCTGCCTCCCACCACATCGGATACCAAGGGTACCACAAAACCCACACACTCTCCCCCAACTCGTAAAATGCGAATTACTCGTCCTTCGCCCTCCGTGACACCACCAACAAAGATCCATGTCTCAACCCAACGATCAGCTAGTTCCAACCCTATCCGGACTCCTCAAACCACTCCACAACCAGTTCCAGGTCCCCTGTCAACACCACAGATGACACAATCAACAGGTGCCGAGAGTGAAACTCTCTCAGATATTATGGAATACTTAGCAACTTCTTTACAAGAACCACTGAGTCCCCCAAAAATACGTCATACAGCAGAAGTCCATTCAGCTCCTTCCGATCTTCCTCCCACTCCCATCCCTCCTTCCTCTTCTGCCCCTCTTTCATGTTCTAATCCCTCTCCTTTATCCCTCCCTATGCCACCAGGCTATAGCGACCGTCCTACTCATTCACCTCTTCCACACTCTGCTCCTATTCCTACCATTGAACCAACCCGGTGATGTGTGATACCCGTTCAACATAAATTCGTTTTTTACTATATTTTATTCTTTGTAAATTTTTTCTAACCTTTTACTTTTCTTTGATTTTACTTTTAGTTCTTTTATTTTACTTTTTAGTGTTATACAATTTTAATATGTCTCTTTTACAATGGAACATGCGAAGTTTCATGGCCCACCGTAATGATCTACGTTATCTACTTTCAATTCATCATCCTTCAATAGTCTGTTTACAAGAACTCCGTTTGTCTTCCCCACCAGTACCCATACCTGACTATTGTTTCTTGTTTTCTCCTGCTTCTCTTCCTGTTTCCGCCATTTTAGTTCATAACACAGTCCCACTAGAATATCTATCGCTTCACACCACTGTTCCATGTCATTTTGTTCGTGTTTTTCTCGAACAATGGATTACGATAGTGTCTGTATATTTCTCTCCCTCCCAACCTATTGATTTCCCAGCTTTAACCCTTTTATTATCACAATTACCCACTCCAATTTTATTAATAGGAGATTTTAACTGTCGCCACGCTTTGTGGGGCGATGATGTTACAAATTTGCGTGGCCGCCACCTTGAATCTTTTATTTTTAATAACGATTTATCCATACTGATTTTTTTTTTTTTTTATGCGAGGAAGAAGGAACCAAAGGCCATGAGCCTGCAGTAACAGTTCCCTCCAAGAGAAAAACAAAATACAATATAGAGCCATATTCAAGATCCGATCATTTTGAGATGCCTGGACACACTGCGTTTGAAAGACTGGAGATCATAGGCAGCAGGAAATAAAGACAGAGGGAGACAGTTCCAGAGCTGACCTGTTGCATAAATGAAAGACTGGGAGTAATGGTTAACTGTTGCATTAGAGAGTTTGACAGAAAAAGGATGAGAGTTTGCTGCCAGACGGGTGCTTCGAGCCCGTCGTAGAGGTGGAGGAATGCAAGCAGAGAGTTCAGAGGAGCAGTGACCATTAAAGTAGCGATAGAAAAGAGATAAAGATGCAACAGTGCGGCGAAGAGACAGAGGTTGAAGGGAGTCAGTAAGAGGAGGAGAGTTAATGAGACGAAAAGCCTTTGCCTCCACCCTATTGAGAAGAGCTGTATGTGGGGAGCCTCCCCACACATGAGAGTTGTACTCCACACAGGGGCGGATAAAACCCCTGTATAGAGTCAACAATTGTGCAGGGGTGAAGAAAGTGGGGAGTCGTCTTAGCACACCCAATCTCTTGGAAGCAGATTTTACAAGAGATGTAATATGATATTTCCAAGATAAGTCCCAAGTAAATGAAACCCCAAGCATGTTCAAGGATGATGCAGGATTAAGCTGAATATTATTAAACATTAGTGGGTATACCTGTGCAAGATTTTGTCGGGTTGATAGGTGTAAGAACTGAGTCTTAGATGCATTAAAGACAACCATATTATTTTTACCCCAGTCAGAGATACGAGCCAAATCAGACATTAGGTGTGCCACAGCCTCATCCCTTGCTTGTTGAAGTAACTGTTGAGATGGGCGTTGCGGGAACCGAATGGAAAGGTGAAGGGTGGAGTCGTCAGCGTATGAGTGGATAGGGTTAGATGTACAGCTTAGAAGATCATTGATGAATAAAAGGAAGAGAGTTGGTGATAGGACAGAGCCCTGAGGAACACCACTGTTGATAGATCTAGGAGAAGAACGATGGCCGTCTACAACAGCGGCTATAGAACGACCAGAAAGGAAGCTAGCGATGAAGGCACAGATAGAAGGATAGAAACCGTAGGAGGGCAGTTTGGAAATTAAAGATTTATGCCAGACTCGATCGAAAGCCTTTGAGAACTTATACACATTTTGACTCTAGAACTCACACTTTTTCCTGTCTTGATCTCTCCCTATGCTCCCCTTCTCTTTCCCTAGATTTCCATTGGTCTGTTCTTTCAGACGTTTTATATAGCGACCACTTTTCTATCAAACTTACTCTTACCACATATCGTCCTGTACTCAGACCCCCTCGATGGTGTTTCCCGAAAGCTGACTGGCCGTCATTTACTTCTCTGACTGTTCCTACTGTACCTCCTTCTTCATTCTCTACTATTTTAGATATGCTCACTTATTTTAATGAATTAATTCTTAGTGCAGCTTTGACCGCGATCCCTAGGTCGTCCCGTCCTTTTACTTCTAAGTGTGTACCTTGGTGGGATTCAGACTGTACTGTAGCAGTCCGTGTTAAACGTGCACGTTGGAAGAGTTACCTACGCAAACGCAACACTGCGGATGAACAGAATGCATTTCTGCTGTTTAAAAAGGCCCGTGCCCATCTTCAAAAGATTGTTAAACAGGCTAAACGCCGTAGCTGGAGGTCATACGTTTCCACCATTACTACCAATACACCCATTGTATCCGTCTGGAAACGTATACGCAAAATAGCGGGTAAGCATCTTCCTATGCCCTCCCCTGTCCTACACTTAGATGGAGAGTCAATAGCAGATGCTCATCTAGTTGCTAATGGCTTAGGTCGTCACTTCAGTAATGTTAGTAGCGGCTCTCATCTCTCACCTGAATTTCATACCCTTAAAGCTGCTACTGAATGTACGCCTGTTGTCTTCAAGCTGTCGTCTAGTCAGTCATATAACGTGCCATTCACACTCCATGAATTGACCTCTGCCCTTCGTCTGTGTAAGAACACTTGCGAGGGTCCTGATGGCATACACTATAATATGCTCCGTCACCTTTCCCCTCAGGCCATGGCCTTATTAATAACTATTTATAATCACATCTGGACAGAGGGTGTTCTTCCCCCCTCATTTCGTGATGCTGTCATTCTCCCATTTCTTAAACCGGGAAAGCAAGGCCATGTCCCTCAAGATTATCGCCCCATTGCTCTTACTAGCTGTCTTTGCAAATTGTTTGAGCGTATGATAAATCATCGCCTTATGCGGCTCCTAGAATCCAAGCAACTTTTGTCTTCTTCACAATTTGGTTTTCGAAAAGCTCGCGGCACCTTAACTCCCCTCCTAAATCTTGAGACTTATATCCGTTCAGCCTTTGCCACTTGACAATCTGTTATCGCAGTGTTCTTCGACCTTGAGAAAGCTTATGACACAGCCTGGCGCTACCATATTTTAAGCACAGTTCGCTCTTGTGGTATTGATGGTAACCTTGGTGTCTTTTTAAAGAATTTTCTATCAACTCGTTTCTTTAGAGTCCGTGTCCAACATACCTATTCAGACTCATTTCCACAATACGAAGGTGTTCCCCAAGGCAGTGTTCTTAGCACTACTCTATTTTTATTAGCAATTAATGGGATTGTTTCTTGCCTCCCAGTTGGTGTCCGTTCATCTTTGTATGTTGATGATTTTGCAATATATGCCTCAAATCCTGACATCTCTGCCCTTGGTGCTCTTATTCAACGTGCAGTTTCCGCTGCCTCAGAATGGGCCACTTCTCATGGCTTTCGGTTCTCTCCTCTTAAGTCTCATGCTATTACTTTTAATCGTTCTCATCATATTCCTCAACCACCTCTTTTTCTTTATGGCTCTCCTCTCCCGTACAAAACCTCCGCTTCCTTTCTTGGCCTTCTTTTCGATTCCCGTCTTACTTGGAAGGATCATATTACCTCCTTGAAAACCTCAGCCTTGCAACGCCTCCGTCTCTTGCAAACTTTGTCTCATGTGTCGTGGGGTGCTGATCGAGCTACTCTCCTTCGCCTCCATATTGTTCTCGTTCTCTCCAAACTTGACTATGCTTGCCAAGTCTATTCTTCTACTTCAGACACCGTCCTCCAACAACTTGATTCTGTACATCATTACGGTTTGCGTCTGGCTCTTGGTGCCTTTAAGTCCTCCCCAGTTGAGAGTCTGTATGCTGAATCAGGAGTTCCATCACTCTTCCGTCGTCGTGCTCTTCTTTCTCTTCGTACCTATGCTAAGTTGCACTGTTTTCCTCATACCCCTTCTCTACTTCCTCCCAGTCCTGACCCAGGCATATTTTCCACTCCTAGGACCAAGCCACCATTTGCAGTTCGAACCCGTACTCTTCTCTCGCGCTTCTCTCCTACTGTTAGTAATGTTTTTCCTTTCCGCACTTGTCTTTTTCCTCCATGGTTACTTCCTCGACCCCACATTTGTTCTTCCATTTTCCCTTATTCCAAGTCCAATTCTCCTCCTTTCATTCTTCGTTCTCGGTTTTCAGACCATCTCTCCCAACATTCCTCTGCAGTCCCTATATACACTGATGGTTCAAAAACTCCTGCTGGCGTTGGATTTGCGATACTCTTTCCTGACACTCTTTATCATTTTAGCCTTCCTACCTATGCAAGTGTTCTAACAGCAGAATTATATGCCCTCTTGTTTGCGTTGCGGTATATTTGTCATGCCTCTTCTTCCTCATTTGTGATATTCTCTGATTCATATAGTGCTCTATCCCTTCTTCAGTCATCTTTGGCTTCTCACCCTCTGGTTCTTCGTATCTTGGAATGGTTGTTCCGTATCTCCTCCCGTCGTAAAACAGTCCAGTTCTGTTGGGTCCCAGGACATGTGGGCATCGCAGGCAATGAACGTGCTGATCAGTTGGCTCGCATGGCAGTTAGCAGGGATGTCTCTCCTTCCTTCCTCATTCCAGTCTCTGACCTTCTTCCTGCTCTGTCATCCTTCAGCACCGGTGGCAGTCTTGTTGGGACTCTATCACTAATAACAAACTACGTGTTGTTAAACCGTTTATTTCTCCTTGGTTGACCCCTTGCCAGCGTAATAGGAGGTGGGAGACGGCTTTAGCTCGCCTCAGAATCGGTCATACACGACTTACCCACTCTTATTTGATGTCTGGTGATCGCCCTCCCCTTTGTACTCGTTGCAATACCATTCTTTCTGTACGCCATATTTTCCTTGATTGTCCACTTTACACACTACAGCGACGTATTGCATTTCCATTTTTGTCTCCCCTCCAACGTCCCCCCCTTCTTGCAGACTTTCTCCGAGAGTCATCGTATTTTTCCCTCCATAATATCATGTCCTTCCTTACCTCTATTGGTCTTCTTTCCGACATCTAATTCCGTTCCTTATTTCAATAGCCCCATCTGTGATATGATATACTCCTTCCATTGACCTATTTCTTCTGGCCCACCCAACGTACACAACTTGTAGCCGATGATCTGGCTTTGTGCTGGATTTTGGCACTAGGTTCTTGTTGTTCTTCTAGGAGAAGTGAAAAGATATCTGAATAGTGCATAAGTGTAAAGTCCTGGGGAACCATTTATTATGTTGGTATATGTGAATGTACTTAATACCATTCTATAGAGATGTATAATGTGCTAGTAGAGTTGTCATTTATCTCTACTTTTTGCATAAGCCCAGAGTATATGTAAATGCTTGGCACCTCACTTTTAGCTGACCTCAGCACCAAGTCGGCACGGTGAGCGTACAGCGTCAGAAGAAGTCCTATAGTTACCAAGGGAGGTGGTATCGCTCTTACATATCCCTCGGGTGGCAGTTATATTATTCCGTGCCCAATAAAGAGAGATTTAATCTGCTCATTTCTGTCACCTCACGCTACCACTTATTATAACAGACCAGCTTCCACCTTCTAGTGGCAGAGGACCTTTGGTGGAAAGTGTCGGGCAGTGACGGCGAGTGGCTGACGTGTACTACAGACAGTGTCGTCGATCTCCAACACGTTGGTCTAGATATACTATAACAGCAGAACACATAATATGTAGTCAGCTGTGCTATTCCATATAACGGCTACACAAATTGGTGGATCTGGTGGAATTAGCAGCTAAACTGACACATGAATTTGGTGCTAGCGGTGGCACGATATTTGGTGCTAGTGGTGGCACGATACATAAATTTGGTGGCTCAGTGCTGGGATACGATACAAGTGATAAAGGGATTTATTCTGTGAACCAGTAACCCTTGCAATCGCTCGTTCCTGAAGGTGAAACAGAAAATCTTACTCTACTGTTGTAAGGGGACTAATTACCAGTGAGTTAAGTGGAGCAGATAAACTGGAGTGGTGAATATTAATTCCTCCCATTATTCTGCCAGTGTGAGATTCCTATCTTAAGCACAAACTGGCAGTTATCTCGCCCTGTGGTGTGCGAGATATCTCCATCTTCAAACGCAAACTGGCAAGAATCTCGCTCTCGTGTGTGAGAGGCGAGATAAGGAGAGTTCAAGCCAGTGCAGTGAGGAGTGGGTCAACTAGCGACTTCTAGCAACTCCAGAGGCGCAGACGGCCGAGGCGAGCCGAGGGAGAGCGAGCGTGGGCTGTGTGGTGCCACAATTGTGTATGGTGCATCGAGTGGCGTCACTGCCTGGCGTGCTGCTAACTTCCACAGTGAGCGGGCTGCCATGTATGGTTGGAGGAGTCTGGTGGAGTGTGGAACGTGGAATGTGGAACATCATCCTGGACTTTCATATCTAGGTAGTGTCCATGCATTAGTAATCCACACACACACATTGATCAACACACGTTAGTTAATGTGTGGAAATAAAGGTTTCTCAGAATTCCCTTGAAATAAATATACTTTCTGTGTATTTTATATGTGTTCCGTTCTCTGTCACTTACCGTAACTATCCTTTTTTTCATGTCAGTTTATCTTCCTGTAACTGGGAGGGGAATATTACTGACAAGGTTGGATGGATACAGTGAAAAAGTGGGGACGTAGAATTAGGGGATATAGAGATCAGCCAACCCCACTAGACTCAGAATTTTATGAGTGGGTTGAAACATCAAATAAAAGTGCTCAGACATATAAAATGAGTGACGGACGTATTGAGGATCAAGGTGATGAGAATATTTCTGAAAGACTGCATGAGGATTTGAACGCTTTGCATTTGCGTTCTGGTCATACTTATTCAGCAGTCCCAGAGCAATCAGTTAGATCCAAAATGGCCACTATTCTTGCCAATGAGGGTATTCCTAGTGAGGAGTCTGTGAAAGTTGAGACTACAACAGTACCTTTGGTCACTGAGGATATGCAAAATCCAGTCATTACTGATAGTACTACAACCACTCACATACCTGTTTATACTTCAGATGTTTTCAGTACACCACAAGGTTTTGGACAGAATTTATTTTCTGTTCCTTATTCAAATGCATGGGGTATAAACACAGATGGTATTGGCATGCGAACCCAGAATTCTAATCAATTGGGCATGAATACTAATATTGGCATGCAAACCCAGGGCCCTTATCCAAATACCTGGGGCATGACTAACAATATGGGCGTGCAAAGTCAGACTAACCCTCCTCCTTTGCCCCTTTGTCATTGAAAAGAGGAAGAAACTAGGGAACCAAGCTAGTTCGGGGGAAGCTCAGGGCTGCACGCAAAAGTAATTAAAATAGTACAATCCACCGATGCGTGTGTGGCAACTATTACTAAGGTGGACTTATTATCTATTCCTTGGATCATAGGGAAAGGCCAAGTATCCCTGATCGTAGATACATGGGCATGTACAAACATTATTTCTAGTAAAGCGTTGGAAAGACTTAAAAGTGAAATGCCTCTAACAAACTGGACATTATCGGCACCTGATGTAATGTTGACAGGTGTGACAGGGAGTAGAATGAAGATTGTAAGCCAGGTGCCGTTGACACTGAGGGCAGATAAACGATCTCCTGTGTTACATGCTACATTTTATGTGGTTGAGGATTTTCCTCTGCCAGCTGATGGGCTGTTAGGCTTTGAAACCATGAAGGAGTATGACATAGTAATACACCCTCAAAGACATTCCATTTCCTTTAATGGGAAAGAGTTTGTAGGCCTTAATCCCTCAGCGACACAAACTGGAACAGGCATCCAATCAGGAGCCGTTCAACCAGTTGCGACCCCTACAAATGAAGCGTCAAGGGAGTCCCCGGATGCACATGAAGAGGAGGGTATGGACTGGAAGAAAGTCAGGGCTATAGTGAGTGGTAATCACCACTTACCCAGTCGAACTGTCTGTAAAATTCCTGTCCGAGTACCTGACGTGTCGGTGGGAACTGATGTAGCATGCTTAACTGAGACTGTAAAACATAAGGCATTGTCGCTGGAATCGACTCTGACTAGCGTTGGCCAAGACCAGAAGACGCCCCTCTTCATCACAAATATGAGTGGTGGCGCAGTTAAGCTCAGAGATGGTTGTTATATAGGCGACTTGATGTGCTATGGTGCCCCCATAAAGGAAGTCGACGACGTGCCGGTGATCTGTAGTTACATCTCAAGCAATGACTCAGTCGGAACCCATATGTCTGGCTAAGGAAAAACAGCTGGAGCAATATGTGAAGGTCACGGATAATGTAGACCATAAAACACGACTCCTAGCCCTCCTTAGAGAATTTTCCGACGTAGTAGCACTTCCAGGAGAAGCGCTGGGAAGGACGGATAGGGTGAAGCATCATATTGATTTGTGCCCTGGTACAAATCCAGTTTATGTGCCTGCATACCGTCTAGTGCAAAGCCAAAGGGAAGCAGTGGATGAGGAAGTAGAAAGGATGCTTCATGATGAAGTTCCTCCTCGCCTTGGAATGCACCACTCTTTCTGGTGCCTAAGAAGGACGGTGGTGTGAGACCTGTTGTGGATTTTCGGCAAGTGAACAAGGTAACTGTACCGGATCGTTACCCGATTCCGCATCTGCGAGACTTACTTCGATCATTAGGTAAGGGAAATACTGTGTTTACTTGTCTGGATCTAGCGTCAGGGTATTGGCAGGTGGAGCTGACCAAAGAGTCACGTCCCATTACTGCTTTTAGCACTCACCGTGGGCACTTTGAATTTCTCCAGATGCCTTTTGGACTGAGTAATGCTCCTTTAACATTTCAGCGGATGATAAAACAATTGTTTGGCGAGATGTTAGGGCAAGACGTCTTAGCGTATCTAGATGACCTAATCATCGTGAGTAACAACGTTAACAGTCATTTTAACAAGTTAAAACGAGTGATGGAAAGCTTGAGATCCACAGGTCTGAAAATCAAGCTGTCAAAGTGTGAATTTTTGAAGTTCAGTATTAGATTTTTAGGACACCTCGTTAATGGTAATGGCATCAAGACTGTGTCGGACAAGTTAAGGCCAATGTTAAATTTTCCTACATCACAGAACAAGGATCAGATAAGATCGTTCCTGGGCCTCACTGGCTTTTATAGGAGTTTTGTCCACAGATATGCCATCATAGCATCAACTTTAACGACGTTACTTAAGAAGGATGCTGCATGGAAATGGGGACCCTCGGAAGAGGAAAGCTTCAACGAGCTCAAACGAGCCATGTCAGAAGCACCCGTATTAGCGTTTCCTGATTATACTGAACCTTTCTATCTGTGCACGGACGCCTCAGGTCTGGGTTTGGGAGCGGTGTTACAGCAGAAGGATGAGCAAAGCAAGACACATACCATAGCATATGCTAGTAGGGCACTAAGACCCCCAGAGAAGAACTATTCGACGACACATTTGGAGACATTAGCAGTCGTGTGGGGGTTAGGACATTTCCGGGATATTATCTTTGGCTACCGGATAATTGTTTTAACTGACCACGCACCCATACACGACTTATTTGAAGGAAAGAACTTGCACGGTAAAGGTTGCGCATTGGTTTGGCAAGGTAATGGAGTTTGATCCAGAGGTCAGATATTTACCGGGCCGTCAAAATGTCGTAGCCAACGTGCTGAGTAGAAACATTGCTGCTACCATAGCCAAGGATGTTGCTCTTGCTGAGTATTCCTCAGACACGGTAAAAGCGGAACAACGTAATGATGTGATATGGTCTCAAGTCATCTATGCCTTGGAGTCTGGCGACGAGACTTGTCTACCTGAACTCCCAGTACAGATGACTCACTTTCATCTTCAACAGGGTCTTTTGTATAAGCAACCACCAGGGAAGGACACTGCATATCAGTTGGTTGTTCCTGCTACCTTACAGCAAGCCGTGCTACAGTTAGTTCATGCGTACCTCAAGCGAGTCATCCCAGTCGCGATAGATGCATACGTGAGGTGAGAAAGAAATATTATTGGCCGACCATGAGGAAGGACATAGAAGCCCACGTCAGTCAATGTGTCAAATGCACGGAACTATGAGGAACGACGGGACTTCTGACTCCCATCTTAGAGTATCCTCTACCGGAAAAACCCTGGAATACAGTCTCCATTGATCTCTTAGCGTCGCCGAGAAGTCGTCAAGGTTCGAGTTATGTACTGGTGGCAGTGGATCATTTCTCACGATTCACTGTTTTAGCACCTTTACAGACGAAAACTTCAGAGGAGGTAGCGCACTCTTTTGTGACTTCAGTGATTTGTCCATACTCTACACCTAAGGTATTGCTCAGCGATAATGGCAGTGAATTTCGTAACCAGGTGTTACAAGAAATCTGTCGTATGTATGGAGTAAAGCAAGTTTTTGTAATGCCTTACAGTCCTAAGAGCAATGGCCTGGTGGAGAGGACGAACAGGAAGATACTGGAAGTCTTGAGACCAGTAATAACCTCAAATCAAGAGGATAACTGGGAAGACTGGTTATCACATGTAGCGGCGACCATCAACTCCTCAGAAAATTCATCAACTGGGAAGTCTCCTCATTAATCCTGTATGGAGAAGAGAAAGTGTTACCCTACGATTTGTTGGCTGGACCTCCTACTCCAGTATACAACGAAGACGACTACGCAAAGGTACAGTTGTTGAAATTCCAACGTATACACAGTGAAGTACGGAAAAGATTAAAAGCCTCAAGAGTGGAGATGATGGCGAAACAACACAAAGGTAGTCAAGAAAAGACGTTACAGGCAGGCCAGAAGGTCATGATCCACAACCCTGAGAGAATTTCCAAGCTTAGACCTAAGTTCCGCGGACTATATACCGTTGTGAAACGAGTACGTGGAAATACTTATAGAATAAAGGATGAAGCTAATGGAACTCAGGAGGTAGTACATGCTGATAGGATCAAACTAGTAAGTCAAGAGCTAGGCCTAACTAACCATGCATCTGATGTGTTGTCCCCTCTGTCTTCATCGCAGTCTATGTCGTCGTCCGTACCTGTCCCTAACCAAGAGTATCGCAGCAAGCTACAATCCCACAAGAGTGATTAAGGGAGTATCTACTCTTGCAGGAAAAAATGTGGCTGTGGCTCATACTCCTCGTGCGTTGATTGGGGTGGACCTATGGAATGACGTCAGACACGGACACAACTGCGTTAATGCCAGGAGCACTGAAGAGCCCACTTGGAGAAGTCGCGGTAGTGGAAGATGCAGTATGCATCTACTATCCAATGGAAGGCTATCTCCAAACGCCAGATATTGTCAAGGAGGTCTCCAAAGGCTTGTCGAATCTCAGACAGCAACTGTTGGAAGTGGGAAAGATGTTTAATCGAAACCCACGATTGACGAACTCTGACACTGAAGCTTTGGAACGAACCTTGCATGGAATTGTTGAGCTTCAGAGTAGGCATATAGACAGGCTCACCGACAGGCTCACTAACTTGCATGTTGCTTTACCTAACGTACACTCTAATCTTTCCAAGCATGTCCATGCACGTACTAAGAGAGAACTTGTGGATTTTCTAGGAATCCTGTCTCAACAACTCTTTGGTACGGCATTAGATAAGGACGTAGTGCAATTGGGTAGACAGATGCATGACTTGACACTGGCCGCTAAAGCCAATAACAGATTAATCATGCATGTGTATAAACAGTTAGATGAGTTCACTAACAAAGCTAACGAGATAATTAGGACTACCAACCATCTAGTAGAGCTTGTGAACAACATCCAAATTAACCTACCAACCCTAGCTAACTTGGTGTTATTTGCTGAGTACTTACATGCTCTCGACGAGTCAACCACTGCTTTGGAGAAGCATGCAGCCAATTTGATGGACGGCTTCATTGATGCAAGTTTGAACAGGGTTAATGCTTTATTGCTTCCTACTAATATACTAATAAATGCACTTGATATAGCTATGTGGAAGCATGGACTTATGCCACTCTTTTATCTGAGTCAATTGGAATATTATTACCCATTGTTAGAGGCTCAGTTGACCCATGAAGGCATCCTGATATTGGCACCTATGAGGAATGCTGTAACGTACCAGGCATGGCGGTTCATTTCCTTCCCTTTTGCTACTGCTAATAATACACTTGTTGTTACTGAAGAGGGTCCAGAGGTGCTGGTTGTCTCAGATGACAAGAAATATGTAGCAGAAACGACTGTGGATGAATCTGAGAAGTGTAAGGACTCATTTCTTGATCTCCATGTATGTCCTGCTTTCCATTTTGTCCTCGTACCATTAAAGGTTGAGGAGTGTAAGAGGGCCTTGTTGGACACAAATACTTCCTCTGTTCTGCAACGTTGCACCTTCCAACCCATTCAATTGAAGTCAGTTTTCCATGCTCATATTCATGCGAAACAGTACTTTTACTTTCCTGAGACAGAGGACGTAACTGTGACTTGTGCCTCAGAATCAATTCCTTACAGTAAAGGGGTACTATATTGCACCTGATTTTGTGAGTTACACAGTAAAGAGATATCAGTTCTGCCTAGCAAGCATCATCTAGCTTTGTCAGTGAACTTCTCATCCTAGTTACGACCCTTTTTACCTTCCTTCAATGTCTCATGTATTAAAGGAGCTTACCTTCCTCTCCCACCTGAACAGGATCGATTTAGAGCCTTATGTACTGTCCTATCTTCCTTCATACCTTTCTCCTTCCTATTTTGGTCCTGGCGTTGGTCTTCTACTTATTGTGGTCTTGTCCTGTGTTTGTGGTTTAGGCTACTATTTAAGGCGCCAATTAAGGAACCCACTGAGACCACGTGTCCGTACTCGCGGATTGCAAGTGGATGTTCCTGAATAGTTAGCTACCCTACACTCTGGTTAGGCAACATGGTAGTTAGGACAACAATGTCGACGAGGACGTCAATGGTGTGGCCGAGCGATGTTCTGGTGTCAACATCTTTTTCCATAAGAGGTTGTAGTATCACACATTTTACATAATAATTTTTAAGGCTGTTTAGTCATAATTAACAGTGTGTAATGAAGTGTGAATTATGAACAACCAAATATCATTTCGCTGTTAGCTGTGGTATAGGAAGAAGGTGGATGGCAGACCACAAGTGCCACCCTGTTTCAATGATAAAATGAAGGTTAGGAGAAGTGAAAAGATATCTGAATAGTGTGTAAGTGTAAAGTCCTGGGGAACCATTTATTATGTTGGTATATGTGAATGTACTTAATACCATTCTATAGAGGTGTATAATGTGCTAGTAGAGTTGTCATTTATCTCTACTTTTTGCATAAGCCCAGAGTATATGTAAATGCTTGGCACCTCACTTTTAGCTGACCTCAGCACCAAGTCGGCACGGTGAGCGTACAGCATCAGAAGAAGTCCTATAGTTACCAAGGGAGGTGGTATCGCTCTTACATATCCCTCGGGTTGCAGTTATATTATTCTGTGCCCAATAAAGAGAGATTTAATCTGCTCATTTCTGTCACCTTATGCTACCACTTAATATAACAGACCAGCTTCCATCTTCTAGTGGCAGAGGACCTTTGGTGGAAAGTGTCGGGCAGTGACGGCGAGTGGCTGACGTGTACTACAGACAGTGTCGTCGATCTCCAACACGGTGGTCTAGTTATACTATAACAGCAGAACACATAATATGTAGTCAGCTGTGCTATTCCATATAACGGCTACACAAATTGGTGGATCCGGTGGAATTAGCAGCTAAACTGACACATGAATTTGGTGCTAGCAGTGGCACGATATTTGGTGGTAGCGGTGGCACGATACATGTAGACAAGTTCTCTCAGCGTCCACCACTTAACCACCCCACATCCCAGAAATGCAACAAACTTAGACAAACACTGGCTGAACATTAAAACACTGCTTCAAAATGCTGCGGAATAAGCCCTAGGCTACGCCACTCGCCACCATAAAGACTGGTTAGACGAAAGTGCTGAAGAAATGCATGACCTTCTTGCAATGAAGAATAGAGCACATAAAAATTGGTTGGCTCATCCTAGCTCCTTATCCCAAAATAATGAATTCCCGAATCTCAATAGTGAAAATCAGAGATAAACTCATGACACACAGAACAAATGGTGGACTGAGCAAGCAAAAGAGCTGTAAAGCATGGCTGATATTAATGACAAACATGGGTTCTGCAAGACCACAAAACCATCTATGAGCCAACCAAGCACAACATAGTCCCTATTCAATCAGCCAAATGAGAGCTCTTGAAGGACAAGAAAGCAATTCTAGTGAGATTGGCACTACACTTCAATATCTTACTGACCTGAAGAAACCTGGTGGAGCACGATAACCTTGATAATATCCCAAAGGCTCCTCAAACGACAGACTTGATGTCCCACCTACACTTGCAGGAACTGCTGAGGTCATGTAATCTCTAATAAACAATAAAGACTCTGGCCCTGATGGCCTACCATCTGAACTAATCAAAGAGGATGGCCAGTTCCTCTACCACTGCCTCCGTGATCACATACTGACTACAGTATATGAAACCACGAACGAATTCCATCTGAATGGCTTACTTCTGACACTGTAACCATCTATAACAAGAAAGGGGACAGCTCAAATTGTGACAATAGCATTGACAACAGCATAGGTATCTCCCTCCTCGCGAATGCTGGCAAAGTACTAAACAAAATAATGTTATTCAAACTGGCAAAACATCTGATCGAATCAACACTTCCTGAAACAAAGAGTGGATTTTGGAAAAAGCGAGGAGCCTGTGATATGATTTTTGTTGCCCGATGGATACATGAGAGAAGCCATGAACACAACCACGACTGATGTATTGCATTCATCGATCTTGCAAAAACATTTAACACTGTCAACAGAGAACTTTTATCAAATGCCCTTTCAAAATTTTCAGTTCCAAACAATTTCTTATTGCCGTGAAGGGCCTGCATAACAATATGAATGCTCACCTGTCCGTAGGTGAGGGCAAGTTCGAACTTTTGAATGTTGATGTGGAAGCGAATAAAGGCTGCGTCTTGGCTCCTGTCATGTTCAACATCTTTCCTAACTGCAGTCACCCTTTTCAGTCACCAACAAACGAACCCTGATAATAGATTAAAAGCTCAGTTTCGTCTAGGCAGTAACTTATTTAATCTTACACGTTTTTAAGCACAATAAAGGGCTGAAATAGCTCATTTCCTAGGGATATAATACACTGATGACTGTGCTGTCCTTGCAAATACCCCAGAAACCCTACAACAGAGTCTCACCATCGTCTCTAGCAGAACGTTTTATATTTCAGAAAAATGGCGAAAATGTAAAACAGGTGGTGAATTTGACCTATCTTGGAATATTTTCGCAGATAAACAAAACACTGCTGCAAAAATCCTTGGACAAATGAACCGTGTCTCAACCTGTTTTGGACATTTCAGATCCATAGTCTTTGAACACATCAACTATAGAATCGAGACAAAGGTATCAGTATACTCAAATACTGTTTTATGCCTCTCCACCTCTTATACGGTGCTGAATCCTGGACTTCCCACCAGCATCACATCAAACAGCTCTAGTCGTATCACACTGGATGCTTACAGTCCATCCTAAGACTCACATGGGAGGATAAAGTCCCTCAGTCACAAATTCTCCCGTGGGTGAAGTCAATCAGTATATTAATCATGCTAGCAGAAAAGCAGCTGAGATGGGTCAGAGACTTGTTTTGCATGCCTGAGCACCGCCTTCGCAGCCAGGTTCTGTATGGCCAAACCCAGCAGCGCGTTGGTACCCAGGGGCACAGAAAAAGAAATATAAAGATCATATAATGACAACTCTGAAGAAGTGCAACATTATACCGAAAGATTTTGAAACCAAAACCTCGGACAGAAAGCAGTGGCAAGCCCTCTGTATCAAATAAGCCATTCATCTCGAAGAAGCTTGGAGCCTGACCAAAGAATAGCATAGATAATGAAGGCACAACCAAAACAGTGTTCTCCCAGTAAACCCAGACTTGACATGCAAACTGTGGGGCTAGGTTCCCAGATCCAGGATTGGTCTGCACACTTGCACACATTGGCATCAAAAAATGAGAAACATACCAATCTTGTGGATATAGCAGGCGTCATCTTCTGTAGCAGAATGACAGCTTTAAGTTAAGCCGCATTTTTGAGATATTTTCAGATTGGTCACAACCAGTCGAGACTACTCCAATGGCTGTTCCTATGAGAAGTTTCAGACTAATCAGACTGACTGGTCTTAGGCAATCCTCTCCCAGAGCCAGGACAGCCAACACTGACGTGGGATGGTGATATAAAAGTGGATGCTACTTGAAATCAATATTTGTTTTATTCTGAACTTTAAAAATAAAGTTATCACTGAATTAGTGAGGTGATAATGTCTGCAGAAAAATGCAAATTTCGTGAGTCTCTATGGGTTATTGTATGGTAATGACGGCACTCACACCTATTTCCCAGTTCATTCCTTAAGGAGGGGTACTGCATCCTTTACCTTCAGTATTGGAGTTTTTTTTTTTTAATTGAAAAAGTTAGCTGCATGCCTATTTCACTTCATGGTGTAATGAGTACTCATTGTGACTTTTATAGTGACACACTGGCGAGCTGTCATTTTCTGTTTTATGGAGAAACGACTACTGTGTACGCTAATACCGACGAGAATTGATTTATCATCATCATCCCATTCTCTGTGTTTACGTAACTGTTGATTCCACCATGACTCGCGTCACTTGATCCTCCAGCCCAAGGGAACACATTAAAGATGGTACTTGCCTAAAATCTATTCTCGGGAGCATCAAGTAGGCTCAGAAAACTCTAACTGGTCTAGACTGGTCTAAAAAGGCCTTAAAAATGTGGCATTGTGTGTGTGTGTGTGTGTGTGTGTGTGTGTGTGTGTGTTCTTACCTAATTGTTCTTACCTAATTGTATCTTTACAGGAATGAGTCAAGCTCGTACTGTCCCGTGTCTTAAACCATATTTATCATACATATCCTTAAATTTGTGAATTGTTTTGGCACACACTATTTCATTTGGTAGTGCATTCCATTGATCAATTGCTCTGTTTGGGAAACTGAATTTCCTTACGTCTTTATCACCTCTCTTCTTATGCAGTTTTTTGCAGTATCCTCTTGCTGATGCTTCTCCATATGTTAAGTAATCATTTATGTCTATTTTCTCCTTTCCTGATATGCACTTATATAGCATTATCATGTCACCTCTTTTCCTTCTCTCCTGTAAAGTTGGTAGATTCAGTTTATTTAGTCTTTCTTCGTAGCTTAGGTCCCTTAAGCTTGGTATCCATCTTGTAGCGGCCCTTTGAACTTTTTCAATCTTGTCTATATGCTTTTTGAGATGAGGACTCCAGACTACTGATGCATATTCCAGGGTTGGTCTAATGAATAATGTTATTATCCTTCTTAGCATGTCTTCATTTATGTATGTGAATGCTATTCTCATTTTTGCAAGCAGTGTATACATGTTCTGTACCTTCTCGCTGATGTGGTCAGCCGGAGATAGTCTGTTATTGATAATCATACCTAGGTCTTTCTCTCTTTCTGATGTGTATAGGTTTTTTTTTTCCTAACTTATAATCCCAATCAGGTCTTTTTCCACTTTTACCAAATTTGATTACATGACACTTGTCCACATTGAATTCCATTTGCCATGTACTACTCCATTCATGAAGTTTATTTAATTCCTCTTGTAGCTCTTTGCAAGAGTCTGTGTTAGTAATTCTCCTTTGTATTTTTGCATCATCTGCAAACATATTCAGATAGCTCTCATTTCCAGTGTTACTGTTTATATCATTTATATACACTAAAAACATGATTGGTGCCAGCACTGAACCCTGTGGTACTCCACTAGTCACTTCTTTCCATGATGAGTAGTTTCCTCTTAGTACTGTCCTCATTTCTCTTTTTATGAGAAAGTGTTGCATCCAACAAAACAGTTTGCCTCGAATTCCTCCTTGATGGTACAGTTTCCATAAAAGTCTTTGGTGTGGTACTGTGTCAAAAGCTTTCTTGAAATCTAAATAGATACTGTCCACCCATCCTTCCCTTTCCTGTATTGTGTTTGTTACTCTGTCATAGTAGCTCAACAGATTAGTAACACATGATTTTCCTTTTCTGAAACCAAACTGTCTTTCTGTTAGCATACTGTGTTCTTCTAGATGATTTACCCAAGCTTTTCTTATAAGTTTTTCTAATACCTTGCTTACAACACTGGTCAGTGATACTGGTCGGTAGTTGAGTGGATTTTGTCTATTTCCTTTCTTGAATAAGGGGACAATATTTGCTTTTTTCCAAATATCAGGTAGTTTACCTTGACTCAAGGATTTCTTGAAAATTATAAATAATGGTTTACTTAACTCCTTTGCACATTCTGGTAATACCCAACATGAAATTTCATCAGGACCACTTGCTTTTCCTCTGTCTAATCTACTTAACTCCTCCTGTATTACTTTTTCTGCTATTTGTATATCTGGTAGTATATGTGGACATGCGTGTTCCACATAGTCCCTCTCAAAATTTTTTTCTTCTGTAAAAACTAATTGGAAATTCTTATTTAGTGCTTCACAAATATCTTTCTCTTGTGTATAAGTGATTCCCTCGTCCATAATGGATTGTATTATATCTTTTACTTTGGTTTTGCTTCTGATATAGCTGTAAAACAGCTTTGGTTGATCACTACTTTTATTTATTATATCCTCCTCAAACTGTTTTTGGGCTTCCCTCCTCATTCTTGTATAGTCGTTTCTTGACTGTTTGTAATTATTATACGCCCTTTCACTATTGTGTCTTCTGTATCTATTCCACAACAAATCTCTTCTTTCTTTTGATTTTTTATATTCTGTATTGAACCATTTCTGAATTTTCTTACATGCTTCTTTGTGCTGTGGGATGTACTTCTGGACTCCTATTTCATAAAATTCACAAAATTTTTTATATACAGCATTTAAATCTTGTCCTCTAAGCTCATTTTCCCAATCAACTTCTAAGAAATACTTCTTTAGGTCTTGATAATTTCCCTTTTTATAGTTGAGGCTCTTTTTGTAACTGTCATTGCTGTTTACTATGTCATATGCTATCCTGAAGTTATAATTTAGTACTGCATGATCGCTTTTGCCGAGTGGAGGGTGATATATTAAACTGTCAATATCATTTTCTTGCCTAGTAAATATTAGATCTAGCACTGAAGGTACATCAAGTCCTCTTTTTCTGGTGGTTTCCCTCACATGTTGCGTTAAGAAAAACTCTTGTACGAGATCCAGGAGCTTTTGGTCCCAACATCTTTCTTCGCTATTTATATCTAGAGTATTCCAATTTATATTTGTATTGAAGTCCCCAGTTAGTATAATTCTTTCCGATTTCTCTTCCATTTTATGTAGCAATGATCTTATACTCTGAATTGTACTCTCTGCCAGGTCCTCATATTCGTCTCTTTCCCATGTGTTTGATCTGGGTGGCATGTACAAATTGGCTATAATTACTTTACCTTCAGATGTGTCGATCTCTACTGCAATCAGTTCTACTTGTGATGGTATATCTAGTTTTATTTCCTTGACTTTTAGATTTTTCTTAGTTAATATTATAATTCCTCCTCCTTTTTTAAAATTTCTGTCTCTTCTCCATATATTGTATTCCTCTAAGTTTAGTATGTCATTGGATATCCTTGGTGTTAATTTTGTTTCAGTTAGGCATATTATTTGTGGTTCATTTTCTCTGACATAATCATTCATCTCTAGTAATTTAGATACCATTCCATCCACATTTGAGTACATCAACTTTATCATCTTGTTTATATACTTGTCATGACATGGTTCTACTACCTTCCTCCTTTTTCTTCCATCCTGTTTGTGTACCACTTTCGTACCTGCAATCCTATTACTTTGTAAAAAAATTTCTTCTTCTCCTCTTCTGATCTTCCCTCATTTTTTGTTTTTGCTTCCTCCCTTTTCTCTTTCAGTAATTCCAGTTCCTCTTGTGTTAGGCATCTTTTTATCCATACATTTTTGAACTTCTCTTTTTCCATAAGATTCTTCGCATTTTTTAGTATCTCTTCCACAGTGTTTACACTCTGGAAAGTCACCTTTAGAGGTCTTGTCTTGCTTTTCTCGTATTTCCCTAACCTTTTGTGTTCCTCTATGTCTTTAATACAGATTTCCTCTGATACTTCTTTCAGTAAGTTCATTACATTTGTCATCTCCTTTTTGTTTCTTGTGATCTTATTTTTAACTTCTTCCTGTGTGTGTGTGTGTGTGTGTGTGTGTGTGTGTGTGTGTGTGTGTTTTAGTATGCAAGCAATATAAGCTCATCAGTCTAGATAGGATTTGGATCACACGATAGAGTGTTGCAGGGGTTGACCTGTTGTTTTGAGAATAGGTTTAAGGTCAAAGCTAAGTTAAAACGACTTTTATGCAATTCTGACCGTACTTCATGGAAGATTTGAGGATACAGAAAGGACAAGGTTAAATAATTTTGAGTAAATCCGTCAAAAGTCATAGTTATCAGAGAAAATAAAAAAGGTTCGGTCTAATAGGTCAAACAGTTTTCAGTAAATTTGAATCAGGCTACTAGGAAAGACTGAGGGTTAGAAAACGGCAAAGGGATTCTGTTTTGACTGAAATATATCAAGGGACAAAGATCAGAGGGTGAGGTCAACTCGAACTGCTTTGAACTGACTGACGAAACTGTATATCTAAAGCTAAATCTACGTACGAGTATATATGTTCAACACAATAAGGAAAATAAAAAACATGTTCATCATTGTGCAGTACAGTATTATATATAGTGTACCATTTGATTACTGCAGTGAATGTATAAGTCAGTAGTACTGCAATGGCAGTGAAAACAGTTTAAAAACCGTTGGTGCAATAGAGAGAGAGAGAGAGAGAGAGAGAGAGAGAGAGAGAGAGAGAGAGAGAGAGAGACAGAGACAGAGACAGAGACAGAGAGAGATAAAATGGAAAATAAACGAATGCTGTGAATGAATTAAAATGAAACAGTTTTGAACCACGCTGAACCCAGTGCTGGATCCACCTCTGGACAATATTTTCGCATAAACACAACTCAGTGGGTTCTGTAACTGGTTTTGTTATTGCCTCACATACTTTGTGTACCCTGGACAGTGTCAGTGTGTACTCGATGGTGCCATTTAGTGAGCCAGAATCTCAGCCGCTGCGAGTAGCCATTTGGACACCTGGCCGTGGCTTGATTCTCAGATACCCGACGCAACTCTTCCCTCACAAGTTTACAGGGTAAGTCAGCATTAACACTGTGAAGAGGTTTTCTTAGTTACCATTTAACTCTCCCGAGGTCGACACAACATAGTCTATTACAGCTAACATTAGATGATTTTATTCAAATAATACTGAATACAGGAGTCTGAGATTGTCAGTCTAATCCCTTCCAAGGTCAGAACAAACTTCCGAATGTTGTGAATGAATTAAAAAGAAACACTTTTGAACCACACTGAACCCAGTGCTGGATCCACCTCTGGACAATATTTTCGCATAAACAGAATTCAGTGGCTTCTGTAGCTTATTTTGTTATTGCCTCACAAACTACCGTAACAAGGGCGGCACCTGTTGTTATATCAGATCTCAATATACAGTTGACACTGTTTTAAATTTCACATCATCCATTTTTGATTACTCATTGTATAAACTAAATTGTCTAAAATATTACCAAAAATATCTGTGTGGTCTATCGCTCCCTCAATGCTTCTTCAGAACCCAGTGTATTTGGCTCCATATCCACACAGCTGAGTAACCTTAACCATGTCCTTATCCCCGAAATTACCATTTTGGGTGATTTTAATGTAAATAATGTTGAATGGTTATTGCATTCTGTCAGGACTGACGAGGCTGGTCTCGAGTGCGAGCTGTTTGCAGAATCGTTTAATCTCACGCAGCTGGTAAAGCAACCAACCAGAATACCAGATAATCCTGACCGTAATGCCCATTTCATGGATCTATTCCTAATAAATAATCCAGATCAATACAGCATAGAAGTACTGTCACCACTTGGATCCTCTGGCCACAATCTCATCAAAGCCTCATTAGTTAGCCCCCCAAATTTCCCCGTTCTGAACCTGTCAGGTGACCCGAAGGCACTTTGATAGGGCAAACTGAGATGGATTTAGAAATTATCTTACTGATATTCCATGGTAGTCTTTCTTCTCTAATGATGCCAATTCTACCCAGTCCCACATTTGCGACTTAATACCAGCTGGTATGGATTTATTCATACCAAGTCAACAGTTCACTAAAAGACTGAACTCTCCAAAATGGTTTGATAGCAACTGTGGCAGAGCAACAACCCAGAAGTCATTAGCATATAACTCTTACTTAAAATAAAAAACATCTGAATCACTTTCAATTTAAAATTGTTAGAAACCATGCAAAAACTGTAATAAATCTCGCTAAATCAAACATTCTTCAAAATCAAGCATCAAAACTCCTAAACAACTGGAATGACAATTGAATACTCTGGTCAACTCTCAATTCTTTCAATAATAATTTTAACATGTCATCGTCCATTCACCTACTGAAAGCTTCAGATGGCAACATTACAAGTGACCTGCGTGGGAAAGCAGTTATCTTTGTCAGTACATTTGCCAGAAATTTTACCATAGAGGAAGTCAGCCAGAACGTCCCAGTACTAGAACTTGACTCTCCCGAAACTGTTCCACTTAGAATTCAGAGAAGATAAGTAAAATCATCCTAGACAATTTACCTACCATCAAAGGTACAGGACCGAATAGAATTCCTCCAATTGTTTTGAAAAAGTGTTCCCCAGAACTTGCCTGTGTTCTAGCAAATTATTCAGACTATGGATACGTACTTCTTCATTCCCTAATTCATGGAAAGAAGCCAATATCCACCCCACTCCAAAGAAAGGAAGTTCCTCTGACCCCTCTGATTAAAGACCAATAGCTGTCACATCTTCCCTTGGTAAGGTATTAGAAATTATAATTAAAAAGAACATAGTTAAACATCTTGAATCCAGCAACTTAATTAGTGATAGACAATATGGTTTTCACCACGAAAGATCCAGGATTGACATAGTCTCCTGACTCATACAATCTATAAATCAATCGACCTACATGGAGAAGTTCATGCAGTAAACCTTGATACTGTATTTCTAAAGCTTTCAACAGACTGTGGCACTTTCCCTGCTGTCCGAACTCCCTTGCTATGGACTAACGTCTTTTGTTCCTCTGCTTTCCTCATATCTGAGTGACAGAAAAATAAGAGTAAAAGTAGATGATGTATATTCCAATTTCCACTCAATTAACGCCGGCGTGCCAAAGGATTCAGTTCTGGTGCCAACCCTGTTCCTGGTTCATATTAATGAACTCTCATCTGTCACCCACAATCCCATCCAATCATATGCAAATGACTCAACGCTTCATAGTTCATTCAAGCTCCGACACCCATTTACAAAGTTTAATATCTCAAACTCTCGACTCTGTACAGCCATCTCCATAAATCAAGACTTATCTACAATCAGTGAAGGGAGACAAAACAACCATGTCTCATTTACTGCTAGTAAAACCAAATATATACAATTTCCTAATAGACAGATATTGCCAGATTCGCATATTACCTTCAATGCTACTAATATTCCCATCTCCAAAAGTACTGATATTCTCGGCATCTCACTTAACAATGCCCTCAGCTGGACTTTTCATGTCAGATCACGTGCTAAAATCGCCTCAAAGAAACTTGGATTGTTGTACAGAGTCCTTAACTTCTTCACTGACGAGCAGTTACAGGTAGCTATAATTTATAAGAGTTATGTGGGCTCTCAGCTTGATTATTGCTCACCCTCGTGGAGTGGATGTGGAGAGGTTGCATTAAAACCAGACAAAATTCAGAACAAAGCTGCTAGAATTATTAATAACCCTGCTATTATAAATAAACTCCCTCCCCTACAAGTAAGAAGGAATGTTGCTTTCCTTGCGTTACAGTATTTTACAGATATTTTTATGGCAAATGCTCAAACTAAGTTGCGTCCATTGTGCCACCTCTCCGTGCCTTCCTTTGTGCTACATGGGCATCTTGTAGAGCTCATGACTGGAATGTCACACAGCCATATTGCAGAACTTCTGCCTATTAGAATTCTTTCATTCCCCGAACTGCATCTCTCTGGAACTTGCTTTCCCAGAGTTGAATCCCACGAAATTTCAACCTATGGCTGTTCAAGTCCAACTGTTGCAGATATTTTATGAATGGAAGACACCAGTAATTTGGTGTATGGATTTTTTTTAATGCTTTGTTTTTCCTTCCTCTGTTATGTTATTTAAAAAAAAGAACAAAATATTCGAGCTAATGCCAAAAGACATTATTCAACATAGACTGAGTTACAGGAACCTGAATATTAGTAAAAAATAAATGCTTTTCCTACTTCCAGTCAGTGTCACTGCTTTCCCTAACTTCTGGTAACATAAATAAAATTGATCTTCTCTCTAATGCACCTTTGTGTACATCGGAGATATTAAAAAAGACAAAGAACACGTTTGATAGCCGCAACGACTCCTGCAATATTGTAAGGGGAAGGAAATTTCTCGGAGAGGCAGAAGGGCAAACCCCGGAGAGTCCCACACTTTATAGATTCCGTACCATGTAGTACTGCAAAATTTCGTGTTCCTACATAAGTACTATGATGTTATTCGTTTTAGAGGCAGTCCTCCCAGAGGGGAGGATTCTACAATCCCACCCTCCCTATAATGTGGCTGGGGTGAATGTCTATAAAAATGCAAAATTTAGTGTTCCTTGGTTCAAAACCATGGTCATACATGAAGGCTTTGGGCAGGACCACCGGTTTGCTCCCCTCCCCCCCAGAAGTTAGAGATGGCCACTGAGGATCTCACCATGTCTAACCCCTTAATCGTGGGGCATCACTTTCGTGATGCTTGGGCGTAATGGATCATACCGCGGGGTGTCACTTTTGTGATTCTGTGTTATTTTGAGTTTGCCCGGACTTTCAAGTGCTGACTTGTATCATCTATCAGTACCGCCAGTGTCCAACAATAGTCAGCACTGCTAATGTCATCTGTACTCCCATCCATTGTTGGCAATTTAGTCATTTTTCCCCATTCTTGACTCCCCTCTCTATCTCCCCTCCATTACCCTCTCCTCTCACCTGCCCGGCTGCACCGTGCTATCTTGCTCGGATTTTTCCACTAATTTCATCCATTGAAATAAGCCCTGTGCCCTATTCTTATACAAAATAATATAAATAAAAAAGAAAACTGGTAATTAATAGTGCCATAAGCCTGGAATTGGCTAAATATCACCTGGCAACACCCCACGTGCACTCGTTCGCTAATTTTTCCTGCTTATTTCCCCTTGAAATATGCCATATCACCAATTCTCATAATAAAAATATATATATAAGATAAGAAGGGACAAGCCTAAGTGATATTTACATTCACCTGGAACTACCTAATTTATTATGTATTGTCTTGATTTCCTGCCAATCATTGCATAGCATATAAATTAGCAGCTGTCACCACACTGACATTGTCAACCCATGCCTGCCCATAAACGCCACATCATTCAGTTTAGTGTCGTCTTTCGAGGTGAAATCATGTCGGATTCGTCCCCCTCCATTACCACCGCTTCTGCGCCTATTGCAAAGGGCTCTGTGACATCAACCCCTACTAAACCTCGTGTGAGAAGGGGTAAAGGACTAAGTGACTCTGCTATGGAACGTGAACTGGCTGATTTATCAATGATAATGATGGATAGTGACTTTGATCTTTCGGGTGAATCATGTAATAAACTTGGGGAGGAAATAGTGACAGAAACTGCCAATATGAGAGCTTCAGTGTCTCAAGTTCGTCATGGCTCCAAGGGAAAGAAGTCCTTAATGCAGCAAGGGAAGGAATTTGGGAAGGGAATGAAGAGGAGGCGGGTTAGCCCGGAACAAAGGCCCCGCACGACCCAGCCCGCCGTGAGTCCCGAGGTGAATCACCTCCCCACTCTCCCAGCCCCACTTCACTAATATCTTCCACCTCTTCAGCCGAAATTTATCCTGAGTCTTCGTTGTCGGAGTCTCCACCAGCCCCTACAGTGAAGGCAGGCTATAGGGGACAAGGTAAATCCCTTATTCGTCGTAAAAGTAGACTAGCTTCTAGAGTAAGGACCGCTAGTGGTACACGGCAACCTAGGGTCAGTTGGAGTGACCCTGAAACGGCCCAGTCTGCCTCACAGCCACCCTCATCCATCCTCACCCAGCCTACACCGCCACGAGAGGGAACCCCGGACGCCTTCATGTGGACGGAAGGTTTCAATTTCGTCCCGGAACAACTCCACTTCAACGAGAGTTCCTCTGGTATACAGCCTGCCTTCACTCTTGATGAGGATGTTGAGTGTGTGGACTAACTTTTGGCCTTCCTTGATGATGAAGTCATGCAGCACATAATATGTGATGAGACCAATAGGTACGAGTCACAACATGCTGCAAGTGGTGCAGGTGCAGTGAAAATGCAACAGTGGACCGTGCTTGGAGTGCAGCAACTGTATGTGTTCTTCGCCCTCATGCTTCTCATGCCCCATTCAAGGAAGCATGAGTTGGAAGATTACTGGTCCATGGACCCTTTACTACCCTCACCCACCTTCAATTAGTACATGGCCAGAGATCGCTTCCATAACATCATGGGAAACCTGCACTTCACCAGCAACGATGTACCTTCCCAGACTGACCCACTCTGGAAGATCCGGGAGATTCTGAACAGAAGGAAGGATAAATTTATGTCATTCTTCCATCCATTTCAGAAGGCTGTCATAGATGAATCCTTGGTTCGGTTCAGAGGACATCTGAGGTTCATGCAGTACATTCCAAGCAAACGTCATTGGTTTGGAATCAGGTTCTTTGTACTGTGCGACTGTAAGACGGGGTACATCCTTGACTTCATCATCTATTCAGCCAGCACTGTCGATCTGGACAAAACACACCCCCTTGGCTTCTCAGGCTGTGTAGTGAAAGTGCTGCTTGAATGGTATTTTGGTGGGAATCATCTGCTGTATACTGACAACTATTATACAGCACCAAAACTTGCTAAATACCTTTCAGACCATGGCATCGGCTCCTGCTGCACTGTCAAGAGTAATCGTGCCAATTTCCCAAAATTCCCTGAGGTAGGAAATTTGCAGCGAGGACATGTGCACCTACGCAAGTCTGACAAGATGCTGGCAATACGGCGGCATGAAAAGAGGGTCGTGCACATGCTCACCACCGTACACAAGGGGGAACTGAAAGACAGTGGGAAGGTCGACCGTAGGACAGGCAAACCTGTTATGAAACCTGATGCTGTCATCGACTACAATATCAACATACGGCTGGTGGACAAGTCTGACATGATGATTGGAGAGATCGACTGCCTCAGGAAGAATACTAGGTGGTACAGGAAGGTTTTTCTTCATCTCAGTGACATGACGATGCTGAACGCCTTCATCCTGTACAAGATGAAGGTAAAGCCACCCAAGTCCTTCTCCCTGAGGTTGTTTACCAGGACTTGTGTTCAGCAGCTGCTTGAGAGGTATGGTAGGGTGACAGCAACAGCTCCATGGCGCTATTCTGTTAGACTTCCTGACGGACTTGAGCAGGGGGCATACATGGATCGGCAGAGACTGGTGCAAATGCCTGCCACAACGAAGAGGAAGGCTGCGATCCGCAGGTGCCAGGTGTGTGCACATACCACCAGATGCACACCTGAGCACAAACGCACCTCTTGGCAATGCGCTGAGTGCCAGGTTCCCCTCTGTGTGACCTGCTTTTTTTATTACCACAGCCTGAAGCTTTTCTAAAACAGTGCAAGTGGAAATGTAAATAATGTGTAAATAATGTGTAAACAGCAAGTGAAAGCAATGGATGTAAATATGACTGAACTGTGGAAAATAGTTTTATAAGTTACTGCATGTGACACTGCAAAACATAACGTAAATAAAATAGAAATGTAAATAATGTAAATACAATAGAAAATGTAACTAGAAATGTAAATAATTAGTAATATAAGAACATGAGTACAAATACTTGGAGTAATGACAGTGAAAGTGAAAGCTTCTCTCTCTACGTAGTTTACTGAATGAGAAGGTGAATGCCTGGAGTGAAAATAAACTACTATTACTGAAGGAAACTTATGGATAAATACTGTAGATATATATAAGTGTAATAAAGTACTAGGAATATAAAGTGTGTGTGTGTTTATGAATAATAAATGACAGAATACCAGCGGGGAACGAGCGCGGGTGGGAAGCTGGTACTCGCTTGTAATTTACATTGCTTTCACCAGACAGTGGTAATCATATTACGAGGTGTCAGGAAGTGTAAAGTGGAGACTTTGTTACCAACCTCAGAAGTCTCCACAAGTCCTACGGTAGTCGACGAAGGCTCAACAAACATCCCAGGAGAAAGCTAAAGGTATGTGCCATATGAATACATTATTATAATATTCTAGGACTAATAACTGATTTTTGGCAAATATTTTTAAAAAGTCAGTCGGAGCTCGATTATCCCTGCGGGATGTACAGGGACCGCTTCTGACATCCCCGCGGTATGTGCAGGGACCGCTTCCGACATCCCCGCGGTTTAGGGGCTAAAACGAGGGCATGGTAAACGACTATCGTTATAAAAGACTTTGTGCTCCTAGGTTAAACACTATATGGCCATGCATAATAGCTCTTTCAGGAAGCAGCAGAATCGAACCCTCCCCCGTTAGAGGCAACCCTCTGTGGTTTCATCCTGTCTAAAATGTGGATGGAGAGAACATCTATCATTATGCAAAATTTCATGTCTTTTAGCTAAAATCTTTGGCCATGCATAATGACTTTTTTTTAACAGCGCCAGGGACCATCCTCCTGTGGGAGGCTTCCCTCGGGAATCCCACCGCACTAATAACGTTGCAAGAGCGAAGCTTTGCCATAATGCAAAAATTCATGTTCGTAGATAACTCTCCATGCCAAACGGTTGTTGGTGGGACACCCCAGGCTGCCGCCCCTGTGAGGGGCAGTCTATGAGGTTCCCACCCTACTTGACATCTAGACTAGAGAGAGGTCAGCCATTGTGGAAAATATTTCTTTCCTAACACTTTTCACACAAAGCCTGGACAAAGTACTCGTACAGTACCTCATGGAGTGAGTGACACAGGAACAAGCACTATATGTGGATACTAATGTGCACGTGGCAAAAAAAAAAAGAAAAAAAAAGTGCATTGTTAAAAGTTCCGTTCTGGAATCTTTACTATTACGTGTCATGTCATCGATTGTCTTTACCTCCGCCAGTGAAGTTGGAGGAGGTTATGTACTCACATATGTTTGTCTGTCTGTCTGTTTTTCCAGACGATATCTCCAAAAGTTCTCAATGATTTTCAATGAAATTTTGTGGAACGGTGGGCCATGAGCCAAGAAAGAATTGATTAAATTTGGGGGCGGATCCGGTTACAGATCCTGCATTGGCATTGATGAAGGTATGCGCTTTCTGAGTGCTTTCTAGTTTTTATTGAATTTTAGACACATCAGCGTCAACCAAAAATGCTGTCTGAGTAATTCAGTCAGAGCAGAAAACTAGGTATAGCAATTGTAACTTCATAACATGACTTCACGAATTTTCTCCAGAGGGTAACATATTAGGGCTATTTTAACGTGACTTTTTTTTTTTTTTTACCTACTTCCATTTTTCTTTCGGCGTAATTTATCACAAATATTGGACTGTGAAAGAAATCCTGCAGTAAATGAATCTATCGTTACACTGTATTTTTTCAAGGCTAGTAAACTAGCTGACTGAGGATATCACGAGTACAGAAGCATCACGAGTTCTATGTAACAATGTGATGATTTTTAACTACATCGAACCAGGATCTTTTGCATGTAACTGCCATGACTATAGCATTCTTCGTATATTTTTATTGCATTTTGAAATTTGCAAAAAGATGATAGAAAAGTCATTGGGTAGGAGACACGACCACATCTCCCAGCTAGACATCATGCTGTTACACTCCACAGCCACATTAAGTAAGTCACAGTTACACTATTGCACATTAGTCACATCACACATGGACACACTGCCAGACCTCATACTACAAAACCCCATACTATTACCCTCATACACCTCACACTTCCATTCCTCACTATGCCATATATTACACTGCCACACTTCATACCGTACCATCCCTCACACCTAACACAGACATTGGCTACAATATCACACATTACACACTGTCACTTCACAGACTGCCACACTGTAACACCTACACTCCCACATTTTATACATCTCTGGTTGCTACTCCTCACACTGCCACATCACACAACACACTGTGAAACCTCATATGAATAAACTTGACACTGCTACACCCCGCACTGCCACACCTCACGCTACCACACCGTAAACGGCCACACCTCACACTTGCACACTACACACTGTCACACCTCACGCGATACAATCGCTTTTCCATACTTTACAAAGCTACACCCCTCACTGCCGCGCATACTGCCATACCACACACTGTCACACTTCACATACACTTCACACTAACACATCCCACACTGCCACTAAGCACACTGCCATTCTACATGCTGTCATACCTCATACACACACACTTCACTCTGCCACACCTCATATGCCATACCACACAGTTACACTACCATATTAAACACTATAATACCTTACACAAACATTTCACATTGCCACACCTCCTGTCTTGTACTGCGCAGGGATATTTCTATCACTCTGTGTTCTGGTATATATGTCACTATACTTTATTCAAATATTACCGAATATTACAAAATATTTTGTAATGCAGGATTATAATACCAGAGAACTAACAATAATGATTTTTTCCTCACAAAAGCTTCCCGCATCGCCCTCATATGGTAGTGACGACCGATCAGTTCCCATCACAAACGATGATGGAGGTGGATGACCCAACGCAGCCTGGAGGCAAGAGGGTCGTCCTCCAGGGACTCATGGAAAATGTGATGCAGCTCATGTCAAGGCGAATGAATTTCACGTAAGATGTATTACTCTCCATCCAGCACGATGATAAACGAGACTATCATCATCAGAAGCAGCGCCATCATCATGGTTATCATCATCACCACCACCATTAGAATCAGCTGCAGCATCAGCATCAGCATAACCATATTTAAACTGTTTTATAGTAAGAAGGAAATCTACAAACCAAGTGTATAGCCATCAATCTCCAGATACATTAGGCTACACGTCAATTTATTGTCAATCAGACCTTGAAAGTTCATCTACATGCTGGTGTTTCCAAAGCCATTATTATGATCCAATTTGTCAATGCTTTACTGTTTTCCAACATACATCGCTTGAAGGAGGGCTTGAGAAAAGGATCTCTGAGTATTCGACATTTACTCAGTAATGAAATCTCAACGAGAGAGAGAGAGAGAGAGAGAGAGAGAGAGAGAGAGAGAGAGAGAGAGAGAGAGAGAGAGAGAGAAATTGTTATGGACATTACGTGAGACATAAAAGTACATCAGTAGCAAAAAGATTGAGTCGGGTATACACATACAGTAGGAACTCAAGTACAGTAAAAGTCCATTAATCCGATCACCGATAATCCGATAATCCCAATAATCCGAATTTCTTAAGAAGGCTGACAAAGTAAAAATAAATAAATAAATAAATAAATAAAAAATTCAAATTGGGCACTAAATGCCCCGAAGTGCCGAGGGGTGTGGTCATACCTCAGAAAAATGCATGGACTGGCAACTCCTCGTAAACAACCGACCACTTTTGAATGGTTTTGGGACAATTCGCCGTCAAGTCAGTTTGCCGTCACAACAATAACAAGACAATTCGCCATCAGGATGATTCCCCGTCGTTTATTTACATATCAGTTTATTTAGCAAGTACTCTAGTTTTTTAATATTTGTACCTCTTCAAAGTCGTTTTAAAATACACCCAGGATGTTGTAGTACCAATGGAAATTAATGAAGACAGCTATGGGTGACACTAGAATATAATTCAGAGTCAACTACAGTGTGGTAGAGACAAGTTAAATATTGTCTAAATGTGCAACTTGTGATATCCAAAGCCTACGCTATTGAATGAACATAGACTTTGATAGATCCCCCTGAAAACTGAGTTATTAAAGTATCAATTAATCAATAATAAGTATATTTATAGAATGACGGAATCGCCCATATTTTGATGGCAAATTGTATGATGGCGTACTGTAGGTTTAAGGATTTTCCACAGTAATACATATTAAGTTTTTGTGCTTTTACAATACAAACATATTATTATTAACCCTGGACTTACTGTCTCTGATTGGATTTACCTGCGTACAACTGCTGTTTTCAATGCTACGCAATACTGGTATTTAAACAACATCTCTCAATTTACAATTTACAGTTCGTGTCATCAGATATACATTATAAAATAAAAAAAACTTGTAATACGTAATGTTCATATGTGCCATATTATATTATGAATGAATGAAAAGTGATCCATTTGGTAAATTTTCAGTTTAAACATGAAATTAAGTGTCTAAAGGGTCCCACCCAAAAAATTTGACAAATCTGATAATCAGAATGATTTTCGGTCCACTGCCATTCGGATTAATGGACTTTTACTGTAATAGAAAATTGAGTATCTGTATTGGGGGTGGGGGTGCTATGAGAGGAAAGAAATACTGTATCTGTGATGAAGTGGTTTATATTAGATGCAGTGCTGCTCTAGACATTATCTATTATTCATGACCTAGCCAGTTCACTGTCTACATGAGTTTATCGCTCCTTCTTTTCACTGTCGTAATAATTACCCGTCACTCGGTTTGTCTGTTTGTTTGTTTGTTTGTCAGTCAGTCTGTCTGTCTGTCTGTCTGTCAACAACTTTGCGCAAAAACTACTGGTGTGATTTTGACGAAAATTACAGGGATGATGGGCTATAACCTGATCACCTGATTAAATTTTGGGCAAAAGTCCAGGCTGTAGGCCCTCCCAAAATGTAAAACAACGGGGATGGACAAATTTCATTTTTTAACCATAACTTCTTTCAAATTCGTCATATCGACATGAAACCAAAAGCTAAAGGTACAGCTTTCAAATATGCATCCTATAATATGTCTCATTACATCAAGGGGGTCATACCCCCACCAGTTGACAGTAGGGGGGTCAGTGTCAGGTGGGTCGGGCCTAAAATTACAAAGGGGAATAAAATCGTAAATTTTCACCCGATTTTCTCCACATCTGATATGTGACATCTTTGACCAGATATCCTGTTGTATTTACAAATCAGCACTAATATGACTTCTGGGGACGGGTGTGCTGTGCCTTGGCACCGGATCTTGTTTGATATAAGTCCTTCTCTTGCTTCTCTGTGATAATGATGCATTAATTTACTTAATTCGTGCAGTCCCCAGACGATTTTTTTTTTACTCTGGAATGGCGTCTGCTAGTGAAGGGATTAACTAAAATGATATATAAACGCTAGAGTTCGAAAAGTTACCACTAATTGAAACAATATTCTCAAAAGCCGCGTTTTCGTGAGACTTTCAGTCCGGTCAAGACTGGTCAAGACAAGTCCCATGGCTGTTCTGGCAAGAGTTTCAGAAAAATCAGACCAGTCAAGACTGGTCGAAAGAGGTCCTGCCACAGAGCTAGGACTTTTTTTTTTTTTCAAGGAAGAAGGAACCAAGGTCCAGGAGCCCGCAAACCGTTCCTTCCAAGAAAAAAAAAAAAATACAAAAGAGAGCCAAATTCAAGATCCGTTAATTTCAAGATGCCTAGACACACTGCGTTTGAAAGGCTGGAGATCATAGGAAGTAGGAAATACAGAGGGAGACAGTTCCAGAGTTGACCTGTTGCATAAATGAAGGGCTGGTAATAACGGTTAACTCTTGTATTAGAGAGTTGGATAGAAAAGGGATAGGAGCTTATTGCTAGACGGGTGCTACACGCCCTTCGTAGAGGTGGAGGGATGCAAGCAGACAGTTCAGAGGAGCAATGACTATTGAAGTTGCGATAGAAAAGAGATAAAGATGCAACACTGCTGCGAAGAGACAGAGGTTGAAGGGATCCAGTAAGAGGAGGAGAGTTAATGAGATGGAAAAGCCTTTGACTACACCCTATTGAGAAGAGCTGTATGTGGGGAGCCTCCCCGCACGTGAGATATACTCTACACAGGGGCGAATAAAATCCGTGTATAAAGTCAACAGCTGTGCAAGGGTAAAGAAGCTATGGAGTCAGCTTAGCACACAGAATCTTTTGGGTTTACCTAGTACAGTGCACAAAGAATGCGCGGTAGCGCTGGCAACAAGGTGAGCATGAGCATTCCCTGCCCTGGGTAAACAGCTGACACGGCAAAGATGGCAGACAGAAGTGAAAGTTTAATATTTTATAAATGGAATTTCGCACAAATAATAGTCAACAGAGACATAAGACCTTAATGTAATTGTAGAAGCTACTTGAAATGAATACTTGTTTAAATCTGAATATAAAAAGATGATCAGTTATGGCTTTAATCATAAGATAATAATTTCTGGAGAGAAATTCAAATTTCGTGAGTCTCAATGAATTATTATAAAGTAATGATGGCACGTACAACT
Source organism: Coenobita brevimanus (assembly GCF_032717465.1). Taxonomy (NCBI): domain Eukaryota; kingdom Metazoa; phylum Arthropoda; class Malacostraca; order Decapoda; family Coenobitidae; genus Coenobita; species Coenobita brevimanus. Next base: position 35,379,029 of record NC_136961.1, on the reverse strand, counting down.
ATTTCCCAGTAATATTAAGGACGAGTACTGTATTCTTTCCTCTTGTTATTATTTCTGTTTTAACTGAAAAGGTAAGCTGCACAGTTACTTCACCTCATGGTATGAAGAGAACTCCTAATCATGATTCTAATACTAACATATTGGCAAACTGTCACATTTTTTTATATGTCAGAAACAGCTACTGCGTACAGGAATAATGACGAGATTAATAACTAAATTGATTTTTTACCATGTTATTCTTTCTGTTTATATAACTCAGCTGATTCCGTCATGATTCTGCCCACTCCATCCTCCAGCCAAAAGGAGCACATTAAGGATTGTGGGTCCAGAAAACTTTAACCAGTCTTGACTGGTCTAAAATTGCCTCAAGAAAATGCAGGTTAAGAGTCACATGAATAAAGGTGAAGAACTACGTCAGCGGACTCTTTATTCGACACTTCAGCCAATTCAGCTCTTTTTACATCCCCCAGGGCATCATAATATGAGTAATGTATTCCAGTTGCAGTCATTTTACTTCTGTGTACACTCACTTTCACACATCTATCCTTACAAACTTTTGCAATTATGTGAACGAAAGTGCAAAGGTGTCGCTCATTATTTACAGTTGAGCCACTATAGCCTCATCTGCAGCTGAAGTGTCCAGTTTTCCCGAGTGTACTGTTTCACACCAGGTACTCCTACGTGAGAGCCGCCGACAGAGCATGGGGCGCCCGGTTGAACAGTGGGTCATGGACTGGCCAGCTGGGTTTATTGATGAGGGAGGTAAGTTGTAAAATATTCTGCACTTTTTCTCATTATTATGTTTTCTTATCAGTTGTGGTAGTGCGATGTTGCAGTGGTGTGAGATATCGGTATGGTGGTCATATTGTATGGTAAGATGTTGGTGGTGTGGTATGTAGTATTAATTGCCTTCTCCAAGGAGGTTATCATTTTCCCCATTTTGGTTTGTTGGTTTGTTTGTTTGTTTGTCTGTCTGTTAGTAGGATTACTCAAAATTTTATGAGTGGATTTTGATGAAATTTTTTGAAACGGTGGGTCATGGGCCAAGGAAGAACTGGTCAAAATTTTGGGTGGATCCGGATCCGAAGTATCGCGCACAATAACTCCAAAAGTTCCCAACGAATTCATAAGAAATTTTATGGAAAGCTGGGTCATGGACCAAGAAACAATTAAATATAGGGTTAAATCCGGATCCTATACTCACGGATCTGTTAGCAGGATTTTAAAATTTATGAACAGATATCGATGAAATTCTGTAGAAGGGTGGGCCATGGGCCAAGGAAGAAGTGATTCAGTTTTGGGGTGGATCCGGATCAAGAATATCCCATACAATATCTCCAAAACTTCTCAATGAATTTTAATGAAATTTTGTGGAAAGGAAGGCCATGGAATAAGAAAGAGTTGATTAAATCTTGGGGTGGATCTGGATCCAGATCCTATTGCCATGGATCCCGATACGGATCAGGATCCATTATAATGGTACTGGCATTGGCGGTGTGTTGCGCTCTGTGAGTGCTTTCTAGTATTCGTCCTTGTATCTCTTGATCATTATTATACCCACCGACAAACTGATTTCGCGAGCATGGGTATTATGTTTTGAGTGGTGTGTGTGTGTGTGTGTGTGTGTGTGTGTGTGTGTGTGTGTGTGTGTGTGTGTGTGTGTGTGTGTGTGTGTGTGTGTGTGACACAATGACTCAAAGATTAAATTTAATTTTAACCAAAGTTGGTGGAAGGGCTGAAAGCTACTGAGCAAACTTATTGCCTTTAAGAACAATGAGTTAAAGGTCAAAATCAGAGAGTTAGGTAAAGGCTGACCACGGAAAATCAACTTTAACAGACTTTATGCAAATTAAGACGTCAGGATATGAAGAGATTAAATTTCTACAACAACCGATCAAAGGTGAAGATCACAGGGCTAGGTCAAAGAAAGATCTGTATTTGTGTGTATGAACAACTTAGATCGGATTTTAACCAAAGCTGCTGAAAGGGTTGCCAGTTAGTCATAGACTAAACCTATTTTTAGAACAACAGGTAAAAAAATTAATGATATTGAAAAAAGTAAAATAAAAGTTTTTATCCAGTTTAGACCAACCAGTGTCACAGGTCAAGGCTGCAATGAAAAGTTAAAGACCAAGGTTACAGAGCAAAGTTTACTCAAGTGGTTTTGAGTTTATTTAACCCCTAGGATTAATCGACCGAACTTCCCTGAAAAACCTGTATATGGAGGCGATTTTTCGACTCTTGCAGAAGTAAAAAAGTTTTATGCCCTATGTTTAGAGTCTGAATTTACACACCTTATGCCGCAAACCAGAGCATTTTAGACCAACTGGTTCATGAGCTATAGCCCATCAAAGTTGAAAAAAGTTTCCCTTCCAGGCATGACGTTCCTCACCCACTCCCATCATCCCCTCTCTCTTCCTCCCCTCTCCCCATCCCCATCCCCCATACCCCTACCCCCCCTACCCCTACCCTTCAGAATTTTCCAGCTCATTTTTTTTTTTTTTTTTCAAACAATAGCATGCATAACAAATATGTCGGTGTTCCTCACTCACTTCCAACACCCTTCCCCCTCAACACCTCTCCCCTCCCCACCTTCCCTCCCCCCGTCCCCTTCCCTCACAGCTGTGTAGCTGTCAAAAAAAAAAAAAAAAAAAAAAAACGAGCAAAAGCATCCAAAATCTTTTTCTTGATGTTACTCACACATTCCAGCACCCTCTCCCCTCACCCCTTCCCCCCCTTCCCTCCCCTCAGAGCTGTCAAATCAAGTAGCTGTAAGAATTTCAAGGGGAAAAAACTAGACTACCTCCCCTACCCCCACCCTTCAGAATTTTCCATCTCAATTTATTTCAAACAATAGCATTAACAATAATTATGTCGGTGTTCCTCACTCACTCCCAACACCTCCCCACCTTCCCTCCCCCCGTCCACTTCCCTCATAGCTGTGTAGCTGTTCAAAAAAGAAAAAAAAATCAAAACCATGCAAAACCTTTTTCTTGGTGTTACACACTCCACCATCCCCTCTCCCCTCACCCCTTCCCTCACAGCTGTCAAATCAAGTAGCTGCAAGAATTTCAAGGGGATAAAAGCTAGAGCTACCCCCCCCTTCTCCCCTACCCCCTTTCAGAATTTCCCAGCTCATTTTTTTTTAACAATTGCATGCAAAACAATTATGTCGGTGTTACTCACTCACTCCCAACACCTTTCCCCCCCAACACTTCTCCCCTCCCCACCCTCCCTCCCACCGTCCCCTTCCCTTATAGCTGTGTAGCTGTCAAAATAAAAAACATACATGAAAAATCATACATTCTATGTTTTGTGCAACGGCGTATGCAATTACACAAACAGTAATCTGGTATTAAATGAAAACACGCGACATGAACAGTAACAATGACGTATAATTCTCTAGGTTGGTGGGGGAGAGGTAAGCGGATGGCATACTATAGAGGGTGGGGAAGGGAGAGGCCTGGAGGGGTGGTACGAGGTTATAAAGGTGGGAGACAGACACCACAAACAAAGAGGACAGGCAGAGAGGGAGTACAGGGGTATATAACACTCCCCAGGGAGACAGGGAGGGGGGCAAGGGGGAGGGGAACCACAGTGAGGTGTGGAGGATGGAGGGGGAGGGAAGGGAGGGAGCAGGAGGCGGTCAGAGGTGAGGGAGGGGGAGAGGGAACAAAGGTATGGGGATTGAGGAAGGTGGCAGGAGGGCAGTGCGGGAATCACCCCCCCCCACACCATGGGTAGGGACCCAGATCCTCCCCCCCTCCCTACCCAGGACTTAAGGCCGTATTCTTAAACATTTGCTTCCCTTGTAGAGGCATGAGAAGGATATCTTTAGCTGAATTGCTATTCTTAAAAAATTCCTTCCCTGCCTGAGCTGCTAAAAGGGAAAGATTTTTCCTCTGGGCAGCAGAAATTATTGGAACTTGAAGGAATTCCTTGACCCGTCTCTTCAAAAATTCCTTCATAAATATTGTGCTTTTTGTTGTGGTTCATTGTCTTGTATATATTTAAAATGTTGACGGAAGTTACTGTATAAATTTATTGATGCAGTTTACAACGCTATACTAATGTTTAAGCGCTATTTGTATCTCTTTAAAAGTGTTACCCATGTCGGCTGAGATAATTAGCTAGACATAAACAGAGCAGACGACGCACTACCTCCGGTATTCATCCAGTCTTTTATGATCTGACACTGACAAATCTTATACATTATGGCCAGGGTCACACAAGGATTCTTTTCAAGAAATATTTTGGTTGTTAATTTGCCCGAAAAAGGAAAATCTGCCGTCAAGGTCACACAAGTTGTTCGGCTCAATCCTTCCAGCTGGAAGAAAACAAGTGAGTGCCGCCATGCGAGTACATGAGATGGACGTTAACAAGTGATTCTTACACTTACTGATAACAACATTAAGCATAATAATATTCCTAGAATATAATTTATTATCAAAATATTGTCTTGAGGAGTGAACACCGCTGCTGTGTTGGTCAGAATGGCATTTATGGCTGAATACAAACCAACAGTATGGATGTGGTGGCAACCTCCCACATCTCAAAATTTGTTAATCAATTTAACACTCCACCATACCAAATCTCAACAGGATGGGTCATTTTAGTCTACCAGGGCTACCAACCTGAACATTTTTCCTTCCTTTCCAAGGAAATCTTGAAGCATACCGAAGGGAAAGAAAAATCCTTCAAAGGGAAGGAAAAGTTTAGGGAAGGAATTATTTTTAAGAATATGGCCGTTAGTTCTCATCAATATACGTCACAATTAGAGACTTCACCAGATCCTGTTTCAAAAATCTGCCACTACGTTCGCTTCCGTCGACCAGCTCTGGTGCAGGGTAAGCACTGAAAAAGTAGCCAGTGCGTAATTTCTTTTTAATTTTGACACAAAGTAAAACACCCAAAAACAGATTTTACTCATGAAATTACTGAGCTAGCATGATATGCTACAAAGAAATTACAATATGGGAGCCTTTTGATTATATATAATGTATTATAGGTGTCATTTTGTAAACTCAGCTTTCGTCAGTTTACTCATCTCTGTAAACATAACATAGAGACGAAACCTAGGCAATTTTACTAGAACCATCCATAAAACATGATAACAGTGATTAAAATATTTGTCAATCGTTAGTATCCACAAAAGAAAGTAGATATGCAGCCGCAGGTTCGGCAGCACCTTTCGATATGCTGCCCTGCCTGACGTATGACTTTTCCTAACAGTACGGACGTGTTAGACGTCTTGATCATCTTAGTAACTAAATTCTAACATAAATAATGCTTTTAAATGTTTCCCTGGCTCCATTGCACAGTTTAGTAAGTTTACACTTCAACTCCTCGTACTTTGTTATCGTTATATTGTCATACCGCACTGCCGTTTGGTTGGATTAATATGGCTGACTCGCCAACTAAGCAATCGTTCAGTACATTATTTTCAGTGGAACTGCTTACTTATTTAAAGCATGCTAAAATACACACATCAGAAGTCCTGAAGGTAATCTCCTTTTACTAACTGCACACGATTTATTCATATATATGTAAATAGACAGCAGACTATTTTAGTCCCCAAGCTAAGATTCTCTGAGAGCCTAGTTATTTTTTCTTTACAGGTATATAAATATGTGTTGGATTGAATAGGAAAAAAGATTCTTATAAATAACAATATTATTATAAACTTAGTATTAGGTACAATTTCACAGGTCTTTAAAACCCAGCAAAAATATTTAATCGAGGCTGGGCGACAGTAGACCACCTGGTGGCAGACCTCTGAAACAGGGTTTGGTGAAGCCTCTAATTGGGCCAAAGCCTAGCGTCTGCAGTTTTTTTTACAAAAGCTCCTCTATCAGTCACATTCAGCATCTAGTGTAATCCTGAAAAAGGATCAATCGATCCTGTTAGTACCATACTTGGGGTTAAACCAATTTTGGTAGAACAGTTAGGGGTCAGGCAAGAAAAAAGGACCACAGTTGTGGGAACAATCAGTTAAAGGTCAAAGACACAGGGCAAGTTAAAAACTCGACCCTTGTGTATACTATTTATCTGTCTATCTATCTATTGCCAGACGCCACAATCCCGTAAGGGGTGGCCATTGGATTTGAGTTATTTATTTTACAGGGAAGGGCACTAACCCCCCACCAACCCACTTGTTGACATGTAGGGAGCACATATGGTTTGGTTATATGGTTACCACCCAGCATTGTAAATGGTTTCTTGGCTTACAGGAAACAATTGGCATGTCACTCAATGTAAAGCCACCTGTAAAGGAAAGAAAAGCAATAAGAAGTGACAGGAAAGATGGGAGAAAAGGGAAGAGAGGAGGGCAGGCACAGAAAACGAATGGTAAAGGCTAAGGAAGACGTAGGGAGCGCTACATCAAGCGAGTGGATGAAATAACTAAAACAATACTGATCTGATTAGGATCAGAACTGGTGGAAAAGTTGACAATCACTCAAGAGGATGACCTCTTGTTACTGCCAATAATACGTCAAAGGTCAAGGTCATAATTATGATACATTAACTTAAACAGCTTCTATCATAGATATATATATATATATATATATATATATATATATATATATATATATATATATATATATATATATATATAGATATATATATATATATATATATATATATATATATATATATATATATATATATATATATATATACTAAATTTTGTGAAAGGATACATACTAAAGCAAGGATAAGGAAACTCAGTTTTGAGAACAACAGTTCAATGGTTGTGACAGGGAATTTTCAAAGGTAAGGTCAATGAGCGAAGTCAACTCAGACAGACCTGATGTGATTTGAAACAAAATGGGTGGAAGGGTTAAGGGTTAAGTACCAACGCAGTAAAATTTTATTTTGCAAGAAATGTGTTAAAGGTCAAGATTACATGAAAAGTAAAATACTTGGCCCTTAGACGACTCGGTGGGTGTGGATGCTGCAGTCTCTGAGTGCTTTGTCTTGATGAAAATTGCCTTATGACTGATTACCATACTGCAATCCTTTTGAAACATTATAAATCTTGGTAACCTGTACCAAATGAACTCCAATTGATACTGCACCGTGATATAAATGAGCAGGGCAGATTAAAAAGAATAAAGAATACACTTACAGTAGCTTAGGTGTTACAGCTCACTCCTCTGGTGACGGCCAAGAGAGAGGCATGGAACAACTCTCTGACTTCGTGTTCATTTCTGCAACATTCGTGGTCTTTCCTCTAATTCTGTCTCTCTTGAAGACCAGCTCTCTTCCTCTTGAACTCACCTTCTCTTCCTTACCGAGACTCATTTGTCTCAGGTGACTCATAGCAAACCATTCTCTGTATCATCCTACTCTCTCGTTACTCACATTAACAAAAGGTGACTTGTGTACAAGTATGCAACAGCATTCGGGTATCTTGCTCTCCCATTCATAAACTTTCTGAATTCTCTACTCCCTGGCTTCAGCTATCCTGTCATCCTTTGATTATATATACCTGTATTGAGTACTTATCCCCAGATTGTGCCCCCCCCCCCCCGTGGCTGGGGGGACACAATCTGGCGCACTATGGGGTGGTACTACTACTCTGCAGCCAGGCTGTGTTAGGAAGAATACTGCAACCGTATTCCCTGCGTATCGTAAAAGGCGACTAAAAGGGGCAGGGTGAGGGGACTAGGGACCCCCTCCTCTGTTTTTTAGTTCCTAAAAAGAGACAGGCCAGAGAAAGGCATGGGGGATTGAGTTATCCCCGTATCCTGAAGATTGGGTCTATGAATGTGCGTGGATGCAGTACGATTGAGGCTAAAAGGGATGAGATTGGGAGAATGTTTGTGAGAAGAAAGTTGGATGTGTTAGCTTTGAGTGAAACGAAGATGAAAGGGAAGGGTGAGTCTATGTTTGGAAGTGTGAATGGAAGATTGTCAGGAGTTGATAGAGGAAGGGCAAGAGAAGGTGTGGCCTGGTTAGTGAGTCCGGAAGTACAGCAGTGTGTGATTGAACGGAAGGAGGTGTCATCGAGACTGATGTGAGTGAAAACGAATTTTGAACGTGAGTTGTGGGTGTTTGTGAGTGCATATAGGCCTGGTATTGAAAGAGATGATGAAGAGAGAGTCTTTCTGGAATGATGTTGATGAGTGTCTGCAGAGTTTTGGAGCAAATGTGAATGTGGTAATAATGGGAGATCTGAATGCTAGAGTGGGAAATGTAGCACTTGAAGGTGTAGTTGGTATGCATGGTGTGCCTGGAAGAAATGAAAATGGGGCATGAATGATAGGGATGTGCATTGAGCGAGAGATGTGATTGGAAATACCCTGTTTGAGAAGAAAGCTATTTATAAGTATACATGGGTGAGACAGGAGGGTGCAAGGGTTGTTGATAGAGTATTGATGGACTATGTGGTTGTGTCCAGGAATGTAATAGGAAGATTATTCGATGTGAGAGTTCTGAGAGGGGAGGGTGGAGGTATGTCTGACCACAACCTGGTGGAGGGAAAGTTAAGAGTAGGTAAGAGATGGGTGACAGCTTGGAGGGTTAGGTGTGGCAGGGAGGTTTTGAAAGTTTTGAGTTCGATAAAAGAGAGAAAATGATAGAGTATCAGGAGAAATTGAAAGATGAGTGGAACGCAGTGAAAGATCAGGAAAACGGCAATATGGAAAAGGAATGGCAGTTGTTTAAGACTGCTGTGGAGGGGCATGCAGAAGAGGTGTGTGGTGTGAGACGTGTGGGTGGTAGGGTAAGAAAAGGAAGTGAATCGTGGTGTGAGGAAAAAAGTATGGTTGTGGCTGAGACGAGACGTGCATATGAAGTGTGGCTGCAGAGAAAGGATGAGGTGTCATATTAGAGGTATAAGGAAAAGAGGAAAAGAGCGAGAAGGGCTGTGTGTGATGCTAAAGTGGCAGCAGATGAGAGGCAGGGTAGGCAGCTGACTGAGAATTTTCAACGGTTTAAGAAAATGTTCTAGAAGGAGGTGAAAAGAGTGTGAAAGGGAGAGTCTGGGAAGGAAGAGCGAGTAAAAGCAGAGAATGGAAGGATATTAACTGAGATGGATGCAGTAAGAAAGAAATGGGCAGAGAATTTTGAAAGATTGTTAAATTTAGAGGAGGAAAGGGGCTGAGATTGTGGCAGATGGAGGGGTGCAAGGAATAAATGTGTTGGAAGAGTTGAATGATTCTTTGATCACGAAGGAGGAAGTGGAGGAGGCAGTAAAAGAGATAAAAAAGGGAAAGCTGCAGGTATGGATGGGTGTGCTGTGGAATGCCTGAAGGGTGGTGGAGTGACTATTGTTGACTGGTTAGTAAGACTGTTGAATGTGTGCTTTGTGAAAGTTGTGGTGCTAATTGACTGGGCAAGTGCTTGTGTGGTCCCGTTGTATAAAGGCAAGGGTGATGAGTATGAATGTACTAGCTTTAGGGGTATAAGTCTGTTGCGTGTTGTAGATAAGGTGTATGGCAGAGTGTTAATTAAGAGAGAAAGGTTACAGAGGGAGTGATTGGTGATGAGCAGTGTGGCTTTAGGAGAGGGAGGGAATGCGTGTTTGCTGTGAGACGCGTGTGTGAAAGTATTTAGCAAAAGGCAAGGATGTGTTTTGGGCACTCATGGATTTTGAGAAGACGTATGATAGAATTGATAGGGAGGATCTGTGGACTGTTTTAAGATTGTATGAACTTAATGGTAGGTTACTAAAAGGGGTGAAAAGTTTATATGTAAATAGTAGAGCTTGCGCATGAGTGGGAAATGCTGTGAGTGATTGATTTCCCATGAGAGTGGGGCTGCGACTGGAATGTGTGATGTCGCCTTGGTTGTTTGATATTTATATAGATCATGTTGTAAGGGAGGTGAATGCAAGAGTTTTAGTTGGAGGTCTGAGTCTGGTGAATGCTGATGGTGGAACGTGGAATCTGAAGCAGCTGCTATTTGCAGATGACACTGCACTGGTGGCTGATTCAGATGAGAGATTGAGACAGTTGGTAGAGGAGTTTGGACAGGTGTGTGAAAGGAGGAAATTGAAAGTAAATGAGAAAAAGAGTAAAGTGATGAAGTGTGCGAGGTTGCCAGATAGTAGGGGGATGAATATAGTTATGAATGGTGAGCTGCTCGAGGAGGTAGAGTGTTTTAAATATTTAGGGTCACATGTTGCTGTGGATGGAAGAATAGATGCAGAAGTGAAGTTTAGAATGAATGAAGTAGGGAAGGTGCTGGGAGGAATGAAAAAAGTGATTAGATGCCGTTCGCTTAAAAAGGATGTAAAGAGAAGGCTGTATGTGGGTGTTGTGGCACCGACTGTGTTATATGGGGCTGAAACATGGAATATAGGTGTAGCAGAATGGAAAAGTTTGAAAGTAATGGAGATGAGGTGTCTGAGGAGTATGTGTGGAGTGATGCGTATGGATTGAGTGTGAAATGATGATGTGTGAAGGAGAATTGGAGTTTTTCGGGAGATGGCTGATAGAGTTGGGCAGAGGGTGTTGCGATGGTTTGGGCAAATGGAGAGAATGGTTAATGAGCGATTGGTGAAAAAGATAACTAGATCTGATGTGTGAAGTGTAAGGCTGAGAGGGTTACCACGAATAGCATGGTTGGACAGTGTGAAGAGAGTGCTGGATGCAAGAGGGATGTCTGTTGTGCAAGGAAGAGTGGTTGTGCATGACAGAAATAAATGGAGAGAAATTGTGAATGAATAAATGATGACACAGCCCTGGAGGGATATTCTTCCGCATTTAGGCTGATCAGCTAATCAGGTCAGGTAGGGGTAAGGAGACGGGTCTATTATGATGTGGCAGGGGTAAACCAGCTCTGCTGTCGGGTCCTGCTGCGGATGTCACTGATTGCACTGCGCAGTTGACCCTTGTGCGGTGTGGTGCAGAAGATTTGTCCCTTCTCCCCTTTGGGGCTAAGATGCCAATGAATGTGTTTGAATGGATGAGTAAATGGGGAGTGTGTCGTCCTGTCTCGGCTACCTCCCTTTCCTTGGGGGAAGCAGCCTAAGTATATAGATAGATATCTTACATGTGAGATGGAACACATACTAACAATTTCTCTTATATATATCTGGAACCTCCATTCTAGGTGATACTCTAACCCACATCTTTTCTGTCCGATTAAGACTTAGACCTAGAGGAGCTTGTAAATCACTGTACCCTAACCTCCTTGGAGTTCCACCATACTTGATGTTTTCCTATGCTGGACTCCTCCAGTCACAACCTTATCATCTTAATGTGTCCTATTGCTCTAGTATAACCTATGGACACTCCTAAGAACTGTCAGGTGTGGCACTTTTGAGCTGCTGGTTGAGAGGCCTTTAGGCAGCACTTCTTTGATTTTCCCTGCAATTATTAGTGCTTCATCGGCACACAGCCAAACGAGTGTGCCTGGTGCATGATGAAGGCTATTCTTTCATGCATGGAAGCATACATTCATTTCTTTCACTATGTGAGTAATGCAAAAATAAATAAATAAATAAAAGCTTGCTTTAACCCCCAATGATGGGCTAATTTTAATGTAGTCATCACCTCACTATGGGCAATTTCCTGGAAAGTGCATGTTTTCAGACCTTAATATCTTAGGAAGTGTAGCACTTAGGGATATAAAAGACCAAATTATTAATCAACTCTTCCTTTTGCCAATGAAAGACTCCCCAGGTCTGTGGGTCATTGCATTGATGAGTAATGACTTGTGTAAGAGAACTAATTTTTGACTTCAGAGCAGGATGTCTTCATGCAGCACTGGCTATGACTTTGATATCAGCATGGTAACATCTCCACTACTAGATGAACTAGACACTGTTGCATCCAAGGCATGCTTTATGGCACTATCACTGAGCCCCTTTCTTGTATCACTGGAAAGAGGTGGCAGGGGTGGATGATGCAATTGACAACAGCCGGAGCAGATGGAATCAGAGAAATGGGAACCTGAAGACATCATTGTACATCTGGCAAAATCTCGGGTCAGACTGACTCTCATCTGTGTGCTATGGACTCCCTCCCTACCCTTTGGTGCTGAGATGAAATGGAGGCTGGCTCAAATGGTAGCGGGAAGACACCTGCATATATACAGTAGCTGCTATCTGGCGGCCACGTAGCACCCTGACTGTTACGTGTATAGACGTTACCAGATGTTACCAGGCGGATAGGGGTTATTCAAGCTTGTTTTAATGTTGTGCACGACAAGGAGAAGGCATACAAAAGGTACCAGAACCAACACACCATTAAATCTCAAGCCTTTTATATGTCTGCTCAAAAACGTGCTAAGACTCTTCTTCGCTCTGCTGAAAATAATTTCATTCATGGTACATGCTCTGAACTCTCTGATTCAAATTCTTCCTGCTCCCTCTGGCTCCTTGCCAAAAACTTTTCTAACATTTTACTTGATCATCCTTCCCTCATTTTCTTCCACTCTGATGACTGTAGCTGTTTCTTCTATTGATAATGCAGTACTCTTCACTCACACTTTCTCCTCCATTGCCACCTCAGACAATTCCTGTGCTATTCCTCCATCACTTCCCCCCTCTGACTTCCTCGTGGCTGACATAAAAATTTCTTCAGTTGGTGTGTTTTCTGCTAACACGGGTCTCAATAACAACAAGGCATTTGGGCCTGATGGGGTCCCTCCTGTTGAACTCAAGAATTGTGGTTCTGTGTTTATACCCTGCCTAGGTAAACTCTTTCACCTTTGCTGCCAACTCGTACCTTTCCTTCTTCCTGGAAGTGTGTTCTCATTCAGCCTGACCCAAAGATGGGGCATCATTCCCTGCCCTCTAAGTATCGCCCAATTGCAATAATATCCTGTATTTCTAAAGTTGTTAAATTTGTTAAAAAAAAAAAAATTGTTAAAGCACCTTTCCTATTATAATCTTTCCAATTATCAGCATGGGTTAAGACAGGGACGGTCCACTAGTGATTTCACCTTCCTTCAGACTCCTGGTCGTCCTCCTTTCGGGACTTTGGTGAAAGCTTTGTCATTGCGTAGACATCTCAACAGTTTTCGATCGAGTCTGGCATAAATCTTTTATTTCGAAACTGCTCACTTATGGTATCTATCTTTCTATCTTTGCCTTCATCTATGGTTTCCTTTCTCGTCATTACATGGCTGCTGTTGTAGACAGCCATCATTCTTCTGGGTATTAATAGTGATGTTCCTCAGGGTTCTGTCCTGTCACCAACTCTCTTCCGTCCATTCATCGATGACCTTCCGTGTTTTACATCTAACCATATCCACTCATACACTGATGAATCCACTCTTCACCTATCCATCAGGTCTCTGCGATGTCAGTCTCAGTTGTTATTTCAACAAAAAAGGGTTGAAAGTATGGTACACCTTATGTCTGACTTTGTTCCTGTTTCTAGGGTAAAAGTAATCTTGTTACTTTTAGTGCATCAACAACTCAGTTCTTACAGCTTTTGACCTGTGAAAATATGTCACAGGAGTATCCTCTAATTTTTAACATTATCCAACTCATTCCTGCATTGCCTTTCAACATACTTGGGGCTTCATTCTCTCGGGGTTTATATTGGAAAGGTCATAATACCCCTCTTGTAAAATCTGCTTCCAATGCATTGTGTTAACCCCCATGTGGCCATGAGTCCGAAATTTTAAGTACACTCCTGGCCGAGGCCATGGCCATTTTCTGAAGTTTCGAAAAATTATTATTTTTTTCCTTGCCATATTGAAGAGGAAGTTCCGACGCACCTGGCAGTGCAAATTTCAGTTTCCTAAACCCATCCTATGGCCTGCAGTAGGACACAGAAGTTACGTAAATTTAGGCAGCTGATACTAGTCACACGTAGGTATTGCAGTGATGCAACATCGCATTTTTTTTTTTTAACCGAAAAACATTGTCAATGGTGCTGAAAAGGTGTGAAATAACTATATGTGTCTATTTCGAGGCTTTTCAGTCCATAATATGCAAGGTTTGAATGTAAAAAATTATATTACGAATTTATTTAGCATTTAGTGTTTATAGTGTTTATGGTCGTATCGACTTAATTTTGCAGTCTGGGTGGTGGAGTTTGTTGGAAAAGGGAGGCAGGCATGTCTGTTTTCAGACCTAAATGAAATAAACATCATAACCTAGAGTGTACAGGCTGGACAGTGAGGGTTAAATTGCGAGACGACCTGCCATTCGCACCTCGCACGAGCTGATTAACAGGAAGGGAATGAAGTTCTTTTCACCCATGAAAGCATCACGTGAACACAGAAAACTTTCCTGTTATGCTTGTAAAAGGCAAAGAATATGTAAAATGATTAAAACCAGTGCAACAAACCTGAGCAAACAGAAAAAGATACCAAACAAATATTAATTTTTCTTATATTTTCATGTTTTCTTTTTTTTGTTTATGACTGTGTTTATTTATAATCGTAAACAGGGTGGTTGTGTGTGTGTTTTGCAAGGGAAGAGAAAGATACCTTCTGTCTGGGTCGAGATAATGGGTGTAACTATGTGTGTTTAGGCATGGCCACGAGCGATAAAAAAATCGTTCATCCACTCGTCACGGCAGCAGGTGGTGAACTGACACTTGAGGTGTGAGAAAGTAAAGGTCAGTCTTGTCTAAAGTGACCAGAGTCCCCCTTTAAGGCGGGACTGTCCTGCTTTGTTGTCGTCCGTTTCGCTTTTTAAATTGAGATTAAAATGACCCGTTTTTTCCGCAAATTATCTTAAATGTCCCACTTATACAAAATTACTATTACATTAGATATAACATGACTTTCTTTTATGAAATTATGATGAATTAGTAAAATTTTGCATAGTGCAGACCAAATGAAATACTGAATTGTTAATATAAAATGTCTAAATCTAATACTGTACTCACTGACTGGTAACTTTGGTCGGCCCGTTCACTGTACAATACGGTAGGTACTTCAGTGTTCGTTTGAGACGTTAGACAGTGTGTGTGATTAGCAGCCTCGGGACGAGGTGCAGAGCAGCAGCGGCCTCTTTCTCTCTCTCTCTCTACTCTACACGTGACAATGTCCCGCTTTTACCTCCAATAAATCTGGTCTTAGTCATGTCTCAGATGTTAATTCATTTCCCGAAAGTTTTCACAGTTTTCTACAGGTCGCACTGAATCGAATGATCCAAACCAGTACAACAAACCTGAGCAAATAGGTAAAGGTACCAAGACAAAAATGTACTTTTCTCTTATCGTATCTTTTTTGTTTGAACCTGTATTAATTCATAATTGCAAGCACGCGGTTGTGTTTGTTTTGCAAGAGAGGACATAGATGATATTTTCTGTCTGGGTTGAGATAATGGGTGTAGTTGTGCTTTAGGCATGGCCAGGAAGGTAAAAATTGAAAATTCACTCATCACAGCAGCAGGCTCTGAACTGCTTGATGTGGTATATGAGTGTGTAGTGTAGGTTAGTTTGAAGACGTTCAGAACGTTCGTTCACTTCCCAAAAATTTTCACCGTATTTTATAGGCCGCGCTCAAACGACGACTGTGGCCATTTATCGACTAAACGTCATTTGATGCCGGGGGCCACGGAAGGGCTAAGCCAACTTTAATCCTTCTTTGCACTTGCTAAGCCTCTTCTTCGCTCTGCTGAAAATAATTTCATTCATGGTACATGCTCTGAACTCTCTGATTCAAATTCTTACTGCTCCCTCTGGCTCCTTGCCAAAAACCTTTCTAACATTTTACTTGATCATCCTTCCCTCATTTTTTTCCACTTTGATGACTGTAGCTGTTTCTTCTATTGATAATGCAGTACTCTTCACTCAAACTTTCTCCTCCATTACCACCTCAGACAATTCCCGTGCTGTTCCTCCATCACTTCCTCCCTCTGACTTCCTTGTGGCTGACAAAAATTTCTTCAGTTGGTGTGTTTTCTGCCAGCATGGGTATCAGTAACAACAAGGCATTTGGGCCTGATGGGGTCCCTCCTGTTGAACTCAAGAATTGTGGTTCTGTGCTTATACTCTCCCCAGGTAAACTCTTTCACCTTTGACTATCAACTCGTACCTTTCTTCTTCCTGGAAATTAGTTCTCATTTAGCCTGACCCAAAGAAGGGGCATCATTCCCTGCCCTCTAAGTATCGCCCAATTGCAATAATATCCTGTATTTCTAAAGTTGTTTAATTTGTTCAAAACAAAACAAAAAAAATGTTAAAGCAACCTTCCTATCACAGCCTTTCTAATCATCAGCATGGGTTATGACATGGACGGTCCACTGGTGATTTTACATTCCTTCATACTCCTGGTCGTCCTCCTCTCGGGACTTTGGTGAAAGCTTTGTCATTGAACTAGACATCTCAAAAGCTTTCGATCGAGTCTGGCATAAATCTTTTATTTCGAAACTGCTTACTTATGGTTTCTATCCTTCTGTCTTTCCCTTCATCTCTGGTTTCCTTTCTCGTCATTAGATGGCTGCTGTTGTAGACAGCCATCATTCTTCTGGGTATTAATAGTGGTGTTCCTCGGGGTACTGTCCTGTCACCAACTCTCTTCCTTCTAGTCATCATTGACCTTCTGTGCTGTACATCTAACCCTATCCACTTAAACACTTATGAATCCACTCTTCACCTTTCCATCAGGTCTCTGCTATGTCAATCTCATTTGTCACTTCAACAAAAAACGGATGAAAGTATGGTACACCATGTCTGACTCGATCCTATCTCTGGGGTAAAAGTAATCTTGTTACTTTTAATGCATCAACAACTCAGTTCTTACAGTCAAAATCTGCCACAGGAGTATCCTCTAATTTTTAACAATATCCAACTCATTCCTGCATTATCTTTCAACATACCTGGGGCTTCATTCTCTCGGGGTTTATATTGGAAAGGTCATAACACCCCAGTAAAATCTGCTTCCAGTGCATTAGGTGTGTTAACCCCCATGTGGCCATAAGTCCGGAATTTTACGTGCACCTCTGGCCGAGGCCATGGCCATTTTCTGAAGTTTCGAAAATTGATTTTTTTTCCCTTGCCATATTGAAGAGGAAGTTCCGACGCACCTGGCAGTGCAAATTTCAGTTTCCCAAACCCATCCTATGGCCTGCAATCTGACACAGAAATTACGTAAATTTAGGCAGCTGATACTAGTCACACGTAGGTATTGCAGTGCAACATCGCACTTTTTTTTTTCTTACCGAAAAACATTGTCAGTGGTGCTGAAAAGGTGTGAAATAACTATATGTGTCTATTTCGAAGCTTTTCAGTACATAATATGCGAGATTTGAATGTAAAAAATTATATAAATTTGTTTTGCATTTTTCAGTGTTTATAGTGTTTATGGTAGTATCGACTTATTTTTGCAGTCTGGGTGGTGGAGTTTGTTGGAAAAGGGAGGCAGGCATGTCTGTTTTCAGACCTAAATGAAATAAACATCATCCCTTGAGTGTACAGGCTGCACAGTGAGGGTTAAGTTGCGAGACGACCTGCCATTCACACGTCACACGAGCTGATTTCAGGAAGGGAAGGAACTTCTTTCCACCCATGAAAGCTTCACGTGAACACAGGAATTTGTCCTGTTATGCTTGTAAAAGGCAAAGAATATGTCAAATTATGCCTTTGTTTCCCTCTTGCATAAAACTTGAAGTCAGTCTGTTTGTCTGTCTTCCTTAATGCAGGTATTGTTCAGCATTTACTGCTCAAACTAGAGTTTGGCTATATGATTTCGTATTTATGTAAAAGCAATAAGAGAGAAGTTGGCTGACGACTACAGTGACTGGAGCCAGGAAGAGACAGACATACTTTTGATTGTTGACTCTTCAAACAGAAGGCAGCGCACACCTTGCCTGGTGCTCTATCAGTCAATCTATCTATCTTTCCATCATGCCTTGTATTATGATTTGTATTTATAATATGGAGTTCTGACAGAAATGCTTCATAGAAACAGATTGGGAAAAAGAGCTTAGAGGACGAGATTTAAATGTTATTTATAGAAAATTCTGTAAACTTTATGAAATAGGAGTCCAAAATTACATCCCTCGGCACAAAGGAGCAGAAATGAAAACAAAGAAATGGTTTAATAAAGAATGTTAAAAATCAAAAGAAAAAAGAGACTTGTTGTGGAATAAATACAGAAGACACAATAGTGAGAGGGCATATAACAACCATAAACAGGCAAGAACCTAATACACAGGAATAAGGAGAGAAGCCCAAAAGCAGTTTGAGGAGGACATCATAAACAAAAGTAGTGATTAACCAAAGCTATTTTACAGCTACATCCGAAGCAAAACCAAAGTAAAAGATAAAATACAATCCATTACGGATGGGGGGATCCTCTATTCACAAGAGAAAGATATTTGTGAAGCACTAAATAATTTCCAATCAGTTTCTACAGCAGAGAATGATTTTGAGAGGGATGATATGGAACATTCATGCCCAAACATATTACCAGATACACAAATATCAGAAAAAGAAATACAGGAGGAGTCAAGTAAATTTGACAAAAGAAAAGCAAATGGTCCAGACGGAATTTCATGTTGGGTACATTTTTTTTTTTTTTTTTTTTTGCGAGGAAGAAGGAACCAAAGGTCGCGAGCCCGTGATTATTGTTCCTTCCAAGAGAAAAACAAAATACAGGAGAGAGCCAAATTCAAGATCCGATCATTTCGAGATGCCTGGACACACTGCGTTTGAAAGACTGGAGATCATAGGAAGCAGGAAATACAGACAGAGGAAGACAGTTCCAGAGATGACCTGTTGCATAATTGAAGGACTGGGAGTAACGGTTAACTCTTGCATTAGAGAGTTTGACAGAAAAGGGATGAGAGTTTGCTGCTAGACGCGTGCAACGTGCCCGTCGTAGAGGTGGAGGAATGCATGCAGACAGTTCAGAGGAGCAGTGACCACTGAAGTAATGATGGAAAAAGAGATAAAGATGCAAGAGTGACGAAGAGATAGAGATTGAAGGAAGTCAGTAAGAGGAGGAGACTTAATGAGATGAAAAGCCTTTGACTCCACCCAATTGAGAAGAGCTGTATTTGGGGAGCCTTCCCACACAGGAGAGTTGTACTCCAAACAGGGATGGATAAAACCCCTGTATAGAGTCAACAATTGTGCAGGGGTAGAGAATGAACAGAGTCAGCTTAGCACACCTAATCTCTTGGAAGCAGATTTTACAAGAGATGTAATATAATCTTTCCAAGATAAGTTCCGAGTAAATGAAACCCCAAGCATGTTCAAGGGTGATGCAGGATTAAGGTGAATATTATTAAACATTAGTGGGTATACCTGTGGACGATTTTGAGGTTGATAGGTAAAAAAAACTGAGTCTTTGATGCATTAAAAACAACAAGATTATTTTACCCCAGTCAGAGATACGAGCCAACTCAGACATTAGGTGTGCCATAGCCTCATCCCTTGTTTGTTGACGTAACTGCTGAGATGGACGTTGCGGGAACCTAATGGAAAGGTGAAGGGTGGAGTCATCAGCATATGAGTGGATAGGGTTAGATGTACAGCTTAGAAAGTCATTGATGAATAAAAGGAAGAGAGTTTGTGATAGGACAGAGCCCTGAGGAACACCACTGTTGATAGATCTAGGTGTAGAATGATGGCCATCTACAGCAGCGGCTATAGAACGATCAGAAAAGAAGCCAGAGATGAAGGTACAGATAGAAGGATAGAAGCCGTAAGAGGGCAGTTTGGTAATTAAAGATTTATGCCAGACTCCCTCGAAATCCTTTGAGATGTCAAGTGCAATGGCAAAGCTTTCGCCAAAGTCCCGAAAGGAGGATGACCAGGAGTCTGAAAAGTAGGTGAGAAGATCGCCAGTGGAGCGTCTCTGACGGAACCCATACTGACGATCAGAAAGAAGGTTGTGATAGGAAAGATGCTTTAAAATTTTTTACTGTTGAGAACTGACCCAAAAACTTTTGAGATACAGGATGTTAAAGCAATTGGACGATAGTTAGAGGGTTGGGAATGGTTACCCTTCTTTGGGACTGGCTGAATGAGAGCAAACATCCAGCAAGAAGGAAAGGTCCAAGTTGATAGAGAAAGGCAAAAGAGTTTGCCTAGGCAGGTTGTAAGCACAGAAGCAGTTCTTGAGAAAAACAGGAGAGACTTAGGCCCATATGCCTTACTAGTATTGAGGCCCGTGATGGCAGAAAACACGAGCTGAAGAAATTTTAATGTCAGCCATGAGGAAGTCAGAGGGGGGAAGCAATGGAGGAATAGCACCGGAACCGTCTTAGGTGGAATTGGAGGAGAAAGTCTGAGTGAAGATATCTGCTTTATCAGTAGAAGAAATAGCTACGGAGCTATCAGAGTAGAAAAGAGGAGGGAAGGATGATGAGGTAAAGTTTTTAGAAACGTTTTTGGTAGGGTGCCAGAAGGAGCGGGAAGAATTCGAGTTGGAGAGTTGAGAGCATTTGGTATGGATGAAATTATTTTTAGCAGAGCGAAGAACAGACTTAGCACGATTCCTGACAGAAACGTATAAAAGATGTGATTCAGTGGTGGGTTGGCTCTGGTACCTTTTATAGGTCCTCTGATTGTTGTGGACAGCATTATAACAAGCGTGCTTAAACCAAGGCTTTCTTGCATTAGTCAGAGGATATGAGAAAGGAATGTATGCTTCCATGCCCGAGAGAATAACCTCTGTAATGCGCAAGGTACAGTACACTCAGATGGCTCCCAGCCATGGAAGCAATAATCATTCCATGGAATATCAAAGAAGTACTGCCTGAGGGCCTCCCAATCCGCAGCTCCAAAGTGCCACAGACGACTTTTCTTTGTAGGGGTCCACAAGCCATACCGGACTGATAGGACAGGTTAAGGTGATAAGGTTGTCATCGGAGGAGCCCAACGGAGAGAAAAGATTAACAGTGTAAGAGAAGAGGTCAAGTATGTTGGAGCTCTCTCCAATGCGGTCAGGGATATGGGTAGGGTGCTGTACAAGCTGCTATAGGTCATTAAGGATGGAAAAGGTGTAACTTGTTCACCAGGTGGATCAGTGAATGGAGAGGAGAGCCCAAGCTGGTGGTGAACACTGAAGTCTCCAAGAATGGAGGTTTCAAAGAAAGGAGAAATGGATAGAAATGTGTTCCATCGTAGAAGTAAGATATTCAAAGAATTCTGGATAGTCAGTAGAGTTAGGAGATATGTAAACAGTGCAGATATATTTAGTCAGAGAATGAAAGCCGAAGCCAGAGTTAAGAGAACTCATAAGAATTGAGTTCAGGAACATGAAAGCAAGATAGGTCGTTGCCTATATATACACAACAGCCATCTTTGGCTTTGAAATGAGTATAGAGAAAGTAGGACAATACAGAAAAAGGTCTGCTGTCAGTTGCCTCAGACATGAATGTGCAAAGGAGTTAAGTAGACCATTATCTTTAACATTCAAGAAATCCTTGGGTCAAGGTAAACTACCTGATAATTGGAAGAAAGCAAACATTGTTCCCTTATTCAAGAGAGGGAATAGACAAAATCTACTCAACTACCGACCAGTATCACTAACCAGTGTTGTAAGTAAGATACTGGAAAAGCTGATAAGAAAAGTTTGGACAAATCATGTAGAACACGGTATGATTACAGAAAGGCATTTGGTTTCAGAAAGGGAAAATCGTGTGTTACTTATCTATTAAGCTGCTATGACAGAGTTGCAAAAACATTACAGAAAAGAGAAGGATAAGTGGACAGTATCTATCTAGATTTCAAGAAGGCATTTGACAGAGTACTGCACAAAAGACTTTTATGGAAACGGTACCATCAAGGTTGAATCCGAGGCAAACTGTATTTTTGGATGTAAGATTTTCTCAGAAAAAAGGAAATGAGAACAGTACTAAGGGGAAATTACTCACCATGGAGGGAAGTGACCAGTGGAGTTCCAAGGGGCTCAGTGCTGGTACCAATTATGTTTGTAGTGTATATAAATGACATAGTAACATTGAAAATGAAAGCTATTTAAATATGTTTGCTGATGATGCAAAAATGCAAAGAAGAATTACTAACACAGACTCTTGTAAAATGCTACAAGAAGAATTAAATAAACTTTATGAATGGAGTAATACACTGCAAATGGTATTCAGTGTTGACAAGTGTCATGTAATCATGTTTTGTAAAAGTGGGAAAAGACCAGATTGGGAATATACGTTAGGAAATAAAACCCTACACATATCAGAAGGAGAGAGGGACTTAGCTTTGATTATCAATAACAGACACTCTCCGGCTGACCACATCGGAACATGTATACACTTCTTTCAAATATAAGAATAGAATTCACATACATAAATGAAGAGATCCTGAGGATGATAATAACGTCTTTCATCAGACTAACCCTGGAGTATGCATCACTAGTCTGGAATCCTCATCTCAAGAAACACATAAATATGACTGAAAAAGTTCAAAGGGCCGCTACAAGCTGGGTACCAAGCTTAAGGGATCTAAGCTATGAAGAAAGACAAGAAAAACTGAATCTGCCAACACTACAGGAGAGAAGGAAATGAGAAGACATGATTATGCTATATAAATGCATCTCAGGGGAACAGAAAATAGACATATATGAATATATAACCTATGGGGAAGCATCAGCAAGAGGACACTGCAAAAAACTGCATAAAAAGAGAGGCGATAAAGATGTAAGGAAATTTAGTTTCCCAAATAGGGCAATTGATCAGTGGAATGCACTACCGAATGAAATAGTGTGCCAAAACAATTCATAAATTTAAGGAGATGTATGATGAAAATGGTTTAAGACACGGGACAGTACGAGCTTGGCTTATTTCTGTAAAGATACAGTTAGGTAATAACACACACACACACACACACACACACACACACACACACACACACACACACACACACACACATTCAAAGGGAAATTACTAACACAGATTCTTGCAAAGAGCCGTAAGAGGAATTAAACATGCTTCATGAATGGATCAGTGAATGGCAAATGGAATTCAATGTGGATAAGTGTCATGTAATTAACTTTGGTAAAAGTGAGAAAAGACCAGATTGGGATTATAAGTTAGGAAGATCAACCCTACACATATCAGAAAGAGAGAAGGACCTTGGAGTAATTATCAATAAAGGATTATATCCAGATGACCATATCAGTAAACATTGCTTGTTAATATGAGATTAGCATTCACATTTATAAATGAAGACATGTTGAGAAAGATAACATCATTCATCAGACCAACCCTGGAATAGGCATCAGTAGTATTGAATCCTCATTTAAAAAAACACATAGATAAAATTGAAAAAATACAAAGGACAGCTACAAGATGGGTACCAAGCTTAAAGAATCTAAGCTACGAAGAAATTAGAAAAAAATGAATCTACCAACACTACAGGAGAGAAGGAAAAGAGGAGACATGATTATGCTATATAAATGCATCTCATGGGAAGAGAAAATTGACATAAATGAATATATAATATATGGGGAAGCATCAGCAAGAGGACATTGCAAAAAACTACATAAAAAGAGAGGCGATAAAGACGTAAGGAAATTCAGTTTCCCAAATAGGGCAATTGATCATTGGAATGCACTACCAAATGAAATAGTGTGCCAAAACTATTCCCAAATTTAAGGATATATATGACGAAAATGGTTTAATGCACGGGGCAGTGCGAGCTTGGCTTATTCCTGTAAAGATACAATTAGGTAACACACACACACACACACACACACACACACACACACACACACACACACACACACACACACACACACACACACACACACACACAAATGCAGATGTTAAACCTGTGCAATATGTAGAGGTGTATGGTATGTAAGAGGACTACTGGGCCTTGGGAGCAGGCTGTGAAGCCTGTGCCCAGAGCAGACACATTAAAAAGAAAAAAGTCAAGATTCCGGGGTCTTGAATAGTGAGTGAATGTGTGTCTGGCCAATTTCTCTAGACGTGGTGTTGATAGTTTTACCTTATCATGTTTTCTCCTCCTTGTTTTCTGGACCCTATCTTATCTCCTCCTTGTTTTCTGGACCCTATCTTATCTCCTCCATAGAATAAGATCAGGATGATGATGAAACGCCAGGAAAGAAAGGAAAGTACAAAAATTCCCCTGGTTCATATTTGTACAATGTGTGCTAGGATTAATACTTTCAGTGGCTTTGGAGTGAATGTATTCCCAGACTGAAAGGCAGTACAACATTTGTAACTCTGAGTCCATGCAAACACTTTTCAGCAGATAATCGGGATAAATAGTCTGAAACAAGCACATTTCTGATTACAGGAAGTACACTTGGCACTGGGTCCATTTGCATATAGCTGGGTAAGAAATCAGTGGATGGATTACTCGCGATACTTGACGCAAGTTACATACAAGATTTTTGCTGCCCGTGGTCGTCCTAAAGTTGACCCGTGGGGCTTCCTGCTGCCTCTGTCACCAATGGTGTGGGCTGCCTTGACTTTGTCGCTATTGTCAGTGATCACTATGCTGCTGCTCCTGCCATCTTGCCTTCCTACAAGCACGCAACATACAGACAGGCGGGACACAAATATCTTTAACTGTGTTCGGGTCCTTTTCCAGGAAGGTAACTTTCATGACAACTTTGAACAGAAAACTGTGAAGTAAGAGTTTCTTGAGTATTAGATCCCAAGTTAAATGTGTTGTCGAAGAATTCATTATTGTCTATTTTTCTTTTTAGGTTATTTAATATCAAAACATTACCAAAGAGTTAACTGAAGTAATGCACAACCTGAACATTTAGCCTTTTCATTTCTTGCTAATCTGGGGAAGATATTTCACCAGTATTACAGATATGGCTAACAGTGCTTTTGCACTTCCGGGTTTCTCAACGGTAGTGATGGTGATTTATTTTTTTGCATTTTTTGTCCTAGATTATCACTGATAAGCTCAGGCACATCTCTATAAGTATTTTGCATAGTAGTATGATATGTAAGCACAATTGATCTGATCTCCATATTCACATGAAAATGTTTTGTGCCCAAACAGACATACAGACAACTACTGGCTGGTGGTGGTGGGAGCGGGTGGCATTGGGAGTGTGGATGCTGATGATAGTGGTGCTGACACAGAGCTACACTGGCAACTTAATGTCCCTCCTGGCAGTTAGACACATCAATAATCCTTATGAAGACCTCAGAGACGTACTTGACTCAGGCGTTGGGATAATTCTTTTGGAGTATAATGTGAATACTCCGTATTTCCGTGTACGTGATATGATTAAAGACTCTCTGGAAAATGTCCTTATTTTTTTAAGTGCTAACATTAATGCCATCAAATATGAGCTCATATACCGAACAATAACGTTCAAAAATATTCTTCTTCATTCAGTGTATATGTTTTTCTTTTTATACTGAAATTTCTTCATTCAAGATGACTATATATATTCAAACTTATATCTGAATAACGTTTGTACTGATTGCTGTATTGTCCTTTAACTCCTTCCACCAAACTGTATGGCCATTACACATCATATTATTTCAAAATTATACAAACTGGTGACAGAACAGTACTTAGCTTCGATGTCCCCGGCAGGGGGTAGGGAGCACAGATACCAAACATCTGCCCCTCTCCAGGTGACGGCCAAATGAGATGTCCTGGACCTTCTCTGGAGATAGTTTTTCGTTTTTTGCAACAGTCGAGAACTTTCCTCCAAGTTTCTCCCTGCTGGACACCACTTATCTTCCTATAACCCTCACCTTCGTTTACTTTTGATGACCCAGCAGTCATAAGCTTCTGATAGCAAACCACTCCTCTGTATCCTCCTTATCTTTTATACTCATGGTGGCTGTTGTCTGTATCTGTATGTAAGCAACAACTTAACATGCTCTTTTCTTCCTGATCTTGAGTGTTCTGGATTCACTACAATGTGGATTTGGCCTTTGTGTCAAGCTTTCACTAAGTAATCTGTGTTGTTATCACATAAATTTTGTTGACTGTTTACCTCTAAACTGGAATGCATTCTTTCCATTTTTTTTTTTTTTTTTTTAGCTGCAACATAAGCTGATTTCATCATTCACCATTACCGTATTTTTGGCTCACATCTTCATTCGCCAATCCACCTAATGAAAAGGCAACATCTATTCTTAACCCCTACACCGCGGGCATGTTTACCAATGTTTTGCGTGTCCCGCTGGGTTATTCGGGCTCCGACAGACTCTCAAAAAATATTTGCCAAAAATCAGTTATTAGTCCTAGAATATTAAAATTACATATGCTTATGGCACATGCCTTCAGCTTTCTCCTGGAGTGTTTGTTGAGCCTTCGTCCATTACCGTAGGACTTGTGGAGACCTCTGAAGTTGGGTAACGAAGTCTCCACTTTACACTTCCCGACAACCCGTAATATGATTACCACAGCCAGATATTAACACTATAAACACTATGATTTTCAAGTAGTTTGGGATCCATACTCCAAAAAAAAAACACTGTGAAAGCAATGGAAATTACGAGCGCGTCTGATCGTCGCACTTGCGCTAGTTCGCTCTTGGTACTCTGTCATTTATTATTCATAAAACCCCTCACACTTTATATTTCTATTACTATATCACACTTATATATATCTGGAGTCTTTCTCCATAAGTTTCCTTCAGTAGTATTAGTTTATTGTCACTGAAGTCATTCAATTTTTCATTCAGTAAAATACGTAGAGAGCCACGGATTTACTTTCACTGTTATAACATAAAGTATTTGTACCCATATTCTTATATTACTAATTACTTACATTACTATTTACATTTTCTATTCTATTTTCAATATTTACCCTTGTATTTTACTTACACTATGTTATTCACTGTCACTTTCAGTAAGATAAAACTATAATACACTGTTCAGTCATATGTACTGAACATCCATTGCTTTCACTTCCTATTTACATATTATTTACACATTATTTCCACATTATTCTCCTTTCACACTTGCACTCTTAGAACTGCTTCTGGCTGTGGTAATCAAAGAAGCAGGTAACACAGAGGGGAACCTGGCACTCAGCACACTGCCAAGAGGTGCATTTGTGCTCAGGTGTGCGGCGGGTGGTATGTGCACACACCTGACACCTACGAGTGGCAGCCTTCCTTTTCCCTGTGGCAGGCATTAGCTCCAATCTGTGCCGATCCATATACGCCCTCTACTCAAGTCGGTCGGGAAGTTTTACTGGATGGCACCTTGGCGTTGCTGCTGTCACCCTACCATATCTTTCCAGCAGCTGCTGGACACAAGTCCTGGCAAACAACCTCAGGGAGAAGGACTTGGGTGGCTTGACCTTCATCTTGTACAGGATGAAGGCGTTCAGCATCGTCATATCTATGAGATGCAGAAAAACTTTCCTGTACCACCTAGTATTCTTCCTGAGGCAGTCGATTTCACCAATCATCATGTCGGACTTGTCCACCAGCCGCATGTTGATATTGTAGTCCAACACAGCATCAGGTTTCATCACAGGTTCGCCTGTCCTACGGTCGACCTTCCCACTGTCTGTCATCTTCCCCTTATGTACGGTGGTGAGCATGTGCACGACCCTCTTGTCATGCCACCGTAATGCCAGCATCTTCTCAGACTTGCGTAGGTGCACGTCTCCTCGCTGCGAGGTTCCTGCCTCTGTGAATTTAGGGAAGTGGGCACGATTACTTTTGACAGTGCCGCAGGAGCCAATGCCGTGCTCAGAAAGGTATTTGGCAAGTTTCGGTGCTGTATAGTAGTTGTCTGTATACAGCACATGATTCCCACCAAAATACTTTTCAAGGAGCACTTTCACTACACAGCCTGAGAAGCCAAAGGGGTGTGTTTTATCCAGATCGACAGTGCTGGCTGAATAAATGACGAAGTCAAGGATGTACCCCGTCTTACAGTCGCACAGTACAAAGAACTTAATTCCAAAGCAATGGCGTTTGCTTGGAATGTACTGAACAAACCGAAGACGTCCTCTGAACAAAACCAAGGATTCGTCAATGACAACCTTCTGAAAGGGGTGGAAGAATGACATAAACTTATCCTTCATTCTGCTCAGAATCTCCCGGATCTTCCAGAGTGGGTCGGTTTGGGAAGGTACATCGTTGTCGGCAAAGTGCAGGTTTCCCATGATGTTCCGGAAGTGATCTCTGGCCATGTACTTATTGAAGGTGGGTGAGGGTAGTAAGGGGTCCATGGACCAGTATTCTTCCAACTCATGCTTCTTGGAGTGTGGCATGAGAAGCATGACGGCAAAGAACACATACAGCTCCTGCACTCCCAGCATGGACCACTGTTGCATCTTGGCTGCACCTGTACCACTTGCAGCACATTGTGATTCATACCTGTTGGTCTCATCACATATGTGCTGCATGACTTCGTCATCTAGGAAGGCCAAAAGGTAGTCCACACACTCAGCATTATCGTCAATAGTGAAGGCAGGCTGAACTCCTGAGGAGCTCTCATCAAACACTAAATGTTCAGGCACAAAATTGGACCCTTCCGTCCACGCGAAGGTGTCCAGGATTCCCTGTCGTGGCGGTGTAGGGTGGGTGGTGGTGGTGGGTGGCTGTGAGGCAGATTTATCAGGTTCAAGGTCACTCGCACTGACCCTGGGTTGCCGTACAGCACTAGCAGCCCTTACCCTACTACCAACTCTACTTTTACAAGTCCTGGATTTACCTCTTCCTCTACGGCCTGCCTTCACTGTTGATGCTGGTGGTGACTCCAACGACGAAGACTCCGGAGATAACTCAGCCGACGATGAGGAAGAAATGAGTGAAGTGGGGCTTGGGGAATGGGGTGGTGAATCAACTCAGGACTCATGGCGGGCTGGGTCACACGGGGGCATTGTTCTGGGGCTAACACGCCGCCTTTTCACTCCCTTCCCAAATTCCTTGCCTTGCTGCACTAACAGCTCCTTTCCCTTGGAGCTAGAGACTACTTCCGACACTGAAGCACTCGTACTAGCACTTTCTGGCATGATTACCTCACCCGGCTCATCACACGATTCACCCGAATCGTCAAAATCACTATCCATCATCACCATGGACAATTCTGCTAGTTCACGTGCCACTGCAGAGTCACTAAGTCCTTTCCTGCTTCCCTCACTACTTTTCTTGGAGGTAAAGGTCACGGGGCCCTTTGCAATGGGTGCAGAAGCGGCAGAAATGGCAGGGCGCGAGTGCGACATGGTTTGACCACAGTGGAGGACAAGGAACTAAATGCCGCGGCTTATCTGAGAAGGCAAGGGTTGACAATGACACTGAGGCTGACTGCTGCTAACTTACATGCTAATTTTTTATAGGTAGAAAATCTCGGCAATACATAAAGAAATAGGTAGTTCCAGGTGAATGTAAATGTCACTTAGGCTTCTCCCTTCCTTTCTGAGATATATTTTTATTACAGACATCGATTACAAGGCATAATTCAAAGGGGAAATTACCTTGGTAATGTAGCGAATGAATGCACGTGAGGTGTTGTCAGGTGATAATTAGCCAATTCCTGGTGTATAACACTATCACTTACCTTATTTTTTTTTTGTATATATTATTTTGTATTAGTATAGGGCATAGGTCTTATTTCAATGGATGAAATCTGTGGAAAAATCCGGGGGAAATTTGCTTAGCGCAGCGCGGCGTGGGAGGTGAGAGGACAGGGTAATGGAGGGCAGGTAGGGAGGGGAGTCACGAAGGGGGTAAAATCGCTAAAATGTCAACAATGGATGGGAGTACAGATGAGATTTGGAGTGCTGACTAGTGTTGGACATTGGCAGTACTAATAGATGATACAAGCCACCACTTGAGAGCCAGGGATAATTCAAAATAACATAGAATCACAAAAATGACGCCCCGCAGTATGATCCATTGTGGCCGAGCGTCACAAAAGTGACGCCCAGCGGTTAAGGGGTTAATGTCTGGGGTAGTTTGAACAACACCTTACCTACATATCTGATTGTTCTTGAGAGAATCTGAAGATATTGTACGTTTTTCTTGCTACTAATTTTTCTGCTTATGGCCACTCTCATTGTCCATTGGGCTCCTGCAATCGCATTTTTATTACATTAACTTGTACAATTGTTCCAGGAAAGCCTGTGGAACCTTCGAATAAGTGGTGTCTGTGATTTTCAAGTATTGTTGGTACTTCATTGGCCTTGATGAAGTACTTTTTGACATTTCATGGAATGATTAATATTACTGTTTCCATGGGCGAGAGCCACATGAATGTACTTGTGCACTACAGTGGCAGTCTCTGGACCAGGAAACCATATAATCCTTTCTCGAACCTTCTAACGGATAAAAGGACTTTTGTTTTTATAAAGTTTTTCAAGCACTTTCTACAATAAGGGGGTGGATTTCAAGAGGTACCAGCACTAATTTACCCGAATCTCGTTGAGTCTACTGTATATTTCTGTCCAGAACTGTTTCAGATTTTTTTGGTAAATACATTATTTCCAAATGCTCATAGGTCTCTAAGATTCTTCCCACTCCCTCTTGCTCATTGCAAAAAGCCTCTCTAATAAATGTACTGCGTCGTCTTGCCCTCCTTTTCCCGATCTGATAGATCTGTAACCATTCATCCTACTAACAAGGCTGCAATCTTTGCCTGAACATTCTCCTAGAATTCCACCTCGGATGCATCCGATGTTATCTTCCCATCTCATCCACCCTTTGACTTCCACATGCCAGTCAGTAAAATATATGCCAAAGATTATCTGCTTGTCCTCATTGTCACCATCACTATTAAGGTGCTGTACATGGTCGTGCATAGGTTCCGGTTCCTCCTGTTGTTTTTCAGAAATTCTCTTTGTGCTCTTTGACAAACTCTTTTGCCTTTGTCTGCTAATTTGTACTATTCCTTCTTGCTGGAAATAAGTTCTCAATCGGCTTGAGCCAGGAAGAATTACCACTCCCAACCCTTTAACTGATGCCAGCTGGAACCCTTTCATAATTGCGTTGTTTGACAGGATTCCTTACTTTCGTTCCTCGCCAAGATGATATAAGTTTGTTAGTCTTTATATATATTGATATTTACCAGCCGTGATAGCGAAGCTGGTATTATTTTAATTTTGTCTGTCTGTCCATGTGTCTGTTACCACGATAACTCTGCAACCGCCCAAGATATCGTCACAAAATTTTACAGGAGTGTAATAGAAATGAAAATCTCCTACGAGTATAGTTTTCAGTTTGTCTTCTGTCTGTGTGTAGGTTAGCACCGATAACTTTGCAACTGCTCGAGATATTATCACAGAATTTTACAGGTGTGTAGTAGAAATGAAAATCTCTTACGAGTTCGAAATTGGTGAAAGTAGGTCAAGGTCTGTGTGTCTGTTACCACGATAACTTCACAACCACTCAAGATACCATTACAAGATTTAACAGGTGTGTAGTAGGGATGAAAATCTCTTACAAGATCGAAATTAGTGAAAGTAGGTCAAAGTCAACATAATATTCCGTACCACGCTAGATATGTATCGGCTTGCGGCTAGTGTGTTTCTCCCTTGGGGGAGGAGCCTCTAGTTTTTGTCTGCAGTTATTGAATAGAGTCAGAAGCACCTGAAACTGTCACGGATAACCCACAACTTTTTTTTCTCTATTTTACCGATGTCATGTTGATGACAGAATTATTTGTTCTAGTACCAATTATTTAATAATTAATGGACTAACATTTTACAGAAGAAAAGTTGAGTTTTGTCTATATAAAGAGGCATATACAAAAACAGAAATATACCAGTTCATAGCAACTGGAGAAAATGTCTAAGGCCATTGGCCCAAGTGGTTGTGTTGTGAGGTGGTATGATTATGGTTGCCTAATAAGGATCTCCCATAAGATACTAAATAAAGAATTCTCTTTAGGATTCACCTTGCACTTTTTGGTGGTGCCCACTTGATTTAATTTCACAGACAATTTCAGCCCAGTTTTAGTTGATGGCTTTGGATGATGCTACCAGAGTGGAAAAATTGCTATGTTGTAATGCTTTAGTCATTTAACCTGCCCCGTCCAGACCACTTTTCCACCACTGACTCCTCCCAATCCCCACCATTTTTGGGATTTTTATTTTTTTGGCTCAAACCTCCGCTTTTGGTGAGAAACATCGAAAATTCATAGAGAAATCGCTCACCTGAGGTTTAAAATACTCGATACAGGTAGCAGTACCTCCTCACCTTACTGGGTTTTCTATCAGGCTGGCTTCAAAGAAAACGAGTTCTATGGGAGAGTAACCATTCCACACCACTCATAAACGGTATTTATTTATTAATTTGGTAAGACTTTATCTTTAGTATGAGAGTATATGGGTTTTCACACAGTAATATAGTCAATATAAGCATTGTTTCACTCACCAAACACATCAATGTACCTGACCTTTCTTGGCAACATTACCTGATCATCATTTCTGACTGTTTCTTCCTCTAATGCTATGTAAAGTTTGCTCTCCACATTGTCATCGATTGGGGAATCACTCTGGCCCTGAATTTCGTACCGTGACACAACATGTCTTTACTGGCCAGGTCACTGGTAACAGGTGAATTGCCGAGACAATGGCATGAGGGGGGGAGAGGTCATGCTGGGTAAGGCATTGTCCCTGCCTGGCATCTTGTAGAGGAAGGTGTCCCGTGTATACATACCAAAAATCACTCGCAAAAATTGAAAATTGTGTAAATTAGGGACCTTGCAATTGATTCGCATTTATATACGTCAACGGGATTGGCAGTGACAAAACGTGTGGACGTTTATTCACGTCAACGGGATGCGGCACATTAATATATCTTCGAGAGGAATAATCTGAAACAAATATTTTCCTCTCATGATCTTTTCCTGACCACCAATATGGGTTCTGCCAGGGACGCGTTATTGGCGACCTTCTAACTTTCCTTTTTTTTTCTTTTAATCATCCGTCTTCAAGAGCTTTGGTTAAAACTAAGCCACTTAACTTTATATTTCAAAGGTGATCAATTCTGGCACCAATTTTGCAATTTAGAAACTGCTCTCTATTGGTTTCTATCGTTCTGTCTGTGCCTAAATCTCTAGTTTGCTGTTTAGGTCCATCTTTAGTTGATGTTGTTGTTGTTGTTGTTGTTCCCTAGGCAGTCTGGCCGAACAGCCCCGAGTCCCTTAGAAAGGCCATGGCCGAGATTGGGCTTTCCCACAGAGCTCTCAAAGAGTGTATGTTGTGTTGTTGGCATAGGTGATTGTGTGCAATGCAGTCTTCTATAATATGCTTAATAGTATGGGGTGCTGTGTTGCATCCTGGACAGGCATCAGCAGCAGAGTCATCCAGCCTCTTCTGGTAGCTTAAGAGGGCTGGATGGTGCCCACATCTCAGCCTGGCCAGGTGGACCCTGTCCTCACGAGGGAGATAGGATTCAGAAGGGTGGATGTCGGAGGCCGTGCATGCAGCTGTGTGTTGTCTTTAAGTGACTGAATGGAGTGGCAAGTGATCTGAGTGTGGATATGCTTCTGGAAGCTGGTCTGAGATGGGCATGGGGGGAGAGATGACAGTATTTGTGTATGGTATTGTGTGCTGGGTGTTATTTTGATGTTCCTTGGTGTGGGTGTATGTGCTGCCATGTAATATAGTGGATGTTGTGGGTTTGTGGAGGCTGTAGCAAAAAACTGGGTGCCTCTCATATCTAGGTAATCCTTGACTTTGAGGACTTTGGTTTCTTGATGTAGGTGGTCTGTGGGTGTAGTAGCTGTGCAGCCTGTGATTATTTTTAGGGCCTTGTATGTTGAAGTGTGTTTTGGTGAGGTTAGGAGCCCTGGCAGGGCTTGCATAATTCATCACTGAACGTATGTATTGTTTGTATACTGTGGTGGTGGTTTCTTTGTTGTGTCCGAATGTTGTATGGGCAAGTGACCTCAAGGCATTGAGTCTTGGTGTTATTATATTTTTAATGTTTGTGATGTGTTGTTTAAATGACATTGATGTATTGTATATTACACCAAGGATTTTGGGTATGTGTGTGTGTGGTAGGGGAGTGTTGTTTATGGTGAGGTGTGGGATGTGACCATATTCTGCTGTCCAGTTTGTGAGAAGGGTCATTGTAGATTTGACTGGGGCTATTTTGAGCCTGTTTGTGGTGAACCATTCGTGTAGTGTGTTGAGGTAATGTTGGATGATGTGTGCACCTGTGTTTGCATTTTGGTGCATACATGTGTTATATCTTCTGCATAGTTAGCTATGTGTATCTGTGGTGTGTGGGGTGTTCGTAAGTTATGCATGTATAGGTTAAAGAGTGTAGGGGACAAAACAGATCCTTGGGGGACGACGTTTGTGAAGTTTCTGATGTTAGAAGACTGACTGGCAAATGTTATGTGTGCACATCTGCCTGCTAAGTAGTTTGCCAGCCATCTTTTTGTGTTATTGTGCATGTTTGTGTAGAGTGTTTTGTTTGTGAGGTTGTGACGGGGAAGGGCATCAAAAGCTTTGCTGATGTCTAGTGTGATTAGCAGTGTTCTGTATGGTGGCCTAGCTGAATTCATGCCATCGAAAACTCTCTGTGTAAGGTCTGTAAGATGGGTGTTTGTGGAGTGTAGTGGCCTAAAGCCATGTTGTGATTGGGCTAGGGGAATGCAAGGTGCGACTAGTTGTAGTACCAGTCGTTCAGTGACTTTAGAGGGGGTGCAGAGGAGTGTGATGGGGCGGTGTGAGGAGGGTAACGTGAGGTCTTTGTTGGGTTTAGGGATAGTGATGATAATGCCATGCTTCCAGATGTTGGGTATTATGTTGTGTGAGTAGCTGTAGTTTGATATGTTGGTGAGTGCTTGTATGCCTTGTGGTCCAAGGTGTTTAAGGTGAATGTTGCTTATGTTGTCTGCTCCACAGGCAGATGGGTGCTTAAGGTTGTTAATGAGGTGCTTCGTCTGGTTGTAAGTGAAAGGTGCGTAGTCTGGGTCTGTGGGGAACTGTCTCTTATGTTGGATGATATGGCGGTCGCCGCGATGGGGGTTTAGATGGCTGGCTTGTGAAAAGTGATTGATGAGAGTGTTTGCTTGTTGTTTGTTTGAGGGTATGGTGTCTGTTGTTGTGATGGCAGTGTGTGATTGTGTGGTGTTGCTGTTGGAAAGTGTGATGCTGTTTAGTGTTTTGTAGAGTTTGCTGATGTCTGTTTTGTGGTCAAGTGTTTGGAGGTAATTTTTCCAGTTTAGTGTTTGCTGTTCTGGTATTTTATTGTTTATTTGAGTGTTGAGTTCTTGTATTTGTTATATGGTGTCTTGTGTATGGAGTGTTAGTGGATGTTGCAGTGTGTCCCGTTGTCTGATGAGGCCTTGAATTTCTGGTGTGAAGTTGGGGTTGTGTCACTTTCTGTTGCCTCTAGGGATGTGTCTTTCGTCTGCGTTTTGTACAGTTGTACTGAAAGTATGCACAGCGGTGTTGATGTTGTGATGGGTATACTGTTTAGTGTTTTGAAATGTTGTTCTGTTTCAGTTACAAATGCCTCCCAGTTGGCTGTCTTATAATCAGTGTATGTGTGTTTGTGGCCAACTGAGATGATTCTGGTTTTGGTAGTGATGATTATTGGGAGGTGATCAGAACCTAGGGTTTTGACCACTCTCCAGGATGTAGTCGGGGCGAGGTTTGGGGAGCAGAAGGTAATATCTGGGGATGACGGGAGGAAGAGGGCTTGGTGTGGGATATGGGTATGTTGGTCTAGATTGTTCAGTATGAAAAGATGATCTGTTTGGGATTGTAGTGCCAGCCTTCTGTCTGTGTCAGGATTGTTGACATGCCAGGCCGACGACTTGGCATTGAAATCACCACCCAGGATGATGTTGGGTATGTTAGTGATGTGGTGTATATGTGGAGAGTAATTGTGTGGTGGATGATTGGGGGGGAATGTATGTGTTGGCGATTGTTATGTGATTTGTTACCAGTGCGTATTTTAATTGATTGTATTTCTGTTGTGGTGTCATGTGGGGGAAGAAGTGACTGTGTGTGCACTGGTATCTGCAAAGTTGATGGATTTGTGTACTAGGGTGATGAGTCCACTGCCACCACCGTCAGCCCGGTCTTGTCGAATGGTGGTGGAGTTATGAAATGTTGGTGTTTTCTGTGCTCTGTGTAGTTTTGTTTCTTGTAAGATGGCAATGTGTATGTTCTGTTGTTTGATGAATTGTGTGAGTTCTTGTTTTTTGGTGTTTATGCCCTGTATGTTTAACTGAAGGATGTTTATGTTGTGTGTGCGATGTGTGTTGGCTGCTGTAGTGCGGGGGGGAGGTGGTGTTGCTGTTGGAAAGTGTGATGCTGTTTAGTGTTTTGTAGAGTTTGCTGATGTCTGTTTTGTGGTCAAGTGTTTGGAGGTAATTTTTCCAGTTTAGTGTTTGCTGTTCTGGTATTTTATTGTTTATTTGAGTGTTGAGTTCTTGTATTTGTTATATGGTGTCTTGTGTATGGAGTGTTAGTGGATGTTGCAGTGTGTCCCGTTGTCTGATGAGGCCTTGAATTTCTGGTGTGAAGTTGGGGTTGTGTCACTTTCTGTTGCCTCTAGGGATGTGTCTTTCGTCTGCGTTTTGTACAGTTGTACTGAAAGTATGCACAGCGGTGTTGATGTTGTGATGGGTATACTGTTTAGTGTTTTGAAATGTTGTTCTGTTTCAGTTACAAATGCCTCCCAGTTGGCTGTCTTATAATCAGTGTATGTGTGTTTGTGGCCAACTGAGATGATTCTGGTTTTGGTAGTGATGATTATTGGGAGGTGATCAGAACCTAGGGTTTTGACCACTCTCCAGGATGTAGTCGGGGGCGAGGTTTGGGGAGCAGAAGGTAATATCTGGGGATGACGGGAGGAAGAGGGCTTGGTGTGGGATATGGGTATGTTGGTCTAGATTGTTCAGTATGAAAAGATGATCTGTTTGGGATTGTAGTGCCAGCCTTCTGTCTGTGTCAGGATTGTTGACATGCCAGGCCGACGACTTGGCATTGAAATCACCACCCAGGATGATGTTGGGTATGTTAGTGATGTGGTGTATATGTGGAGAGTAATTGTGTGGTGGATGATTGGGGGGGAATGTATGTGTTGGCGATTGTTATGTGATTTGTTACCAGTGCGTATTTTAATTGATTGTATTTCTGTTGTGGTGTCATGTGGGGGAAGAAGTGACTGTGTGTGCACTGGTATCTGCAAAGTTGATGGATTTGTGTACTAGGGTGATGAGTCCACTGCCACCACCGTCAGCCCGGTCTTGTCGAATGGTGGTGGAGTTATGAAATGTTGGTGTTTTCTGTGCTCTGTGTAGTTTTGTTTCTTGTAAGATGGCAATGTGTATGTTCTGTTGTTTGATGAATTGTGTGAGTTCTTGTTTTTTGGTGTTTATGCCCTGTATGTTTAACTGAAGGATGTTTATGTTGTGTGTGCGATGTGTGTTGGCTGCTGTAGTGCGGGGGGGAGGTGGTGTGGGTGGGGGGGAAGGGGTAGGAGGAGGTTGTGACGGAGGTAAGGGTTGAGGTGGATCAGGATGGGTTGGAATGGGAGGAGTTGGGGGACTGGATGGTGTGGGAAGGATAGGTGGGTTTGGCTGTGGAAGTGTGAAGGAAGTAGGAGTAGGATTGGTGGGGGGGTTAGTGGGTGGGGGGAAGGAGCATAAGGAGCAGGTCCAGATGTTTATGTAATGTTTTCTGGATTCAAGTGTCGTGCAGATGTAATGGGTCCAGTTCTTGCAGGAATAGCACAGAAATGAACCCTTTGTCTGTCGGCTCGACATGGTAGGTTTTGAGCATGTTGGAGATATGTATTTGTTGGTGGGTCCTGGATTGCTCTCAATGTCTTCGGCTAGAAGAAGTCGTCGGGAAATGACAGTGGCGGAGTCATTTCTCGGTGTAGAAAAAACAGTGTTGTTGTATGTGTTGTGTTGGGAAATGTGGTATTTGCCTGGGCGACCGAAGCCACTCCCAGGTACTCGGGCCCCATGAGGGGCCGGGGGGGGGGGGGGTTGCGGTGGTTTGGCTCTCATGCTGTCCTCCTCTGCTCTTCGACAGCCTCTGGGGGGTAAAGCCACGATGAAGACGCCACCGCTTCAGGCCGTTTAGTTGATGTTGTTTACACTGCCTTCTAAGGATATCAGGAGTGTTGATTCTCACAGTTGTGTCCTGTCACCAACTCTCGTCCTTCTATTGTTCAATTATTTGAGATATACAGTACAGTTAGCAATATCGATTCATACGATGAATCCACCTTTTACTTTCAACACACTTCTAAAGCATTCAGCATAGTATTTACTAGTCAAATCCCTGCATGAAGTAATATAAGGCACACCTGGATTATTATTTCAACGGTATTTTTTAATGTGGTAAAGAAATTTTGTTTTTAATGCATCACAAACTTCATTCCTACATCTATTTAAACACCAAAATTTTGTACAAGAATATCCCTAATTATCTAACGACACACAATTCAGTACTTTGTCATTTCTAAGTATCCTTGAGGTTTCTTTCTTTCGAGTCCTATATTAGCATGATCTCATTCCCTTCATAGCAGAATCTGCTCTCAAGAGATTAGGTGTGCTGAGATTACTGTGCTTTCATTACCCCTGCACAGCTGGTAAATTTGTTTGAAGTAGATCTCTTGTGCATGTGGAGACAGTTTTTCTAAACAAGGGGGAGTCAAAAGTTTTTTTGTCCATAATGGGTTCAAATCCTATGGTTCGATGCAGTATATTGCACACTCATGATTTGGTGACTGATCATTCATGCCTAATATACCTGGAATGAGTTGCTATTTTCCCTTAAAATGTTAACAAATTTGGACATAGACAAATGAAAGACATAAGGGTTGATGCCTAATAACTCGAACATCTTTCACTGAAAAACGGTCTTGACGTGAGACTATCTAAAAGTAAGAGGAAAAACTAAAACCTTTTTTGTGCGTAAAAGTATTTCAAATGCGTATCATGACAGCCACTTCCAGGTCTGTGGCATATATGGCTCTGTGCTGTGCCTAAATTTCAGTGTCTCGTTGCCATGAAATATATGCTGTGTTTCCCTCTTATCCTTTCCCTTGTTGCCTGTTTTGCACTCATCGTCCTACAGTCATGAGAAAGGGATCGCATAACAGTCAGCCGCCTAAAGGGTATACGGGATCTTAGCATATATACAAACAAAAATAGGGATCACAGATCGAAAGAAAAAATCGTATAGCGGAGTTTAATTACTAGCCGGGATAGCGAAGCTGGTATTTTCAGTCTGTGTGTGTGTGTGTGTGTGTGTGTGTGTGTGTGTGTGTGTGTGTGTGTGTGTGTGTACATGCAAATCTA
Organism: Coenobita brevimanus; assembly: GCF_032717465.1. Taxonomy (NCBI): domain Eukaryota; kingdom Metazoa; phylum Arthropoda; class Malacostraca; order Decapoda; family Coenobitidae; genus Coenobita; species Coenobita brevimanus. The sequence goes on along the minus strand of NC_136961.1, from coordinate 35,339,953 downwards.
CGAGTATTGTTTTCAGTTTCTCTGTCAGTCTGTGTGCCTGTGCGCCTGTTAGCACGATAACTTCACAACTGCTCAAGATATCATCACAATATTTTACAGGTGTGTAGTAGGGATGAAAATCTCGTACGAGCTCGAAATCGGTGAAAGTAGGTCAAGGTATGTGTGTCTGTTATTACGGTCACTTCGCAACCGCTCAAGATATCATCATAAAATTTTACAAGTGTGTTGTAGGGATAAAAGTCTCCCAGGAGTTTGAAATTGGTGAAAGTAGGTCAAGGTCATATTCCAAGCCGCGTTAGATATGTATCGCCTCTTGGCTTTTGTGAGTCCCTCCTTGGATGGGCCTCTAGTTCTTTTTCTTTTTCTTTAGTTATGCAATGCAGTACTTTGCTGCTTTTATGTTTAATTTTTATTTCATGGGAACTAATTTCAGATAAATATGATAATGTGGCTTAAAGAACAGCAATACTTTCAAGACTAATTCAAATATGAATTTTTTAAATATGTAGTGGAAAAATTCGAATAAACCATAGGCGAGTTCAGGTGAATGGATTTTTTTTACTACAATTTTAACACTTTTCTTGTCTAACTATTTAATTAAAACAGTCAGAACTTATACCACATACAGTACATTGCAAATCTATCTATCTATCTGTATACTAAATAATGTTCAATTGTAAAAATACGTCAAAAATTTGTAAAACTTAGACACTTTTCTATAAATGCATCTTTTTCAAATGGAAATGATATATGTCTGCTATATTTCGTGAACATGACTTCCTGAAAAGGATATCTATACTAAAGAGCACAAAAAAATCGTAATTAAATGCTGAGATTTAAAAAAAAAGAATATGGATGATGATGTAAGTGATTTTTGCCAAAAAAAATTTATATAATCTAGTCGTGTCACTTCAGAAAATAACTAAAATAGAAAGAGGAAAATGAAGAGGACGAGGGAAATGAAATTTTGTAATATTTAGTCATGATGTATGCACCAAATTTAAAAGAATTCCTATCATTATCATTTGCAACAATAGATGTCTCTACAAGGTGTCCCAAAACTTTAGCTACTAATTTCAGTAGGTGAATCATGGCCTAATATTCAATCAAGAATGCTATATCAGCACTGATCCCATGTTTAACTGTTACGGAGCTAGAACTACTGATGGCCTTAAGGGCTTAAAAGGGCTCCTCGTAATTCCCTCCAAAAGACTGACAACTGGACCCGTGTTGATATAGCATTTTCTACTGTAATTCAGACCAAGTGTCACACATTGAAGTTAATACCTAAACCCGTGGATTGTGGCATACCCTTGTCGCGAATTTCCTACTGATGCTGCAAAATTTACAAATTTACTGACTTCTGAAATGCATTCAGATATATAGTCTACGACTCTTGAGCGCTACACCTAGGTGCTCAATAACAGTGTAAGGAAGGGGTTGCGCGTGTGGAGTGTTAGGTGGAGGGACAGAGGCGTTGGTGGTGGTAATAGTGAGTTTCCAGATCAACTTTATGTAATATAATCATGTAATTTTTTGTTAAGTATTGCGTCAGTTCCTATCTATATCAATCTTTGCCAGCCAATGTTCTTCTGAAACCTATTCTTGCATTCGTACCATATACATACGATGGGCACACATCACCTGTCTAGCTACATACCCTAACCCCCTTTCTGTCCAACTAAGAGTCAGCTAGAACTCCCAGCTTTTCATTTACACATCTGGTCAGATCAGAACTGCCTTCCTCATTCTGTTTTTCCCCCAGCTTGTATACCCCTCTCTTTTCAATGTAATATGTCTGTTGGAGTTTGAATTTGCGTGGGAAGTTTCCCGCCACCGCCTTCGTGGGCAGTCTGACACGGGCCACCCTAGGGACAGGACGTGCTCTTGCCTGTTAATCTCAAGCTGGCCTCGTTGTTTCCATTTCCCTCCAGGTTCTCACCCCAACATGGTACAGTGGAGTTCTGCAGGTGACCCAGGGGTGACACCACCAGTGCTCGAACAGGCGAACCCAGAGTCAAAAGAATGGTTCGACTGCATGGCGCCAGGAGACCAAGAACACAACAATAAGTACAATGTGCCACCACCCCAGCTACAACCTCCAGGAATGGGGACAGCCTACCAGCGGTGTACCCAACCCTGCATCCGGAGGCACATGCCCAGTGGTGAGTGCCGGCATGCGGCTTCCTGGTAAGGCTAGTACGGGAATGTCGCCATCCCAGTTCAAGGCATGAGCCCGCAGCTTCGATTGCTACAGCAATGGTTGCAGGTGGGTCCCACCCTTGGCTGGGGGTATGTAAGATTGCTGTGTGATTCTGAAGTGCAGTATTGCTTCGACACATGGGTGGCCAAGCATGAATTCGAGACCATGTGCACAAAGGAAGCCATCGGTGTGGTAGGGAGTGTGGTGTTGGTCGGTAGATGCACTGTAGGAGCATGGTCAACCTTCTTCACATACATGCAGGAGCCCAGTGATAGTGTGTGTTCATATATGGTAAAATTTAGAGCCAATGTGGTAGAGTGTGATTTTAAATGCCCCCAGTATTCCATAAATCTCGACGATTTCATATTACTGAAAAAGCCTGTGATGGGGCTGCACAACCTTATCATGAAAACAGAAGTGCTGCAGCGACTTTCAATGCTGTGATCTGTGGAAGAAATCACAAACTCCTGTGAAGTGTTCGAATTGGCAGGGAAAACAGCAAGAGTGCATGGCCATAGTGATGTGACAGGTGCTTCAGTGAGTGACAAGGAAGAAACAGAGGTGGCTGGTGCCACTCGGGTGCAGAAGGTGGGTGCAGAGCCACCCCAGCCTCATGCCCCTCCTCCACCAGCAAAGGGCTGCTGGAGGTGCGGTGGCAGCGAATGCAGTGGTAAGCACCATCAAGGTCACCTGCCGCAGGAGTGGGAGGGGCGGCCACTTCCAGTGAGTGTGTAGGTCAGCAAAGGAGCCCAGCCCCACCGAGACCACCGACAGTGTCACAATAGCCAGCGCCGAGGTATCAGCATGCTTCAGGGTGGAAGTGAAGTGTGATGACCCACCCGCAGCATGCGAGATGACGATGGAAGAACAGGTATGCATGAAGGGATGCCACCCCGTGCGGGGTCTCGGGATGACCCCGCAAAGTCTACAGAGACCTACCATGAGTATTAATCACCTTGCAGACGGGAGCATACCCATTGTGGGAAGCAAGAAATGCAGCTTCAACAAGGATGGAAGGTCTGCTATGGCAAAGCTGTACTTCACTGATGGGATGAGGCAGCTGTATCTGTTACTGCAGATGTGCAAAGCACTGGGCACGGTGCCACACGACTTCCCTAACATGCCTGCGAGTGTAGGAGCCATTGAACAGGTGGAAGAGCAACCAGTCCCCACCTAACTGATACTCCTCCATATGCCCTGACAGAAGAAAATGTGAACCTGCTGGAAAAGTGGTTCCTGGAGCACTTCAGGCGCACAACATTCACAGTGAGCTCCGTCCCCCTGACGGAGATGAAGAGGCCGGACCACCACATCCACCTGTGCCCATGTTCAAAACCCTAAGCAGAGCTCACACCAGCGTCCCTCCCCACCACTTCTACGATGAAGTTCACCAGCAATTGGAAAGGATATAAGGAAGGTATCATTGAGCCTGTACCAGCTGAAGAACCCTAGGAGTGGTGTTCCCGGATGTTGAAGGTCCTGAAGAAGGATGGACGGCCATGCAGGACAGTTGACTATCAACGACTCAACCAGGCAAGTCAGTGGGAGACCCAGCACACCCGCCCACCATTTGATGTAGTCACCACTGTGCCAAAGCACACATTCAAAACAGTAGCGGACTCTTATTCTAGGTACCACCAGATCTCCCTGGACGAGGAGAGCAAGAAACTAACCACCTTCATCAACCCATGGAGCCGCTTCTGCTACTGGCACACACCCATGGGCCACTGTGCAGGGCAGGATGCCTTTACCATGTGCTTCAATGAAGCAACAGCAGAGATCCCCAGGAAAATTAAATGTGTTGATGACACGCTTTTGTATGACTGTAGCATCGCTGATGCTTTCTGGCAGACATACCAGTTCCTGCAAACTTGTATGGAAAATGGGGTCATGCTCTGCCCTGACAAATTCCACTTCTGCGGGAGAAGTGTGATCTTCGCAGGTTATCTGCTCAGCTGGGAGGAATATCAGCCTTGGCAGGACTTGCTAAGCAGTATGACCAAGTTTCAGATGCTGCCACGCCCTTCCCTCACAGATACCCAACTGTGGTTCAGTCTGGAGAACCAGATGGTGCGATTCCTTGCCGTTGCACCACTCATGGAGCCCTTCAGAGAATTATTGAAAAATCATCAGGGAAAGTGGTGTACTGGGATGGCCAACTCCAGTCCATCTTCGAGTCAACAAAGGAGGCTATAGGCAAGCTGGTGGCTGAGGGCCTCCAGTATTACGCCACAAAGGACACAACAGTGTTCTTCGACTTCAGCAGGCTTGGCATCCATTTTGTGGTCATGCAGCACTACTGCCAGTGTGTGTCTCAAGATGACCCCTTGTGCTGCAAGGGTGGCTGGAAACTGGCCCTATGCTGCAGCCACCATCTAACAGCTGCCGAGAACTACCCAACGTTGGAGAGGCCCTTGCTATTGCATGGTGCCTGAAAAAGGTTCACCTGTTCCTGCTGGGATGTCCAGACCTCACCTTCATCACAGACAATATTGCACTCACCAAGATCTTTAAGGACAAATAGCCAAAAAACATCAGCAATCCCTGCATACTCAGTCTCAAGGAGAAGACACTGATGTATTCATTTCGCATAAACTAAGTGAAGGGGAAGGTGAACTGCATAGCAGATGCACTCTCAAGATACCCCCTGCTATGGGGCAGACCAGACAAGACAGACCTTGGTGAAGACGAGGTTACATGTGCCACAGTTGAAGCAATGATGGCCTGCACCCTGGAAGAAGAAGGTGCAATCATGGACCTCTGTCAAGTGGAGGAGGAAGCACATCAGGACGAGGACTACAGGCTTCTATATGAGCTCGTGAACACAGGGGACTGGGTTGACTGGATGGACAAGGAGCCGATAGCCAGGGAGACGCTGTCATTTATGCCAGTGACAAGGGGCACCTGTGACTTGTAATTCCCTCAGCCCTTTGCCACGCAGTCCTAGCCACCCTCCATGCAGGTCACCAGGACAGGAACTCCATGCTCAGGGTGCCAAATAATGCATGTACCGGCCCGGCATAGATGCTGGAGGCACTGTCAAGTATTTGAAATCAGTGCCCTATCACAACCCATGGAAAACTTGCTGCTCACACCCCCACCCAAGTACCCTTTCCAGCAAACAGTGGTTGGCCTGTTCCAACTGGAGGGGGAAGAGTACATCGCTTATGCAGACAGGTTAATTGGCTGGCTGGAGTTGGAGCATCTGCCCAGATGCACTGCCAGCTCATGGCTCATTTTGGCCTTTTGTAGGTGGTTCCAAAGGTTCAGTATCCCAGAGGTCCTGTCTTGTGATGGGAGTACGAACTTAGTGAGCAGGGATATGAGGGCATTCCTATCCGCATGGTGTGTGCAGATGAGGGTGTTGTTGGCCCATTACCCACAGTCCAACAGCCGAGTGGGGACTGCAGTCAAGTCCGCCAAGAGGAACAATACAAGCCCGGAAGGCTCCCTGGACTCGAATGCAGCCGCCAGGGCCATATTGCAGTACCTCAAGAACCTGCTACATAACACTGATGCGTCCACAGCCCAGCCGCTGTTGGGATGTCAGCTGAGAGACTCCATACCCACTGCCAGACAACAATACAGGATCAGCAGGCGATGGGCTGAAATGCTGAGAAGCAGGGAACTGGCCATGGCTCACACTGGGTATGCAGTGGCTGCAAGATTCTACCAGGCTGCATACAACCTCGCCCCTCTCTACCCAGGCCAGTGGGTGTGCCTACAATACCAGGAGATGGGGTGGTGGGACCGTGTAGGGGTTACTGTGGACACACCAGCCCCAAGGCAATAACTGGTGTGGCTGGATGGCAGTGGGCAACCCTCCCTCAGGAAATGCCAGCACCTACTCCCCTATGAGGAGACAGGGGAACAGAGACCCACCACGTTATGTTGAGGGTGGTACCCGGAGGGAGGCCGACCGCAGGGGGGAGGCCGCCCCCAGCCTCTCCTTTCCTTGGAGAGGCCATGGCACGCGCTGTAAGACACCTACTGTAGAAAACTATGTACTATTGCGGCCAGAAGTTGTTCACCACCCTCACCTAGTCAACCCGTTTATGTGGCAGCATCGCATTCACGAGCACAGAAATTGCCTTTGATGCATTTCTGTCGAAAAATATCCCTTCAGCTTTGGGACTGTACTAATGGATAAGGTAATAGTAATATTTACTTTGAAGATTTACTCTGATAACACGAATATGTCACATTTATTATTTAGTAACTATTTTTTCTCAAAGAATACCAAGCAAGTGACTTAAATATGTTTCTTTGATTTCACTCCACGACTTCCTGTACTGTAGATTTGAATCAGCGAACACAAAGAGTGAACAAGTTTGAAGCTTTCATTTGTTCCCGAGAGAGAGAGAGAGAGAGAGAGAGAGAGAGAGAGAGAGAGAGAGAGAGAGAGAGAGAGAGAAGTGGGTGCCTGTGAATTTTGGAGGAATGAGGTGGAGAAATGAGGCGCTCAGCTCAGTAAAACAGGGATTTTTCCTTTCGTTTCGGTTGGCTTTTTATGCCTAAATGACTAAATGAAGGCAAATTATGAAATATAATAACTGGATGACGAAGTGGTAATAGGGTCTGGCTAACTGTTGATCGGTCCAAGGTGAGCAGTGATAAGCCTAAATCCAGGCAAAGGTCGCTGTTAAAAGCTGGATATTTCAAGTCCCATTTATTTTAAGTATCTCCATGTATGTTTGCAGTAGGTGAATGCCCCCCTATGGACCTATTATCAACCCATGAATATTTTTATAAATGGACATTATCACCACACGGAACAAAATCCCCCATGGACCTACAATATTTTCCTTAACCCGTCACGTCCCGAGCCTTTCCGCACCTATGACATCCCCCAGTCCCGAGCCTTTTTGGAAAAAAATTTTTTCTTATGAAACTTCCGCTTAGGTCGAGAAACTATGGAAAATCTTGAAGAAAGTTGTCTCTGCAGTCTATAAGTGGTCTATACAGGTGCGGTTTCCCCCCGCAGGTATCGTATTCTGTAATGGGCTGGATATGCGTAAACGTTTTCTATGGTAAGGAGTAATGGGACAACACACAACACCTCTACATTTATTGAATTTGTACTAATAAACAATAACAGTAACAATATAATGGATTTCAGACACATATATAGGAAAAATAAGCATTGTACCATCGCGCGAGCATAGCGAGTTAGGTCCGAGTCGTATCATGCTATCTGCTAATTTTCTGTTATGAGTCTACCGATCATTTTTTCTACTTGTATACTTCTGTTTCAATGACAATTTACTAATTACAACTGTTTGTAAGTGATTTCAGATGTTTTCATTCATTTTGATGACATGCAGCATAAGTTTAGCGAACATCAGCTTAGTAAGCGCACTCGCTATGTCTCGTATTTCAACATACCAAATTGTTTTATCACTTTCTAATTATTTTCCCATTTACATAGAACCTTTCCCCCACCACTGTGAAGGTTTTCAATTATTTTCATTCATTACGAGGGCATTTAGCGATATGCTAGCGCCTATTCACGTAGCAACCACGATCTCAAACACTCGTGTTTCATCATCTACTTTATTTATTCACTCCAATTATATTTTCCCACTTACATTACACACGTTTACACCCCTCCAATGCACTGTACATACTTACTGCCATTATTTATTCAAGTGAGCGTGAGAATATCGCCTGAAAATACCCTCGCAAGGAATGTTACGTCATACATAATACTCACACACTTATATACTAATTCACGCACACACTTATATACTAATTATTCACTTTATCACTTGCTGACTTTTATTTTGACTAATACGTGCCTTATTCATTCGACTAGGCGTCAGGAAATCTTATCTTTATAGACACGCTATGAATATTTGACTTAGGAAATACATCATCATATACAATAATTTGAACTTATATTATACCAGTAAGAATGTCACATAATAGAAAATATATAATAAGGGGCCGTATTTATTGCACTGAGCGACAGAATATCGCATCAAACAACCCTCTCTATGTAAGTTTCAACTTAGGGCAGATTTATATACTTACACCCAATGTTTGCACTTATGTTCTACCCGTAGGCACTTTATACTAATATTTGGCGATCCACATGACTGATTTTTTCACAGAGCGTCTGTCTGTCGCATTTACATCATAATTTCTGCGTCCTTTCGCAATCACACCATGCTAAAATTGCAGCAACGTGTGGTATTCACTAAAACATGGGTGAATACACAGACCCACGTCACACTGCACGCACTCATAGCGGGTGTCCTTCCTCTGTGTCGTGAGTCGCACCTGGGAATTACTGCACACGTGACACCTGCGCTGGGGCCTAGGTCTGTTGGGCTGGGGCGGGATAGGAGTGGGGAAATGGCGGGCGGATATTCTCTGGGGAGTGTGGGTAATAGGGGCAGTGCGGGGGCGCTGTTGGGGCCTTTCAACCGCATATTTTGCAAAGATTTCTCGTGTGAGCTCCCTCACAAACCCTTCAAAGGTTTCCTGAACTCCTGTGGTCATGGCGTGAAGGTGGTGGCAATTCAAAGCAGTGATATCTAGCAAGTGAAAGAACAGTTTCTTATACCACTTCATCGTGGTCCTGGCACACTCTACCGTCGATATCATGGAGTCTGACTGGTCCACGAGGCGCATGTTTATATTATAGTCCATGACACATTCAGGTTTCCAAACACGACGCCTGCTCTCGCTATGGTAATCAACAGAATCAGTACGGTGCATCAAGGGGCGGTGAACCGTGGACAAGAGGCTTACTTCTCTGTTGTGGTTCCACATTGTTGCAAGGATGTTGTTTGCTTTGAAGAAGACAACCTCACTCCTTGCAAGTTTCCGCCCTACCTTGACCATGTGACGCCGGTTCACCTTTACGGTTCCACATACTCCCGTTTCATGTCTGTGAAGATAACGAGCGAGAAGAGGGCTAGTGTACCAGTTGTCGAGGTAGAGAACGTGACCACGATGAAGGTAGTCTTGTATCATCGTCTTTACCACTGCTCCAGAAAGTCCCTATACTTCGATCTTCTATTATGTCTGTCTGTGCACCGGTGTACAAGACTATGTCTTGCACGTATCCAGTCCTACAGTCACACATAACAAAGATCTTGAACCCAAAACGGTGCCTTTGCTGGGTATATACTGTCTGAATGAAATATTGCCTCTCCACAACACAAGACTCTCGTCTATGACGAGATCTCTATAGGGATAGAATGAGGATCGAAAGGTTTGCCTGAGGTGATCAAAGACCAGCCCTAATTCGCCTCATTTTGTCCGTGTTGTTTGTATTTGCAGGGTCATTAGCATCATAAAAATGGAGGCGACTTAGAATTTGTTGAAACCGATTACGGCTCATCACTTGACCAAATATGGGGGTAAACATAACAGGGTCCCTAGTCCAGTAAGCAGGAATTCTATTTTTCTTATTATACCCATCAAAAGGACAAGGGCAAAAAATAAGAACATTTCTGGAAAGGAGACAGGGTAATCATAAATCATTGAAAGCCTACTCCTAGTTCCCAATCTTTCACTTTCAAGCCGCAGCCAGCTTGCAAACAGGTTTGTTTGAAGCAACAACTGATCAAAGAATGCCTCACTGAAAAAAAGGAGGAAAAAAACCAACCTGCTTGAATTACAGTGAATACCTGGTGCAATGCAGCCAGATCGCCCCTGCTCAGTGAAGGGGTGAATGAGGGGAGAAAAATCACTCCCATCCTCCCAATCCCACGACACAAATCCCTCGTCCCCATCACCGCCTTCGTCTGGGTGGGGAGGAGATCCTGGTTGGGGAGGTTGGGGAGAAGGAGTACGGAGGGCTTCCCCACTGTCACTCCTCTTCCCTCTGCCTTTACCCTTTCCCTTTCCCTTACCCTTACGGCCTTGAGGAACATTAGGGGGCTGTGAGGATGAAATAGTTTGATATTGGGGAGCAGAAGACGTGCTGGGGAGTGGTTCCTCCCCACCTTCCCCCCTCCATTACCACACCACGTGCTCTCTCACGCAACCTTGCTCGACCACGTGTTAGGGATATTGGGGAGCATAAGACGTGCTTTGGAGTGGTTCCTCCCCACCTTCCCCTCCCTCACAACCCCACGTGATAAGGAACGCACCCGCACTGGCCCACGTGATCCACTCTGCCGCCTCACACTGCGTAGGGAGAGCAATGACTCACCCACCTCACTCTCACTTTCCCTAATCCCAGGAATGTCCATTTCACTCCCCACTCCCTCCACTTCACTTCCTACCGCCCCAAACAGAATGCTTGGCCCATACCTGCTTAGACGACGTGGTGTGTGCGCTCTGGGCCACGATGTGTAATCACCTCCCGCCCATACCACGTGGCAGCACGTCCCACGTCTCCGTCCTCGTCCTCGTCCTCGTCCTCGACCTCGAATTCGGCTTCCAAGGCACGCTGGGGATAGGGATATGACATACCACGTGCCTTCTTTGCCTCCTGCCCCTCTCTAGCAGCACGGTAAGTCACGTACTGCCGTTTCCTTGGTGACGGAACTTCCTCGTCACTGCTGGTGGTTTCTTCCTCGTCTGGCTGCACATAATCTTTGTCCATCTCCTCGTCATCCAGTGGGGAATCACTGTCGCCGGTAAAGGTGTCCAGGGCGACTTGAATTTCGCTCTCTGAGAGACCTCTCTTAGCCATGTCTGAGCAGGACCGTGGCTACCAGGTGAGTGGACGAGCGGCGGGCTAAGCGCGGGTCGCGCGGTCGCCGAGTGTCCCCGCCTGGTGGCAGGTAGGGGAAGGTCAGGCGAGGAATCACGTACCGCAAATCAAGCGCGAAATTTGAAAATTGTCGAAATTATGCACATTGCAATTGCACGACGTACTGGTACGTCGCCGGGACTGGCAAATGCAAATCGTGGTGACGTACCCATACGTCGTCGGGACTGGGCGGGTTAATGACTTTATTCTTTTTTCTTTTTCAAAGATGCCTACTTTTCTATGTAAACCTATTTTCCCATGAACTAGTTTTCCCTATTGATGCATTTTCTCCCCATGGACCAATTTTTCCTTTGACAATTAATCTCCATCAATGCAGGTTACATACATGGACTTATACCCATGAACATATTTTTCACAGTGAACCTATTTTCCCCATAAACCTGTCATCCAATGTGGATATATTACCCACTGATGCGTGCAGTTGAAACACACCTCACAGAGGTATTACACGATGGACCTGTTGTAACCCACTGGATATAATACCTACTTCAGCATGATTCTGGAATAATATCCCCTGTGGACCGATTTTCCGCACACCCAGCTATTCCCAACTCGGACATATTCACTCAAGTAACCTAATCCCAGAGGCCTGTTTTCCCACAGTCCATCCATCCACCTACACACCCACCCATCAATGCACATACCCACAACCTAACTCGGTACTGTATGTCTCAAAAGTAGGATGACATAAACCCGTCTTTTGCCTTGTCCTACAGGTAGCCCCACCTCCCACCCAACTTAACCCCTACATCGCGGCGATGTTGGAGCCGCTCCTTGAGTGTCCCGCGGGGATATTTGCGCTCCAACTGACTTTTTAAAAATATTTGCCAAAAATCAGTTATTAATCCTAGAATATTATAAATATATATGCATATGGCACATACCTTCAGCTTTCTCCTGGGATGTTTGTTGAGCCTTCGTCGACAACCAAGGACTTGTGGAGACTTCTGAAGTTGGGTAACGAAGTCACAATTTTACACTCCCTAATATGATTACCACAGCCTGATATTATCACTAGAAACACTATTCTATGATGTTCAAGTAGTTTGGAATCCATACTAAAAAAAAAAACCCACTGTGAAAGCAATGTAAATTATGAGTGCATACAAGCTTCCCACCCGTGATAGTTCCCCTCTGGTATTCTGTCATTTATTATTCATAAACACACTCACACTTTATATTCCTATTACTTTATTACACTTATATATATCTACAGTATGTATCCATAAGTTTCCTTCAGTAATAGTAGTTTATTTTCACTCCAGGCTTTCATTTTCTCATTCAGTAAACTACGTAATGTATTTTCAATATTTACATTTCTATTTTATTTACACTATGTTATGCACTGTCACTTGCAGTAACTTATAAAACTATTTTCCACTGTTCAATCATATTTACATCCATTGTTTTCACTTGCTGCTTACACATTATTTACACATTATTTACATTTCCACTTGCATTGTTTTAGAGTCACCAGAAAGATCGTAGTCACTGTCCATCATTATCATTGATATTAGCTAGTTCACGTTCCACAGCAGAGTCAATTAGCCCTTTACCCCTTCCCACATGAGGTTTAGTAGGGGTAGAGGTCACAGGGCCCTTTGCATGGGGCTAAAAAGCGGTGGAATTTGACAGGCGCGAATCCGATATGGTTTCACCTTGAAAGACAACAGTACACTAAATGCTGTGGCCTAGGGGCAGTGAAGCGTTGCCACTGTCAGTGTGGTGACAGCTGCTAAGTTATACGCTATGAAATGATTGGCAGGAAATCTAGACAACACATGATAAATTAGGTAGTTCCAGGTGAATGTAAATATCACTCAGGCTTCTCTCTTCCTTTCTTATATGTATTTTTATTATGAGAACAGGTCATATGGCATATTTCAAGGGTGAATGAACAGGGAAAATTAGCAAACGAGTGCACGTGGGGTGTTGCCAGGTGATAATTAGCCCATTCCAGGTGTATGGCAGTATCAATTACCTTTTCTCTTCCTTTTATAAATTATTATGTATAAGAATAGGGCATAGGGCACATTTCAATGGATAAAATGAGTGGAAAAATCCGTCAAAAATTTGTATAGCGCAGTGCAGCTGGGCAGGTGGGAGGAGAGGGTAATGGAGGGGATGTAAGGAGGGGAGTCAAGGACAGGGGAAAAATGGCTAAATTGTCAACAGTGGATGGGAGTACAGATGACATTAGCAGAACTGAGTATAGCTGGACACTGGTAATACTGATAGATGATACAAGCCACCACATGAAAGCCCGGGCGAATTCAAAATAACACAGAATCACAAAAGTGACGCCCCACAGTATGATCCCTTGCTCCCGAGCATCACAAAAGTGACGCCCCACGGTTGAGGGGTTAAACAATGCACGAACCCCACTCCACCCCACTTAACCAGCCCAACAAACCTTTCCCTCCCTCTCGCCCACCCACTCCACCTAATTCGCCTGTGAAACCACCAGCCTACACTAACCAATCCACCCACCCACCCACCAACCTACCAACCCACATACCATGCTCCACAAGTCGGATGACTTGCAGTTCCACACACACACACACACACACACACACACACAAAGGCGCGGTGGATTTCCTTACACGAAAGATGAGTCTCACCGCTTATCTCAGTCTGTTGGTAGGAAATAATACTCTTTACATGGAGGCTGCCAGACCGTAGAAAATGGGCCTCATTCCGGCTACATACACATGATTTTATGCGATATGAATAAATAAAGTGCTCGAGCTAAACAGGGAATTTTTCCTTTGGCTGATGACGAAGGAGTTTATTTATCCCAGGATAAAGTCTCGTCGGACAAAATGAAAGATGGGTTTTATTCTGGATACCGCCAGTTGACTCTGTCAAATTATTAGGCAGGCTGCGTAACTTCTGTTAATTGCCTTATGTTCACCTTTTTTCTCTGGTGGTTGGCACCTGGAGATTTCTAGCAAACTCATAAGTATTCTTCTCATTAGCTGGGTATCCCTTTCTGGACAGAGAGGCAAATTACTTTCTTAAGCACAGCTTTTTGTTAAATCAAGAGCATTTATCTCCTAATCCATTATTCCTTCGATAGCAATCCTTAAGAAAAAAAAAAAAACTATCACAAAGCAAGGCAAGTTCTGGTGACTGATGGAAGAAATATTCACACTGTGGCCTGTTTTCAATGGATCATAGGAATCCAGGGTTTCTCATCCCTTGCATTTCCCTGTGCCAGTCTGCCTCCACCTCATTTATCCAAAATTCACAGGTGCTCACCATACACTCTCTCTCTCTCTCTCTCTCTCTCTCTCTCTCTCTCTCTCTCTCTCTCTCTCTCTCTCTCGGGAACAAATGAATGCTTCGAAATTGTTCACTTTTTGTGTCTGCTGATTCAAATCTGCAGTACAGGAAGTCGTGGAGTGAAATCAAAGAAACATATTTAAGTCACTTGCTTGGTATTCTTTGAGAAAAAATAGTTACTAAATAATAAATGTGATAAATTCGTGTTATCAGAGTGAAACCTTCTGAGTAAATATTACTATTACTTTATCCATTAGTACAAGCCCAAGGCTGAAGGGATATTTCTCGACAGAAATGCATTGAAGGCAACTTCTGTGCTCGTGAATGGGACGCTGCCACATACACGGGTTGGCTGGGTGAGGGTGGCTAACAACTCCTGGCCGCAATAGTACCATGACATTGCAATGTTTTACACCCCTAGGCATGTTAAGGTGTTTTATAATGTGTATAACCCAGCGCTTTTATCATGATACCAGAGCAATGGTTGCTCCAGCTAATGTAATTGAATTCTTGACTGTTGTAGCAATTATGCCATTCTGAAGTCAGCATATATGTGACATGTAAAGTTTGCCAGCACTGTGTCATGTAATGCTTAGTCTTATAAGATGAGTGTCAGTATCTGCCCATTGTTTTGTTATTGCATTGACTTCTCTCATGCATGACAAATGTATCAATACTGCAGTAAGTGGGAAATTCATTGCAATGGAGAAAGGGTGCTGGAGTTTGAATTCGCGTGAGATGTTTCCCGCCACCGTCTGCACCAGGGGCTTGGTGGGCAGTCTGACTCGGGCTGCCTTAGGGAGAGGACTCGCCCTTGCCCTTACCTATTAGATTAAATCTCAAGCTGGCCTTGCTGTTTCCATTTCCCTCCTGGTTTTCACCCCAGCAATGTCTTGGCATCTTAAAATGAGATGGAACAAGATTTTCGGGCTACGAACATGAAAAAAAAATAATTGGTGATGCTTGCTGATGACGACACTTGTACGAATGCCTCATAAATTAACTGTTTTTGTAGCCGGAGGTGGTTCTCGTCTATTTTGTTAGCCTTGTTTCTCGCCAAAGCAGAGCCATATCAGTAGTCACCTTTTATTTAGGTATGTGTTGTGAATAAAGCAGAAAATAGCTAACACTTTCAGTCTCCATTGGCTACACCCAACCCAATATTACTGCCAGCGTTACACTGATTACAAACCTAGAATTATCTGACCATGGAACTGCTCATGGTAACAGGATTACCACTCTCTTAGTCTTGCATGAATAAAGTCGTCAACATTAACTGGAATAAAATACCAGAACTGTGGAGACCAGTACAGTTTTAAACATTTCCACCCTTATTAGATACAATGCGCTTAATCAATCAATCAATCAATATATATATATATATATATATATATATATATATATATATATATATATATATATATATATATATATACCCTACACCAGAATAATGTATACAGCTCATTACTGGACACCTTCACCTTTCAAACTGTGTAATTAGCTCTTTGTACCCCCCACCACCACGCAAAAAATGCTGGATACATTATGATATGAGCTATAAATGATCTTCCTCATTCACTTCAAGAAATATATACAGTACTTTGTTTTTGGTGTCTCCAGGTGTTTATGCTCAGGTTCTTTAGGCTTTCGAACCAGTGTGATTAGGTGCATTATTAAATAACTTTCTAACGGCTGGAGAGACTTGATAGGTCAGGAAGCAGCATGAACAAAAGTGACATTCTCAGGTTAATTTGGCTTTGTTACATTGTTGTGGACAGTATGTTGAGTGCAGAAGATGGAGTTCTGTTGTAAAATATGAAAAGTAAAATGTGATATCCTGCATCTGGACTCGTCAGATAATTTCTCTTCATTCTACCGCTGCCGCTGGCTGAAAGGCAGTTGTAGCCAGGGATTCACACTGAACAAAGACCTGTTTTGGGTGGTCCAAGGCTTTTCAACACCGTAGGAATATCAGTGTCGTCACACGTATTCCTTGTGTATCCTAGTAAAGCCTTGCACTACCTTCTCAGTGCTAAGTAGCAGGTCTCATTCAGTGTCATATCCTATCTATGTTATCTGTTCAGTCAGAAACAGCATTCTGGAGACAAGAAGAACTGAGACACACTAGCACACAGTTGAGAACGACAGTTCACCTACCGGGTACTGTTGTACTGCATTTATATCACAATGCATGTCCGTCACTTTCCACCATGACACAACACAGAAAACTAAAAAGCACTCAGAGAGCCAATACCTCCACCAATGCCACTGCCATATAAAAAGGATCCGGATCCGTGGAAATAATGTGTGGAATACATAGGATCCAGATCTGCCCCCACATTTAATTAATTGTTCTTTTACCCAAGGCCCACTCTTCCACACTTTGTTACTGAAATTCACTTCAGAACTTTTGGAAATATTATGCAGGATACATAGGATCTGGATCCGCATCCGCCCCCAAATTTAATCAGTTCTCTCTTGGCTCATGGCCCACCATTCCACAAAATTTCATTGTAATTCATTGAGAACTTTTGGATATCATGTGGACAAACAAACAAACAAACGTAGATGAATACATAACCTCCTTCAGCTTCGTTGGCAGAGGAAATTGTATATTGACACCAAAACCGCTCTTTGTTACGAACATTCACCAGAAAAAAACAAAATGCCAGAACAGGTGGAATGTTGGACAAGTATTTTCCCTAAGTCTACTGTACATACATTTTCAGACGGTGAAGTCAGGTGTGTTCCGTGAGCTGGGTGACCTTCTGGACACCAAGCGTGTGGTTTACAATGCCTTCAGCGATATGCCAGAAAGCATGAACACTATGGTCAGGTCTGGTACTCATATTCTCTTTGACGTCGACACCCACTTTTGGAATATGATGGGGGCTGACTTCTCTCGCACTGGTAAGAGAAAACATTCCAACAGGAGTAGAGATCCATATAATTATTATGCACAGTATAAGGAAAAGAGGAATAGGGCGAGAAGGGCTGTGCATGATGCTAAAGTGGCAGCAGATGAGAGGCAGGGTAGGTGACTGAGAATTTTCAACAGAATAAGAAAATGTTCTGGAAGGAGGTGAAAAGGGTGCGAAAGGGAGAGTCTGGGAAGGAAGAGTGAGTAAAAGCAGAGGATGGAAGGATGTTAACTGAGATGGATGCAGTAAGGAAGAGATGGGCAGAGTATTTTGAATGATTGTTAAATGTAGAGGAGGAAAGGGTGGCTGAGATTGTGGCAGATGGAAGGGTGCAAGGAATAAATGTGTTGGGAGAGTTGAATGATTCTTTGATCACGAAGGAGGAAGTGGAGAGGGCAGTAAAGGAGATGAAAACAGGGAAAGCTGCAGGTATGGATGGGTGTGCTGTGGAATGCCTGAAGGGTGGTGGAGTGACTATTGTTGACTGGTAGGTAAGATTGTTGAATGTGTGCTTTGTGAATGTTATGGTGCCAATTGACTGGGCAAGTGCTTGTATGGTCCCGTTGTATAAAGGCAAGGGTGATTATTATGATTGTACTAGCTTTATGGTATAAGTCTGTTGAGTGTTGTAGGTAAGGTGTATGGTAGAGTGTTAATTATGAGAGTTAGAGAGGGTACAGAGGGAGTGATTGGTGACGAGCAGTGTTGCTTTAGGAGAGGGAGGGGATGCGTGGATCAGGTGTTTGCTGTGAGACAAGTGTGTGAAAAGTATTTAGTGAAAGGCAAGGATGTGTTTTGGGCATTCATGGATTTAGAGAAAACATATGATAGAATTGATAGGGAGGCTTTGTGGACTGTTTTAAGATTGTATGGACTTGATGGTAGGTTACTAAAAGGGGTGAAAAGTTTTTATGTAAATAGTAGAGCGTGTGTAAGAGTGGGAAATGTTGTGAGTGATTGGTTTCCCGTGAGTGTGGGGTTGCGACAGGGATGTGTGATGTCACCTTGGTTGTTTAATATTTATATGGATGGTGTTGTAAGGGAGGTGAATGCAAGAGTGTTAGGTGGAGGTCTGAGTCTGGTGAATGTTCATGGTGGAGAGTGGAATCTGAAGCAGCTGCTGTTTGCAGATGATACTGAACTGGTGGCTGATTCAGAGGAGAGATTGAGACAGTTCACAGAGGAGTTTGGATGGGTGTGTGAAAGGATGAAATTGAAAGTCAATGAGAATAAGAGTAAAGTGATGAAGTGTATGAGGTTGGTAGATGGTAGGGGGATGAATATAGTTTTAAATGATGAGTTGCTTGAGGAGGTAGAGTGTTTAAAATATTTAGGGTCACACGTTGCTATGAATGGAAGAATAGATGCAGAAGTGAAGTTTAGAATGAATGAAGTAGGTAAGATGCTGGGAGGAATGAAAAAAGTGTTTAGATGTCGTTCGCTTAGAATGGATGTAAAGAGAAGGCTGTATGAGGGTGTTGTGGTACCGACTGCGTTATATGGGGCTGAAACATGGAATATGGATGTAGCAGAAAGGAAAAGTTTGAATGTAATGGAGATGAGGTGTCTGAGGAGTATGTGTGGTGTGACGCATATGGATCGAGTGCGAAATGATGAAGTGCAAAGGAGAACTGGAGTTGTTCGGGAGATGGCTGGTAGAGTTGAGCAGAGGGTGTTGCGATGGTTTGGGCATATGGAGAGAATGGATAATGAGTGATTGGTGAAAAAGATAACTACATCTGATGTGAGAGGTGTAAGGCTGAGAGGGAGACCACGAATAGGATGGATGGACAGTGTGAAGAGAGCGCTGGATGCGAGAGGGATATCTGTTGAGCAAGGAAGAGTGGCTGTGCATGACAGAAATAAATGGAGAGAAAATGTGAATGAATAAATGATGATACAGCCCTGAAGGGATATTCTCCCGCATTTGGTCTGATCAGCCAGTCCGGTCAGGTACGAGTAAGTGGATGGGTCTATTATGATGTGGCAGGGGTAAACCAGCTCTGCTGTCAGGCCCTTCTGCAGATGTCACTGATTGCACTGCGCAGTTGCCCCTTGTGCGGTGTGATGCTGTGAGGATCTGTCTTTTCTCCCCTTTGGGGCTAAGATGCAAATGAATGTGTTTGAATGGATGAGTAGATGGGGAGTGTGTCGTCCTGTCTTGGCTACCTCCCTTTCCTTGGGGGAAGCAGCCTACGTGTATAGATAGATAGATAGACCTGTCACCACCAGCTGGATAACACTCAGCTTTACTTATGTGCACCCTGCATTATTTCATAATTTCCATAACCTTTCAAATGTTTTCCAATGTCTTCTGTTTCATGTTTGATTATTAGTTTCACAAATAAATAACTGTCATTCCTTTCCTCACACTTGCAAACTAAGTCATCCCCGCAACAGATAATATATGAGGGCGCAATGTACAGTCATAAACAAATGTTCGCAGACAATCCTTTGCCAGCATTGAGTCCAAGTTTCTGTATTTTGCATTTCTTCCAAAAGACGGAGTTTTCTTTCTCATACTCTTCTTTTGTGTGGTTGAAATTGCTGTCACATAAATAAGTTCTATCAACATATTTCATTGACACAGTTGGCAGAGGAGTGTCGATGAACTATTGCTCATTTCTGGACATTTTCAGTAATATTAATGCCGCATTTCATGCAAAATGATCTTTACTAACCACCTCAGGCAAATAATGTCTGTATTAATTAATTTTTTTACCTATGACATTATTACTGCCCACTTTTTAAAAAACTGAACTTGAGTGGTTAAATTTCATTGTTCGTTACTCCCTTGACCATTAGAGCTTTTTGCTAAACTGAATATAATGTTTGCTATTGGCAAAAAATAAATACTGAAAGATGTCACTGTATTGAATAGGGCGGCCCCTTTAGTATACTGACATCTAATATGTTAGCCCCTCTGCGCACGATGACACATTTGTCGTCATACGGGTTTTGCTGTGACTATGCTCGTTGACGCTTTTGGCATCATTAAAGCATAAAAATCTTCGTTGGAGGAAAAGTTCTCAGTTGATTGGCGTCATTTTTGGAGGCGTCATAGCTTCCCTGCTCCTTGTGAAAAGTAATAAGTTGGAAACTGTGGGTCACGCTACCAGCAAGAGAGCAGACAGGTTATTTAGTACCAAATGAGCTGTGAGTGGGGAAGGTACTGCATGGTTCTGTCTCCTTAAATTTCCTCTCTTATCCCCATCCCAGCCATGCAACATATCTCACTATACCAGTAGTGCTTGTGAATAGTGTTTGGGCACTGTTATGATTAGATTTGGTGTTTGCAATAGGAAATGTGTTTGTGAAGCAATCCTGGTCATTATCAGCTGTTGGCCCAACGAAGATTGTGCTACTGTTTCTAATCCATTACATTGCCTCTACCCTGCACCAAATGTAAGTATTCAGCTTTAATAACAGTGACAGTGAGTCATGTGAATGTAGTGTGCATATCTAGTGTACAAAGAATTGGTGACGTACGTGCAGTAGCTTAGAGGAAGGCAGGAAACTGCCCAACAGGCACGACACGCTGTGGGTACAATGTAGTTTTTTTGCATTTTTCTCGAAAACTATGAGACCTAGGATCACTGTTGTGGGCTCAAATGAAAGCCAATTAAATTCTGCATAGGATGATAAAATAAAAACATAACAGTGTCAAGAAAAGTTTTTCGCTAGAGCTTCCCGAAAAATAAAAAATTGTTGTCTGTCGGAAATGGGTTTTACTTTTTCGCTTAATACTCGAACACCATACCTCGTATCAAACTGGGACCTCCGGCATTCGAATGCTAATAAAATTCTCCTTCTAATGATTGTACAACATGTAGAGATTGATTTGTAAACATTTGACTTATGATGTTGGGAAGTGAGATGTATGCTCTTGAATGTTTATTCACATGGCCCTAACGTATGTATAGTGATTTTTTTTTTTGTGTGTGTGTGTTATCGTGTAGAACAAACATCGACGAATAGGAATATGTGTTTTTTTTGGCAAAATAAATATGTTTAGGTGGTGAAAATAAGCCAAGAATACACATTTTTGGAGCACGTGGCGGGCGGAGGAAGGGAAGAAAAGCCAGCATGTCATGTCCCACAAAACTTATTAACTTATCCGCGTGCAAAAAAGTTAGCCAAAGGCTAATGTTACACTATGCTCATATGAAATTAGAAAAGTTGCTAAAAGTATTTCAAGAAATACTCGTAAGTATGATTCACAGGTATGTGCTTCGTGTCCACAGTTAGTACACAAAGGAAAGTGTTGCTGTGGTGTTCTGTTTCATGCAGTCCTTCTTCCAGATAAGTTATCTATCTATTCTGTTTTTTCTCTTCCACTGCATAAAATTGTACTACATGGATTTATACCAAAAGTGCTCCCATGTGTTCAGTCACAACTCGTCAACACTCCTTTTAACCCAAGTCGCCCTTCTACTTGTATCCTTTTCCATTCTTTACGTCCTCCTCTCTCTACAGCATACAAGTTTTTAATAGTATTCTTTTGCTGCCATATGCTTTGAATTTTATCATTTCATTCTCCATATGACCACCCCGTCCAAACATTCTGAACATAATGCTCCAAACTACATATATTCGTACCATGTTCAACCACCACTTGTTGAACACTCAAACACTACACTCCATGGATGCATTGTTTATTCTAGTTTTGCTCCCTCCAGACAGTATATTTCAACTTAGAAGTTATTTCTCTAACTGAAAGGAACAAGCATGTATATCTTAATTATGGTAATACTTTAACGTCCAGAGTTTAATTAAATATATACTCTCATGGTCATTGAACATAAGAGGTTAAGAGATGGATCTTCATGCTCTTTGGCAGTGGTTCCCAAACTATCCTCTTCTGTGACTTCCCATACAAAATACCGTTGCATCCGTGACCCCTATCCACTTTTTTCCGTGAAGAAGCTATCAAAACAACATCTCTTGAATAAGTATGTCAGATATTATTTTGTGTGTGTGTGTGAATCGGGTAATTAAAAGTAGTGACATTATCCATATATGTGAAACATCTGTTAAAAAGTGAATACTCAGTTGCACGGTTGTAATTGAATTTATGCTGCCAAGTGGGGGATCGGCGTTTGATTAATAACAACGATATGAAATGTTATCTTCCACATAAATCAAATACGTTATTGCAGTCCGATGCTCAAGGGCAAAAATTTTAGCTGAAATTGTTGCATTGGAATGTCAGAAACACCTAATATCCAAATTCATCATATAAATGTGGCGCTTTATTCTCATTCAAACTCCATTTTTAATGTATTAACAAGTAGGAATCATACATACACTTTAGGATGAGAGTATTTCTCCAGGTCTCAGCTTAACATTACTACTGTGTATATTTACTGCGTCATCCTCTACACATCCACCTAATCCTACGAATATACAAGTATATGCAGCATAAACTTCCAGACTAGTAGGTCGTCGCCATCACCTCTGCTGTCTAGGTCCCATGGCATAAAAAATTGTATCACCAGTGCTATATAAACTCCGTTGTTCACTTGGGTCCTCCTTTCATCTCTGGTTTCCAGCAGGTCCTTAGCTCCACTCCAATTTCCATGTTCAGGTATCCTGTGGAAAATACATTAGCATGCCTCACCAAAATCCCCTCCAGCTGCTCCATCTGTGGCTTCTCCAGACACTGGGCACTCTTAGCAAAGTTGTTGGGTTGTTCTTCCTGGGGCTCATTCATGCTCCTATTGCATACATTGTTTGGTGGCCCCTGATTGACTTCTTGGTACATCCTCACAACTGTGACCTGATGCATCTTCTTAGGATGAAGTGAAATGTTGACCATGACAACAGGCACATCTTCTGACGTGGGATCGACTAAGGTCCTCCCTACCATTACTCCCCTCATCTAATATGCCATGGTTCCTGTTCCATCAATTCCAGAGAAGTGTGCAGTGTGTTGTAGATCTTGCAGGGCAGCAGCATTCCTGACTCAAGGGAAATAACTGTAGTTCATTCGGTCATCTCTAGTGAACTTCCATTTTCCACAGCCCTCAGCAGAACATTCCTTCCTCCTAGCCGCATTTGCACTGAATGGAAGTCAAGCAGGGAGTGGCAAAACACCAGGCAGTCCAAACCCAAGATACTGAGGTCCACAATGTCGGCTACACACATAGCCAGAGTCTCTTCCTTACTGCCCCGCCTCATCCCAACATCCATAGGTCCCCTAAACTCAGTGTGCACCCTATAACTCCCCATAGCTGCCACAAAGTCACTGGAAACTGCCTATGACCCACCACCTCCAGCTGCCTCTCTGATCCTGTGCCAATGCCCATTGGACACGCTACTCCCTCAATCTCATGATCTCCCCTTTATGCACCTGTCACTGGAACATCTAAGAGGTGTGCTGAGTGCTGACCCTTAATCCAACATTGTTCAAAAACTCTGAAGCCGGTACTCACTTCCTGGATTTCACTCTCACCCCATCCTCCACGATACTGGAAAACTTTTCCCTCATTTCTCTTACCTGACCTCTTATTTTCTCTATCTTGCTGTGTAATGCACTTCTCACTTTATCCTTCAATATTCAGGAAACTTCTTCCCTCACTTCTCTTACATGGTCGCATATTCTATCTACCTCACTCCACACCACTTCTTGCACCTGTTGCTGTTTTTTCTGTTTCCTGGTCACATCCTTCATCTCCCCGTACCACTTCTCACTATCCTCCTGAAATTCCTTGTTCCAAGCTTGGCCTCTCTCTTCAAATTCTTCTCGTAGCTGGTGAAGCTCCTGTCTCTGCCAACTTAACTGTTATTCTAGCCTTGTGTATTGTTGTGGTTGGGCTTCTTTTTTTTTTCTTTTTGATACTTCTTTTGTTCTTCTCGATATTTCTTTTGTTCTTGTTTTGTGTCTTGTTCTGTCGGCAACAGTGCGAGTATATCTTTCTTTTGTTCTTGTTTTTTTCTTTTTTTCTTCTTGATATTTCTTTGGTTCTTCTTTCTGTTTCTTTTGTTCTTACTGTGGTTCTCTCTGTTTCTTTGGTTCATGCTGTGCTTCTTGATTTTTTTTTTTTTTTTTGGTTCTTGTTGTGTTTCTTGTAGTTTCTTTTGTATTTACTGTGCTTCTTGTTGTTTCTTTTGTTCTTCTTGAAGTGATATTTGCTGATTCTTTTGTTTTTGCTGTGCTTCTTTCTGATTCTTTTGTTCTTACTGTACTTCTTGTTGATTCTTTTGTTCTTGCTGTGCTGCTTGCTAATTCTTTTGTTCTTGCTGTGCTGCTTGCTGATTCTTTTGTTCTTGCTGTGCTGCTTGCTGATTCTTTTGTTCTTGCTGTGCTGCTTGCTAATTCTTTTGTTCTTGCTGTGCTGCTTGCTGATTCTTTTGTTCTTGCTGTGCTGCTTGCTAATTCTTTTGTTCTTGCTTTGCTTCTTGCTGATTCTTTTGTTCTTCTTGTTGTACTTGTCGTTCTTGCTTTGCTCTGAACATTGCGAGTATATAGCTTCTTGCTGATTTTTTTTTGTTCTTACTGTGCTTCTTGCTGATTCTTTTGTTCTTCTTGTGCTTCTTGTTGTTTCTTTTGTTCTTCTTGCTTTACTCTGAGCATTGCGAGTATATTTTTCTTTGTTTCCTTCTTGCTGTGTTACCAACATTGGAAGTATATCTGTCTAAGTTATGTCCGCCATTTTGACAGCCTATCCATGCGTCTTATCTCTCAAAACGTATCCCCACACCTGACACCAATTTTTACAACCTTAGTGCTTCCCAGATACGTCAAGAACGGCACGTAGATAGGCAAGACAGTTATCAAAAGCAGATGAATGCTCCAGTTTTATTCTTTCTAAGCACAGATGAAGTTCACCTGCAAAACACTGACCTTTCTTTCCCGTGCCAACTCTGGCCCTTCACTCACCATTACTCATTCACAAACTAACTTTCACTTACAGATCCTCCCTCCGTCTGATTACTTTGTCCTTCACTAATTACTCTCAGTGTTTGACTCACTGTCACTGTTCACTGAAGTACCACTTACAACTCACTCCATTCATCACTCTTGGCAGACTGACTCACTATTCACTGAATGTCCATTACTGACTCTGACTCTTACTGTCTGACTGGCTCTGGCTTGCTGTTGAACCTAGACTAACGGTCCACTAATCCCCGGTTCACTCGAATGAACTGGCACACTGCCTGAACCAAACTGAACCCCCTCTGTTTTTTTTGTTTTTTTTTCTGGCCTATCAACCATTGGGGCCGAAGCCCCTGGTTATTAAGACCATATATATATATATATATATATATATATATATATATATATATATATATATATATATATATATATATATATATATATATATATATATACACACATATATATGTACACACACACACACACACACACACACACACACTTCCATGCATACATACAGACACACTTTCATGCAAACGTACATATATATATATATATATATATATATATATATATATATATATATATATATATATATATATAATAATTTTAATCTTATTTTTTTTTTTGTATTTTTTTTTTTTTTAATTTTTTCTTGGTTTTATATTTTTTATACCTTATATTATAAAGAAAAACTAATCTAAAGACCCTAAAACTAATCACCTAACAGACAAATCGCTAACCTATACTAAATTCTACAGAGACAATAGCTAGACCTACACTAATGGTAAAAATACCTCGACTAACAGAACACCATCGACTGCAGGTATGTAATGCCTTTCTGCATTACATACCTGCACTCATCACCTGGTGACTGTCAGTCGAGGCACAACCTAATATAGGGGACATCAGTAGGCTATATGAAAGGGAACCAGACGAGTCAGAAACATTTCCATATACGTCAGCTGTCGTCCCTAATTAGAATAACTTAAGCAAGATAATATAATGTATTTACATAATTTGTACAAAAAGTGAAAAACCTGGCCCAGCAGACCACCATCGACTGCAAGTGCCCAATACCTTCCTATATTGCGCACTTGCACTCATCAGCTGGTGACTGTCAGGCGAGGAACTTGGCTTAATGTAGGGGACATCTATATTAGAAATAGATCGGTGGGAGGAGGAACTATTTAAAATATGTCAACTGTCAACCCTAATTAATATTACAATATATACATATTTACTGTTCATAAAAACCATAACCACGCAGTAAAAGTCACATCACTCTGATCAGTCCGGTCTCTCTCAAGAAAGCCATCAATTTATCAGTCATAACAATGTCCCCATCACCCAGGATGGTGGAAAGGGTGAAGGGGACGTCTACTGCGCCGCAGTACTTCATAAGTGAAGCACGTTCACGAATAAATCGCCGACAGCGCAGGATGATATGACTAATAGATAACACCGCATTACAGATGTCACAGTGCGGTGGGAAGCGTCTTTCCGTATATGGTTTTATGTGGGTTAAAATGGTGGCATTAAGCCGTAACTGTGCCAACACTTTTTCTTCTAGGCGACTGGGACGGTTGGCAGTGTCCCAGTCACCCAGGTACGGCTTACAAGTTGGAATATTTAGTCTGGTCCACTGACCTTGCCACAGAAGATTTACTGATTTCTTTCTGAGAGATAGACTCGACCGTAGATCACGAGGAACGTCCCAAGTCTCCCCGAGCTCTACAGCCGACTTTGCAAGTAAGTCAGCCTGCTCATTGCCATAGATACGACAATGACCAGGCACCCAGATCAGCGTGAATGACTTGTTGCATGGATGCAACTTATTAACGATGCGGCCCTGGATCTCATGAGAGTCCGTAATGCAAGATGCAATTGCCTGAAGGGCTGATTTTGAATCTGAAAATATGACAAATGAGTCATGCCTAGAATTGAGAGCATAGTCTATGGCTTTGTCAATAGCAAAAAGTTCTGAAGTAAACACAGATGTATGAGTCGGCAACCGATACCTGAGGGCACATTCAGTCGACCACACACTTGCACCCACACATTCACTCGACTTGGAGCCGTCGGTGTACAATTGATGGGACCCCAAGTGACGAACAATGATGTTACGAAACAAGTGGTGGACCTCCGCCTCCGGCGCCTTGGCCTTTGGTGCTGGGAGCCATGTAACATCGACTGTAAAGCTGGGTGGCTCCCAAGGCACTATTTTTTTAAGCACCAACTTGTCACAGTCACTGGGGTCCATACCAAGCTCCTGAGTCAGTAAGTGGAGGCGAGCGGCAAGTGGCCGACGCACCCCCCGCAGAAGGTGGTGGTATTGACGCAGGGGGGTACAGGCCACATTGCCGATATTACTTTTCCTTAACGTCCTTATGCCGTAGGAGAAGGCCAGGTGGTCACGGCGAATACGGAGGGGAGGCACATTCGCCTTCACTTCCATACGAGTCACACGGGTACACCGGATGGCTCCAAGACACATTCGCAAACAATTATTCTGTAACACATCCAATCCTTTCAGAGTGGCATCGGATGCCGAGCCATACACCTGTGCGCCATAGTCTAGCTTCGATCGAATAAGGGACTTATACACCATTAATAAAGATTTTCTGTCGGCACCCCAGGTAGTACCTGCTAGGTACTTGAGGACATTTAACGGTTTATCACAACGAGCAAGCAAAGTATTAACGTGAAGTTTAAAATTCATTCTACGATCAAAATGTATTCCTAAAAATTTTACAGAATTTTGAAAAGGTACCGCCTGATTATCCAAAGTTAAGCACAAATTAGGTACGTTACGATTAGTGAAAACTATAGCGGCACACTTACGTACGGAAAACTTAAATCCCCACTGCAAGGCCCATTGGTGGACGGAGTCAAGGGCTGCTTGAATCCGCCCAGCCGAAAATTGTGCATTACGGGAAGAGTGCCATATTGCACAATCGTCAGCGTAGAGCGAGTACTTAAGATTCCTCGGGATGGGAGCTGATGACAGAATATCATTGATCATAATACTAAATAAAGTAGGACTAAGCACACATCCCTGTGGCACCCCGTTTTCCTGGATAAATATATCCGATGTTACGTTACGGGGCAATTTGACAGAGAAAGTTCTGTCCCTTAAGAAATTTGAAATAAAAACAGGTAAATTTCCTCTTAAACCATATACATAGAGCTTCATTAGTATACCGTGTCGCCAGGTCATGTCATAGGCTTTATGAATGTCCAAGAACACCCCTATCATGAATTCTTTATTGGCAAATGCCTCTGCAATACAATGCTCCAAATTCATTAAATGATCTAGAGAACTTCTGTACTTACGGAAGCCACATTGTTGATCATTTAACAAATTCTTCGACTCTAAAACAAAAAGAAGCCTATTGTTAACCATACATTCCATGACCTTACATAGACAAGAAGTCAACACAATAGGACGAAATGAAGTGGGATTCATAAGACGACCAGCCTCTTTGGGTATCGGTATGACGTGCTCAAAGTGCCATGAGTTTGGGAACGTTCGAGACGCCCAAATCTCATTGTACAATGCTAACATCTTAATCAGGTTGTCCTGATTAAGATGCTGGATCATACCGTACGTGATGGTGTCTGGTCCAGGGCTGGTGTCTTTACAGGATTTAAGGGCAAGGAGCAGTTCATCTAGCATAAACTCTTGGTTGTACGGGGAGTTTACGTCTTCTGTGGCAAAGTCTAATATCTGTAGCTCAGCCGTGCATTTATGATGTTGGAAACGCGGGTCATAATTGGCTGAGCTACTTACGTGAGAAAAACTCCTGGCGAGGATGTTAGCAACGTCCACGGGCTCATCATAGATGTTATTATTGACTTGCAAGGTGGTGATTGGGAAATATGGGCCTTTATTATTTAATATTCTTATGGTGGACCAGACTTTACGTAATGGTGTTGTACGAGTCACCGTGGACACAAAGGACCGCCAGGAGTCACGTTTGGCCCTTCTTATTATTCTCCTTGCCCCAGCCCGTGCCTGTTTGTTTGCGTTTTCTTAATGCTTGTCGGCAATCTGGCGTCCACCAATGTACTCTATGCTTCGCATGAACTGTAGGAGTCTTGGGAATAGCAGCCTCAGCTGCGTGTAATATGGATTGGGTTATATTTTCGACCTTAACATCTATGGTCTCCCCAGATATATCTAAACTGGCGATCCTTGAGAAGGATCCCCAATCTGCTTTCTTATAGTTAAATTTTGGAGGTGGAGGGTCCGAAATGATGTCGCGTGTATAAGAAAGACAGATGGGTAAATGATCACTTCCCAAGGAGTCGTCGTAAGGGTCCCATGAGAGATCTTGATGTATACCAGGGGAGGCCAAAGATAAGTCAATGGCCGAAAAGTTACCAGTACGATCATCTACACGAGTCGCTCTACCATCGTTCAGAAGACAGAGGTTGGACTGTAGTATTAGGTCGGCTACTTGCTCCCCACGACCATCAATCCTCAAGCTACCCCATTGATAGTGATGGGCGTTAAAATCGCCCAACACTAACTTATTCCCAGGGAGGTGTTCCACTAGTGAATTTAAAGCATCACTATCAATGGGGCCATGTGGAGGACAGTACAGAGAGCAAATAGACAGATACGTGTTATTAAATTTTACTCTGCACGCGACCACTTCCAGAGTAGAATTTAGAATCACTTCCGTTTGTGGGTGTGATTTGTGTGTGTAAATGGCAACTCCGTGACCTTCATATCTTCTATACGAGTGGTAGTGTCTGAACTGTGGAGGATCATGATGATCCTCCAGGCGTGTCTCCTGTAAACAAACAACGTCTAGCCTGTGTATTGACAGCAAGATTGCTATATCTTGTAACTTATTCCCAATACCTCTACAATTCCACTGTAATACAGTGAAAGCGACGGTTTAAGATTTATGTTGGGGGCCAGTGTGTTTAGGCTTTTTTTGCCGCCCGCCAGAAGGCGAGCGACTACCGGTGGACCTATCCCGGTGCTTGCTTACGGAAACCTCCATATTTTCATCAATTACGAGGTTCCCAGATTCCACCGAGGAAGAGCTACCCTTCCTCTCCCTCACTGCGCCAGGAGCAGGAAGAACATGAGGACGTGACTTAGTAAGGGTGGTCATATTACTCTTACAAGAGTTGTCAGGCTTCGTTTTAGGCTTGACTGACTGAGAAGCAGCAGCAGCCTGAGAGTAGGAAGTTGTAACAGGGGTATCAGGTTGAGAGGTGGATTGGACAGGAGGCTGAGATGGAAAGGTAGAATGTGTGGCAAGAGGAACCGGTTCAGGGTCAGTCTGTGTCCCAGCAGAGCACATCATGGGACGGGACATCACCGCCGAAGCATAAGACCTATTCGGCGTAGGAGTTGCATGCAACTGCTTCACCTTTTTCCTTGCTTCATAGTAGGAGACACCCTCAGTCGCTTTCACTGTGGAGACCTCTTTCTCCTCCTTAACACTTGGGACAATCCCTAGAGGAAGTGGAGTGAGCACCCTTACAGTGAAAGCAACAGATAGTCTCTGATGTGCATTGCTCAGCATCGTGACCCTGTGTTGCACATTTGCCACACACTGACTGTGAAGCCCGACAATTCTTAGCAATGTGCCCATATAATTGACACTTCATGCAACGGAGTGGGTTGGGGATATATGGTCTTACATTAACAATTTCGTAACCAACTTTGACATGTGCCGGGAGTGAAACTTGCCGAAAGTCAAAACAATAGTGGCCGTCTTCGTCCTTATGCCTTCGGAATATCTAGTTATAAACCGGGCATCAATGACATCTTGCTGAGCAAGTTCCTCTATGATGTCTTCCTCACTCATCACCATGAGATCCCTGCAAGTGATAAAACCCTTGCAGGAATTCATGGATGTTGGGATCTTGGCCTCGACATCATAGCAGTGAAATTTGTGCAGCTTTAACAAGTCCTTAACTTGGGAGGAATTACAGGTCTTAATAAGGAGGTCTCCATTCACAAGTTTTTTCACTTGTTCCACCTCCCCAGCAAAGCCATCAATAACCTTCTTAATCATGAAGGGATTGAGACTGCTCAAGGGAGTGGAACCTAGAGCATGAACAATCACAAACTCCGCATTTTTTACATTAATGTCCAGAGGCAATCGAGTCTGGGGCCGTTCTGTCTGGGGGCTGTCAGTCCGTTGATCGGTCAGGACCACCTCCCCGCCTGAGGGGGGGGAGAGGCAGTAGGGGCGTCCTCCATAGTACCACTCCCCCCTAGCGGGGGAAGTGGGAAGAAGGAGAGAAAACGAGCAAGGGACAAACAACCGGGGACCACACACCTAAGTCTGAGGTTGCCCTCTCAAACCACTCCAGGGAGGCCCGACCGTGTTGCTTCACGCCCCAGAGTGATCAGTGGGGGGGACCCTCCGTGGGCGATAAGCAAAGGTAAACTCAGTATAGTAGAACAGACACCTACTGTTCTAACTAACAGGAAGAGGAGGAAAATGAGTACTAACTATCCCATCGAGCACCAGAAAGGTGAAAAAAAAGAACTAAAGCCAGTGAGGCAACCCTACAAGCTAGAGAAGAGCTCAGCACACGTCTGCTCTCTTCACAACCATGCATCAAAGTCTCCCTCTGGATAGGGATGGTCTCTTTAAATATATTCCCTACTCCACTTACCAGTGCAGCCTAGGATGTTCCACTAGAGAACGCACATCTTCTGACGCAATAGTGTACTTAAATGAACAATGCATAAAAACAATAATTACAAGAACTAAATCCTAAGGTAAAATAGAAAGTAAGCAAAACGCACGCACCGAAATCTCCAGAATGTTTCTCACATCTCAAGATACAAACATTAGCATAACTCTACGGCACAGCACTTAATTTCTAGAATATTTCTCATGCCTACGTATATAAAACATTTATCTAATCCTACTGGCATACCAATATATTGAATTTTTAGCCTGTGCTGATTCTTTATTATTTTTCTCCTGACAATTATTATTGGACGAAATTTTGAAATAAACCTTCCTTGCATTTTCATTACTGTAGGATACGTTGAAGAAATCGTCACTGCACTCAAATCCTCAATCCTATAACACACATTTTTACAGAGAATAACGTCCCACCACAACCCCACCGCTCACCCAATACCACACATTTCTCTCCTCACCACACCCAGTTCCTTGCCCTTCCCAGACGGTTTTAGGCACAACACAGACACGTGATTGGTTCATGTTTGTTCAGGAAATATTGATTGCAATGCTGTATTTTTTCCAGTTTATCCAAGCTTCCAGTTGACGAATTTAAACTAAGAAGAACCTCTGGTAATAAAGAAGTACATAAAGACGGTATGTAACCCGTCCATTTTGAAAAGTTTCCCCCAAGCTGAATAAAATCGCCTGGAGGTAGCAACCATTAAATAAAGAAGTCCTCTGGCTGAAGGGGAATACCATTAACTTAATGATTTTCTTATTATTCAGGAAGGTGTGACTTCTATATGGCCCGGGGCGCCTACTTAGTGCGCCAAGTGGCCATCTTAGCCAACAAAAACAGTCCTCTCATCCCGGCCATCGATCACGTGTAAGTACCCAGATTTGTGTCATGCAGTAAGTCCTCGTTAGGTATCACTCCTTTTATCTACATGTCAGTCTATCTGTCAGTATCCATCTATCAATCTATTATCTAAATACTACCTATCAATATACCTTTTGACTAGTAGCTTCATCAGCCCGATGCGTACTGTTGTGATGAGGTATAGTGATTCACCCTGCTCCAGCCAACCCATGTTTATGGCACCGTCGCAATTACGACAACAGAAGTCCCCTACTAAGCATTTCTCTCGAAAATATCTCTTCATTTCATTGCATGTACTAATGGATCTAGCGGTAGTAATGTCTGCTTTGAAGGCTTGTCTCCTGACGAAATGAATTTATCATACATGTTGTATAATGTATTGTTTTTCATGTATTATAAAGCCAGGCAAGTGACACAGTTGTGTACATTTGGTTTCACTCTTCGGCTTTCTCTGGGTTTGAACTCGCGACCACAATGAATGAACAATTTCGATGCATTTATTTGTTAACAGGAGCAAGAGGGAGAGTGGCTGGTAGCTGTGTTTTGGAGAAATTGGGTAGAGAGAGACTGGCGGAGGGAAGGGCAGGGAGTAAGAGGCCATGGATTCCTCAATGCTTCATAGAAAACACACATGTCGATTATATGAATGTTTCTCCTATCAAACACTAGAACATGACTTGCTGTGTGGTGCTGGAGCTATATTTGCTATGCCAGTATTATATAAAGACTACTATCGAAGGAAGACTGACTTAGAAGAGAAATACTGTAGTTTAAGCAGAAAGCAGTACTTAAGACAGCAATTTGTCTTAATGTCCAGAGAGAGATATCCAGTTAGTGAGAAAAAGAACATTGTGTTGGCCAAAAATTTGCAAGTGTCTGGCGGAGGAAAATACTCATACTTTAGAACATAAGATATTTACCAGAAAGTACGCAGCGTGACTTGAGAAATAAGAAGTAAACTCAGATGGCGATACCCAGAAAAAAAAAAAAGTTTCACTCTTTCTCATTAATCCTTCTGTGATCGAAAAACCCGTCTGTAATTGGTGGAAGGCAAATCCCTGTTTATCTCGATTGATCACAGCACTTTCCCCGAAACGCTTAAAATCGTCTATCGAAAGCAGGGATGAAACTTGCTTTATATCTAACATTTTATCAGCCTAGCAGTTCCCTGTAATAAGTATTATTTTCTGCCGTTAGGCCTATACTGGGCTGACATTTACAGTTTAATCAGCTGTAGCACCCTCTTCCCCCCCTCCTCGTTCTCTCTTCCTGTGTGTGTGTGTGTGTGTGTGTGTGTGTGTGTGTGTGTGTGTGTGTGTGTGAAATTGAGTCATTCGGCCAGCACAGCATGGTTAGTGGGTTTGGCACGCTGATGGCCAGATGGGGGGGTTGGTTGATGCAGGATGGTAGCTTGACAGGCAGATTGAAAGGCATGGGTGGACGAGGAAGGTGGGATGGGTTGTTGGGTTGTTTAAATGAGGTGGGTGGGTGGCTGCCTGGAGAACAAGGCAAGAGACGGTTTTATGCCTTCCTACTTCTGAGACATAATACTCATATACTGAGTTGATTTATTAATATAATATTAACTTATTACGCCCGAGGGCGCCAAACCTAGTACACTGCCATGCGGCCATATGTGAGGTGAGTACAGGGGAACTCGTGCCACGCAGGACACGCTGTCGAGCTACAACAAATTAATACCCATCAAAGTGTGGATGACGCATGAGAATAACATCTGGGTTATCATCTTCTCGCAAATATTTACAAGTGTCCACTAATGTGAGTCCATATGGTATTAAATCAGAGACAAGTGGACAATGCAGGCAATAATGGTCAAAGGTGTTGGCATTGGGTGCATCACTCAGCTTACAGGGGGAGAAATGAGGTGCATTGCCCACCCCAGTCACCTGCCACACAGGTCAGTAGCAGAGTCTGAAGCGGGCACACACCACGTTATGTCGACGAACCATAAGACCGCTGCGACGATATCTATTTGGACGAGAGAGAAAGTGGTCATATTGTTGGATGGACGCACTGTGAGCCTTCTCAGCATTTCTACGGTGGAGAATAAGGGAGCGGGCTGCTCTGTGTATCATCTGCTTGTGCAAATGGGGGAGGCATTAGTAGCATCCACAGCGGGCAGATCCAGTCCACAGACAGTCCTTGCAAGGAGGTCAGCGGTGTTGTTGGCTGTGAGACCAATATGAGAGGGAATCCACAGAAAGTGCACCACCAGTGAACGATCGCAGGCGGTGGCCAATTGATGGAGCATCTGTTTAACAAGGTGTTGATATGCAGACCTAGGAGAGGAGAGGGCATTGAGGGCCGGCTGTGAGTCATAGATGATCAAGCCGCTGTTGTTCGTCCGTATTATATAAAGTAACTGCATCCAGGAGTCCATGTAGTTAACAATACATAGAGCTCGATGAGGTTGGCAGTCAACGGCCCAACCAGCCCCCTTGAGGTGGGTCCAGACTTGGGGAAAATACAGCACAGCCAGCACTGCCATCCTCCTCCAGTGAGCCATCTGAGTAGACATGGTGGGCCGAAGGGAGGGATGATGGCAGCCTGGTGATGGTCCCCAAAGCTACATGTTTCTGAAGCTGAGGCAGGTCAGTCTTGTTGGCTGAAGTGTATGAGATAGCAAGCACAGAGGTCTGCCAAGGTGGAAGGGCATAGTCCACCTCCTCAGCAAGCACTGGTACGTTGATATTTTGCCATCGGACGTTTGAACAAACAGTATTAACTAGTGTGTGGCCACCATTGTGAAGCAAAGGCCTTGGTGCAGTGAGATCAAGGGAAGTCCGAATGATGTGAAAGTAGTGGGGAGAAAGGTGAGGATAATGCAGGCACTTAACGCTGA
Source organism: Coenobita brevimanus (assembly GCF_032717465.1). Lineage (NCBI taxonomy): Eukaryota > Metazoa > Arthropoda > Malacostraca > Decapoda > Coenobitidae > Coenobita > Coenobita brevimanus. Next base: position 35,304,514 of record NC_136961.1, on the reverse strand, counting down.
AGTATGTAACCACGGAGTTTATTCTCACAACAAGTGGTGGAAGGTTGAGTTCAAGTTGCATGTTGACAATTCTGGTTGAGCAGGGGCAGCCCAGGATGAGTCTCATTACTGCGTTTTGGAACTTCTCAAGAGGTTGTAAGGCTGTTCTGGAAAGTTGACAAAGAGCAGGGAAGAGATAATCAACAATTGGTTGAATGAACGCTATGTATATGGTTTGTGCTACAGGAATAGACACCCTGGCAGCATAATTAGTGAGCCGCTTGATAGGTTGTAGGCGCCACTGTATCCAGGTCAGCAGATCCTGAACAACTGGATGCACGCATTTTCTTGCAGGAATGGAGGGAGAAATCCATACAGGCACCCCCAGATAAAGATACTGTGTGCACAGAGGGATAACACAATCCCCGACAGAGAATACAGGCAGTGTTCTTGCTGGGCGGGAAGTGAAGATTCTACTCTTTTCTGGAGAGACAATGAGTCCACATTTGGAGGCAGACTCGTGAAACAAGTGAAGGAAAACTGCAGATCTGCAGGGGATTTTGAGTGAATGCAGTTGTCATCAGCGTAACAAGTAATCGTGGTTCTAGGATGTATGAGGATATTAAACAAAAAAGGACTAAGGACACCACCTTGTGGAGTACCAAGTTCGAAATCCTTAGCAGTGCTGTATGCACCCTTCAAAAGAACATGAGAGGACCTATTAGACAGGTAAGCACGTATCCATCACAGCAGGTTTCCCTTAACTCCAAAATCCACTAGCTGGTTGAGGATGATGTCTCTGTTGGCGACATCAAATGCACTCTTTAAATCAATGAAGGCCACTACACTGGTGGGGGACAGAAGGGTGTATAGCTTCATGAGACAGTGATGTGTCCTTCGCTGTGGTAAAAAGCCGTACAGTCGGGGCAAGAGCTTGTCCTGCAGCCTAAACAAGAGTTTTGTAAGGAGGATGCGTTCCAGTACTTCACTGAAGCAGGAGGTGAGGGAAACAGGTCGGAATTTATCAGTGCCAGGTTTAGGAATAGGCACGATTGTACTGCGGGTCCAGGCTTGTGGCACGAATCCCAGACGGATGCAAAGACTGAACAGCTGGAGAAGAGGATTACCAGGAACTCTCAGGAGGACACAGAGGACAGAAATAGGGATGCCTTCATCACCTAGAGCCATTACCCTACCCCTGGCGAGGGCCCGTCGCAATTCATCGTCAGTTACAGCCATACCATCCTCATCGTCTGTCCTCAGTAAATCGGCAGTGAAACAGAGTGCACGAAAATTTTTTCTGGGTGAAGAGCACGTCCTGTTTGTGTACAGGAAGGGTGCAAGCCCGTGACTGTGCAGATCAGGCATCTACAAGATCCTGTGCGTACTGTGCTGGACTGTTGTGGAGGACACTTGGGGGCTTCTTCATGACAACCTTGTTGATAAGGTGCCACATGGAACCAACAGTCACTTGATGGTTGATGCTATCGGTAAGTTTATGCCACGAATTGGTATAAACGCAATGCTGGAGAGCAACTAGATCATCCCTCGACAAACGATACCGATGCAGACTCTTGGGGGAAGGTCGTCTTTGAAAGGGAAAACTGTCTTTCACCACATTCCTCTCTGCCTGAGCAATGTGATTATCCAGTGTCCAGGTGTGGGCATCAAGATAGCATGTAATGTGTGACCTGCTGACATAATGGGTGTAGAAGTCATGTGTGGAGCTGACAAGTGATGAATACAACTTTTTGGGACAATGAAGGTCGAATATGGGAAGAAGGTTGGTCATATGGGAGATGTATGTTGGACAGTACTTGGGTGGGATTGCAATTCGAGTGCATCCGTGTACAGGAGAAGGTGTAGCAGGGAGGGAATAATGAAGGCTGAGAGCAATGTAAACAGAGTAGAGCGCAGGGATAGATGAACACCTGACCCGGGACGCCACGAGGCCGGATGTAAGGACGTGATCTAGTGTGCCTCCTCGAGAGTGTGTGGCCTCACCAGTTCCCAGCGGGTGAGCTAATTACGATGAATATACTCAAGAAGTTTAATCCCATTACAGTTAACGGTGGCAGAAAGATCCTCCATAGCAGGGTGCCGGGCATTATAATCCGCCATGTATATCATGCCACGGATGATGGGAGCTGGGAGAGCAGCTGTATTCAACCTGCCTGGTGCAGAGTACACTGTGCACAACCGAATTGTGCCACTTCCAATGGTGACCTCAAGAAGCTGGAAGGTTGTCTCGTCGTCGACAGAGCTTGGAGGAAACGGTGCTGGATGGAGAAGTGGACATACATGACAAGTCCATTCCTAACTTGATGGATGTAAGAAACATAACCACTGAGAGCGGATGCCTCTACCCCGTGTAGCACACGACCAACAAAAGATTCCTGAATGAAAATGATATCCGGGTGGCGACTGTATACACATCCTTTGAGTACAGAAAGTTTAGACCGGTTAGTAACACCACAGGCTTTCCAAGAGATGACATGCAATTGTGCCATCTTATCAAACTTTGCCATGACGTTTGCGAGGGCCAGATGAGGAAGTGACGGTGGTATAAGAAGTGCTACGTGGCGTGCCACGAGGGGAAGACTCCCTGGGGGGAGCATTCAGTCGACCAGTGGGAGTGACAATGGAGTGACAATGGAGTCCAACTTCTCCGTAAGGGTGGTGACAGTCATAATGATGACTTGTGATTCAACCAGTGAATTTAATGTTGTCTCAAGTGTGGCTTGCTTGCTAACCAAGCCATCAATGCGGGCTTCTGTTGCACTGAAACGTGCTGTAAGTGAGCTAATCTGAGTCCTGAGAGTGGCAACAGTATCGCAAAGTTCAGTGACAGCAGCTGAGTCCAAACCGACAGTGGAGGCAGGGGAAGCTGCAGCACGGAGTGGTGGTGGTGATGCTAGTGGAGCCCCACCTGTAACAACAGGGGCAGGGTTAGCCTGGCGTTGAAGTGCAGCCATGACAAACGTTAACCCCTTCTTGATGACATCGGGGACATTTCCAGTGCAGGGTATCTGGAGGTGGAGGATTGGGTTGCATTAAGGCTGTATCAGAAGCAGGTGGAGGGGGTCGGTGAGGACACGAGAGTCGTGTTGGTCAGAGCACCATGCACACCGTTCTGGCACAGAGCAATACCTGGAGATGTGACCAATGCCCCAGCATCGAAAGCACCACGGTTGCTCGTCCTTCATCTTGCGAAGCTCACAAGATGGGAGGCAGGGAAGGAAGCTGAAAGTGACAATTGGTGGTGGCGGGTGAGGAAGGCTCCATATGACTACCAGTCGGTTGATAGGAGTGCCATTCTGGTGGAAATGTCAGGCTGAGTAAATACCCGGCAGCTCCTTGACCAAGTTGGGATTAATGCAGACAGGATAACGTGTAAGGAGGTAAGTAGGAAACTTGTGGGGCCTCTCAGGTGACTCTTGAATTTCCAAAGAAATGGATATGAACTCTCCTTTAGTTACACTGTCTACAATGTCCCTGTGACGTCTGGAGATGTAGACAAAACGAGAAGTGACTGCAGACATCTTGACCTCCGCTTGGGTGCAGTCAAAGTGAAAAGTGCGGTTGACCTCAGACAACCATCGAAGTTTGATGTCCACAGTTGGGTTGTCTTTTTAATAAAAGTTTGATGTAGTCAGCCCTGGGCACGAACGCCAGAGGCACAGAGGCAGGAAGCAACGGCAAAACTTGGGGAGATTGAACCAGCTACGGGAGGCGAGGAGTGATGGATCTAAGGGCTGTTGCCCTCTGCAAAGGATCAGAAGTCTCCTGCCACTTGGAGGATATGGTAGCAGGGGATGAAGGCTCACTGTTGCTGTCTGAGGTGTTATGCACGGGGTGCTTGGCAGAGGAAGATGCCTGGCCGACAAGGTGAGGTGCGTCAGGTACAGATAATTCTGGTTCCGTAGCTACTTCCCCAGCTAGCGAGACATTGCTACTACTTTGTGGTAGCCGTGGCCAGTCACTCTGAGTCATTTCATCCTCGTCACTCAGCGCCTGGTCAGCTTCAAGGTCTTCGAGGGTGCCAGGGCCCGAGTACTCCATGCTGCACACTTAAGCAGGTAGCAGGGTGAGCGGGACGTCAGCTTCACCAGCACGACAGAACAGACCAATGGTAGCAGGGGAAATGGAGTGACTTGTCCATGACGTCACACAGGTCATACTGCGCATGCACAGAAACGAGAAAACCTGACTGGGGGGCCCCGTCTGCCATACTGAATTTCCCCCCCCAAACTACGGGTTAAGTCCAAACACCAGAAAATCACAAGCAATGGTGAAGTGAGCACTAGACCTTTATGTTGCTCCCTGCAACTACAGAGGGATGTTGGAAGGCAAGGACCAGCAGAAAAACCAGGAACATGAGCTGCACACAGCAATGATTTATGTCTGGCCCTCTGGTGGCGAAATCCCATATACTGAGTGAGGCTATGGGTGTGTTCGTTGATGGGTGATGTGTAGATGGTTGGGTGGGCAGTTGGAAAATAGGCCAATGGGAGCAGGTTATTTGGGCAAATATGTCTGAGATGGCAATAGGTCAGCCTGTGGAAAATAGGACTCATAAGCGTTATTACTGGGGAATCTTGCCGAAGTATATAGGTCCACTGGGTTATAGTATTACCATAGTGTAATACATCCATGGTTAAAGTCTTAAGAGGTCCATGTATATATGGGGGATAAATGTCCTTGTGGGAGAAGAAGTCCAGGGGGAAAATAGGCTCATTATGGAAAATATATCCATGAGTGTATATGGCCATTTAGGAAACCTGAAACCATGGAGAGATCAAAGTTTCTAAGCGGAAAATTTGTCAATGGGGAGAATTTTCATCTGTGGGATGAAATGGGTGAAGTAGTATTATCAGTTGGCTGGAAAAAGTTGTGATATTCTGGCACATCCTTGACATATGGCGAGAACTGTCTGGGTTTATAATTATTAACCCAGAGGAAAGTGGGCATGAAGAAAACCATCCCTTGTAGTATGGCTTATAACCACATATTGATATGGTGTTTACAGAGAAGATGCAGGAATCTCCCTCAGGCTTGGGTCTTCCTCAGGTTTATCTTTGTGTAAAAATATTGAATTCTCACAATGAAGAAGAATAAATCTATGGGAATTTACAGGTATAATTCTTCCATTTGACTAAGTCAGGGATGTGGGAAGTTATTAGATCAGTACGACTAACCAGTGTCCAAAATTTTCACCCAATCGTTTCATACGTAGTAATATTCTTGAATCAATTGACGAAAGTTGTTGATTTGTTTAACTTCTGTATGCGAAAGCTTTCTCTTCAGAGAGAGAGAGTTTGGTTGTAGCAAGAATGAACCAAAGAGTGTATGACTGAAGTGAACAGTTAAAAAATTGGTAATATTATGTGGATGGTACCGCTTGTGGGATGGAGCAGGTAATTATGAAGGCACCGCTACGTATCATATCCATTTCTTAAGGCACGCTGATAATAATTTTCCTGTTTTTCTTACTCTCCTTCTTGTTGTTTCAGGAGCCTAACAATCTCGTTTAGAGAAGTAACGTAAAACTTAAACCATTTCTCTGCAATGCCATTTTCTAATCTTACTCTTGCTAAATTACTACAGTTTTGTTCATTTTATGAGAACCGTTTCGAACTGGAAAGATGAGATGAAACCGTCACTAAACACCTTAATGCTAAATATCCTTCCTAAGTTGCATGTAATCGTCCGACAGCCGCAAAAATAAAAACCACATTGATAATCGCAGGCAAGAATTAAAGGTGATGTTGATTAATGTGTTGATGATTACGATGGAGAAGAGTGTCGGTGATAATTTTGATAATAAATGATGATGATAATGATGCTGTGATAATTATGATGATGCTATATTGTTGGACAGGGCTGAGGGTGTGGTGGAGTCTGGTCTGTTTCACAAATGGCTGCTGTATTCTCAGCCCAACATCACTTCGTGCCTCAACACTCCCACGGTCATCACTGTCACCGCCGTCCTCTCACTTAGTAACTTATGGGTATGTAAAAGGATTGCTTCACTGACAGAGGTCTTTTAGTCCTGCACATTGTATTTGGCAATACCAATTGCAGTTACAAGTTATAACGTCACACACAGTACGTCCGCCGCACGACAGAGGATGACTTGCACTTTTTCACCGAGTCGAAACGAATCACTCGGCCACCGCACGAGCCTCGCACCACACAATAGCCGCTCGACGGTCATACGACACCCATTCGACACCCACTTGACACACAAGCTGCTCACACGGTACTAACACGATCGTGAGACAATAAATCGTTTAACGGCCAGTATTCTTGCTCAACTCTGGCACGATTTTAACACGATAACAGCACAGTAAGTACGTATTTGGTCGTTAGCTGTACGACATCTTCATGATGTGCCCATTGTCGTACACGACATACGCACGATTGTGAAACGATCACTACAACCATAGTATGACACACACGACTGCCATATGACCAACATCAGCCCTATATACATATATATATAGGGGGAGGGTCATCCACCCACTTCATTCTACTGCCTGAGCTACTACAGACAACATGGAGGCCAACATGGGCATCCTTAACCAACTTGCCACCAACATGACAGACGACGAAGCTTTTGAAGCCCAATTCAACAACAACAAGATGCTGATAAGCAACTTGAAACTTCAGCTATGTTACACCATCCTACGGGACAAGAAAAGACCATGCAAGCCATGTAGTTGTTTTGTAAGGGATTGGATCACTGAAAGACCCCAGCATGGCCACTGTGATACTTTGATGAAGACCCTCCTGGACACCGACAAGCCCACCTACAAGTACTACCTGAGGATGGACGAGGAGCTCTTCAATGAGATACTTAAGCGGCTCACACCGAGGATCGCCAAGAAGGACACAATCCGGAGGAAGGCCCTGGAGTCCGGTCTACGTCTGGCCATGACACTCTGCTTTCTGGCCACAGGAGAGGCATACAAGAGCCTGTGCCTCAATTTCAGAGTGGCCCCCAGCACCTTGTCACTTGTCGTCCAGGAAACCTGTGAGGCCATCATCGAGGAGTTCATGGAGGAGGTCATCGTGTGCCTGACGACACCGCAGGAGTGGAAGGAGGTTTCCAGGGGATTCTCGGACACCTGAAATATTCATCACACCGTAGGGATTACGGCAAGCACATTGCAATGCAAGCCCCTGCCAACATGGGATCCCTTTACTACAACTATAAAGGGTTCCATTCCATCATTCTGCTAGCACTGGTGGACTCGAAGTACAAGTTCATGTACGTCGACGTGGGAGCCAATGGGTCAGCCTCGGATGCTGGAATTTTCCAGGTGACTGACCTCAGGAAGGAGCTTGGGGACGACACTGCTGAACTGCCACCCAGAGAGCCACTGCCTGGGGGTGATGTGCCAGTGCCCTACTTCATTGTGGGTGACCATGCCTTCCCAATGAGAGAGTGGCTGCAGAAACCATACCCCCACCGAGGAGTACAGAAGAAACAGTAAACCTACAACTACTGTCAGTTGACAGTCAGGAGGGTTGTCGAGAACACCTTTGGGATCCTGGCCAATCGCTCCCGGTGCCTCCTCACGACCCTGAACCTACACCCTACCACTGTAGAGAAGGTGGTCCTCGCCAGCTGCATTCTCCACAACATACTGATAGAAAGATGCCCTGGAACGAACGTACTACCTGATGGTGTGCATGACGTGAACGAGACGCATGGAGACTGGAGGAAGAACCCCCTACATGGACTCGAGTCACACCATCGACAAACGGGACCAGAACCTGCCAAGGCTGTGAGGGACTACCTCATGGACTACTACAGCCGACCAGAGAACATGCTGCCATGGCAGGAGCCAGTCGACTAATCACAAAGCAAAAATAATCTAACAGAAAATAACCATGACCCTGTATTCAATACTGTATCTTTAACATTTTAACGTCCCATTGAGAATTGCATTTTTTCCTGATTGCAAAACTTATGTGCTGTCAGACATCATTTGAATATCACGCTTTAAGATATTGTTAAAGTATTTTCTTATTTGTATATATTTGTCACTTTTCAGTTCTCAATGACTTCTTTTAAGTTCAATATATCCATAAAAATTAACTTGTAGTCTCATTTACTTGCATAATATTGTAATGTTTCCATAATAATTTTTATTCTTATTTAGTATTCTCTAATATAGTAACATTTTCTAATCTATTTTGTAATCTCATTTATACTTCAAATATAATTTTAATGTTTCAATAAATAGTTTTTTAATTGTATAATATTGTAACTTTTTCCATTATGTTTTGTATTCTCATTTATACTTCAGTTATAATATCAATGTTTCAATAAATATTATTGTTATTGCCCAATGGATGTTTTCTCCTATACAGTTCTCCCTTGCTATTCAATCCCCCACTATTCAATATTTCACTCTTACAATTGATCTTTTTTTATACCCATTGCATTTAATACGATTTTGGTCACTTGTTTCGTATAGGGTCGACCTCCAGAATGGGGTCCCTCATGCCCACATACTTCTTCGTCTCGTGACCTCTGTCACTTTGTATCACTTTGTAGGTCATCCTTCTCTTCTTGCTCCTTTTTCTCTTCTCTTTTCTTGCCAACGCTTCACTTCTACTTCCTTACTTTGTCTTCTTTTAATGTTCATATGCTCTCTTGTCTTTTCTTCCAACACTGTGTTGAGGTCCGGGTGTGGGTGAGACGGGGCCTTCAATCAAGACCCCCTCCCACCCGTGTCTGTTTTCACGCTATGTTCAGGTCCGTTTGTGGCTGAGCTGAAGGGGCTTTCACCATCCTAAATCTCCACGAGTCTCAGACCTCTGTGAGTCACCGACCGCCATGTCATACAGTGAACTCTCACATTTGGCGAGTTTTTATTTGGCGAATTCACTTTTGGCGATGAGATGGGATTGTACACAACACTCTAATTTGGGGACAGAACTCTCACATTTGGCAAGTTGTTTATAATGAAAATATTCATCATTCATTCATTGCCAGATGCCATGTATCGCAAACGGGGTGGCCAAGGGCTTAGGGTTAATTGTTTTACAGGGAGGGGCACTAATCCTCCACCAACCCCACTTGACACGTAGGGATGCCAACAGCATCTGGTGTTCCCAGGCGGTCACCCATCCAAGTACTAACCAGACCCAACGTTGCTTAATAATAAAAGTATACTTTATGCCAATTAATTTCAAGTTTTTTTTTATTAATCTGAATTAATTTCAACAAAATTTAGTTTGTATTGTGAAATTCAAGTCTCGTTTTCTCAAACCTCTTGAAGTAGCCAGATTGTGCTACAAGTAGCGAATTGGGCTACTTTTGGAAGCCCTATGCTACTAAATTTTGAATTTCGCTATATATATATATATATATATATATATATATATATAATTATATACTGTACATAATTATGTTGGGCTACTTTATACCGAAATTCGCTACATTTGAGGCCTGTTTCCACTACTTTTGGTCACAAGACTCTGGCAACCCAGGTTCCAAGACATCTTTGTTTACACTTCTCTGCCAGGCACCATTACGTGCAGTACACTTCTCAGCTAACCACCATTACGTGTGCAGCATTTTGTCTGTGTTTTATTGTGATTCATACCTGTGCTAAAGACCTGACAACACATAATGGCTAATGAAACACAGAAATGTTGAATGGGTGACCTTGGCGGACCACCAACTAAGGCATCCACGCACCATACACCACATGTACATGAAGCCCATTATTTTATTCTCTTATGTGAGTTTTTCTGTTATGTATTGTTTCTTGGCTAAAATAAAAAATTGATTCATGTCATGTGTGTTTATCACATGATTTACACCCAGTTATGTTATAGGTGGAAAATCAGTCCAGTCATGCATGCTCAGAACCAATTTATTTTTTTCCCATTAGTTATTCAGTTCAGATTTGGTGAATTCCTGTTTGGCGAGTTTTTTTTTTGCACCTATTACTCGCCAAATGTGAGAGTTCACTGTACGTAAATTTTACCGCTCCATAAAAACAATTTGTCAGGAAAAAACTCCGTGCCATACAAACCGTGCGTCACAGGAGAGACGAGAGGAGTGAGTTGGCCTGTATTAATTTACCTTTGTTTTTGTAACCACTAAATGTTTAGTTTTTATTATGAAATTTGTAATATTCTTTTATTTCATTTGATGCCTTTCAAAATAACTTTCTATGTATACTACGTACAATAAAAATTAAATAATATTGGAAGGATATAGAAAATTTGCTAGTAGAAAATCTGTTAACATTTATTTGTATTTATTTATAAACATATTATTTATTTATGAAAATATAACCTGACATTGCTGAAATTGTTGCACCTGGCAGAGGAGGCCACATGAGACTTCTAAAAAAAAAGAAAAAAAAATGAAATTGTAGCACCTGACAAAGAGGGCCATATGGAACTAAAAAAAAAAAAATACTGAAACAATAGCACCTGGCAAAGAAGGCAATAGAGCACTTAAAAAATAAACAAAAAACTGAAATTGTGGCACCTGACAAAGATGGCCATATGGGAACTGTAAAAAAACAAAAATACTGAAATAGAAGCAGCTGGCAAAGAAGGCAATAGGGCACTTAAAAAAAAAAAATGAAATTGTAGCACCTGACAGAGAAGGCCATATGGAACTGTAAGAAAAGAATTACTGCAACAGTAGCACCTGGCAAAGAAGGCAATAGGGCACTTTAAGTTATAGCACCTGTCAATGAAGGAGATATGGATGGATGTTCTTAAACACCAAAGTTATCTATGTCTCCTATGTACCGCTCCAGGTTAATGTCAGATATCCTTGGGGTCACGGGATGGAGTACCTTATCCAATACTGCCCTCACCTCAGGTCTCCCGCAGGTTGGGGTGCTTGAATTCCAGGACCTCGGTGTACCTGGTACAGTGATTTGTTTACCACCATTGGTAAACAGATGGTCCTGCGACAGAAAGTGGCTCGTAATGAAGTGTGGTGGCATGTTGAGGTTGTTGTGGATGCTGCGTTGGAACTGGCCGAGGAGAGTCAAGGGTGATGATCCTAGGCATGGGTCCAGTCTCATTTGTGTAACTTGTAAATCCTTGGACCATCTTGAAGAGCTCAGTCCAATATTGGTCCTGGACTCTTTCGCTCCAAACCCAGCGCACTTGATGCAGCATATTGGTGGATGTGCTTGAGTTGCACCTGATGCTGGTTTTCCGGGAGGTGTGCTGCCTTCCACTGCTCCAAGGCTGCCGCATGACGTTCTTCCGCCTGATGCAGCTGTGTATGAAAGATACAATCACCTCCAGAAGTGATGGTAAAAAAAAAAAAAAAAAAAAATTAATAGAAAACTGTGCCATCACTTCTGGAGGTGACTGTACATGAAAAAGAACAATACATAAGACTAACTGTAAGAACTGTAAGTATAATGATCAAGTTTATTAAAATTCTGGACATGTTATCTTATTTCGTAATAGCCACACCTTTAAACAATTATATATTGTGTAGTTTCATTTTGTGTGTGTATTTGGAATTGTGTGCATCTGTGTGTTTCCTTGTGTGTGTCAGAGAGATTGGGAATAATGTTTAGTTTTTTTAATGAACAGTCTGGAAAAACATACCGTTTCCAACAAGTCTTTTTTGTGCACTTTCATTTCCCTCTGTCACTTGGAGGTGCTTGTTGACTGCTGTGAAGGGCATCTCGTGAGGCCAGACGTCCCCGGCTGCGATTTGTCGGGGTCGTCCACCACTGCCACCTCCTCCTTCTGATGCACCTGGCTGTTGCTGTTGCTGTCCGTTTGGCTGCCCTCCTCTCTGCCCGCAGTGTCCACACAGGCCTGGTAGACCTGCATGGGAGTAGCATATTAAGTTGATTAGAGAATATATATATATATGGAGCCTCTGTGGTACAGTGGTAGAGTGTGCGTTTCGTACACGGGCGAACCAGGGTTTGCTCCCCGCCAGGGTAATAAACTTTGGGAGTGTTCACCAGGCCACATACTGCATTGGCGGACACAAGGGGTGCTGTGGTTGAACCAGTGTCACTTACTATAAAGTATGCTTGCACCCAGTCAGCTTGAGTGGGCTGATTACACTTGGTTCAGACTACACACATTCAAAGCCACGCCAACACTACAATTACACTTACAAGCACTTTTCACCTTACATACAATCGCTACCAGACAGCCTAAGCCATATGGTAGAGATCCATTGGCTGTATCGTTCCAACTTCAGTCGGGATAGGCCGGTCCTACAGTGGATACTCAAACGGCTGATGATGATGATGATGATGAAGATATATATATATGTATGTATATAAATAGAGAGAGAGAGAGAGAAGAATTGAATAAAGTTTTTAACGCACTGACCATTGAGACAGCCCAGAACAGGGCTGCCTGTGGTAAATGACAAAGTAGATTTAAAATAAAATTAATAAATAAAAAATAAAAGGATATGTATTGCAAAATACCTTGCTTTTCCTGATGCAACACCTGACGATGTGGGGTAGGAGGAAAGAGAAGGCTTCTTTAATCCATATCTTCCTCTCTGTCAGCACCTTCGCCCCCTGGCCAGACCTCAACTGAATGAGTTTAGCGAACCTTGTTCGCATGCTTTCAAGCTATTTATGGAGACATTCTTCTGATAATTTGTATAAAATGCATTACTCTAGAGGTATAAAATGGATAGTACTGTACACGACAGAAACATTAGTCAAACCATTGAATATTATATATCAAGGTCCTTCACTTTACATAGTCATCAATTATATATATTAAATCATTACCCCTTCTGTACATGTTCAAACATCTTAATCTCTGGCTGCACCCCACTACATATAAATTTGGCACTTCACAAAAATAATATATAATAATCGAACAGTCCACGTACGAACAGTCAAACGAAGCACATTACTTACTGTATATCAATTTGATAAATTTGTGGAAGACAATACTCATACAACACACATGGCATATGTACCCCCTCCACAATATGTCTACCCCTGATGTATATATGTTCCCCCCCAATGCATACATGCCCCCACTAAATTTGCTAGGTCAGCATGCTTTCCCACGCCTGAAGACGGAGTTATTGCATCAGTTGATATCAGACAGCCGAGAAGGGCAGACTATTTTACTGTGAGCTTGTAATAAACTCCTTATCTAGCTGTTTGTACACGGAGTTTCTATCACCAAAGTATTGCAAGTTACATTTGGTAGCAGCGGTGTTTCGAACCATCACATTCTGACCGCCTCCTTGGATTTTTTGTGATACAACCAGATACACGACGACTCGCATCTGCCAGCCTCGCCCCTCCTCCGTGCCTCTATACCTTGGCTGTGCTTTTCGAGTGTACCATTTTTCTCACCAGTGCTCACCTCTCAAACAACCGCACCCATACGCCTTGTTCCTGACCGCACGTGTCACCGTCGCCGACCTACACACCTGTTGCACCTGTTCCCAGCACCTGTTCCGAACTCATCATGGCTCCTGCCCCCACGGTGCCACTTATCACTGTCTGCCCACTGCCTGCCCACCACCATTCCCTGCATTTGCAACTCACCAGCTCTACACCTGCCATGCGCCGACATTTGCCCTCCCCACCCACCACCGGCCTCCGCCGTCGCCCGCATCTGGTCTGCATTACGGAGCCTCCTAGGACCGCCACTCCCTGCCGGTGATTCATTGCGGCGTCTCTTCTCCTCTCCGCCCAGCTGTCTCTCCACCGCCGCCCCGCCCCGCCCCGTCCCGTCGCCCCGCCCCGCCCCAGCCCAGCTACGCCCAGCCACCCTGCACGTCATACATCTCGACACTCCCGTTTCTACTGTGTAACTATAGTATATCTTTCCTTTCTATAGAGATTATCCTCGATTTTCTCTACAGATTGGTTATTGTAAATATTCCATCTCATTTCCATTACCCCGTTTTCATCTTCACCTACGTTATTTATACTCCATCTCATCCTTCGCATTTTATTTAAACCATCCATGCCCACACCTTCATTCATTTTCACACCTCGTGTATTCCGTTCTCTCATTGTTATTTATACATTTCCACCTACGTATCCATCTTCATCCTTTCATCTTCCATTGCCGCATTAAATGTCATACTTTCCACGTCAACCGCTTACCACCAGCCCTCTTGACCCAGAAACATCACCTGCTCATACCCCGTCTGCCGACTCTAACACAATCACTCATTTACGAAGTGGCAAAGAGTACCACCGCCCTGTACCTGAGACTCCCGTTTCACTTCCCGCAGAATCACTTACTACCCGTCCTACCCTCGTAAATCCAGATACCTCCTCCTCTACTCCTGCCTCTACACTCCCTTCTTCTTCCTCTACTCCTTCCCCTGTCGTTCCCTCTCCTGCCTCCCTTCATACCCCGTCTTGCTCGCCCTTAACTGCCACTACCTTCTCTCTCTCCCACACCTCTCCTGCCGCCACTTCTACACTTCCAGCCATGGCCAACCCTCCACAGTCTATCTCGACGATGCCAATCGTCCCAAATTTACCGGCCAGGACCCAACTTGGTCTGTCTATGATTTCCTCAGAGAAGTCGAAACAGAAATAAACAATAGACAAATTACCGAGGAATCGCTCAAAGTAGCTTACCTCCTCGGTCGCTTGCACCACGGTAAATCAGACACGGATCAGCGATCCGTGCAGGACATTTCGATAGCATTCGTACCTTTGCTGATTTTCGTACGGAACTCATCAGCCTTTGTTGCCAGCATTCAAATACCACGTCTCTCATGGGATTCATTAATCTCCTAAACCAAATAGATGAGGACTTGCGCGTCCCAGCGCAATATGCCAAGCTCCGCGAACCTGCCACCACCATGAAAGCAACTAGTAGCGAGATGCTGCAATTACTGGTAGGCACGAAATGGTTAGAAGACAAGAATGGCTTTCCAATGCTTTCACTCACCAACTTTATTGACTTACTTGGTTACCTCAGATTCCTTCACTGGCTTACTCCTAAACAGCGAGAGCTAGCCTTGGAAATCGGTTTCAATCCAGGAGATAAAATTATTCAGGTCACTAAAGCCATTCATGAAAGAACAGGTTCGAACTACACGCGTCAGGGCACCACCCAACCCTTGGCCTCCTCAGTCTGTCACACCTCCACTACCCCAGACCAATCTCGCTCCCGTCCCACCACACGCGGCAGACCTGCCACACATCACTCTTCTACTGCAGGTCGTGATCAATCTAGCGCCCGACGAAACAGAGAATCTTCGATTCTTTGCTGGTACTGTGGTCATCCTGGACATCGAGCATCCAGTTGCGACCGTACATACAGACGTCCTCACTCCCAAACCAGACAGCGTACGCCTTCCCGCTCACGTCGTCCACACTGCAAATACCACAAATCAAGCACGACTCACACCACTGAAGAATGTCATTACCTCAACCGCCCACAGTCAGGGGAAGCGCCGCGCCCATATTGGACCAATATCACGTAGAACCAGAAACCCAACTCCCCATCTGCCATGTAGGTCCCATAACATCCTCGGGTTTAGTCATTCTCGGAAGCAGTCATGACATACCAACATCATTCTTCTTGGACACAGGATCTATAGTAAATCTCATCTCCGAAAATTCCTTACAAATTATTCATCGACATCACAACCACGTCAGTTTCCTAGAACCACCAGACATTCGCCTATGTGGTGTTAACGGCTCAGAGTTTAAGGTTAAGGGAAGAGTCACCCTTGAAGTCAAACTCCACAGAGATTTGCCC
Organism: Coenobita brevimanus; assembly: GCF_032717465.1. Lineage (NCBI taxonomy): Eukaryota > Metazoa > Arthropoda > Malacostraca > Decapoda > Coenobitidae > Coenobita > Coenobita brevimanus. The sequence goes on along the minus strand of NC_136961.1, from coordinate 35,288,797 downwards.
CCTATCCTCATTGAATTTCATGTCACTAATGACTTGCAGTATCCCGCAGATGCCCTTATTGGTTTCTCCACCATGGCACAATATTCCATTGCATTATTACCTGCTTGTCGTAGTATAGACATTTCTGGATTCCCGCTTTCCACTATGGAATGTCCCCGTCCTGTTCTTACGATCAAATCAGTCCTTCAATTACCTCTGTCCCTATCACTACCAAAAAGTCCAACCCAGCCCAAACCACCACTATCATCATCTGAGAATACAGAGATCATTCCTTTACTGACTGCGAGCAAGGACATAAATTCCTCAATGTCTTCTGATACATCATCTCAGCCTTCGAACATGGCTCTTACATCCTCTCCCGACAACACTATCGCTGACTCAGAAATGTCTCAGTTACCTACCTCACACAGTCTGAATGATCTTCTTCAACACGCAGAGACGAAACGTGCAGTAACGAATACGTGCACACTTTTGTTACCGCATGAGTTCACCAAAGTCTCTGTTTGTGTTGCCGGTGCGAAAGAATGAGTGGATGTACTAACCCTACCTGAGACGTGTTGTGTGAATGGCTTGACTTATGAGTCAGCGTGGTGTACAGTCTTAGAGGACAGTTTATGCTACCTGTACTTGCTCAATGTCACAAATGCTCCACTAAAACTTAAAAGTGGTGTAAAGATTGGAGACTTCCTAGTATACTCAGCGGCCGTAAAGGTGTGCCAGGATTCCTCAATTCCTACTATTCAGACTGATGATACGCCAATCGGTGTATGTACTATTAACTCTACGGGATCTGCGCCGACGCATTCACCAGATATGCTCTCACATCTCACTTGGACAGATTTCCCAGAAAATACGCCTCAACTCCTCGACCTTCTGACCTCGTACAGAAACGTGGTTGCCTTACCCAGTGAACCGATGGGTAGAACAGACCTTGTCAAACATACGATTGAACTACTCCCAGGAACTCAGCCGATTTACATACCAGCGTATCGATTGCCTCACACCCAGAGAAAGCAAACAGATCAAATGGTACAGAACATGTTAGACCAGGACATTATTGAACCCTCCATCAGTCCATGGAATAGCCCACTTTTCTTAGTACCAAAGAAGGACGGCAACTTTAGACCAGTAGTCGACTATCGTAAGGTCAATTCTGTCACCGTTCCAGACCGTTTCCCGTTACCTGTCCTCACTGATTTGCTAGAATCCCTTGGTGAAAATAACGTAGTCTTTTCATCTTTAGACCTCCTCAGCGGGTACTGGCAGGTCGAAATGGAAGAGTCCTCTCGCCCAGTCACAGCCTTTAGCACCCCTTCCGGACATTTTCAGTTTAAGAGACTCCCTTTTGGTCTGAGAAATGCTCCTTCCGTGTTCATGTGACTTATCCATTCAGTCTTCAGCGGTATGATGGGACACTCTCTTTTTGCTTACTTAGATGATATCATTGTTGTGAGTAAATCCATCCCTGATCATTTTACCAAACTCCAGCAAGTCTTTGAACGCCTCCAGCTCGCAGGCCTGAAAATCAATCTCAGTAAATGTGACTTCCTGCGAAAGAAAATCAAATTCCTAGGCCATGTCGTAGATGCACAAGGCATTCATACTAATGAGGATAAAACTAAGACGATCATTAACTTCCCAGAACCTACCACTACCGACGCTGTACGAAGTTTCCTGGGCCTCAGTGGCTATTATCGTCGCTACATCCGGAGTTATGCACAGATCGCCGCTCCTCTGACCCACTTACTCAAGCAGAATGTGCCCTTTGTTTGGACTAACGACCAGTCACAGGCTTTCCAAAAGCTAAAGACAGATCTTGTAAATGCCCCTATTCTAGCGTTCCCTGATTATACCACACCCTTCCTTCTCTGCACAGACGCCTCAGGCACTAGACTTGGTGCCGTTTTGATGCAACTCGATGAAGCATCAAGGAAGCGTGTAATACCGTATGCTAGTCGCACCCTTACAACCGCTGAACGTAACTACAGTGTCACAGATCTCGAAGCGCTAGCGGTAATCTGGTCCTTGAAACATTTCAGAGATTTAGTCTATGGTTATCCAGTGCATGTCCAAACAGACCACCTTCCACTATGTAATTTGTTCAAGAATCGCAACCTAACAGGCAGGTTAGCTAGATGGTCTGTCATCATCCAGGACTTTAATCCCACTTTTCAATATGTACCAGGCAAGTTGAATCTTAGTCGCAGACGCACTCTCATGTCACGTAGCAGCAGCTATAACATCACTGCAGCCTGAAGTAACTGAAAATACTACACTAACGTCAGAAGTTGTTCGAAACTTTCAACGCCAAGACCCCATGTGGTCCAAAGTCATTTATTTCCTAGAATCTGGCGATGCCTTGACTTTACCTACTCTGCCAGTATCACTAGATGAGTTCATGCTAGATGATGATCTCTTGTACAGGAAAACACTGCTAACAGGCAAAGATATGCCCAATCGCGAAGTACGCCAACTTGTTGTCCCCACTGCCCTGATGCCAAAGGTTCTTCATATTGTTCATAATACTCCTCAAGCTTCCCATCCAGGTAAAGACCGATGCTTGCACCAAGCACGTCTCAAATACTATTGGCCAACCATGCGCCGCGATATCAATGCCCACTGTGACTCTTGCCTCTCCTGCCAGAGCCACAAAGGATCAACCGGCTTACCAGCACCTCTCTTACAATACCCAATCCCATCACGACCATGGGAAACCATCTCAATCGATCTCTTAAAACTACCTCTCACAGAATCTGGCGCTGAGTACTTGTTCGTAGCGGTCGACCACTTCTCCCGCTACTGTGTCCTCGTACCCCTCTCCGACAAGACCGCGAAGAGCGTTGCACGTGCCCTTGTAGATCAAGCAATTTGCCCGTTCAGTACCCCTCATACCATTCTTACTGACAACGGTACAGAATTCAACAATAGCCTTCTCGATGAGATCTGTTGCCACTTTCATATCAGTAAGTGCAATGTCGTGCCTAACCATCCGGCTTCCAATGGCCTTGTAGAATGCCACAACCGAAAAATCTTAGAGTGCCTCAGACATCTAGGCTCCCATAGTTCGTCCTGGGATGACTGGATTCCCCAAGTGGCATCTTCCATCAATAGCTCCATCAATGCATCCACTGCTGAATCTCCCTTCTTCGTCCTCTTTGGTTTTGACAAGGACCTCCCATACTCTCTCTTATCCTCAAAGCCAGAACCCATCTACAACATGGATGATTATGTTAAACTAAAATTGGCCAACTTCCAGACAATCCACCAGTATGTCCAATCCACTTTGGCTTCCTCTCAGGAGGACATGCTGCAGCGCCAACATAAGTCCGCCTCTCCTATCACTATCAATGTAGGCGATCTTGTCTTTGCTCATTCCCATACGCGTTCCTCCAAGTTGGATGACAAATTTACAGGGCCCCACCGAGTCCTCACTCAACAAGGCAACAAATTTCACCTCCAGGACCTATCCACTCAGGACACCAGATGGGTCCACGTCGATGACTTAAAGCGAGCACCCCGTGGCCTCGTGTTGGAAGAGTCACTTCCACAACCTCCTGCCCCCTCTTCCCCTCCTCCCATCCCTCAGTCTACTTTGTCTCCACCTATCCCTCAGTCTCCTTCATCTCCATCTCCACCTGCTCATTCATCAACCAATCAATATCGGTCCAAACTGCGCTCTGCCCATCAACCTCTTCACGACCTCCCCCATTAACTCTACCCTGATTTTCTAGGTACGATGTTAGCGATTTCCCTGCTGGCAGTGCTGACCCTCCTGGGGTCTGGGTCAGGTCATGACGATGGTGGAGTACGTCCCGGGGCCTTGGTCGGCTCGGGAGGCGAGGTAATGCTTATCGACGACATCGCCTCTTTGCGCTACGATCTTGCGCCCCTGGCCGACGTAGCCGTTGCCCTACCTGCCTACGCGCACCAGCTCCACGGAATCAGGAACCATCTCACGGCCCTCATGGGGACACACAACCCGAATGAGTATCTCTATAACCTTTTCCTCCCACTCTCCTGGCAATTGCAATACATAAGTAACAGATTCACTGAGCTCAATGACACATTTACCATTCAGACACCCGTGGGTCGTTCTCGTGTGAAACGAGGTCTCTTCGACTTCGGCAGTGAGATTCTGAGTGGCTTGTTTGGCGTTGCTACAGCCCGTGACATTTCTGGCTTCAAATCTGATCTCACTCATTTAGCTTCAGCCCTAGAATCACAACGCCGAGTCATTAAAATCCAACACAGTATGTTACAGAAGCTCACAAACCAACTCAATGAAGTCACGTCCACTCTAAACAATTTCACTGATATCTTACAACACCACCTTTCAGATCTCAACGTTATCTCAGTTCTTCTACCTCAAACTCAACATGGATAATCTCCAACTGGCCGTTGACTCTCTCCTGTCTCAAGTCTCTACCTTGGTTCGTATCCTGGTCGATGCTATCAACGGACGTGTCACTGCCGACTTAGTACCTGTCTCAGCTCTCCGTTCTGTCCTGGGATGGGCTCACTCCACCTTCGGTCTCTCCCCAGTCCTCCCTTACTCCTCCCTTGAATATTATTATCCTGTTCTCGAAGCCACTCTTACTACATACATCGTCGTCCATATTCCTCTCCGTTCTGCCATAACCTTTAGCCTTTTCCACACCATTCCCTTCCCTTTCTGCCTCAACAACTTGTTACAGGTATCTGTTCCTTCAGAATATTTCCTCCTCTCCCATGATCATCTTTCCGTTGCCTTCCTTTCTTCCACAGACCTCCAGCAATGTTCCTCCCTTACTCCGACCTCTCGTCTCTGTGCTGCCCACCTTTTCGCTATCTTCCCTAGCAGTGCTACACCCTGTGAGTCTGCTTTAGTTCGCAACCATTCCATCTACTCGGCCTGTTCTTTTGTCCCAGCTCTTGACCTCCCGGTCCACCATGCTCACCTCAACCATGTCCAGTCCTTCTTCTTTGCTGTTCCCATCTCTGTCACAATCATGTGTCCTGGTTCTTCCGTTCGCTCCGTCCCCGCTAGTGGTCTCTACAAAGCACCTGACTATTGTACCGTCAAATCAGAGTCCGTCATCACTTCCGCCAATCGCTATCACCAAGCTGTTCGTAAACACTCCTATGACATCTTTCAACTAATCGACATGCCTTCAACCCTACCATCTGCCAACATTACCATCACCTCCCCTCACTTGCGCATGCTCACCTTCCTCAATGACAGTGATTTCATTTTGGATCAATTTTCTCTGGCCTTCAGCTGTTCATGGGTTCATCCAACAGTTGTGTTTCCCCCTGTGGTTATCGCTTTCATAGGTTTTCTACTCATCATCTGTGCAGTGCATTGTTGTGTCAGAAAAATGGAACGTCGACTCCAGGAAATCAGAGTCGCTACAGGCATAGTACACCCTACACATGAGGTAGAAACTCCCCGTACTTAGTGCCCTCACATTCAGTGACTACCATTGCCATCTAACCATTCACCAAACTGTGAACAGCACTCTGCCTACTAGAAAATGATGGTATTTCTTTCATACATTACTGAGTGACAGTGTATCCTACAGAAAATACAAAAAAAAAAAAAAAAAATTGAAGGAAGAACAACAATAGAACTCTCATCTCTACTCCTTGTTTATCATGTATCAACCTATTATTGTGTAATTCCCATTATGTTTATATATACCTTCGACCCTTACTGGATTTGTACCTATTAATCCTTGTATATCTTATCTGTATATATCCTTCTAATTCCCTCCCCTCAACATGGCCATGTCTCTCCTACTGCCCCTGTATCATACTTATCCCTTGTACAAACCTCCCCGGTCCTGCCTTACTACTATAATCACCCACCATTTAACTCCTGGTGTCAGGAGACACCATCTCAGCTACCCGGGGGAGTAGTGTACCCCCTCCACAATATGTCTACCCCCGATGTATATATGTCCCCCCCCCCAATGCATACATGCCCCCACTAAATTTGCTAGGTCAGCATGCTTTCCCACGCCTGAAGACGGCGTTATTGCATCAGTTGATATCAGACAGCCGAGAAGGGCGGACTATTTTACTGTGAGCTTGTAATAAACTCCTTATCTAGCTGTTCGTACACGGAGTTTCTATCACCAAAGTATTGCAAGTTACACACACTACTTTATAAAGCATATTACTGAACATGATTAAACACTGTTTGATATTTTTTATCAAGGTACTTTACTTTATATAGTCAACAAATATATATATATATATATATATATATATATATATATATATAATCACTACCCCTTCTGTACGTGTTGGAACACCTTCCCACCGGCTGTATTTTCTTGTTCACCTAGGCGCAGAAGTCACTTGTCTCATTTCATTAAAAAAAAAAAAAAAATATTGCGCACTATCATAATTTGATCAATTCCATAGAACAATTAAACACTTGCTAAGGCACTGGGACATATATAAAACACTCAAAAATTATAAAGACACTCTTCACTCACCTGTTACATTTAGCTTCTCAGCCATCTCCTGGTACGTTCTCTCCTTCTTCTGCCTATCACGGTAGGATTTCAGGTTCTTGTTATAGAAGTGTTTCTGTTCCCGGTACCACTCCGCCACTTCTATTTCCTTTTCTTCCGATAATACTGAGTATGTCCTTTTGCGCTTGTTGGGAGGGTCCGTCGGTCTACCAGAAGTTGATGGGTCGATGCTGTGTGTTGACCACTGTGTTGACCTCTGAGTAGATCCCTCGTCCTCGCTGTGGTCCTCGGCTTGTACTACAGGATGTCTAACCCTGAATGATGTAGAGGTGCATGGTCTTGATACAGGAGAAGGGTCTGAGGGACGTCTTGGTGCAGGAGAAGGGTCTGAGGGACATCTTGGTGCTGGAGGAGGGCTTGAATGGCGTCTGGGGCTGTATGATGGTCTTTCAGGGTTTTCTTCAGGCAGGTGTGAAGGGATGAATTGTTGCCCAGATTCCATCTGGGTGTCACTGTCGCCTTCCTCTTCCTCTGCCTCCTCACCGGCATCGTCATCACCATCCTGAGGGTCCTGTGATGCAAATAGGTCAACTGATGCCTGTGCATCGCCTTCTCCCTCCTGCTGTGGCTTCATAACCTTCTTAAAAAGTTTCTGTCCCTTTCCCATGGTGGTTGTCGTCTCTGCTGCTGACCGAAGAGGAATACTGATTTTGACACTGTCCGAGGGTGTTTATATATGTGCAGCCACTGCCACACCGCACAATTCATCACGCCACTGTTGAGTCGTGTGAATATTGTGTGTGTCATGTGCACATCCAACAGAGCTCGTGTGCCTATCCTGTGGGCCGTGTGCAAATCGGGTGTTTGTCATGTAGCCCACCTGGCGCCATACACGACTATGGCGGTATATCCTGTAGTGATCCAGATGTTATTGTGCAGTTATCGTGTAGGTCGAGTGGCAATCGTGTCTGCCACACAAAAATCCGGTTTCACACATGCGATTACTTGTGTGGATATTGTGTTGTGATAGGACGCTGATCGTGAAGTCGAGTGTCTCTTACAGCTGTCGAGTAGCAATGTGGCTGTTGTCATATAGTGGTTGTGGATGTCGATTTTTGGGAAGATATTTATTTTGTCATTGTGTTGTCATGTTGTGATCAGATAAAGATCGTGTTGCGGTCGTGCTATTGACGTGTCGATCGAACACAGATTGGGGTCGATAAAGTTGGCCGATCACAGGATGACAACAGCAACTCCAACATGATCATAGTTTGATAACAACACTATAGTAACGCAACAAAAAATAACGTTTTTTTGCTTCACGCTGTCAGGCAAAAAATAGTGCATGGACTAATTTTTGGCCGACCACAGCGACGAATTCCGACCTGTATGACACCCCCTCGAAAAGGACAAATTGAGGCAATCTTTTTACACGATAAACTCACGATGTTAGCCGACTCGAAAAAAAAAAAATTGAAAAGATCAGCTGTGATCGGGGGCTATCGTACTATGTGTGACGCAGGCTTAAGAGTTAAATATCACTACTTGTTCATTTTTTTTTTTTTTTTCAGACTGCTACAGATTTCGGAGAACCATCCTCAAATATTTATATGTTAAATTTTAAAAATTTTACAGGGAAATGAGTACAGTATCATAAAAATGTTTGAAGAGAAGTCAGACTAACATTCTGGGCACACTTAATTATACTGCCAAATTTAATCTCTCTCTCTCTGTCTCTCTCTCTCTCACATCTACTGTATATATATATATATATATATATATATATATATATATATATATATATATATATATATATGAGCCCTTATGTTTCACGTGATTTGGGTTTATGAATTTAGCTTTCACAGAAAATCCCAAAATTTTCAAGAACTAATGTCTCACGATCAAGAATTCGTCTTTAGCGTCAATATATGGGGCGCCGGTTGGCAAGATGATTGTTACCATTTGTGAGACTTTGTGGTGCTCAGGTAGTGATCGCAACCTATCTATCTATCTATTGCCAGACGCCTCAATCCTGTTTAGGGTGGCCATTTTTTGCCTTTCCCTTCGTTCAGCTCTTGTTCTCATGTGGTCTACCTGTACTATATTATGGCTTCCTCTTCATTCACTGGAGGAGCACATAATAGTGGTGACAGTGAAATACTGAGAAGTTCAAATGATGGAGGGAAGTAGAGAAAAGACCGTCGTGAGTATCGGGTCGGTATGAAAAGGAAAAAGTATTCGGTAGAGGATAAGACGAAAATTTTTCAGGTTGGTGATCCATTTTTAATGTATCTTAATATTTTTATCATAGTCCTAGGGTTTTCAGTTATGCTGATAGCCTGGTTCGTGAGAATTATATATTAAAAGTGAGTAAAAGAGTACCTTTAGGAGGGGCTGTAGAGCCAGTCAGAATTGTTACCATTGAGTTAATACTTTTCGATTAGCGAAATTCAGGTTTTGCGCCAACCTCTTGGAACAAGTTAGACGCGAAACTTAGCTCACTATAAATATAACTATATATATATATATATATATATAAATATACCGTGCTTGACAGAAGTATGTGGCGCACGGCGCCCCCCCGAACAAAACAAACCTTTCAATTATGGAAAAAACATGTAAATAATGCATTATAATTACTTTTAATGCTTGGTAGGGTTTCCTTTGCGCCTCTTCACGGACCTGAGACGTCGCGGAAGTGAAAGGGCCAGGTTCCTCAGGTGCTGGGGTGATATACTTGCCCAGGACCCGCAAACGGCTGCTTCCAGCTTAGGCAGAGAGTTCATGTCCTTCCCTTGATAGATTCTTCTTTACGAGGTACCAGAGGTTCTCTATTGGGTTGAGGTCTGGGCTATTGACTGGCCAGTCTTTCATGAAGGAGACCTCGCAGTCACGAAGCCAGTTGGTGACAGATTTGGCTTTATGAGCAGGTGCACCATCCTGCTGAAACATCATGCACCTGTGAGCTCAAAAGACACTGGTAAATGATCACAAAGCAGCTCCAGGTAAACGTCCTAATTCACTTTGCAGTTCCTGGGAAGCACAACAAGCTTCCCCAACCCCTTACCAGAAAAACAACCCCATACCATTAGTGAATCAGGGTGTTTAACTGTGCTTTCCACGTAACGGGGGTCAAGTGGGTCACTACCCCTGCACCGGTACACTCGCCCTCCTAGATTACATGTAACGGTAAACGTTGCCTCATCAGACCACAACACTGACAACCACTGCTCCTCACCCCAGGGTAGGTACTTGTTAGCAAAGGCAAGCCTACGAAGTCGCTGGTTATGTGTAAGAAGAGGCTTTCTCACAGGCCTGTGGCTTGTGTAACCAAGTTCATGGACTCTTCAAGAAACAGTGCGCACTGAAACCTCGCCAAACACTTCCGGGTTGCTCTCCTTTATTCTCGCAGTCACACGAGGATTAGACTCCACTGCACGTTTGAGCACATTAACAGACCTCGGGGAAGTTTTCTTGGGCCTACCAGACCGTGGTTTCCTTGTATGAATGTCACCACTGTTTTCCACTCTGTAACGGGCACACCGCTTCCGCAATGTCGACCTAGCCACACAAACCAAATCACTATTTCCTTCGTGGGGTGGAGTGCCTCTTTTAGAGTAATGATCTGTGATATTATTTCATTAGACAATTCAAGGGTAGGGGCCATATTAAAGTAGCGAAAGCCAAAACACTGCGGTTCACTAAGAAAAAATAAAAAAATAAAAATAAATATGGTGCAACAAGAGAGGGAGGAGCGGCAGTTACCCCCTCTCTCTCACAGCCCGCAGGCAACTGACTACTGAATAGCAGCGTTACCAGATGCCAGTGACAGTATTATCGTACAGCCTTAGTCAAAGTTATCGTATTTTGGCTCAAATTATCGTATTCAATTGCTAAACCTAATCTTCGCGATACAAAACTATTAGTACACTTAATTCTTGACAATCAACTTGTATTAATGTTATCTAACTAAAAAAAAAAAAATCTATTATCTTGGGATTACGTGTTTCTACTGTAAAGAACGTTAATGAACTTACTGTTGTACGTGGCCCTTTTTCTACTCTATGTAGATGTCTGGAACATCATCTGGCTCCTCTCCAGCAAGAGCTGTACTAGGGTACAGCACTTTTGAATTCATATTACGCAACATAGCTCTTGATGGTGTGAAAGTTGTACAGTTGCTATTTTGGTCCCACTGCACACTCTGCATAGCTAATAACATGTCTCCAACAGTGTCGGTTTTTAGCCTGTTTCTGTCTTTACTTTTCATCCCGTTAACGTCTGAGAATATTCGTTCACAGTCAGCATTGGAATGAGGTAATGAGAGTATTGCCAGAGCAAAATTTGCCACACACTCGTATTTCGGGACTCCCTCATCATCAACCACCGTTTTTACAGTTCCCCAGAACTTTTCAGGGGAATTTTCTTTGATCATCCCCTTCTGTTGAGCCATACATGTTACTTCTTCTGGTAGATTGTCCATGCCAAGCCTCCTCCACTCATCATCCAATTTCTGAAGGGTCAGGTCATCTTGCTCAATAATTCTTGGCAGACAGCTTGCAAGGGGAACAAGACTTTGTTCCCGAACTCCTTGATGCCCGACAACATTAGCTGGGTTTAGTATGCTCAGTCGTGACAAAATTGGATCTCCAAAGTCATACCTCTTCTTCACTTGCTTGGCAGCAGTGACAAGGAATGATCTACACCCCGAGACGAAATTCTTTCATTCTTTCTCGGTCGTTGTACATTGCTACATTTTCCACTGTCCTCTTTAACACTGATGCCCCTAGGTATACTTGTTCAAGCAATAGAAATTCTCGTTCTTCATCTGGATCAACATCAGCCAGAGATCTTTTCATCACATAATCCCGGTTCATGTACATCAGCAGAATATCTTTGTATAGTTCACAGGCTTGTCCACGCAGTGAGTTATCACAACGCACTCACTTTGAAACAGTAGGTTAAATTGTGTAAATTTTTGTAACACACAATCCAAGTAACAAAAATACAGTCTGCAGTAAGGATCATGTAACATCTCATATGCTTGTGCTACTGATGTTGCATTATACTTTTTATGGTGCTGGAAGTGCAGATCAGTAAAGAACATCTGCAGAGGGCCCCACTGTTCAAGCATTCTTCTCACGACTGCGGCATATGAAAGCCAGCGGGTCCTGGAAAGTGTTAAAATGTGGTGCTTTTGTACACTAGCAAAATCCTGGAACTCTGAAAACTGAGCTAATCTCTTGGATGATAGTTTTAGGATGTTGTGAACATCGTGAACTAGCTGTTCAATACTATTGGGAAGCTCCTTACATGCCTCGGAGGCACATAAATGTGCCGAGTGACAAATGCACTTCATTAAAAATATTCCAGGACACACTTCTCTAAATCTGCTGCTAACGGAATTGTGCTGCCCCATCACTGTGCTGCAGCCATCAGAATCAAAAAATATAACATTACCAACAGGTACATTAAAATCACTCAGTGTATTCATAATTACAGAGAATATTCGTCTTCCTGTTGCACCCTCAACAGTTCCTTCTGGATCTTCAGCTGTAAATATCGGTACCAGACTCCAAAATTTGCTTACTACTTCTCGTGAATCTGCAAATCGTACCACTACACACAAATTCTGAGGAGTTGAAATGTCCGTTGATTCATCAACCATAATGCTGAACTTTGTATTCCTTAGTTTTTCTGCTAATTCTTCCTGGTAACATTTTGCCATGACTTTCGTACAAACATTGTGGCATTTGGTTCTTTTCATATGTAGGTCCTTTGCTATGGCAGAGTCAGGGAAACAGGCCTTCACTACATCACATAAATGGTCTGCAGCTAAAAATGATACATTATGTTCTACCATGAACGTTGTTAATTTTATTTCTGCAGCCCTTACTGCATCAGCTGTACTGTTCTTAACTTCACCACTTGCAAATGCCTCAGATATCTTTTTTGAAGATGGTACTGACAGTATTTTGTGTTTTACACTTTTTTCATGCAATTTAATTGGCGTTATTTGAGCTGATATTTCCACTCCACACACACGACACAATGCCTTCAAGGCACTTTTCTTTGAAGGCTGCAACCACGGAAACTGTTTTTCCCACGCACTTCTGTACTTTTGCTCACATCTCATTTTATTCTTCGATAAATCATCACTACGGGTCTTTTCTTCAGTGCCTTTTCTTTTATGTATTTTACTTTCAGACATGTTTTACGTTGAGGTAATGCGAAAGCTGTCAAAATTTTACGCTCCTGGGTATAGTTGCTCACTCGTGGGCACACAAGGCGAGGGGAGTCAGGCTACTGGGAGGAGGCCAGCAGCCCGGGCAGGCCACTAAACTCACGCGAAGCGAACAGGTCCAACGCCCGCCAGCCGCCCGGGCAGGCCACTAAACTCACGCGAAGCGAACAGGTCCAACGCCCGCCAGCAGCCCGGGCAGGCCACTAAACTCACGCGAAGCGGACAGGTCCAAGTACCGTCCAACTTACGTTTTATGGGTGATGAACTGGTAATTTGATTACCACTACATCTCGAGTTAAAATTGTTAATGACTAGCGTTTTTATCCAAAAAAAATATACATATTATTATTAGCCATATATTTTCACGTATTTATCGTATAATATCGCATTAAAATGAAGAATTATCGTATATCGTAGAGACGTTATTGTTTATCGTACCAAGCACTGATTTATCGTATTTAAACGATAATTATCGTATATCTGGTAACGCTGCTGAATAGTGGTGGGCGTAATCGATCACTAGTAATCGAATGATTCGATTATTTGTTGGAAAAGTACAGTAATCGATTACTTTTCCAGTAATCGATACTTCTGACCATTTACTCTGAAATTTGAAATAATGACAACGTTTGTTTGTTTGGATCTTATATATATATATATATATATATATATATATATATATATATATATATATATATATATATATATATATATAATTTCAACTGTGCCACCAGGCATATAACATAGATTATATAATATTTGTTACCTATATTCAGTCGGGTGGTAGGGTACTTGTTACGTTTAATAATAATTATATCCATTTAACAATAGTCAATGAAAGAAAACGGGATCAAGTAGCTGATTCTGCGGTCACGGGGTGTGAACTACTGGACTCGACTAACTTATTCACCAAAGTGATTTAGGATGGAATTTGTAATCCAATATTTATATATATATTTTTTTTATGAGTCATTGCAGCCATACCTATATTTGTGAAAGTTGTAAACCATTAAAGGAGTTTGATATTATTTAGACTAATGTAATGAATTATTAAATTAGTAAAGGTTTAACTTTTATAATGTAAATATATAATGTTGTTTTTCAATAATATGTCCTTGCCACAAAATACCCTTTAAATAACTTGTTTTTTTATTATTTAATAAGGTATAAAAAATATTCTGACACTTAAAACATTCGCTGAGTGAGGATTTGCCAGTTGCCACACGTGGAAAGTGTTATATACTGAAAGTAATCGAACAGGTATCGATTACTATTCGATTACTTTCGAAAAAAAAGTAATCAGTAATCGCGATTACTTTTTTTTTTTGCTGGTATCGCCCACCACTACTACTGAGGCGCCAGCCAACCAACATGCAGTAAGGCCTCGGGCTACAGTGACGTCATGTTAGTGACCAAAACTTAAATTATATATAATTACACACACACACACACACACATATATATATATATATATATATATATATATATATATATATATATATATATATATATATATATATATATATATATATATATCATCACCATGAGCCGTTTAAGTAAGTATCCACTGCAGGACCGGCCTATCCCGACCGAAGTAAGGACGATACAGCCAATGTATCTCTATCAAGTGGCTTAGGCTGTCTGATAGAGACTGTATGTAGGGCGAGAAGTGCTTTTAAGTGTAATTGTAGTGTTGTAGAGGCTTTGTATGTGTGTGTAGTCTGTGAACCAAGTGTAATCTGCCCGCACAAGCCGACTGGGTGCAAACATACTTTACAGTACGCGACACTGGTTCAACCACAGCACCCTTGGTGTCCACCAATGCAATATATGGCCGGGAGAACACTTTCAAAGTTTATTACCCTGACTGGGTGCAAACCCTCGCTCTCCAGCGTGCAAAAATGCACTTTACCACTGTGCCACAGAGGCTTCGCTTCATATATATATATATATATATATATATATATATATATATATATATATATATATATATATATATATATATTATTCCCTTTTCTTTCATTCCTTCATTCTTTCCTCTTTCTTCTGCCTATGGGTGACTCCACACTGAGTGACAAGCCAAATGGTTTCCTGTACACCAGGAAACTATTTACTATGCTGGGTGGTAACCATATAACCAAATTTTGGCGCCTGGTGGTTTAGTGGGTAACTATTGTGCTCCAATCGGATTGAGCCGGTGAAGGTTTATATCAAAGTGGTGGTTGGGGTTTATTGTTCATATAATGCCACTCAGGGATGAGTGAGGTTGGTCACTCTCATCTTAAATGTCAGGACCAACTGCCTAGCCCCGGGCTCCTACGCTCCTCATGGGGCAACGTAGGATTGGATGATGGATGGATGGACCGATATATATTAGCAGCAGCAGAATCATCCATACCTCCTTTCCCAACCTAGGGCAGGGTGAGGAGTAGCAACGTCCAGATAACTCAAGTTTGCCCAATCCAATGGGCCACGCTTCCATTCACTCATTAGGGAAGCCCCCGGATTCCTGGCTCAATCTGATATGCCAAAAAACATTCATCAGATTCTGTAGCTTCACATAAACGTATCATCAACGACAGAGTGAATCCGAACGTTGTTACATTAAAAAGGGGTGCCAGATCCATGATCATGCACTCCTCCTCACAACATTCATCCAACAAGCTCGATCTCTGGTTAGTCCTCTAGCCTCTCCGACTTCCATACCTCTCTTCCTTACTGACTCATCCACCATATCTCTACACCTTCTTCTTGGCCTACCTCGCCTCCTCCCTCCTTTAAATTCGCTCATATACTCGTATACCTTTTTCACCACTCTATTGTTATCCATTCGCTCCACGTGACCATACCATCTCGGCGCAGTCTCTTCGATTATGGTGTCCACAGACTTCCTCACTCCGCATCGTTCACGAATCACATTATTTCGTGTCCTATACACTCTCTGTACTCCACATACATTCCTCAACAGTCCCATCTCCATTGCTCTCACTCTAGACATTTAATTTTCATGCCATACCATAGTCTCACACCCATATGTTAAAGCTGACACTAACACTCCTTCGTATCCTATACACTCTCTGTACTCCACATAAATTTCACAGCAGTCCTATCTCCATCGCTCTCACTCTTGACGTTTAATTATCATGCCATACCATAGTCTCACACCCATATGTTAAAGCTGACACTAACACTCCTTCACGTAAGCCTCGCGCAGTTGCAACACTCAAGCCTCTGTTTTTTATCAAGGCATTCATACCACCAGCTATTTTCCTTCTTTGTGTCACTCTACTTTCCACTTCTTTTGCATATTTACCTCTCTTTTCTATCACTGTACCCAGGTGTTTGAACTCTCTCACCAATTCCAGTCCCTCTCCATGCACTGTAACGTCACACTGGGAGTCACTTTCTCTCTCGATTACCATGACTTTATTCTTCTCTTCATTTACTCTCAAGCCACGGCGCTCACAGACATCAGCAAAACTCTGCACTTGTCTACCAAGTTCTTGTCCGGTATTTGCAATAGCACTCCATCATCAGCATACAGCAAATATGAGCTATTCCATCCATTCTCATTCATTACCAATGCCATCCGTCTCTCCATTATTCGTGTTTTTACTTCTCTCATCATCCCATCCACATAGCCATGGGGACATCACATAACAGTGTCGCACGTCCACACTGATCGTGAACCATTCACTTAGATGTCCATTTACTCTTACACATGCCTCACTACCATCATGAAAACTCTTGACGGCACCTAGCAGCTTACCATCTACACTGCACATGCATGAAACGTCCCACAATCCTTCTCTGTCTACTTTGTCGTATGTTTTTTTCTAGACCCATAAATGCCATAAACACCTTATCGTCCTTCTTACAAGGCTTCTCCACCATGTCTCACTGCAAATATTTGATCCATACATCCTCTGCCACTCCTAAAGCCACCCTGTTCATCACTCACTGGGACTTCTATCTCTTATACTTTTTCAATAAGAATTCTTCCATATATCTTTCCTACAACACTCAATAAACTTATGCACGATAATTCTTGCACTCACCTCGCTGACCTTTATTTTTTGTACAGGGATTCAGGTTTGCCTTTGTCCACTATACTGGTACAGTTTCACTCATCCATGCCATCTTACATATCTCCATCAAGCACTTCATTCTGCTCTCTCCACCACACTTAATCATCTCTGCATGGACCTCATCAACCGCAGCTGCTTGCCCATTCTTCAGCCGCTTCACAGAGTTCTTCACCTGTGCGAGTGTCGCGTTTCCTGGCACTGCATTCCTTCTCTGTTCACCCCCCAAACCAATCATGTTTACAGCCGCTCTGCTCTCTCCATTCCCATTCATCATGCTTTCAACATATTCATTCCATATGGTCCTTACTTAATCCCCATGGGTTAATCTACCACTTTCATCCTTCACACTTTCACACTTCTTTTCGCTGTCACTTCCACATTTCCACACCTCTTTCCAGAATAACTTCCCATTTTCAGAGTAATTTCAATTCCTTTTTCATCCAAGATCATCATTTACGTCCTCCTTTTTCCTCTTCACTTTTCTATTTACGTGCTTCTTGCTGTCAGTATATTCAGTTTTTATTTCAATTGAGCCCCTGTTCTGTAACCTCTCCAGTCACATCTTAATCTTTTCCTTCACTGCTCCCTTAACCTCTTCATCCCATCATGCCGTACCATGCTTCTTCGTTGTTACTCTTGCCACACCACACACAGCTTTAGCATTCCTAACTAAGCAGTCCCTATGTCATTCCACAGGCTGTCCAGATCCAGTTCATTCCAGTTCACTAATTCCTACTCCCCCCCCCCCCCCATTTTTGGTCCTGTACGCATCTGCTATTTCTTTGAACCTCAGCTTCTCAACTTTTCAGTCTTTCTCCCTGACTGCTCCTCTCTCTCTCCTGTTCCACGTCACTCCTCTCAGCTTGATCTTGAATTCCACAGTCTTATGACCTGACAGACCTCCACATCGTCCTCTCACGGCCTTCGTATGAGCAACCATTTCCAGCATCGACCTCTCTACGAGCACGTAATCAATCAGAATCCTTTCGACACGATTCCCATTCCTTCTATACTATGTGTATTTATGTGCATATTTGTGGTTGAAATCGGGTCGCAAATGCACCTCCTTTCCTGACACATATCCTTCCTTTGCTTCCCATTATCATTTTCTCCTGGTACTCCATTAAAACCCATTATGTCCTCCTCATGACCAGTGTCTACTCTTCCATTCATATCGCCCATTACGATCACATTATAGCTCCTGGGCATTTCTCCCATTGCTTCTTCCAGCGCATCCGAAAACCTGTCTTTCTCACTCATGTCATCACACGGTGCATACGGTACAATCACTGCCACTTTCACCTTCTTAAACTTGAACTTGACATACATACATCTTGAGCTAACACTTTTGTAATCTTCACTGTGCCACACCTCATTCATCAACAAAGCAACTCCTTCCTTGCATCTTCCTTATCCATTCATGTCCGATCTTACACATTTCACACCCTCCCACTCCTCCACTTCACACCCAATCATCTTTGTTTCACACAATGCCATCACACCATATCTCACACTCTTGAACACATTCACTACTTCCACCCTCTTGCTCTCCTCATTCACACCTCTCACATTCCACATGGCCTTGCGAATCTGCCTATTTGGCTGGGGCCCTGGGCAGGTATTGGGCCCTCCGAGGCTCTCTGAAACGTCAGCCATGATTAAGTGATCTGAAATATGGGAATCTGAGGAGCACTTAACTCTGCCAAAAAAAAAAAAAAAGGTTATATGGTTACCACCCAGCATAGTAAATGGTTTCCTGGGCACAGGAAACCATTTGGCTTGTCACTCAGTGTAGAGACCATAAGGCATCCCTAGACTGATTGGATGATGGGCACCCCCACTTACCACAAAACACACACACACACACACACACACACACACACACACACACACACACACACATACACACACACACACATATATATATATATATATATATATATATATATATATATATAAATATCTAAATCTCTATATATATATATATATATATATATATATATTTTAAATGAAGACCAGGACAAGGAGACGATGGACTGGGGCCATGGTCACGATTTACTTCAGTGACGTTTCGAGGAAATCCAACCTCATCATCAGACAAAACTAAAATACGTAACATGAATTAGAAAATGAAGTTTCACCATAACCTCATTCACAAATTAATAAAAACAATAAAATATATACAAATTAAATTATAAAATGAAGTAGTAAAAAAAAAAAAAAAGAAAAATCATTCACAAAATTACTAAAAATCTATCCTATACACGTCTACACCGTGGCAACTACACAAGCAACTGATCAGTAGACGAAAGTCTGTGGAAAAGTAAACTTGGATGAGCCTGTAATTCTATTTCCCTCATTTTGGCATTCCATTCTTGTTCCCTCATTTTGGCATTCCATTCTTGTTCCCTCATTTTGGCATTCCATTCTTGTTCTCTCATTTTTGCTTGCACTTCATGTTCTCTCATTTTTGCTTGCACTTCAAGTTCCCTCAACTTAATTCTGGCTAACTCAAGTTGCACTTTGTCACCAGTATCATGAGCAGAAAAATCACTAGGGCCAGGTATCTCCGATGCTAAAGGCTCAGGGTCAACACCTTGTGCAGTATCAAATGGCTCAGAACTAGCTATAGAGGACTCACTTTGCTCAAACATGATGTCCAATACTAAATCAAGTAACTTAGTGACTGAGGCAGGAAATCTTAACTGTAAAACCTGGGCAAGCAATATGAGCTCGTGTTTTGTGAGTGTTTTCACTCTGGTTGGGGATGGCTTAGAATCCAAAAATGCTTTCACATCGCTATCACTCATTAGGGCCATGATTACTGATAATAATTAAGTAGGTAAGAGTAAGCCTCGGAGTCCCCAGGGGGGGGGGACCATAAATGCCCCCACCTTCAGCCCCTCTCCCGGTGACGACTCAAGGTGCCTGGAACCACTGTCTGACTCTCTTCTTCATTTCTGCAACATTCGTGGCCTTTCCTCTAACTTTTGCTCTGTTGAGCACCACCTCTCCTCCTCTAAACCTCACCTTCTTTTCCTAACTGAGACTCATCTGTCTGAGGCAACTGACAGCAAACCCTTTTCTGTATCCTCCTACTTTCTCTATACTCATTTCAAAGCCAAAGGTGGCTGTTGTGTATATATACACAACAACTTATCTTGCTCTCGTGTTCCTGAACTCGATTCTTCTGAATTCTCTACACTCTGGCTTCGGCTTTCCTGTCATTCTCTGACTAAATATATCTGTGCTGTTTACTTATCTCCTAATTCTACTGACTATCAAAAATTCTTTGACTATCTTACTTCTGTGATGGAGCACATTCTATCCATTTCTCCTTTCTCTGAAATCTCCATTCTTGGAGGTTTCAATGTTCACCACCACCTTTGGCTCTCCTCTCCTTTCACTGATCCACCTGGTGAACAAGCCTACACCTTTTCTATCCTTAATGACCTAGAGCAGCTTGTACAGCACCCTACCCGTATCCCTGACCGCCTTGGAGAGAGCTCCAACATACTTGATCTCTTCCTTACAACTAATCCTTCTGCTTACACTGTTAATCTTTTCTCTCCGTTGGGCTCCTCCGATCACAACCTTATCACCTTAACCTGTCCTATCGCTCCGGTACAGCCTGCGGACCCTCCAAAAACACGTCGTCTCTGGCACTTTGGAGCTGCGGATTGGGAGGCCCTCAGGCATTACTTCTTTGATTTTCCCTGGAATGATTATTGCTTTCATGGCCGGGAGCCATCTGGGTGTGCCTCGCGCATTACGGAGGTTATTCTCTCGGGCATGGAACCATACATTCCTTTCTCATATCCTTTGACTAATGCACGAAACCCTTGGT
This sequence comes from Coenobita brevimanus, assembly GCF_032717465.1. Classification (NCBI taxonomy): domain Eukaryota; kingdom Metazoa; phylum Arthropoda; class Malacostraca; order Decapoda; family Coenobitidae; genus Coenobita; species Coenobita brevimanus. Next base: position 35,268,157 of record NC_136961.1, on the reverse strand, counting down.
TTAATCGTGCTTGTTCTAATGCTGTCCGCAAGAAGGAGAGGGCCTACAAAATGTACCGGAGCCAACCCACCCCTGAATCACATCTTTTATACATTTCTGCCTGGAATCGTGCTAAGACTGTTATTTGCTCTGCTAAAAATAATTTCATCCGGACAAAATGCTCTCAACTCTCTAACTCGAACTCTTCCCGCTCCTTCTGGCACCTTACCAAAAACCTTTCTAACAACTTTACCTCATCATCCTTCCCTCCTCTTTTCTACTCTGATGGTTCTGTAGCTTTTTCTTCTACTGATAAAGCAGATCTCTTCGCTCAGACTTTCTCCTCCAACTCCACCTTAGACGATTCCGGTGCTGTTCCTCCCTCACTTCCCCCCTCTGACTTCCTGATGGCTAACATTAAAATTTCTTCAGCTGATGTATTTTCTGCCATTGCTGGCCTCAGTACTAATAAGGCATATGGACCTGATGGAGTTCCTCCTGTTGTTCTCAAGAACTGTGCTTCTGAGCTTACTCCCTGCCTAGGCAAACTCTTTCGCCTTTCTCTGTCAACTTGGACCTATCCTTCTTGCTGGAAGTTTGCTCTCATTTAGCCAGTCCCAAAGAAGGGTGACCATTCCGAACCCTCTAACTATCATCCAATTGCTTTAACATCCTGTATCTCAAAAGTTTTCTAGTCAATTCTAAATAGAAAAATTTTAAAGCATCTTTCCTATCACAACCTTCTTTCTGATCGTCAGTATGGGTTCCGTCAGGGACGCTCCACAGGCAATCTCACCTACCTTTCAGACTCCTGGTCATCCTCCTTTAGGGACTTTGGCGAAAGCTTTGCCATTGCACTTAACATCTCAAAGGCTTTCGATCGAGTCTGGCATAAATCTTTAATTTCCAAACTGCCCTCTTACGGTTTCTATCCTTCTATCTGTGCCTTCATCTCTAGCTTCCTTTCTGGTCATTCTATAGCCGTTGTAGACAGCTATCGTTCTTCTCCTAGATCTATTAACCCACCCCATCCCGTCGAAGTATGGGTACGTTGCAACGATTTGCATTTGCCAGTCCCGACGACGTACCTGTATGTCGTGCAATTGCAAGGTCCCTAATTTGAACAATTTTCAATTTTTGCGCGTGATTTTTCATATGTATACACGGGACACCTTCCTCTATTCCTCTACAAGATGCCAAGCAGGGACAATGCCTTACACCGCATAACCTCCCCTCTTCCCCCCCTCATGCCATTGTCTCGGCAATTCACCTGTTACCAGTGACCTGGCCAGTAAAGATATTCAGGGCCAGAGTGATTCCCCAATCGATGACAATGTGGAGGACAATGTTTACATAGCATTAGAAGAAGAAACAGTCAGAAATAATGATCAGGTAATGTGGCAAAAAAAGGTCAGGTATGGTGATTAGTTAGTGAGTGAAACAATGCTTATAATGCCTTTATTACTGCTTGAAAACCAATATACTCTCATACTACATATAAATTCATACCAAGTAAATAAATAAATACCGTTTATGAGTGGATGAAATAGTTACCCTCCCATAGAACTCGTTTTCTTTGGTGCCAGCATGTTAGAAAACCCAGTCAGGTAAGGAGGAACTTCTACCTGGACTGAGTATTTTAAACCTCAGGTGAGCGATTTCTCTATGAATTTTCGATGTTTCTCACCAAAAGCGAAGGTTTTAGCCAAAAAATTTTTTTTCGAAAATACCTCGGGATTGGGGGATGTCGGAGGTGCGGAAAACCTCGGAACGTGACAGGTTAACAGTGGTGTTCCTCAGGGCTCTGTCCTATCACCAGCTCTCTTCCTTTTATTCATCAATGACCTTCTAAGCTGTACATCTAACCCTATCCACTCATACGCTGATGACTCCACCCTTCACCTTTCCATTTGATTCCCGCAACGTCCATCTCAGCAGTTACTTCAACAGGCAAGGGATGAGGCTATGGTACACCTAATGTCTGACTTGGCTCGTATCTCTGACTGGGGTAAAAAGAATCTGGTTGTTTTTAATGCATCAAAGACTCAGTTTTTGCACCTATCAACCCGACAAAATCTTCCACAGGTATACCCACTTATGTTTAATAATACTCAACTTAATCCTGCATCATCGTTGAATATGCTTGGGGTTTCATTTGCTTGGGACTTGTCTTGGAAAGGTCATATTACATCTCTTGTAAAATCTGCTTCCAAGCGATTTGGGGTGCTAAGCCGACTCCGTTCCTTCTTTACCCCTGCACAATGGTTGACTCTATACAGGGGTTTTATCTGCCCCTGTGTGGAGTACAACTCTCATGTATGGGGAGGCTCCCCACATACAGCTCTTCTCAACAGGGTGGAGTCAAAGGCTTTTCGTCTCATTAACTCTCCCCCTCTTACTGACTCCCTTCAACCTCTGTCTCTTCGTCGCAGTGTTGCATCTTTATCTCTTTTCTACCGCTACTTCAATGGTCACTGTTCCTCTGAACTGTCTGCATGCATTCCTCCACTTCTACGATGGGTGTGTAGCACCCGTCTAGCAGCAAACTCTCACCCCTTTTCTGTCCAACTCTCTAATGCAAGAGTCAACCGTTACTCCCAGTTCTTCATTTATGTAACAGGTCAACTCTGGAACTGTCTCCCTCTGTCTGCATTTCCTGCTTCCTATGATCTCCAGTCTTTCAAACGCAGTGTGTCCAGGCATCTCAAAATGAATGGATCTTGAATTTGGCTCTCTCTTGTATTTTGTTTTTCTCTTGGAGGGTACAGTATTGCGAGCTCATTGTCTTTGGTTCCTTCTTCCTGACAGAAAAAAAAAAAAAATGTGGCCAAGGTTGCCAATATTATGTCATAGAGCTATCCTGGTAGGAGGTCACCAAATTGTTATGGGGTGTATATTAAGGTACACTCTTAACCCTTAATTAAGCACCAAAAGGGATAAGATAAAGTTTAAGAAAACTAACCTAACTTTACTGTACACTATAACATACACAACCAAACAAGAAACCAGGGTTCGTTTTACAAAAAGGAGGATTCATATAGGCCTCAGGATACAAATATAAAACAAGTTATTTCTTTCCCAACCAGAAAACACTCAGTGGAAGCTAAGTACTCACAAAGCTCGAGGAAACTTGGAGACTTCGAAGGTTAACTCCAGGTATAAATCACACACTAGTGTAAATGGAGGAGTGAATAAAAGAAAAAGGGAAATGGTGCACAAACTGTGTTTTTTTGTAATCAAAGTCACGTACTGAGTAGTGTTGGGGAAATGTGCAACACAATGTGACAGAAGAGTAACGTGACAGTAAATGTGTACAAATGTGTACAAATGACAAAATGTGTACAGGGATGCGTGTACAAAATGAGATAAAAATCTGTCTCTACACACTTTCCTGGAGCTTATAAAGGTTACTTACTCCACCTTTCTCAGCTAATTAACCACTAGGCTGTCTTAAAAATAATCTCTTTCCAGACAGAAACAATAGAGCCACCTGCTACCAATGAGGGCCTCATACACTTCACACAGAACCAATTGCGTGCCATCAAGAACGTGATGAAAGCACCATTTAGGCTTCTAATTGGCAAACATCCCTACTTTACTCCTCCCACATTATGTCACACCCACCGTTCAAGGACAAGAGGAACTTTCTGCGTAAATTGTGAGAAAAACAACTGGGCCTGTATTCTGCATAGTGCTTATGGTCGACCCTAGCTAACCGTCATAGCTAAGCAAATTTATGACAGTCAGTCTTATGGCCGTCGGAAGTCGTCGGCCATACCTCACTAATCCAACAACACCGTCAGCTGCTAGAACGCACCGCTCACAATTTGTCAACTTTAAATTTATGGAATAAAATAGGTTCTTGGCATTATTTTCTTGGATTTAAATTGTTTTAACTTCATATTACGACTTTTGGGGAAGTTAGACATAGTAAAATAGGAATTCGTTTGTGAGAAAATGCGCTGAAACGTATTCCCGTTGAAAAGTGTGTAACCAAAATAAACTTAACCTACCTTATTAATTTCATCTAATTTCATATTAGTATTTTTTTGTTGGCTAGGCTAAACTTGGTTAGGTTAAATTTTATTATATATATATATATATATATATATATATATATATATATATATATATATATATATATATATATATATATATATATATATATTTTATCATTATTTATTATAATATACTTAACCTACATTACAAATATTTTCTTAAGTCCAAAGAAAGTTAAAGAAAATGTTCATTGCTATGGACAGCAATGGGACAATAACCAGTTCATCTGGGTTAGGTTGAGTTATATATTTCTATAATTTGTTTCTGGTTTATTTAATATTTTCATATTTTTTTACACTAACTTTAACCTAAAGTATTATTTTTTCGACCAGTCTAAACTTTACCTATCCCATTATTATTATTTTATTATATTTAATTATTTATTATTTAATATTTTTTAGACGTCCATAATTAACCTAACCTGCTGGGGCTAGCCCTACAAGTACTGTAAAGCCCAAACTCTGCACATTTGCATTTTTCCGGTAGCAAGATAACGTAGTGTTATGATGACCTTAAGCTCCGGGGTGAGTGGGTTTCTCCTCTTGGTGTCATTCGATAAGGCGTCTCTCACAAGATTGGTGACATACAAAATACCGTCCCTGTCTAGCCGGTATCTCTTGATAAGCTCAGCATCACTGAGCTCGTTAAGCACGTCCCTTCTTCGGAAAATATTCCTCGGCTGGGGATCTGCTTGCTGTGGTGCGGCCATGTTGACACACTTCTGACGGTCATAGGCGGCGTTAAGACAGGGTGAACCCGAACATACCATCGCGCGTCTTATTATGGTCGTCCATAGGAGTTTATGGTCGACCATACGAGTTTCTGACGGAGTTATGTCTAAAATGCGCCATTTTGTTTAGATATGTACGATGGACTTAGCTATGACGGTTTGTAGAATCTGGGCCCTGGTGTCTTATCAGCTGAGAAGGCAAAAGTGACCGCTTGGGTTTACCCTTGCAGGCGGCAAAACTGATAAGTCAAATGATTTACTATTCTTGAGGCTCGCTTCTCTCTCCTTTCTTTATCATCCTATTTCTATTTCACCCATTCGTTACTGGGGTAACTACGCCAGTGACAATATATATATATATATATATATATATATATATATATATATATATATATATATATATATATATATATTCTGCTCCAGAACGTCTACTACCGTGCAAATTGTGGGTGCCTACGGAAAAACAATGGCTTCGTTCCTCCAGGTGGCTGTCCCCCTATGGAAGTGCCCATCGAGGTCCCGCCTTGCTTTTCTTAAATAACAGAACAGAGGAAAGAAAAACAAATAAATAAATAAAAACATACACCAGATTACTGGTGTCCTCCATTCATAAATAAATCTGTAACAGTTGGACTTTAACAGCCTTCGGCTGAAGTTTCGGGGGAAGCAACTCTGGGAAAGAAGGTTCCAAAGAGATACAGTTCGGGCAATAAATGATTTCTGATAGGCGGAAATTCTGCAATATGGCTGTGTGACAGCCCAGTCATGAGCACAACCAGATACCCATGTAGCACAAGAGAAGTCATGGAGAGGTGGCACAATGAATGCATCTTCGTCTGAGCTTTTGCCATAAAAGTATCTGTAAAATAATGCAAAGGAGGCAACATTCCCACTTAGCTGTAAGGAAGGTAGTTTGTTTGAAATAGCAGAATTAATAATAATTATAACAGCATTGTTCTGAATTTTGTCTAGTTGTTTTAGTGCAACCTCTCCAAATCCATTCCACAAGGATGAGCAATTTTCTAGCTGAGAGCGCACATGACTCTTATAAACTATTGCTAACTGCTCGTCAGTGAAGAAGCTTCAAACTCCGTACAATAATCCAAGTTTCTCTGAGGCGGTTTTAGCAAGTGATCTGACATGAGAGGTTCAGCTGACGGCAGTCTTAAGTAAAGCACCAAGAATTTCAATACTTTCGGAGATAGGAATATCAGTAGCACTGAAGGTAATTTAAGAACGAGGCACTATCTGTCTACTAGTAAACTGTATATATTTGGCTTTACTAGCATTAAATGAAGCAAGGTTATTTTGTCTCCATTCAGTGATCCTAGATAAAGATTTATGGGGATGGCTGCATTGAATTGCAGCTTAGGGATATTAAGGTTTGTGAATGGGTGTTTAAGTGTGAATGAAATGTGAAGTGTTGAGTCATCTACATATGAATGGATGGGATTATGAGTGAGAAATAAGAGATTAGTAATATAAATAAGGAATAGAGTTGAAGCCAGAACAGATCCTTGTGGCACATCGGCATTAAATAGGTGGAAATTGGAATATACATCATTTACTTTTATCTTTCTGTCACTGAGTTATGAGGAAATCAGAGGAACAGAAGATGTTAGTCCATAGCAAGGGAGTTTGGATAGCAGGAAATGGTTCCACATTCTGTCAAAAGCTTTAGAAATACCTGGACCTACTGAATGAGTTTCTCCATGTTGGTCAATTGATTGATGGATAGTGGAAGTCAGGAGACTGAGTATACTGTATCAGTGATGAGTATATCGTGTCGAAAACCATAGTGTCTATCACTAATTAAGTTGTTTGATTCAAGATGTTTAACTATGTGCTTATTCATTACAGTTTCAAATAATTTACTAAAAGAAGATGTGATAGCTATTGATCCGTAATCAGAGGAGTCAGAGGAACTTCGTTTCTTCGGAACTGGCTGGATATTCACTTCTTTCCAAGAGTTAGGGAATGAAAACGTACTATATGTATGCATAGTCTTCGTAATTTAGCCAGAACAGAAGCAAGTTCTGGGGAGCACTTTTTCAATAAAACTGGATGAATTCCATCTGGGCCGTTAACTTTGTTGGCTGGTGAATATTCTAGGATAGATTTTACGTATCTAGTCTCTATTTTAAGTGTACTAAATTCGGAAGAGTCAAGTTCAAGTACTGGGACGTACTGGCTGAGTTCCTCCAAGGTAGAATTTCTGGCAAATGTACTGGCAAGGATATTCACGTTATCACTTCGGTCATTAAATGTTACCGTCTGAAGATTTTTGTGGGGGAATGGGTGATGACTTGTTAAAATTACCACTGAATAAATTGAAAGCTGACCAGAATATTCTATTGTCTATAGGATTGTTTAGTAATTTGGATGCTTTGTTATGAAGAAAGTTTGATTGAGCGAGATTTACTTCGTATTACTGCTTTTGCATGGTTTCTAGCATTGTGAAATTGGCTAAGTGATTCAGATGTTATTATTTATTTTTTAATTAAGAATTATATTCTAATGACTTTCGGGCCAGTGCTCTGGCACAATTGCTATCAAACCATTTAGGGGAGTCCGATCTTTTAGTGAACTGTTGACTTGGTATGAACAATTCCATACAAGCTTGTATTAAGCCATTAATGTGAGACTGGGTAGAACTGCTATCACTAGAGGAGAAAGAGTGCCGTGGAATGTCAGCTAAATAATTTCTGAATCCATCCCAGCCTGTATATTAAAGTGCCATCGGGTCACCCAGATAGGTTCAAAACAGGAGGTTTGGGGGAGCCGAATAATGAAACTTTGATGAGATTGTGGTCGGAGGATCCAAGTGGTGACAGTACTTCAATCCTGTAATGATATGGATCATTTATAAGGAACAGATCCAAGCGATAGGGGGTATGGCCAGGATTATCAGGTATTCTGCTTGGTTGCATTACCAACTGCATGAGTTTAAACGATTCTGCAAACAGCACACATTCTAGACCAGTATCGTCAGTTCTTGCAGAGTGTGATGACCATTTTATATTATGTATGTTAAAATCACCAAAAAAGGTCATTTTAGTGCTAAGAGTGAGGTGAATGTTAGTCAACTGTGTGGATATGGAGTCAAATACGCTGGTTCTGAAGAAGCATTGGGGAAGCAATAGACTATACAGATATATTTGGTAATATTTAGATAATTTAGTTTAAACAGCGAATAATCAAAATTAGATGAAGTGAAGTTCAAAACAGTTTGAACTTCAAATTCAGATTTGATAAAACAATAGGTGCCACTCTTGTTACGTAAGTTTGTGGGGAGATGGTAACCAGGAAAACAAAATGGAGATATTTCAGTAGAGGGAGAGATTTGGGGCACTGTTAGGAATAGGGCTAGAGGGGATTTTGATTTCAAGAAAAATGAACTAATACATATTGGTACTAAGACCACGGATATTGGTGAAGTTTAGGGCCGACGCTTCTCAGCTGATGAGCATGAACTGTGTTTGCAATAGTTACTGTCGGGAGAGTCGCATGATAGCGACCGGGAGGACCTGGTGCTGCTAGCCCTACACTGCCGGTGGTGGAAAACCAAGATATCACTGAGCTTGCTGATGTTAATGCAGTGGCCATGGCTAAGGAGGAATGGAAATAGATGGTGTGATCTCTAATGTGCATGTAGTGTGGTGTAGACAGTTGAAAGTAGAGAAATGAGAGTGTGCTGGCCTACTCTCTGTGTAAGTGAAAGCACTGAAAATGTTCAGCAAAGGGAGATCGTCAAGACCAGGTCCTGAGGGCTGGTGAAACGGGAGCTCCATCTCTCCCACTGCCAGCTTGCCATCCACATCGGGACTACTGCCCTGTTCGACTGGTGCTACAGTCTACTCCCTTAAATGTAGCTGGAGCGAACATCTATCAGACTGCAAGATTTCGTTTTCCAAAGTTAAAAACCGTGACCTTGCCCCCCAGGTCTCACTGTGCCTGAAACGTGGCACTAGTAACGATCGACAACCTTCAGAGACTCCACGTTTCCCAAAATGTGGCCGACTTGAACATCTATCATTATACAATATTAAATGTTTTTTTATTATAACCTTGGGCCATGCATAACAAATTTGCCTATGACCACCGTGGGCTGCCCTCTGGAGTCACACCATACTTATATCCTGGTGTGAGTGGATCTATACCATTGTACATAAAATTGTGTCCCTAGGTAAAAAAGTGGTCACGCCTAACAGTACTGGGTGGGGCAACCGAGGGTCCTACCCTGTTTGAAACTTGGCTTATGGCAGGTTTACCACTGACGGAAAATTTGTTTTCCTGACACTTCCGTAAGGACTGGACCCTTTTCTTCAAGGAAGTGCTGTAACTTTGTAAGCGAGTGTTTGAAGGAGGGTGTGACACAATTACGGACAAGCTCTATATTTGGCTGAGCTTGTGGGCATGGCAAAAACAACAGCCACCTTGTGTGACTGAACTCATCTTGTATGATATTAAAAAATCCTGTGCACAGTGGGTCAGCTCTTGAACATTAATTTTCTCCGTTATCCTTTTCTCCCAGGGGCCAGACATTCAATTTCCAAGGAATCTCAAAATGAACAGATACCAGTACTGGATTGGCTGTATTTTGTTCGAATTTCCAGCTCCTAGTCTTTGGTTTCTTCTTGTTAAATCAAAGTCACATCAATAAAAGATAAACACAGGAGGAGTTGGATATATGCCTTTTCATTTGAATGGTGGAGGTCTATGCTTTTATTAATAAATGAATACTTAGCCATAGGAAATCAGTTAATATTGCCTTTTACCATTTATATTAGTGAGAAAAACATAGGACTGCCCCTGCAATCACACTTTCTGGTCTACAGTGTCATGCAAACACTCTGATTCCATAAAATATTACTTGCAAATAGTAAGAAAGATAACATGTAAGATGTTGCATCTATAATACTGATTTTTCTAGACTCTAGAGTAATCGTACTACATCTTGGTATATAAGAGAATTTTCTATATCAAAATAAAGCAACTTGTACATTCTAAAATCCTTATCACAGAGCCTGCTTTGGTTTCACAATATTCCCACTGTCCTGGCATCTTTAATGCATGTTAAATTCATATACCAGAGGCATATATTACATATTTGTACCACACTACTCACCTATTCTCAATGATAATAATAATAATAATAATAATAATAATAATAATAATGATATTAATAATAATAATCTATCTATCTATTGCCAGACGCCTCAATCCCGTTTGGGGTGGCCACAAACAAATCGCCTCCAAGTCGCCCTGTCCCCCGCCATTTCACTACCCTGCTCCCAACTCACACCCCCCTCTCTCATATACCTCTCCACCCCATCCCTCCATCTCATCCTCGGTCTCCCCCTCCCTCTTCCACCCTCCACCTCACTCACATACACTCTCTTCGTCAGTCTTTCACCCTCCATCCTCTCCACATGGCCAAACCACCTCAGTGTGTTCCTCACAACGCTTCCTATCACATCCACATCAACACCACAACGCTCCTTTATATCCTCATTCGTCAGCCTGTCTCTCCACGTGACTCCACAAGCTCCTCTTAAATAACTTTAATAATAATAATAATAATAATAATAATAATAATAATAGCAACAACAACAACAACAACAACAACAACTAATAGTAACGACCATCACCAAACTGAACTTTTCCCTCAACGATAACGATGATGATAATGATGAAGTGATGATTATGATCCTCATCAATATCATCTTCTTTCCCACTACTACAGAATGAGTCGGAAATGCAGAAAAAGGAACATAAGCATTAAATCTGGCGAAACTATCGTCAACTCACTAGTTAAGATGGTCGCATTTTGACTCACTCATCATGTAATCAGTTCAACTTGAGAATGCTACTGATGACTCGATGTTCCTACCCAGAATTTATCCTATTCAGCTTTAGAAGGTCTAATCGAATTGGAGGAGTTATATACTGCAAACACTATCCATACCGTCTAAACACTACTCACCACAGGACAGACTTTTCCAACTGGTGGCTTTCTATGTAGGTTTAAATAATACACCAAAATAATTTAATTCTTCTCCGTAGCCGAATAAAATCGTATTGAACTAGCAAGAATAAAACAATTATGTCATCTGATCCAGTGGTTGAAAACTTTCTAAACAATGACATATTTTGCTTCATGATTACTCCGATATCTCCTGAAAGTGATGCTGAGCTTACAAGAGGTTATTTGTAATGCAGAAGATAGAGATATCCCTCATTAATGCTTTCACTGCTGGAAGTACTAACAACCTGAATCTTTTGTTGGTTGCTTAAGTAAAAAAAAGTACAGTGCCTTCAGATTCTTCATTTTGACATATCTCTCATCAATATATAATTTGTGTATGTTTCAGGGCATGTTTGTTATACTTGGTATCGGCTTCCTCATTGGATGTTTGACCTTCCTGTTAGAAGTTACGTGGATTGCTGCTAAGCCGATATTCGTACTGTGCAAACATCGACCAATACAAACATCTGCATCTTGTAATCTTCAGTGAGGAAACATGAACAAGACGACACTAAGTAGAGTTATAACAAGTACCATATTTAAACTGTCTGTTTATAATAATATATGTAATTGGTGTAACAAAAATGCTGATTTATAAAGCATAAAGATATATCACTGATTGTTTAAGACTTTTATTATACTGTGGATAATAATTTCAGTGTTTTCTAGCAAATACGGCATTTAAGAATTTTTCTATTTCAGTCCATGATCGAGAAGAGGCAAGTTACTGCCTGTACTGTATATATTCAGGTTGTCCATAAATTAATCACCTAACTATGAAACTGAATTAAGGTTCAGCATTTACGCCCGTAGGCTTGAAACTGAGGGGAGGGGTTACCCTTCCCGCACCCTGCTCGAGGTGGAAGCTCACACATTCAACGTATGTGGTAATCTTGAAAGCGGGAGAGCGCACCCCTTCGTGTGGGTAGGCGCGGCAAAGAGTTGGTAACACTGCTAATTTTAACATTCAAAATCTTAAAACAAAAACAATAAATATGACAGTTTCTAAGACTCATACACAAGATAATCTATTAATGTTTTCAATTCTTACCTCTTTTGTTATTAAAGACTGGCATTTGTTCTTAAATACTCTGTATAAGAGTATGCATACAGGCTTTGGAGAGCATGTACCGTAGGGAAAATTTGGTGTCAGACATAGCTTCAAAGGTTCATGCGGTCAGTAATATCCCTACTAATGCCTTAGCCGGTCATACCGATTTTGACTATATTTCTGCCTCAGATGCTTGTTTTTGTCATTTTTTGCACCCAGAACTCTGAAATCCCACTCCACAGGACACGGGGGGAATGGGTAAATTTGAAAACCAATCACGCACACCGAAAATAAAAGCCAAATTCGTTCAGATCACACCAAAATAAACCAGATAAATATATTGCCAAGCCAAAACAAAATAGTGCGGACTCGCAAAAACTCAATGAACGTAAACATGAGACTTCGTAATTCAAACTAACTGGCTTTGCACCAGTCGTTTGTTTAGGTAGAACTCGGCCATTCTTTACTGTAGGAATTATTTCACTTACTAATCAAACTAAATATAAAAGTATCATGCACCATATCCGATAAACAGCTTGGCAGAAATATTGAGAAATAAAAGGGAAGTGGATGCAGTGCCTCATCTTTGTTTTCGTCTCGTCGCAAATTAATTATCTCCAGAGAAGCGATGAAGTCTTTTAAATCGATAAAAACATTAACGCCCGTAGTCTCGAAACTGAGGGCACGGGTTACCCATCCCGCACCCCACTCGAGGTGGAAGCTCACACCTTCATCGTAAGTGGTAATCTTGAAAGTGGGAGAGCGCACCCCTTCGTGTGGATAGGCGCGGCAAAGAGTTGGTAACACTGATAAATTTTAAAATTCAAAATATTAAAATAAAAACAATACATATGACAGTTTCTAAGATTCACACACAATATAATCTATTAATGTTTGCAATCCTTACCTCTTATGTTATTAAATACTGGCATTAAAGACTGGCATTTGTTCTTAAATACTCTGCATACAGGATTTGGAGAACCTGTACCACAGGAAAAATTCGGTGCCACACATAGCTTCAAAGGGGTTTATGCGGTCAGTAATAACCCCACGAACACGCCTTGGCTGGTCATACTGATTTTGACTATATTTCTGCCTCAAATGCTTATTTTTGCCAGTCTTCTCACCCAGAACCCCGAAATCCCACTCCCCCAAGACACGGGGTGGGGGGGGCTTAATTTGAAAACCAATCACGAACACTTAAAATAAAAGCCAAATTCGTTCAAATCACACCAAAATACACCAGAAAAATATATTGCCAAGCCCTAACAAAATAGTGCGGACTTGTAAAAGCTCACCGAAAGCAAACGTGAGACTTCGTAATTCAAACTAACTGGCTGTGCACCAGTCGTCTGTTCAGGTAGTACTCGGCCATTCTTTACTGTAGGAATTATTTCACGTACTGATCAAACTAATTATAAAAGTATCGTGCACCATGTCTGATAAACAGCTTGGTAGAAATATTGAGAAATAAAATGGAAGTGGATACAGTATCTCATCTTTGTTTTTGTCTCGTCGAAAATTTACTATCTCCAGAGAAACGGTGAAGACTTTTAAAACAATAAAAATATTAAACGCTTTTTTTTTTTTTTTTACTCGATGCTTTTCTCATTAAATTAAAATTCCCATCACAAATACCATAGGGATCTTCAAGTTCTACATAGATTTTCTTTGCACAAGGCTGCTATAATATGACGAAAGGGCATGCGAAGGGGTGCTATGAGACTCTCCGTGGATTCCAGTACTACTCTGTGGTAATCCTCTCCCGTTCACCAGGGAACGCTCTCCCTTTCGTGCGTTAACCCCACACCGCGGGCATGTTTACCAATGTTTTGCGTGTCCCGCAGGGTTATTCGGGCTCCGACAGACTCTCAAAAAATATTTGCCAAAAATCAGTTATTAGCCCTAGAATAATAAAATTACATATGCTTATGGCACATACCTTCAGCTTTCTCCTGGAATATTTGTTGAGCCTTCGTCAGTTACCGTAGGACTTGTGGAGACCTCTGAAGTAGGGTAACGAAGTCTCCACTTTACACTTCCCGGCAACCCGTAATATGATTACCACAGCCAGATATAAGCACTATAAACACTATTCTATAATTTTCAAGTAGTTTGGGATCCATACTCCAAAAAAAAAACACTGTGAAAGCAATGGAAATTACGAGCGCGTCTGATCGTCGCACTTGCGCTAGTTCGCTCTTGGTACTCTGTCATTTATTATTCATAAAACCCCTCACACTTTATATTTCTATTACTATATCACACTTACATATATCTGGAGTCTTTCTCCATAAGTTTCCTTCAGTCGTATTAGTTTATTGTCACTGAAGTAAGGATAACCAAATGATTGCGTTCAATATAACCATCATAATTACACCTGTTTTCTTCCCTCTCTCTACTGACACCAAATACACGAGAATACTGTCGTCAGTCTTAGTTCAATGGGAGTCTACAGCATGTAGGGAGGTGTTCACTGATTGGTGTGGTGGGGGAGAGGTGTTAACTGGCTGGTGCGGTGAGATGGGAGGAGTTCACTGGACGGTGTGGTGAGAGAGAAGGTGTTCATTGTCTCGTGTAATGAAAATGGAAATGTTCACTGGCACGTGTGTTTGGAAGGGAGGTGTTCACTAGCAGGTGTGGTGAGGGGGAGGTGTTTACATACTTGTATCATGAGAGGGAAGGTGTTCACTTAGAGACGTTGTGAGGGGAGGTATTCACTGCTAGTGTGGACAAGAGAGGTGTTCCCTGGCTGGTGTGTTGAAAAGAATGGAGTTTGCTGTCTGATGTGTTGAAACGGGTGGTGTTTACTGTCTGGTGTGGTGAGAGGAGAGATTTTCGCTTGCTTATGAGGTGGGTGGAGTGGTATTCACTGGCTGGAGTGGTTAGAAGAGAAATATTCAGGGCTGGAGTGGTGAGAGGAGAGGTGTTCATTGGCTGATATAGTGACATGGGAGGTGTTCCCTGGCTGATGTGGTGAGAGGGAAGGTGTTCACTAGCTGGTGTGGTGACAGGGGAGGTGTTCACTAGCTGGTGTGGTAAGAGGGGAGGCGTTCACTAGCTGGTGTGGTGGGAAGGGACGTGTTCTCTGGCTAGTGTGGTCAGAGGAGAGGTGCTCACTGGCTGATGTGATGAGAGGGGAGGTGTTCACTGGATGGTGTGGTGAGAGGGGAGAAGTTCCATAGCGGGTGTGGTAAGAGGGGTGGTGTTCTTTTTTTAACTAACAGGAAGTGTTTATATAAAGGCCGCGGAAGGGGGTTCAGCATTCAGTGCTCAGCTGTTGCTCCAGGTTCTGAGAGTCCTGCTCCGGCCTCATCAGCCCCGCACCTTCACCGTTAGTCATGTGGCACCGTGTTGCTACACTCTTTGTTGTCAGTCATGTGGCACCTCTTTGCTGTCTACTTTGTTTTCAGTCGCGTGGCACCGTGTTGCTACACACTTTGTTGTCAGTCATGTGGTACTATGTTGCATTACACTTTGTTTTCATCACTTACCTCCGTATTTCTACTCATTTTGTTATCATTCATGTTTTTTTTTTTATGCGAGGAAGAAGGAACCAAAGGCCATGAGCCCGCAGTAACAGTTCCCTCAAAGAGAAAAACAAAATACAATAGAGAGCCAAATTCAAGATCCGATCATTTTGGGATGCCTGGACACACTGCGTTTGAAAGACTGGAGATCATAGGCAGCAGGAAATACAGACAGAGGGACACAGTTCCAGAGCTGACCTGTTGCATAAATGAAAGACTGGGAGTAACGGTTAACTCTTGCATTAGAGAGTTGGACAGAAAAGGGATGAGAGTTTGCTGCCAGACGGGTGCTACGCGCCCGTCATAGAGATGGAGGAATGCAAGCAGACAGTTCAGAGGAGCAGTGACCATTAAAGTAGCGATAGAAAAGAGATAAAGAAGCAACAGTGCGGCGAAGAGATAGAGGTTGAAGGGAGTCAGTAAGAGGAGGAGAGTTAATGAGACGAAAAGCCTTTGACTCCACCCTATTGAGAAGGGCTGTATGTGGGGAGCCTCCCCACACATGAGAATTGTACTCCACACAGAGGCGGATAAAACCCCTGTATAGAGTCAACAATTGTGCAGGGGTAAAGAAAGAGCGGAGTCGGCTTAGCACACCCAATCTCTTGGAAGCAGATTTTACAAGAGATATAATATGATCTTTCCAAGATAAGTCCCGAGTAAATGAAACCCCAAGCATGTTCAAGGATGATGCAGGGTTAAGTTGAATATTATTAAACATTAATAGGTATACCTGTGGAAGATTTTGTCGGGTTGATAGGTGTAAGAACTGAGTCTTAGATGCATTAAAAACAACCATATTATTGTTACCCCAGTCAGAGATACGAGCCAAGTCAGACATTAGGCGTGCCATAGCCTCATCCCTTGTTTGTTGCACTTAGCTGTAAGCGATGTCGCACTGTGTTGCTACTTGCTCTGTTGCCAGTCAGATGACACCTTTTCCGTTCACATTTTTAAAGATCATAATTGTAAATTAGCATGGATTTTCTCCGAAGTAACTTAAAAGTGTTAATGCTACTGAGGGAATTGCCATATGGGATATAATGAAAATTCTTATTTCAGTTTAAATATACTTTTTTTTTTTGCATCAAACGTCAGATGCTATTTGATTAGAATGAATGTTCACTTCCCCCCCTAATTTTAAAATGTCTAACAACTGAATTAATTGTAACATGTCATGTATCACGTAAGACTGGTTCGCATACAGTTCATAGAGATTCTTGGATATACCAGAGCAAAGAATACCTAATGAAGAATGACCAAGTCATTTAGGTGTAGGAGAGACTGCAATGAAGTTTACTCCGCTGTCCAAAAGAATGCATTCTAAATTTCTATTACCACAAAATAAAGGACTGAGTACTTCGTATTTAATATCAGAAAACAGATGTAATTTAATCGAATAAAAATTTGAAATGTTGTTTTAAACGCTGTGCTAATGAACTGATCATAAGAAAAACATAAGGAATAGGCTAACGTCAGTATCATGGCCACTTTATCTTTTGTTTTCCTTACTACCAGTGAACAATGTTGTTGAGCTCAGTAAAGAACCTCTTGCAGGGAAGGGGTAGAAGCTGTCTCCATTCAATCTGTCAGTATGATCCCGATTTATTTTATTCCACCTGGTTTGCTGATGCATCCTTAAGTGTAGTGTTGAAAATAGCTAAGAAGGAAAAATTATATAAAATGGAAGTAGCATACCTACATCCTGATTTTTTTTTTTTTTTTTTTTAGTATATACGCAAAGAATCTTGGTCCAATTTTACCATTCCTCAGGAAGTATTATAAACAGTCTTCCAAAGGGTTGTGTGTTAAGTGATAATTTATGGAGGGAAAACCAGATCCCCAATTATTAAAGATAAGTATTTTCTGAAGCACATGACGACAGACCACATCAAGACAAGGGGATGAAAGAAGTAATTAGATGTAACAATTAGCCTGCACGCCACATTCTGGAGGGCGTTCATTAATCATAAGGGAAATTCTTTTATGCATCATTACAGGTTTATGTCTAATCTACAAAGAAATATATGTAATGTTAGTGCCCCGTATAATGATTTCCGTTCTTTAATTATTTCTCACCAACCTGCGGTAATTTGCTGGCAAGAAATTTGTGTTGCTAAGCATCCTGAGTCCTATCCAGTATATAGTTATATTTTTCTCAGTTTTGCACACTGTTTTTTCGTCTCTTCAATTTTAATCCAACAAGCAGTTCGTTATGGTTATTTTTAAAATCCTATCAAGCTCCTGTGCATCCCAGCACATGAAGATTTATGCTTGTGTGCCGCTTTCTGTTTCTCCCTTGGTGGCGATTGATTTTCACGTCTTGGCGACTTGTTGACTCATCTCCCTTCTCCTTTCTTGGATGATTCTGTCTCTATATTTTTGTGTGGGGTGACGCTGTCATTAATCCTCTTGGCCAAGTCACATGAAAATATTATTTTATTATATCAATAGTACGGGTGACCTCACCCTCCTTGAGGTCGTTACTAATTCCTATTCTTGCATAGATCTCTCGTTTTTCTCCCCTGCGCTTGTCCTAGACGTCAACTAGTTGACGACTCAAAGAGATGCCTGGAACCACTATCTGACTCACTTTTTCTTCATTTCTGCAACATTCGCGGCCTTTCTTCTAGCTTTCTCTCTATTGAACACCACCTCTCTTGCACTAAACCTCCCCTTCTCTTTTTGACAGAGACTCAGCTGTCTGAGGCAACTGACAGAAAACCCTTTTCTGTTTCCTCCTACTTTATACTCATTTCAAAGCCGAAGATGGATGTTGTGTATATATACGCAACGACTTCTCTTGCTCTCGTGTTCCAGCATTTGATTCTTCTGAATTCTCTACTCTCTGGCTTCGGCTTTCTTGTCATTTTCTGACTAAACATATCTGCGCTGTTTACTTATCCCCTAATTATACTGACTATCAAAAATTCTTCGACTATCTTACTTCTACAATGGAACACATTCTATCCATTTCTCCGTTCTCCGAAATCTCCATTTTAGGAGATTTCAATGTTCACCACCACCCTTAGCTCTCCTCTCCTTTCACTGATCCACCTGGTGAACAAGCCTACATCTTTCCTATCCTTAATGACCTACAGCAGCTTGTACAACACCCTACCCGTATCCCTGACCGCCTTGAAGAAAGCTCCAACATATTTGACCTCTTCCTTACAACTAATCCTTCTGCTCACACTGTTAATCTTTCTTCTCCATTGGGCTCCTCCGATCACAACCTTATTACCTTAGCCTGACCTATTGCTCCAGTACAGCCTGTGGACACTCCAAAGAAACGTCGTCTGTGGCATTTTGGAGCTGCGGATTGGACGGCCCTCAGGCAGTACTTCTTTTGTTGTCCCTGGAATGATTATTGCTTCCAAGGTCGGGAGCTATCTGAGTGTGCCTTGCTCATGATGGAGGTTATTCTCTCGGGCATGGAAGCATACATTCCTTTCTCATATCCTTTGCCTAATGCAAGAAAACCTTGGTTTAATCGTGCTTGTTCTAATGCTGTCCACAACAAGGCGAAGGCCATAAAAGGTACCGGAGCCAACCCACCCCAGAATCACATCTTGTTTATGTTTCAGCCCGGAATCATGCTAAGTCTGTTCTTCGCACTGCTAAAAATAATTTCATCTGTGCTAAGTGCTCTCAACTCTCCAACTCGAATTCTTCCAGCTCCTTCTGGCACCTTGCCAAAAACCTTTCTAACAACTTTACCTCATCATCCTTCCCTCCTCTTTTCTACTCTGATGACTTTGTAGCTATTTTTTCTACTGATAAAGCAGATCTCTTCGCTCAGACTTTCTCCTCCAATTCCGCCTTAGACAATTCCGGTGCTGTTCCTCCATCACTTCCCCCCTCAGACTTCCTCATGGCTGACATTAAAATTTCTTCAGCTGATGTATATTCTGCCATCATTGGCCTCAATACTAACAAGGCATATGGGCCTGATGGTGTCCCTCCTGTTGTCCTCAAGAACTGTGCTTCTGTGCTTACACCCTGCCTAGGTAAACTCTTTCACCTTTGTCAACTTGTACCTTTCCTTCTTGCTGGAAGTTTGCTCTCATTCAGCTAGTCCCAAAGAAGGGTGACCATTCCCAACCCTCTAACTATCGTCCAATTGCTTTAACATACTGTGTCTCAAAAGTTTTCGAGTCAATTCTTAACAGAAAAATTTTAAAGCATCTCTCCTATCACAACCTTCTTTCTGATCGTCTGTATGGGTTCCGTCAGGGACGCTCCACTGGCGATCTTCTCACCTACCTTTCAGACTCCTGGTCATCCTCCTTTCTGGACTTTGGCGAAAGCTTTGCTATTGCAATTGACATTTCAAAAGCTTTCGATCGAGTCTGGCATAAATCTTTAATTTCTAAACTGCCCTCCTATGGTTTCTATCCTTCTATCTGTCCCTTCATTGCTAGCTTCCTTTCTGGTCGTTCTATAGCCGCTGTTGTAGACGGCCATCGTTCTTCTCGTAGATCTATCAACAGCGGTGTTCCTCAGGGCTCTGTCCTATCACCAACTCTCTTCCTTTTATTCATCAATGATCTTCTAAGCTGTACATCTAACCCTATCCACTCATACGCTGATGACTCCACACTTCACCTTTCCATTCGGTTCCCGCAACGCCCATCTCAACAGTTACTTCAACAAACAAGGGATGAGGCTATGGCACACCTAATGTCTGACTTGGCTCGTATCTCTGACTGGGGTGAAAGTAATATGGTTGTTTTTAATGCATCTAAGACTCAGTTCTTACACCTATCAACTCGACATAATCTTCCACAGGTATACCCACTGTTTAATAATATTCAGCTTAATCCTGCATCATCCTTGAACATGCTTGGGGTTTCATTTACTCGGGACTTATCTTGGAAAGATCATATTACATCTCTTGTAAAATCTGTTTCCAAGAGATTGGGTGTGCTAAGCCGACTCCGCTCTTTCTTTACCCCTGCACAAGTGTTGACTCTATACAGGGGTTTTATCTGCCCCTGTGTGGAGTACAACTCTCATGTGTGGGGAGGCTCCCCACATATAGCTCTTCTCAATAGGGTGGAGTCAAAGGCTTTTCGTCTCATTAACTCTCCTCCTCTTACTGACTCCCTTCAACCTCTGTCTCTTCGCCACACTGTTGCATCTTTATCTCTTTTCTATCGCTACTTTAATGGTCACTGCTCCTCTGAACTGTCTGCTTGCATTCCTCCACCTCTACGACGGGCGCGTAGCACCCGTCTGGCAGCAAACTCTCATCCCTTTTCTGTCCAACTCTCTAATGCAAGAGTTAACCGTTACTCCCAGTCTTTCATTTATGCAACAGGTCAGCTCTGGAACTGTCTCCCTCTGTCTGTATTTCCTGCTGCCTATGATCTCCAGTCTTTCAAACGCAGTGTGTCCAGGCATCTCAAAATTATCGGATCTTGAATTTGGCTCTCTATTGTATTTTGTTTTTCTCTTTGAGGGAACTGTTACTGCGGGCTCATGGCCTTTGGTTCCTTCTTTCTCGCATAAAAAAAACAAAGCTCTTCTCAATAGGGTGGAGTCAAAGGCTTTTCGTCTCATCAGCTCTCCTCCTCCTACTGACTCCCTTCAACCTCTGTCTCTTTGCCACACTGTTGCATCTTTATCTCTTTTCTATTGCTGCTTTAATGGTCACTGCTCCTCTGAACTGTCTGCTTGCATCCTTCCACCTCTATGACAGGTGCTACGCACCCGTTTAGCAATAACCTCTCATCCCTTTTCTGTCCAGCTGTCTAATGCAAGAGTTAACCGTTACCCCCAATGTTTCATTTATGCAACAAGTCAGCTCTGGAACTGTCTCCCTCTGTCTGTATTTCCTACTTCCTATAATCTCCAAACGCATTGTGTCCAGGCATCTCGAAATGAACGGATCTTGAATTTGGCTCTCTTTTGTATTGTTTTTGTTTTTTCTTGTAAAGAACTGTTTGCGGGCTCCTGGCCTTTGGTTCCTTCTTTCTTGCATAAAATATAAAACTATCTTAAACTACTTATGGGATATTTTGTTGAGTGATTCGGTAGCAGTACTGGAGTAAAACTCGATTGTATGTTTTCCTTGTTTGATTATGCTAGGTATATCAGTGAGTCTCTTGGACAAGTCAAAATATGAATTATAAATCACTGGTGAACTAGGTTAAATAGTGAAGGATGAAATGCTTTTATTCTGAAGTTTGTGGATGATGATGTTCGTTACTAATGGCTGAGTCTTTGCAGACTAGTTGGCAGCCTTAGCAGAATCTGTAACTCTCAGAATCTGAACAGTATCAGTGTTTTCATTAACGCAAAGAGTGAGCCAGCATGCTCCTAAACCTCTACCTCTAACTGTCTACACTACACGACATGCCTACTAGACATCACAGCTATTTACATCCCAAATTAGTAATGGCCGCTGCAGTATTAAGAGCAAATTCGGTGGTACGTTGAATTGCCATGACCGGCAGATTAAGGCTGGTGCCTCGTGGCTCTCCTGCTTGTCATCAAACGACTGTGCTGACAGCAGTTATTGCAACCACAGATCGTGCTCGTCAGAGGAGAGGTTCTTGTTCAAGTGACTTTGATCTCTCATTAGACAAACTAACTTACTTAAGTATATCTACAGTAAATATATATGTATAGTTTTTCGTTTCCTCAATGTTTCTTCAGAACCCAACGTATTTGGTCAACACAGTTGACCAACCTACGCCTCACCCTAACCACTGAAATAACGGTTTTGGGTGACTTTAACCTTCGTAAGGTAGACTGGTTAATGCACTCATCCAGGACTGACGATGCAGGTCTGGAATGCGAGATGTTTGCAGAATCGTTTAACCTTACTCAACTGGAAAAACAACCAACCAGAATACCAGATAATCCTGGCCATAGCACTCATCTCGTGGACCTATTACTGACAAATAATCCAAATTAATACAGGACAGATGTACTGCCACCTCTTGGATCCCCTAACCACAATCTCATCAAAGGCTCATTATTCACTTGCCCCCAAACTCCCAATTCTGAACCAGTCAGGGTATCGGATGCCACTTTGATGGGGCAGACTGGGATGAATTTAGAAGTTTTCTTATTGGTATTCCATTGCAGTCTTTGTTCTCCATTGACATCAATTCTACCCAGTCCCACATTATTGACTCAATACCCTTACAAGTTGGTATGGAATTGTTCATACCCAGTCAACAATTTACGAAAAGGTCTGACTCCCCGAAATGGTTTGACAGCAATTGTGGTAGAACAACGACCCAAAAGTCCTTAGCACATAACTCTTACTTAAAGTACTAAAAAAGAAAAAAAAAAAAATCCCTCAGTTAATTTCAAATTCCTAGAAACCAAGCAAAAGCAATAATGAATCTACCCATCTCAAACTATTTTCACAACAAAGCGTCCAGACTATCAAATAATCCTAATGACAACACAATATTCTGGTCAACTCTAATTTCTTTCAATAATAACTTTAGAAAATTACCACCAAATCCCCCACTAAATTCTTCAGATGGAAATACTGTAAATGACCTTTGTGTAAAAGCAAACATCATTGACAGTAGGTTTGCCAGAAATTCTACCTAAGAGGATGTCAATCAGAACGTTTCTGTGTTAGAACATAACTCCCCAAATTGATCCACTTATGACATATACTAGATACATAAAATCTATTCTAAACAGCTCACAAAACGCCAAAGCATCAGGGCCTCATGAAATTCCTCCAATCGTTTTGAAAAATGGTGTTCCCCAGAACATGCTCCTACTCTAGCTACATTATTCAGAGTATGCATATGTACTTCTCCATTTTCTACTTCATGGACAGAACAAAAAATCCACCCAGTTCCAAAGGCAGGAATTTCATCTCATCCCTCTGATTACAGACGAATAGCTGTTACAACTTCTTTTGGTAAAGTATCTGTGATTGTCATTAATAAGCACACTGTTAAACATCTTGAATCCAAAATCATAATTAGTGACAGACAGTATGGTTTTCACCATGAAAGATCCACTGTTGATATACTCAGTCTCCTGACTCATATCATCCATTTCAAATTGACGAGCATGGAGAAACCCATACAGTAGCCCTTGATATTCCTAAAGCTTTTGACAGAGCATGGTACCATTCCCTGCTATTCAAACTCCCCTGCTATGGCCTATCTTCTTTGGCTCCTTTGATTTCCTCATATCCCAGCAACATAAAGATAAAATTAGGTGATATATTTTCCAATTTCCACTCGGTTAATGTGGGCGTGCCACAAAGATCAGTCCTGGCGACAACCCCATTCCTAATTCATATTAATGATCTCGTGTCTGCCACCCATAGTTCCATTCATTCATATGCAGGTGACTCAACACTTCACTATTCCTTCTCACTTAAACTCCCATTCTCAATGACAGATATCTCAATCTCCCAACTCAGTACAGCAACCTCCAAAAATCAAGACTTATCTGTGATCAGTGGGGACAATAAAAACACTGACTCGTTTATTGCTAGGAATACCACACGTATATAGAATTTACCAACAGACTGATACTGTTTGATCCTTATATTACCTTCATGGCCAGCAGTATTCCTTATGTGTAAAAGTATTGAAGTTCTCGGTGTTTCACTGAACAATACCCTCAGTTGGACCTCTCATAATCATTAAATCACTTGCTAAAAACCGCTTCAAAGATGCTTAGATTATTGTACAGAATGCATAACTTCTTCACTGGCGAGCAATTAATTACAATTTACAAGATTTCTTGTGCGTTCAGAGCTAGAATACTGTTCGGCTTGTGGAGTGGACGTGGAATGCTTGCACTAAAACATTTTTACAAATTCAGACCAAAGCTATAAGAATAATTAATAATCCAGTAATTACAAATGAAATACCTCCCCTTCAAGTAAGACGGAATAT
This sequence comes from Coenobita brevimanus, assembly GCF_032717465.1. Classification (NCBI taxonomy): domain Eukaryota; kingdom Metazoa; phylum Arthropoda; class Malacostraca; order Decapoda; family Coenobitidae; genus Coenobita; species Coenobita brevimanus. The sequence goes on along the minus strand of NC_136961.1, from coordinate 35,243,886 downwards.
TTCCTCCCTTGTATTATTTTGCAGATTCTATTATGCCAAAGCTAAGAGTGAAGTAAAGTCAACTGTGCCACCTCTCCACGACTTACCCCGTGCTTCACGGGCATATGATGGCACTTCTGATTCGACTGTCACACTGCCATTAAGCAGAACTGCCTATCAAAACTGTTTTATTCCCCAAACTTCTTCTCTTCGGAACTTGCTTCCTCAGAACAGTTTCCCCCCAAACTTCAACTTGAAGTAGTTCAAGTCCAAATGTTACAGATTTTCTTATGAATGAGGACACCTGTAATCTGGCTTACCAATTATTTTTTATTTAATTTGTTTTCTCTTCCACTATCTATCCTGTGTAAAAAAAAAAAAAAAAAAAAAAACACTGGTTGCTGTTGCAACTGTATTAAGGTGCCCTGACAAAAGAGTCAGAAATGCGTAAAGGAATTTACAGTAAATTAGTCAAAAAGTGTTGTAAACTGATTCGTGTAAAAAAAAAAAAAAAAAGTCCCTCATGAACTGAGAAGAGCACAGAGACTGCAGTACGACTAAATGAAGGTGTGTTAAATTCAGGAATGACTCCTCCACACACATACCGCAACTCAGCCAGGAGACAGGGCGTGTGTGCAGAGCATTCCCCAGGCCCTGTCTTCCCCCTTACCTTACTCAAGACAACCATCACCAACCGGGCTACAGCAACGCCCGGTCTTCTCGAATGAGGAGAGAATCAACAACAACAACAACAGGAATGACTCGTGCATAAAAAATTGGAATGTGGGAGAAATAGGAATGAAAATATACTGCAGTGCACAAGGTTTGCATAGCCTGAATAAGACAAGAAATAAAGAGATTGGAAAATAATGTGCATGTACAAAGGACGTACGTAAATTCGTCGGTGTTTTCACAAACCGGCGAATATGAAAATTTGGTCTGATTGAGATAATACCACCTGGACATTAACGACAACCAAGTGTTTTACCAGTTTGAGTTTGAACTACGTAAGTGAAACACTTTTCGAGATTGAGACATGTGGTAGTGTCGAATATTACTCTTATGTAACATTGCTGTTTTCACAAATAGACGAATATTGGATTTGTCGGTTTGCAAAAACAAAGCTGTGTTTACACTCATGATTTCTGTTTTCACAAACAGTAGAATAATCATGTTAACATTCAATGTATACACATGGAAGGCAAGACATGAAAGTTCACTTCCTTGTTCACCCATTAGAATAAAGCTTTCGAACCTTCTACCATCTTTCGTGCCAAATGAACCATTGCTTCATAAGATTTCGAAATGTTTATAAATGTGAGAGTCGTCAGGAGTCACTCTCAGAACCTTCACTAGACTGGTGTTTATCACCACCACATCAGCTGTCAGGACGGCGGTTGCTACTGCAGTGTTTTCCAACCACAAACTCTCATTCCAGAAGGTGAGCTGATTGATAAAGTAGTATTAAACATTACAAATCTGCATCATTATTGCTTTGCATATCGTTACTATAGCATTCATTCAATGGAGGTTCACGCCGCTTTGGTGCATAGCTGCACTGACATGCTGTCTCCAGCCCTGGGGTCCTTCTTGGAGAGTTGCCAGGCATGGAAGCTGGTGTCTTTCACAATAACCTATACAAGTCCAACAACAATTAGAGGTCACATATCCAGTTCATTTTCTCTTTCAGATGGTTAAAAACGTCGATGTCCTGGTTCGATGGGATGAAGACAACACCGAGAATGTTGTTCCATTGCGTGACTTGAGACTACCTCCCGGGAAAAAGTTGAGAAATGGCAGAAAAGTTAAAGTGTGGTGGCAACCCCACGGCAAGTGGTGGAGTCGTCATACAGTTTGAAGTAAAACCTACCTATGAGGGAAGTGATGATAGTGATGATGACATTCCAATAACAGAATTCCTGAAAAAAAGTGACCCGAGTAACATGAATGAAAAGAATAATAAAAGTGGAGAGGATGCACATGGATCAGTATCTTCCCTAAGAAAAGATCAAAGCAGTGACATTTCTCACCTAAGCACTTCCGATGACTCAACAATGTCTGAGTGCGATTCTGTCAATGATCCTTTGTATATGCCTGATGATGACTTAATTATTGATGATGAACTTGTAAGAGCTACTGTTTGTGGACATACAGGCTGTAAGTCGGAGATATTTGCAGCTTGCACCAAACAAGAATGTCAACGTCTTTTGTGCTATAATCACTTCCGAGAGGATTCTTGTGAAAATCACAGTTTGACAGCATGTAATCCTGCAGAAAATATCACACCAGATACTCACAATGAAAAGATGTGTAACCCATTCGCAAAATCTGTGACACAACCAGAACACTTTGTTGTTGAAGGATTGCCTAAACAATCTCCAGATAAAATTAGAAAGGTGTCAGAAAAAGAGAAAATCAGGAAAAATTTGCAAGAGAAATCGCAACAGTGGGGAAGCGTATATCAGTATACAAAGTGGTAAGGAGATGCCTGCAAGGCGAATATTGAAAAATCGTTGCCCTAAAAACAAGTGCAGTAGTAGAGGACTGTTTTGTGATAAAGTAACTGAAGAACAGAGAAAAATAATTCTGAACAGCTTTTATGACTTGGGAAATGTTGAGAGTCAAAGGGAGTGGATAAGTAGGACCATTGAAGTGAAGGACCCAAAATACGCATGCCTGGGAAAAGAAAGCAGAAAAAGTAGAACCTTTGCATATTTCCTGCCAATTGCTGATTGTAGAAAAGTCAAAGTGTGCAGAATAATGTTTGTCAACACTCTTAACATTAGTGATAGGCAAATCAGGACCACAATGGAAAGATTATCAACTAGATCATTACAAAAAGAAGGTCGAGGAGGAAGACGACCAAAACTAAAGGAGAGGGATGAAAGGTTGAGGAAAAAAGTGACAGGCCATATTAATCGATTTCCTCGAATGGAGTCTCATTACTGTCGGCAAAGCACTTCTAAGGAGTACTTATTCCCTGGCCTAACATTAAGTACAATGCACAAACTGTATAATAATGAACATTCTGAGGATCAAGTTAGCTTCTCTTTTTGCAGGAAAATATTCAGTGGACTTAATCTTAAATTCCATATTCCCTAAAAGGACCTTTGTGGAATCTGTGACACTTTTTGGAATGGGAGTAAAGATGATCAAGAAGCAGTAAAAGGACGTTTTGAAAAACATGTTCTTGAGAAGGAGACGGTCAGAGAAATTAAAAGTAAAATCAAAGGGAGAGCAAAAGTGGATGAGAAACTTCTTGCAGCAATATTTGATTTGCAACAAGTGGTTTATTTGCTTATATCTAAACGGTGTGAACTGTTTTATAGGCGAAAGCTGTCATGCTATAATTTCACTATCTACAATCTAGGAAATGGTGACGATTCTTGTTACTTTTGGCATGAAGCAGTTGCCAGTCGTGGGGCAGATGAGATAGCATCATGTGTGTATGATTTTTTGGTGGATGCTGAAAAAAAAGGTATAGTTGAAGTTAAATATTTATGTGACGGCTGTGGAGGACAAAATAAAAGTTTCATCCTTCCAGCCATGTTTATTTATTTTCTAAAATGCTCAGTTTCCATCCAGCGGATCTCCTTATGCTTTTATGAAACAAATCATGGACAGAGTGAAGGGGACTCGATACACAGTACCATTGAAAGGGCCGTAAAAAGAGCAGGAGACGTTTTCGTCCCAACTCAGTTGGCTATGATAATCCGTCTTGCTAGAAAAGTTCCGTATAAGGTTACTGAAGTACAATCATCAATGAAAAAAGACTGGAAGCAGTATTCTCAAGAGCTTAGAATCCTTCGTATCCGAGAATCCGATGAGGGTGCATCAGTAGACTGGACTAAGGTCACGCAACTTCATACAGACAAAAGCAAAGGCCAGAAACTGTTCTACAAAACCTCTCATTGTGAAGAAAATTTTCTGTCTCTCCATGGCGCCAGACGCAACTCTACTGTGAGCCTTCCAACCAGTCCAGGACCTGTGGCACAGCTTCGAAAGTTGTCAAATTCTAAACACAAACATCTTATTAGCTTATGCAATGGCCCAACTCCAGTGATTTGCAATGAAAATCATGTTTCTTTTTATCAGAATCTTTCACACTGGTAGCAATAATGCCTTGCTGAACTGAGAAAATAAGAGATTATAAACTGCTGTATGTTTTGTATGTTATTTCATCAGACAATTTTCATATGAAATGAAGTACCTAGTTTTTACCATAGTGAATAAAAAAAATTAATAAAATTCACACTAATGTAAAGCATGTGATTTTATTTTGATTGTTGTATATACTAGTATTTGCTGCATATAGTAATTGTATAGTTTTATTTTATGCATTTATTTAGACCTATTACTATGTAATTTTTATACTGAAGTGGCGAATTTTATCTGAGCTGAATAAATATGTTTCCACAAACTGACAAATTAGTGTCGAATCTTTACCTTATTCATGTTGCATGTTTCCACAAACCGACAAATATATTTCAGTTGCATTTTCTCCATGTTAGAAAGACTAAACTAAGGAATGGCAAAGGCCAAATACATATGATTATCTGAAATTTCAAAACACAAAATATTTTCTGAGTATTGTAAAAAATAAAGCAGAGAGCTGATCTGAAAAAAATGGAAATTTTTACAAGCAATTTTCTAGAAAGGGGAAAACTACAGATTCGCCAGTTTGTGAAAACACCGACGAATTGGTGATGGAAATTTCGAAGGCTTGAAAACATAATTGATAATGATATAGATGATTTTATGACCTATTTCACTGGGCACTAATTTGACACTTGTTAAATGTTGTACTTCCCTGTTACTCTTTACGGAAAACTCATCACATTTATTAACAGAAATGAAGTAAGAACGATAATAATGGCGATATGAAATAAAATCTTACCACAAAATACTGTACGAATCTTCAGTATATTTACACATGTCAATGTCAACAGAGAGAGAGAGAGAGAGAGAGAGAGAGAGAGAGAGAGAGAGAGAGAGAAAGAGAGAGAGAGGAATCAATTTGTGAATTAGTTTAGTTCTAAGTATAAACAACTATGAGTCTTGGTCAAATAATATCGTGTAAGGATTACCAAACAACTGCATTCAATAAAAGCATCATAATTACACCTTTTTTGTACTGACACCAAACACACGAGAATACTATCATCAGTCTTAGTTCAACGGGAGCCAACAGCATGTAGGGAGGTGTTCACTGGCTGATGTGGTGAGAAAAAATGTGTTCACTGGCTGGTGTGGTGAGATGGGAGGTGTTCATTGGCTGGTGTGGTGAGAATGGAAGTATTCGCTGGCACGTGTGATTAGAGAGGAGGTGTTCACTGGCTGGTGTGATGAGAGGGTTTTTACATGCTGGTGTGATGATGGGGACGGTGTTCTCTTGCTGGCGTGGTGAGATGGGTGGTGTTCAGTTTTCACAGTCCGGTGTGGTGAGAGGAGGGATATTCACTGGCTGATGTGTTGAGGTGGGAGGTGTTCATTGGCTGATGTATTGAGAGGAGAGGTGATCCCTGGCTTATGTGGTGAGTGGAGTGCTAATCATTGGCTGATGTGATAAGGGCGAAGGGGATCACTGGCTGGTGTGGAGAGAGGGGTAGTGTTCTTTGTTCCCTGATGGGCAGTGTTTATATAAGGGCTGCGAGTGGGAAGTCAGCATTCAGTGATCAGTTCATGTTCCAGATTGTGAGTCCCGCTCCTGCCGCACCTGCCCCGCACCTTCACCGTGAGTGTGGCTTCGTGTTGCTGGGCCCTTTGTTGCCAGCCATGTGGCACCGTGTTTCTACACACTTTGTTGTCAGCCATGTAGCACCGTCTTGCTACACACTTTGTTGTCAGTCATGTGGCACGTGATCCTACAAACTTTGTTGTCGGTCACCTGGCGTCACTGGAGCTTTGCCAAGGAAAGGAGTCAAATAGTTCTCATTCAGTCTTGTTATTGGCACAGTTGCATGAAACCGCAGACAAACTTATCTTGCAATTTCTTGGTGTGCTTCTTTTTGCCACACAGAGGGAAATTGTAGCCTATGTTATTCCTGAAAGCAGTTTTCATTTTTGTCATAATTTCGTTCTTAAGCATTTGCTTTTCCCTTCTTTCACGTGTTTTACAAAGTCAGACAAATAAGCAGGGCTTGAAAGATGGACATTGAGAGGTGAAATATGTTTAAATGTGAGCTAAGATGATAAAGCTAACCTTACCTAACATAATCTTATCAACTTAAGGTTGGTTAAATAAATGACGTCACACAACCAGGACTTCCTAACCTACCAAAACCAAACTTAACTTCGTTTAACATACAGTAAGTCTTGTGCTTGGCAAAACCAGCCGAAGGTCGCAATCGGGCAATTTGTCAGCAGGGGCTACACACCAGTGCAGATGGTCCAGCCTTCTAAGCGTCATCAGAGTCAGTCAATAGTGTTACATTTAGGCTAATTTTACTCCAAGTTCTTTCAGAGCTCACAAAAAAAAAATATAGGAGCTGTTGACAGATGATCTGAAATCTCATAATCGTACCCCTTACCGTAATATGATGAACATTATTTTGTAACTGATTGGTCTCTCAAAACAAAATGAATTTCTTCCATTCCACAATATATATATATATATATATATATATATATATATATATATATATATATATATATATATATATATATATATATATATATATATATATATCTGTACCCACTCCACAATATGTCTACCCCCGATGTATATATGTCCCCCCCCAAATGCATACATGCCCCCACTAATCTTGCTAGCTCAGCACGCTTTCCCACGCCTGAAGACGGCGTTATTGCATCAGTTGATAGCAGACAGCCGAGACGGGCAGACTATTTTACTGTGAGCTTGTAATAAACTCCTTATCTAGCTGTTTGTACACGGAGTTTCTTTCACCAAAGTATTGCAAGTTACATATCTATCTATCTGTATATGTATATCTACCTATCTATCTATCTATCTATCTATCTATCTATATATATATATATATATATATATATATATATATATATATATATATATATATATATAACGTGCAGAGACAGGGCGAGTTGAGATTTGCAGGGCGAGTTGAGATTTGCGGGACAGTTCAGTAATTTTTTCCCAGAGTCAAACAGTGACTTGTCAGAGGACAGTGTGCCAAGTAAATTATAAAGTGAAGTCAACTGAAGTCATTAACAGAGCTGTGGTGTATGTTAAAGCTCTGAACTAACATTTTGACTATTCTCTCCGTTTCCATGCTAATACTTACTTCAAAAACTGCAGATGCCAAAGTATAAGAGAGTTTTCTCTTAATTACGAGGTATGTCTTTGTACAAATATGAATCAATCGGGCTGGATAGCAATATCTCAAAGTAACAACCAATGATTCTAAGATCTAAGCTAAGTGAAACTTGGTATTCCACGTTCCACACTCTACTTATGCAGTATATAGCTATTAACTTACAGATAAAGAAGGATAATCTTGCAATGGAAACAGCAATAAAAACCAACACACAGATGACCCCCGGCTAGATGGACCGTTTTCTTAAAAAAAAAAATAAAAAAAAATCCAAGCATACAAAAGAAAACTTCGAAAATATCAAATATTTATATTACTTTTATCGTAATATATCTGTATGTGTAGTTTACCACACAAATCATGTACTTTATGTAAATTATTAGTCACATGTGGGCATTCCTACAAAGTTTGCGTGGGAGTTATGGGAGATGGGAGAATGCTCCCTGCCACCTTTCGGAAATGACACCCCAGGATCTTCTGCCTCGTGTCATTCTTTGCACCTGTCGGATTTTGTCTACCACCTTCGTCTCCCATTGGCCCTTCATACTCTGAAATGTTGCCTCCACATTGTGTCACGAATCCTTTCTCTCTTTTTCTCTCTTTTGTTGCTGGTCGGATACCTATTTTGATCTTCCTCTAATAGCCTTTTCGGATCCAGATTCATTGGCTCTGTATTCGTCATTGTACACACCACAAAGTGTTCTGTGCAGTCTTTGTACTGCTTATTATTATATCTGCAATAACAGGTCGCCTAACTGCTAACCCACTTGATTATGGTGACAGTGATCGTTATTTGAATGTCAGAACAGTTTTTTTGCACATTGTTATTCTGTCCATCATTATTTAGCCAATTTCAGCAGCCCAGACATCAACATCACACAGAACAGAAAAACTGTGATATGCAAATAATTACGAAACTGCACGTGTTGTACCAACACACCTGTGGAACTTTTTATGCATCATATAGGCAGTAAGTTGAGTATCTTGCACTGAAATACTAAGCCCAGAGCAGATTTCAATCCAGAAATAATTGTTCTGCTAAAAAAACTGAATAATATTTTCGAAAAGCACTAACATTACCAATGTATCCTTTGCGAAAAAAATTTTTTATGTCTTTTATAATACCCACAGAACCATTTCTATAAGATAAAATAATGGAAATGCACTATGGTAGTTTGTGACCTTACTTATAAACTAGAAAAGATGTCACAAAGCTAGAGAGAGTTTTTTTGGGGAAAAAGCACCCAGTCACACACACACGTTATCATTCAACAAAAATTGCCAGTATGCAGAACAGTACACTTTTATCCCCATCAGAAGGCTTGCCATCAGATGTGAACTTTTGGCATCAAAGCACAGAGCGAAACAGAGGAAGTATCTTTCCTTAATAGATTAACTAGTCTAGGCTAATAATAGTCATCCTCTAGAGTTCAAAAGACACATTTGGGCAAGTAAACATCTATAGAATTTATGATACCTCGTTATTCGTCATGACTGACTCACTTACTGATTGACACTGGTACACACACACACACACACACACACACACACACACACACACACACACACACAGGTCGTGAGTTATATATGTCGTGAATTTTGTTACTGTGATTCCTTTTAGTGAACACAAATGTTATGACCCTAAATCTATGTTGCTCAGGTTTTTGAAGTTTTCCATTCACATTTGATTATGTCCGCTGTTGCGTAAACGGCTCCTTGTCAGCCATGTACAGTCGTGGCCATAAATAATTACCTATCCTCCCGTACCCGGTGCCTCAGGCTGGCTCCCTTACACGACAAGTCACACTGGAGTGAGAGGGACTGAGAGGTAGGGGCCAGAGAGAAAAGGGAAGGTGGGTGGGGGGACGAGCGATGGTGCTTAGGTGGAGTGAGGGAGGGGAGGGGAGGGAGAATGAAATGCGATGTTGTGTCCATATAATTTGTCTATTTTCTTTCATTCAGGGCATCATAAAAAGGAGTTACTATTCGGTAGATAAAGCTGCATTACACCTTGTATGGCGGCGTCGGATAACACACTTTAGATAGGTGGTGATGTCAAGGACTGGCTCGTGAGAGAAGTATACTGACGTGACATCGAATATTAGTGCTGAGCCAGATTTTGTCGGCCCAGATTGTCAACGCGTGGATAAGGCTACCAGAGTCCCGTCTTTAGGCGGGACAGTCCCGCTTTTTTTTACATCTGTCTCACTTTCTTAATTGTAACTAAAATGTCCTGCTTTTAGTGCATATTATGTAAAATGTCCCGCTCTTAGAAAATTGCTATTACATTAGATATAACATGACCTTTTATGAAATTATGATGAATTAGTAAAATTGTGCATAATCCAAACCAAGTGAAACACCAAATTGTTAATATAAAATTTGTATTACTAACTGGTAACTTTGGTCGGCCCATTCACCGTACCGTACTGTATATTGGTTATTGGAGTTCGTTTGAGACGTTAGTGTTTGAGTAGCAGCCCCAGAGTGAGGTGCTGGGTAGCAGCCGTCGCTATCACTCGCATGTCACTCTCTCTCTCTCTCTCTCTCTCTCTCTCTCTCTCTCTCTCTCTCTCTCTCTCTCTCTCTCTTTTGCCAGATGTCATAATCCTGTAAGGGGTGGCCATTTGACTTTGAGTTATTTGTTTTACGGGGAGGGGCACTAACCCCCCACCAACCCACTTGTTGACACGTAGGGACCACGTATGGTTTGGTTATTCGGTTCCCACCCAGCGTTGTAAATGGATTCTTGGTATTCAGGAAACCATTTGGCTTGTCACTCAATGTAAAGCCACCTGTAAAGGAAAGAAAAGCAATAATAAGTGAAAGGAAAGATGGGAGAAATAGGAAGAGAGGAGAGCAGGCACAGAAAAAGAATGATAAAGGCTAAGGAAGAAGTAATCAGTACTACATCAAGTGAGTGGTGATGGTCGCCACCACCTACAACTAATATATATATATATATATATATATATATATATATATATATATATATATATATATATATTCACACACATACACACACACACGAGACAATGTCCTGCTTTTAGCTCCAACAAGTCTGGTCACCTTACGCGTGGAAGCCAGAAAACTAGGGGACACGGGCCCGCCTCCTCCAGCTCATGAAAGACGAATGGGAGCTATTCAAACGAAACCAGCAAACCATCAACAACATTGTTTCCCTGGTGACGCGACGCCGCCGCTGGACTACTTACTAAGGCGTTCCTGATTGCTTTGCTTTGGCTTGACCAGTGTCGGTAGACACTGACATACTGTCGATATATTCTGGGAGTTTGGGTAGGATTTTGTTTCATTTTCCCTCGAACATACGAGAGATACCGTTACCATATCCACCCATGAGCATAGACATCAAATTTATTTACCATTTATGCACAATTGTTTTACATATCCTTTTCATATAGAGATATCATTAAATAATTATTGAATTGACATGATGGTGACTATATAGAGGGAGTGTATACAGAGAGGGTGATCATATTTACTGTGGACACAGCCATGTCAAAGGTTGCATATAATATTTAGTTCCAAAAATTAATTACATGTGAGGGTAGAGGACGTTTCTTAAACATTACGGAAGTGAATGCCATCCAGACTCCATTCTGCGTCCGAAGTCAAAATACACAGATAAACACAAATACCTGGCCCTGTACTAATGTTTTATCTGTCACTTCAGTATATTTCTCTCACGAGCTAGTCCTTGATATTACTACCTACCTAAAGCTTGTTATCTGACGCCGCTATACAAAGTGTGATGCAGCTTTATCTACCGAATAGTGACTCCTTTATATGATGCCCTGAATGAAAGAAAATAGACAAATTATGTGGCCACAACTTCGCATTTCATTCTCCCTTCCCTACCTACCCTCCCTCCCATCCCTCACTCCACCCCAGCACCATCTCTCGTCCCCCCACCCACCTTCCCTTCTCTCTCTGGCCCCTCCCTCTCAGCCCCTCTTACTCCACTGTGACTTGCCGCGCATAAAGGAGCCAGTCAGGCACGGCGTACAGGATGATAGGTGATTATTTATGGCCAAGTCTGTTCAACTGACTGCAAAAGCTCTCTTCCTCTTCCCCTCAGCAGTGCATAATATTATATATGTTTTGGTAGTTGAAAATAACATTTACTTTAATGTAACTGTTTAAGTAACCCAGGGGTTATCAGCCTGTGGATCGCAAACCCCCAGGGATATGCAGGGTTGTATCCAGGAAGTACTTTGGGGGGATTTTGAAAAATCAGTATAGAATATACTAATTTTGCTGATATAATTCAAGAAACAAATATTGAGAATGAGGACACAACTTCCTATAAAACATCCATAATATTTTCGCACTCAAATGTCACACTGATGTCATGACTGAAATACTGTGACAACAGTGACAATTTTTGTACAGTATGTACGTTAATATTTATTTGCGTGACAAAATAACTACCACTTCAATAATTTTACAACAGCTAGTGTGCTGCCTTTTCATAACGGCTAACTGTTAATGGTGCACTAATCTATATTTGGTGATCGGTAATGGAGGTATGGATCAATGATTTACTCACTCTGGGAGGTGTTGCATGAGTAAGTTTGAGCCGTCTTATTATAATGAAGAGTATCATTATGTATATCCATAATTGTACAATGACAGATATTATCTTTGGCTGTGCAATATTACTTTCAGGTATCATTAACAAAGATGGACGTGAAGCGTTCCTCACGGGTAACAAGCTTGGTGGATCGCTCCAAATTTGTGTGGTTGTGGGCAGGCGGGATGTCTGCGCGCGCCATAGCCAGGGAGACGGACTTCAGCCTCACCACCGTGTGCAAGTGGATCAAAAGATGGCGGCGGGAGGGTCACATCTACACGAAATCCAGCACTGCCATTTATTTTGAGAAATACTCTTACTACGCCAGCCAATTTCCTACCGTAATTCTTCCAGTGAACCCCTGCTTTTGCAAAAGAATGCTTTGTAGACGAAGGACATTAAGCTCTGCAAAATCAAGTGTACCACATCAACAATATCCACTAAGTTATGGTGTAAATGCAATGCCTTCACTATATGATCACAGGGAATCCCAGATGAATTCGTCTTTTCACTCGCGTAACTTGCCAGGAGCTTCTTCAACACTGCCATTAAGCAGTGACGAATTGTTTTCACAAAAGTTTTCTTATAATGAAGTGACCAGATCCAATACTCATCATCACTCTCAAGTGTCTGTAATTCAGCCTCCGCTCAATTTAATCATGTGGCATTAACTGGATTTAACTAGTAGAGTTATCTCTTCTGTGAGAGACTTGTGTATTGCAATACCATGCTGCTGCCAGAACAGCATCGGAACTGTTCATAGTAAAATGAGAATCAGAGATTTGATGGAAGAGAGCAGTTTTATCGGGTGACGATTGAACAACAGATATTTCTTTGTGAAAGGGATGAAGGAAAAGAGGAAGAAGTACAGCTGCTGGAGGTTACTCCAGTAAGATGCTGGAAGGAGCAAAGGGGAATCTGAATTATACATTCTTTGTATCTGAAATAGCAGAAGCGTATGAATCCGGTAGTGCACGTGGTTCAGGCATTAGACAGCGTCGGTACATTTTGAAAGCTACCATTTTGTGTACAGCATTAGAACATGTATTACAAACCAAATCACAATATGCATTACTCAGATGATAAGAAAATGGACGGTATACATTCATGTCCAAGAGAATAGCCTATGTAATACACATAGCACACACAAATAACTGTAGCTATGGAAGGAATAACCATTCCTGGGATAGTAAAAAGTGCTCCTGGAAGGTTTCCCAGTGAAGAGCCGTGCAGTGTCACAGACGTTGCCCCTTAGGAGAGTCCACGGTCCTTAGGAGAGCAATACAACAGATCGCAGAAAAAAGGCTGTGTTTGTAGAAATCCAAAGGATAAAAAGATTGTTTTGAAGTATGATTGTCTTCCTATGTTGTAAACAAGTTGTACGAGACACTGAGTTCCGTGGTCTCTACAATGGTCTGAGATATGGGTTGGGTGATATGGAGGGCCTACATTCTATTTTTCGGTCATGATAGCTGAATGAAACAATTATCTGTCAGTGTTTCATCTTTTTACCCCATGGACATCTTTTTTTCAAACTTGTTATAACTGGATGGTATTTCTCTGCTTAGGAGAGACTGCCTTGGACTGGTGTAGTTAGAAAAAATATTTAATGAAGTTTCAGCTTAGCAAAGTCTTTAAAATCTCACTCTTGCCACCGCATCATGAGTTCACAACGTTTAGAAGAAAATATCTCAGTCAGAGGGGATTATGCAGATGTTGCTGGTGAGGCTGTCCTTGCCTAGGTGGGTGTTCATCGACCAAATGAAAAAAAAAAATGTTCGACATTTTGATTCTGAAGTCACATTTCAGTTCCCACCACCCCACACTCTTCAATATAAACCTCTCATATTAAAGAATGGATATGGGGTAGAAAGTCCCTAATTTATGAGACAATTACAAAGGTCAGGAAGAGTGAAGTACAGTATGTATTTGCATTTCTACTTACACTCCCGGATTAACTGTGTAACATGACAATCAGGCTAATCATACTCTTTGCTTCCAACTATTCCATAGATTAAGTTATACAGAAGTCATCTTTTAAAGTGTAGACCATGTTTGAGCAAACATGTGGCTAATATTCTTTTCTCTCTCCAGCTATGTTCATACGAGTATTTCTGCTATAGTTTAAAAAATTGCCAAGATGAAATTTTGATGGTCAGTTTGGCACTATTTACTTTTTTTCAGCAAACGGTAGCTGATTTTGAGAAAGTAGCATTACAGTTTCATATGCCGTTCAACAACGTGCGTAGTTCCGACTTTGATGATGTGCTAGCTTCACATGGGGACTTTCTTTACACCCTTGCACAATAAGTTATTATAGTACAGACTTTAGTTGTCTTTGTTACGTAACTCTGCCTCAATGATTTTATACCTAAATAACATGTGAGATGCTGGACTTGCCGAAATATTTACTATGTTTTTCAAAATCGTTCTCGTATTTCAACATACCTAACACAATGGAGACCATTTGTGTGTATCTTATCAGTAAAATGTTGAGGTTTGTAGAGGAACAGGTACCTAGTGAACTACCCTTATTGTTTCGTATCGTTCAGCAAATCTAACAAAATTAATAAAACACATATTGAATGCTTACCGCATGACAAGTAGTTCTGTTTGTCAGAAGAATAAAGGAAACCAACTTCAAGGTTAGCTACAAATAGGAATCCTGGACCTTAGCTGACCCTGATCTTAGCTTTCCTTTTTATCAGTTAGCGATGCGTGTTTACAGAGAACACATTCTCTCTCTCTCTCTCTCTCTCTCTCTCTCTCTCTCTCTCTCTCTTTTTCAGGCTTGCTCACTATCGAAAAGCGTGTTGACAGTGGTGTAAACTGATGGGTGGTGCTGTGTGGATACTGTGGCTTGGCATAACTGTGTGCTGCCTCATGGTTCACGCCCGTCTTCCACGCTGCTGTGGTACGTACGTCAGTGATATGCTACTAATAATACGTAAATATCATTAAATGGATATTGGTCACTTCATGAGTGAGACTGGTGAAAGTGTGTAAACACACACACACACACACACACACACACACACCGTTCGCTGGTGTAGTGGTAACGTTCTCGCTTGCCAACTGGTGGACGGGAGTTCGCGCCTCTCTCAGGTTACGAAAAGTTTCACTGACGAGGTGGGTGGTTACTGTCCCCCTTGAGCAAGGAGACGGGTGTGTGCGTGTGTGAAGGTCACAGCCTTGCCCTTGGATCGGACTATATGAGCTCTCAGCTCCCTTCCGGGAGGGTAAAAAGCTGACGATCACTACCATCCAGTGATCCTGACCGACCCGGTGAATTACACACACACACATCATAGAACAATGTAGCAAAATGAATTTTTTCTCTTTTAATTTGGGGGAATCGGGCCCCCATAACAGCATTGGCATGGCATTATCATACTAACAAAACGTGACGTGAGGGCACTTAAATGACACTCACAGCACTGACATGACGTAACATGGTATAACAGCATTGACATACCGTAACAGGACATGACAGCAGTGACATTGCATGGCATGACAGCACTGTTACGACAGCACTGACAGACAATTATAAACTAAAAAAAAATATATAATAATAATGGATGTATCGACCATTCATTGGCGAAATGTTATTAAAAAGTAATCTCTTAACTGCAGGAAACCTTAACGATTAATCGTCTACGGAGGTAAAATGCATCAATCGTCAGCATAAAAATATATTAAACTGTGCTGACGATGGACCCATAGCCATTGTAGCGCTATGCATCGATATCGTTAGCACGGGAGATGGTTAGGAACAGGTCCTGAGAGCTGGTGAAACGGGATATATATATATATGAGGAGTAGACTGTAGCACCAGTCGAGCGAGGCAGTACTCCCGAGGTGGATGGAAAGCTGATGTCAGGGAGAGCTGGAGCTCCCGTTTCATCAGCCCTCAGGACTAGTTCCTGACCATCCCCCTTTGCTGAACTTTTTCAGTGTCTCAGTAACACAGTTAGTTTCTCTAACTATCTACACCAAACTACATGCACAGTACACACTACACTTCCTTTTCCAAAATTCAAAAGAAAATTATGGCAGCTCAACACACGGCCTCGGAGTCCCCAGGGGGGGTGACCATACATGCCCCCAACCTTCCGCCCCTCTCCCGGTGACGACTTGAGCTGCCTGGAACCACTGTCTCATTCACTTCTTCTTCATTTCTGCAACATTCCTGGCCTTTCCTCTAGCTTTCGCTCTGTTGAGCACCACCTCTCTTCCTCTAAACCTCACCTTCTCTTTCTAACTGATACTCAGCTGTCTGAGGCAACTGACAGCAAACCCTTTTCTGTACCCTCCTACTTTCTCTATACTCATTTCAAAGCCAAAGGTGGCTGTTGTGTATATATACAGTATACAACGACTTATCTTGCTCTAGTGTTCCTGAACTCGATTCTTCTGAATTCTCTACACTTTGGCTTCAACTATCCTGTCATTCTCTGACTAGATATATATGTGCTGTTTACTTATCCCCTCATTCTACTGACTATCAAAAATTCTTCGACTATCTTACTTCTACAATAGAACACATTCTATCCATTTCTCCTTTCTCTGAAATCTCCATTTTAGGAGATTTCAATGTTCACCACCACCTTTGGCTCTCCTCTCCTTTCACTGATCCACCTGGTGAACAAGCCTACATCTTTTCTATCCTTAATGACCTAGAGCAGCTTGTACAGCACCCTACCAGTATCCCTGACCGCTTTGGAGAGAGCTCCAACATACTTGACCTCTTCCTTACAACTAATCCTTCTGCTTACACTGTTAATATTTTCTCTCCGTTGGGCTCCTCCGATCATAACCATATCACCTTAACCTGTCCTATTGCTCCGGTATGGCCTGTGGACCCTCCAAGAAGACGTCGTCTGTGGGACTTTGGAGCTGCGGATTGGGAGGCCCTCAGGCAGTACTTCTTTGATTTTCCCTGGAATGATTATCGCTTCCATGGCCGGGAGCCATCTGGGTGTGCCTCGCGCATGACGGAGGTTATTCTCTCGGGCATGGAAGCATACATTCCTTTCTCATATCCTCTGACTAATGCAAGAAAGTCTTGGTTTAATCGTGCTTGTTCTAATGCGTTCGAGGGCCTATAAAAGGTACCAGAGCCAACCCACCCCTGAATCACATCTTTTATATGTTTCTGCCGGGAATCGTGCTAAGTCTGTTCTTTGCTCTGCTAAAAATAATTTCATCAGTACTAAATGCTCTCAACTCTCCAACTTGAATTCTTCCCACTCCTTCTGGCATCTTGCCAGAAACCTATCTAACAACTTTACATCATCATCCTTCCCTCCTCTTTTCTACTCTGATGGTTCTGTAGCTATTCCTTCTACTGATAAAGCAGATCTCTTTGCTCAGACTTTCTCCTCCAATTCCACCTTAGACGATTCCAGTGCTGTTCCTCCTTCACTTCCCCCCTCTGACTTCCTCATGGCTGACAAAATTTCTTCAGCTGATGTATTTTCTGCCATCACAGGCCTCAATACTAACAAGGCGTATGGGCCTGATGGTGTCCCTCCTGTTGTTCTCAAGAACTGTGCTTCAGTGCTTACACCCTGCCTAGGCAAACTCTTTCGTCTTTGTTAATCAACTTGTACCTTCCCTTCTTGCTGCAAGTTTGTTCTCATTCAGCCAGTCCCAAAGAAGGGTGACCATTCCCAACCCTCTAACTATCGTCCAATTGCTTTAACATCCTGTATCTCAAAAGTTTTCGAGTCAATTCTTAATAGAAAAATTTTAAAGCATCTTTCCTGTCACAACCTTCTTTCTGATCATCAGTATGGGTTCCGTCAGGGATGCTCCACTGGCGATCTTCTCACCTACCTTTCAAACTCCTGGTCATCCTTCTTTCTGGACTTTGGCAAAAGTTTTGCCATTGCACTCAACATCTCAAAGGCTTTCGATCGAGTCTGGCATAAATCCTTAATTTCCAAACTGCCCTCTTTACGGTTTCTGTTCTTCTCTCTGTGCCTTCATCTCTAGCTTCCTTTCTGGTCGTTCTATAGCCGCTGTTGTAGATGGACATTGTTCTTCTAGATCTATCAACAGTGGTGTTCCTCAGGGCTATGTCCTATCACCAACTCTCTTCCTTTTATTCATATATGACCTTCTAAGCTGTACATCTAACCTTTTCCATTTGTGGACTGATGACTCCACCCTTCACCTTTCCATTCGGTTCCTGCAACGTCCATCTCAGCAGTTACTTCAACAAACAAGGGATTAGGGTATGGCACACCTAATGTTTGACTTGGCTCATATCTCTGACTGGGGTAAAAATAATCTTGTTGTTTTTAATGCATCAAAGACTTTAGTTCTTACACCTATCAACCTGACAAAATCTTCCACAGGTGTACCCACTAATATTTAATAATACTCAGCTCAATCCTGCATCATCCCTGACCATGCTTGGGGTTTCACTCACCCGGGACTTATCTTGGAAAGATCATATTACATCTCTTGTAAAATCTGCTTCCAAGAGATTAGGTGTGCTAAGCCGACTCTGATCGTTTTTTAACGCTGCACAATTGTTGAGTCTATACACGGGTTTTATCCGCCCCTGTGTGGAGTACAACTCGCATGTGTGGGAAGGGTCTCCACATACAGCTCTTCTCAATTTGGTGGAGTCAAAGGCTCTTCGTCTCATTAACTCTCCTCCTCTTACTGGCTCCCTTCAACCTCTGTCTCTTCACCACAGTGTTGCATCTTTATCTCTTTTCTATCGGTACTACAATGGTCACTGTTCCTCTGAACTGTCTGCAAGCATTCCTCCACCTCTACGACAGGCGTGTAGCACCCGTCAAGCAGCAACACTCATCCCTTTTCTGTCCAACTCTCTAATGCAAGAGTTAACCGTTACTCCCAGTCCTTCATTTATGCAACAGGTCATCTCTGGATCTGTCTCCCTCTGTCTGTATTGCTTGCTTCCTATGATCTCCAGTCTTTCAAACGCAGTGCGTCCAGGTATCTCAAAATGATCGGATCTTGAATTTGGCTCTGTCTTGTATTTTGTTCTGCTCTTGGAACGAAAAGTTTTTGCTGGCTTCTTGCCTTTGGTTCCTTCTTCCTAGCATAATATATATATATATATATATATATATATATATATATATATATATATATATATATATATATTTATCCCGTTTCATCAGCCCTCAGGACATGTTCCTAACCATCTTCCGTTGCTGAACATTTTCCATTAACACAGAGAGTAGGCCAGCATTCTCTCATGATACCTCTACCGGCAACTGTCTACACCACACATGCACATTAAATATCACACCTATCTGAATCCTTTCATAGCAATGGCCGCCGCATTATTATCTGCAAATTTGGTAGTTATCTCCGATTGCCACCACCGGCACGGTATCCCTGATGGCTTGGGGTCTTCCTGGTCGCAGTCAAGCGACTGTGCTGATAGCCATTGTTGCAAACGCTGTTCATGCTTGTCAGCGGAGAAGAGCAGGTTCGGCCTTATATTTCACAAATACCTGTGGTATTAGTACCAGTCTGAATTCCGCTCAATTTTTCCTCCAATCTGTATCCCCTCTCGCCCTGTTCCTCAAAAAAAAAAAAAAATAAAAAAAAAAAAGCTCTCCCTCTACTGATATATCCCATTTTGTTTCCTGGTTACCATCTATTAAAAAACATCCGTAACAGGGAAGGTACCTGTTGTTATAGCAAATCTGAATTTGCAGTTCACACAATTTTGAACTTCACTTCAGCTAACACTGATTATTATCGCCCGCCTTTAGAAGGCAGAGCGATAATGTTTTTGCCCGTCTGTGTGTGTGTGTGTGTGTGTGTTCCCATTATATTTCATGAACGGCTTGAGCTATCAACATGAAACCTTCAGGTTAACAAGATATGGCCTAAATCTTGGCCAAGTTAAAAAATGGTCACTCTGGGTCAAGGTTAAGGTTAGCAAAATGCTGTCAAATGTCAACCAGTTTTTATTGCCCAACTTTAGCACTATAAAATCTCATGAACGGCTAGAGCTATCAACATGAAACCTTCAGGGTATCAATATATGGCCATAATCTTGGACTTGGCCAACAACATTTTTTGGCGGGCGATTAGCATTCGGCTCCCGAATGCTTTGCTTTCATTCATTACATTAACTAAATTATCTAAATGCAACCAAATATATCTGTATAGTTTATTGATCCCCCAGTGCTTCTTCAGAACTCCAGCGTGTTTGACTCCATATCCACAAAGCTGACCAACCTTAACCTCACCCATGATACTGAAATTTCCGTTTTGGGTGATTTTAACGTCTATAACGTAGGAAGGTTAATGCATTTGCCAGGAGCGACGATACTGGTCTAGAATACGAGCCTTTTACAGAAATGTTTAACCTCGCGCAACTGGTAAAACAACCAACCAGAATACCAGATAATCCTGACCATAACACCTACTGTATCTCTTGGACCTATTCCTGACAAATAATCCAGATAAATGCAGGATAAAAGTACTGTCATCACTTGAGTCCTCCAACCACACTCTTATGAAACCCCATTAATCAGTTGCTCCGAACCTCCCTCCCCTGAACCTATCAAGGCAGATAGGGATGGATTTAGAAATTATCTTGCTGATATTCCATGCCAGTCTTTCTTCTCCACTTACATTATATCTACCCAGCCCCACATTGATGACTTAATACAAGCTGGTATGGAATTGTTCATACCCAGTCAACAGTTCACTAAAACATCGGACTCCCCCAAATGGGTTGACAGCAACTGTGCTAGAGTAACCACCCAAAAGTCCTTAGTATATAACTTTTACTTAAAGTAAAATACATGTGAATCACTCAGTCAATTTAAAATTGCTAGAAACCATGCAAAATCAGAAATAAATCTCGCTAAAGCAAACTTTCATCACAACCATCATCAAAAGAGGGAATAATCCTTAAGACAGCATAATATTCTTGTCAACTCATTTCTCTTTGAACAATAACTTTAACAAGTCATCATCCACTCCCCCAATAAATACTTCAAATGGTAACACTACAAATGACCCACGTGGTAAAGCGAACATTCTTACCAGTGCATTAGCTAAATATTCTACTTTAGAGGAAGTCTGCCAGAACGTCCCAGTACTAGAACCTGACTCTCCCGAAATTGTTCCGCTTAAGATACAGGCTAGATATGTAAAACCCATCCTACACAATTTACTAACCATCAAAGCTCCACATCCGGAAAGAATTCCTTCAACTGGTTTTTAAAAGACGTTCCCCAGAACTTGCTCCTCTTCTAGCTAAATTATTCGGACTATGCATACGTACTTCTTTATTGCCTAATTCTTGGAAAGAGGCCAATACCCACGCAATTATTGAATCCAACAACTTAATTACTGGTAGGCAATACGGTTTTTGCCATGAAAGATCCACGGTTGATATACTGAATCTCTGGACTCGTATCATCCATCAGTCAATTGATCAATATGGAGAAACCCCTGCAGTAGCCCATGATATTTCTAATGCTATCCAGACTCCCGTGGCCTTTCATACTTTATTCCTCTGAGTTCCTCATATCTCAGCGACAGAAAGATAAAAGTAGATAATGTATATTCCAATTTCCACTCAGTTAAGTCCGGCATACCACAAGGATCAGTAGTGGCTCTGACCCTATTCCTAATTCTTATTAATGATCTCTTATCAGTCACCCATAATCTCATTCATTCATACACAGATGGCTCAACACTTCACATTTCATTCACACTTAAACTACCAATCCCTAAGTTTAATATCTCTAACTCACAACTCAGCACAGCAAACTCCATAAATCAAGACTTACCTTGATCAAGATTGAATGGGGACAAAATATCATTGTCTCATTTAATGCTAGGAGACCCAAACATATACAGTTTACTTATATATGGATGTTGCCTGATTGCTACACTACCATCAATGCTACTACTATTCTTATCTCTAAAAGTATTGAAATTTTCGGCGTTTCATTTACCAATGCCCTCAGCTGGACCTATCATATTAGGTCACTTGACATAACCGCTTCAGATAAAGCTTGAATTATTATACAAAGTTCGTAACATATTCACGACTAGCAGTTGGCTATAATTTATAAGTCATGTGCGTTTTTCAGCTGGAATATTACTCATCTTTATGGAATGGACGTGGAGAAGTTGCACGAAAACAACTAGGAAAAATTCGGAAAAAGGCTGTTAGAATTATTAATAATCCTACTAAAATAAATGAACTACCTTCCCCTACAAGTAATGTTGACTGCCTTGCATTATTTTACAGATACTTTTACGGCAAATGCTCAGACGAAGTTTCATTTATTGTGCCACCTCTCTACCCCTTCCCCCGCGCTACATGGGCATCTGGGAGCGCTCATGATTGGACTGTCACACTGCCATATTGTAGAACTTCTCTCTATCAGAATTCTTGTATACCCTGAACTGTGTCTCTTCGGAACTCGCATCCACAAAGTGGTTTCTTACCAAGTTTCAATCTATGGCTGTCCAAGTCCAACTGTTACAGAATTTTTTTTAATGAACAGAAGACACCTGTAATCTGGTGTACGGATTATTTTTTAATCATTTGTTTTTCATTCCTCTGTTGTCTTAGTGTAATATATATATATATATATATATATATATATATATATATATATATATATATATATATATATATATATATATATATATATATATATATATATATATATATATAAAATTAGCAGGAACTACAATAGCATTTCCATCGTAAAATGTTTTTAAGTACCATTGTCTTTTTGCCCATAACGATATTGAGCTTTCAATGAACATTTCTGACCAAAAAGTTGAGAAAAATTATTTTCCCTTATTTTCGTGTGTCGCGATTTTCGACAATTTCGAGCCGTCGCGTTGCGTGCAATTGCCAAAATTTATGTACGGTATTTCCTCACAGCTCCCTAGACTTACCGCGACCTAATGCAAAATAATTAGGTCGATCTCTATTACCGTTCTTGAGAAAGAAACAAACAAATGCATAGAGATATACACATCCACAACTCGGCTTTATTATTTGGGTATCTAGTGTCGGGAGTAACGACACCACCAGTAATGACGCTACATAGTGGAGATCCTTTTCTAGTAGTGAGTAGCTGCAATTTGCTATTATTGATTAAGATTAGTAATACAGTATTATTACAATATTTTCAAGGTTCCAAATGTTCTTTGATACTATTAGTTGTGTTCGTGTTAGATGTGAATCGTTAATATTAGGCTGTATATAATACAAGTTTCTTAACCCTCAGCTACATGTTGCTAACATACATCTTTTCCACGACTTGGCAGATGTCGATAGGTCTGAGAGTCTGTATCAAACCGCTATTGTCAGCATGCTGGCCACACAAACATGTGGTCGCCACTCAGTCCTCCTGCTGTCGGATGGCTCAGTGTGGGCCACCTTGGTCTTTAAGGTCAGTTACATAATGGTATGCTGTTATGTTCAAAGATCAGCCTGAATCGACACACCTGTGCCCATTTTAGAAAATGTAAAACACGCCTGCATGACTTGACACAAGTTTGTTTGAACTTACACCTTGAATAACTGGGCATTTTGAAGGCCGCCAAATAATATTTCTTACATTTGAAAAAAAAAAAAAAAAAACTAAGGCAATCATGTAATTCGTGATGTTGAGGGTGGCATAAAATATGTGAGTATAGTCACTGCGTAACAAGAGACACTAAAATGTTTCATACGCACGTCACAGTATCCATTCACATACTTAGCATCCTACACAGTCCGACTGCCGCGCATCATGTACACCGTCCTGGAGAATGAAGGAACTATAGTAACAATATGAAAATGTTTATTTATCGGGAAGGTGCAACAGTTTACAATTAACTACAATGCTCATCAGTTATATACAACAAGGAGAGAGAGAGAGAGAGAGAGAGAGAGAGCCTCACACCACCAAACCTGAGAGAGAGAAAGAGAGAGAGAGAGAGTGCCTCACATCACCAAACCTGTCAGATTTCTCTGTTATATCTCACACTATAGAAGTCTCACTTAATCTCCAAGTGTACATTTTTTTTTTGTAATCAGCAGTCAAGGAAAGATAACTGTACCTACAAAGTTAAGTAATAATGTTACAGCCACGAAAGAAGAAAGAAAAACATGCGGTGGATATACTAAAACTGGACTTGAGGAGTTGCAGAAGTAAAGAAAATACTGTGATTAGGAATTAGGTACAATGCAGTGCTCTCTTGCTTTAGTTTACCCTTCCCCTGGCCTGACTATATTTATTATTTAATAAGACTTCAGTAGAAATTTACCTGTCATTCCTGGTCATTAAATTAGATTAAATGGTAACACCTATGACACATTGCACAAAACAACTTAAGTCGTATATATAAACAAAGCACAGCGACTAACATATACACAGATTCACATCAAAAAGTTATTCCAGTGAGTGAAGAACACGAGGCTGAAGCAAAATAATAATATTACTTACACTATGATTGCCAAAAACTATGAAAGGTGGCTCCATTCGTCATGCAATTAAATGTACATGGGTCCTTCGAGAAGTTCTTGGCCACACCCTAAAACTCATCAAAGGAGAAATGTTCTTGTATTATTTTTCAACATAGTTTCCTCTAAGCTCAGTGCAATGCACCTGGTGCACTGACGTTCAAGCAATGCAATCCAATTGGAGAGGCTCTATATACGTCTCAACTGCATAGATGGCTTCATCATCACTCCGAAAACGATGACCATGCGGGTGGAATTTCAGTTTGGGAAACATATAGAAGTCAGACACAACCAGGTTGGGTGAAGAAGGAGCAGGAGGCAACAGTTCAAAACTCGCTGACTACTTCAGTTACTGACTCCTGTGCCGTATGGATGGGGGCATTGTCCTGCAGCAACAGCACGCTTGTTTGCAGATTTCCTCTCCATTTCTCTTTCATGGCTTCTTTCAACTGTCGCATTTCTGATGCATAATAGGGCCATTAACCCTTAACCGCCGGCTGTCATGTACGGCTGTGTGAGGGAGTTGACTCAGTATGTAAATACCTGCCAAACCAAGCTCCAATGGAAATCACCGATTTTTTGAAGAACTAGCGAATTCTGAGGGGTTCAAGTGTGCTGAGACGTCCATGAAGGGTGTAAGAACACTTACTTGAAGTCTTTGTTGGTGATGGGTGGTGGACTTAGATTTAATTGGTGTGAAAATATCTGAAGGGGTAGGCCACACTCCCCTCGACTCGCAAGCTCAAGTCTGCGCATGCTCACAAGCAACTGGTGACGTCACTTCGTTGCCAGGGCAACTAGGACGCTACCTAGGATACCGGGCATTCCACCATGCTCATCTGCTATCAATAAGTTCGAGGTTAAACTAAGCCCAAGTAGCCATGTCCAAAACACTCGATGATCTTCTGCAAATGCAACGTAATCAGTTAACAAGAATTACTAAGGATGAACTAGTGGATATACTGCTAGCAGCACAGAGACCAGATGGCAACTCAACTCAAGCTATCCTGACCCGGCTGGCAGAGTTGGTGGCGGAGGTGACCACGCTGAAGCAGGCATTGATGTCCCCTGACAGTGCCATCAGAAAGTAGAGGAGCTACAGGAGCAGGTAAACAGACAAGCACACATCATTGCCAAACAACAGCACTACCTGAAATCTCTTGATAGAAAGGAAAGACAATGCAACTTGATTGTGTTAGGAGTGCCTGAGGACCAGGAAGCCCTGGATGGTGCCACTACAGACAGAGACAAAGTGGCGAAGGTGTGGGAGGCGGCAAGAGCGACCTGTTGTGTGACATCTGTGAGGATGTTGGGCAAGGTAGCCGGTGCAGGCGAGGGCGACCGGCGGCGACCTATCCTTGTCACGGTGGGCTCACGGGAGAACCGGGATGCCACGCTAGCCATGGCCAGGCACCTCAAATCAGCTGGAGAACAGTACAAAAAGGTGTTCATTAAGAAAAATTTGCATCCCAGTGTGAGGGAAGAATGGAAGCGACTGAGGGGGGTGGAAAAGTGTGAGCGAGATCGACCAGAAAATGTAGGCTGTAACATTTATCTAAACGTGAGGGAACCTCAACTGTATAAAGATGGAGTAGTGATGGATAAATGGAACTGCCAAAATTATTGATCCAACCACAACAACAGACCTTGAAAATTTTAACATGGAATATTAATGGCGCAAAAACTAAATTAGAAAAACGTAGTGTGCTGAAGTGGATCTGCCAATATGATATTATAGGACTGAATGAGGTGAAAACTGAACTGTGTTAATTTGCCTGGATATGTTGGTTACAGAAAGGTACAGGGAAACTATGCTTATCGTGGGGGTACTGCTGTATTTATAAAAACTGTCTGTCTGAACATGTGTCATCAGTGGACGTGAGTGTTGATGACCAAGTGTGGTTAAGGGTGGAATATGCCCCTTCAATTCTCTTTGGTTTCTGTTATATCCCGCCCAGTGACTCCCCATATTTTTCTCACTATTCGTTTGCAGCAATTCATGAAAGAATCGTGGACACTGAAAATAGCAGTAGGTTTTTGATTATGGGAGATATGAACGCAAGGTTTGGTGCTAGTATTCGTGATATGCCGAACAACGAGTATTCAGTGCCTGGCACGTTTTCGTACCCATTAATCCCAGATGATATCACAAGGCCTAACGAGAATGCGTACGTGTTAGCTACAATATGTAAGGACAACAATCTCTTCATCGTCAATAATCTAAAAATTGATACTAAGCATTTTGTGGGTAGAAAAACTTAAAAGAAGAAAGATGTGTGGTTATCCGAGTTAGACATAGCTTTAGCATCCTGTCAACTTGTGCATGACATTGATGCATTCCAGGTCCACCAGATGGCCCACCTGCCGTCCAACCATGCCCAGGTCACTCCTAGAGAAGCAGCTGCCTAGAGTAAACTTGGCCGTGTTGAACAAGCAAGCAGGCATGCTGGGTTGTCATGGCCCACTCAGGGAGGGGCGGCGGTCGGGCGGATGGGTGCGTCAGCCAGTTGGTTTTAGTTCTATAAACCCAGACTTATTTTCTACTAACATACCTACAATGGAAACACTGTGTGATATGAATGACATTAATAGTTTTAGTAACAACATCACAGATGCGTTGTACAGGTGTGCGATGGGAAGTCATTCTGTGTGCGGGAGGGGGATGACATCAGATTGGGTCGCTGGGAACGGCTCATGCTGGATGGTGATCATAGGAAAGTTTGGCAAGCCATATATTGGAAAGGCAATTTTCATTCAAATGATAAATCACCAATTATACCATCTGATGATGAGTTCAAAGAATATTTTGAGAGAACTTTGCATACTGCCAAAGCAGGTAGTGCAAGGCTAGGTCCCATAGATGCAGTGGTGAACGTCCCACTTCTGGACGACCCCATCACTCCACTGGAACTTGAGGAACACGTGGCACGACTCAAACCCGATAACGCGTGTGGTCCTGAATGCGTCCTGCCCGGTGTGTTCAGGCTGTTGCCCCCTCACTGGCTGCTCTCTATTACCACCTTATTTAACTGCTTTTTTCAATTCTGGCTGCTACCCAGACTTATGGACTAAAGCAAAATTCATTTCTATATTCAAGCAGGGTGACAGAACAGATCCAAGAAATTATCGCGGCATTAACGTAATCAACAGCATTACCAAACTCTATGACATGATGTTGTGTTGCCGGCTGGAGTACTGGTTTAGGCCGTACCAGGAGCAGGCTGGGGTGCAGCGGGGCTTGGACTGTCTTGAGCACATCCTAACCCTCAGAGTACTTACTGATTATGTTAGGAAGAAAAAGCAGAAGTTATTTGTAACCTTCGTGGACTTTTCCCAGGCGTACGACATGGTACCCCGGGGTATATTGCTGCGAGTGTTGCAAAGGCTGGGTTGTGGGTCGGTGATGCTTGGGGTCATAGCAGCCATGTACCGTGTGACAGAGAATGTGCTGGGTACCACCGTGTTCGCCACCACGATGGGGGTGCATCAGGGGTCCCCGACATCGTGCATAATGTTTATCATATTTGTGAATGAGCTAATTAAAGTTATGAAAGAGAGGTGCAAGGATGACGGGTTTCTCTCCTGGCTGCACATCCTCATCCTGATGGATGACACAGTTCTGCTTGCCACCACGAGGGAAACAATGCTTTATAAGCTTGGGATTCTGAAGGCCTTTTGTGACGAGTATGGAATGAAAGTTAATGAGGGAAAGACCAAATTCTTTGTAGTGGGTGGTGGTGTGGTGGATATGGAGCCACTACAATTGGCGGGGCTGGAGGTACGTGGTGCCAGCAGTACATGTATCTTGGGGCAGCCTTCACTACTGATGGGTCGGTGCACCAGGCAGTCAGGGCTCATGCCGAGGCCAAGGCGGCACATGTGGCTAAGTTTGTGTCATTCATTAAGAAAAATAATGATGTGCCTTTTAAAGTTAAAAAACGTGTATTTGATGCCGCGTTCATGTCTGCTGTCCTCTATGGCTGAGTCCTGGCTGAATGCAGACCTAAAACCAATTGTTAAAATCTATAACTGGGCCCTAAAGACCATGTTAGACGTCGGGATGACGACCTGTAATGATGTGTGTTGCCTCGAGTCTGGGTATCCACCTGTACATTCCCTTGTAAAGAAGAAACAGAGAAAGTTTTTAAAGATCATGTGGAGGGAAAGGTCACATTTAAATGAAGACCCCTTGATGCTGGCTTTGAGGATTGTCATGGGTGCGAGGTACAACACCAAAGATTATGTACAAGAGCTTATATACAATGAGGTAGATGATGTTGAGGTTGGGATGAGAGATCTGGAGCAGGCGGTGCTATGCTCCACGTCCTCCAGGCGCTGTACCCATAGGGAAATAAATCCAAGTTTTGTCAGTCCATGCAGTCTATACTGCACAGGAAAATGTGGCTGAAAGTGACTGCATAGCATTTACACGTTTTCGTGTGTCGAGCCACTCTCTAGCTGTAGAAATGGGCAGGTGGAATAGGAGGAGGCACGACCGCTTACCAGTAGAGGAAAGATTGTGTGCTTGTGGTGAGATACAGATGGAGGTGCACGTAGTGGAATATTGTACGCTCACTCAGCACTTACGTAACTCCCACTATTTCTCATGAATTCGTGATCTCTTTGATGGTACATTTACTCATGAATCCTCTTGTAGAATCATAAGACAAATCCTGGATACTTATTCGTGACATGTATCATGTTTTATGCGTGTGTGTATGAGTCAATGTATAGGTGCATATATGTATATACTTGTATGCTTATGGTTGAATGTGTGTGTGTGTGTGTGTGTGTGTGTGTGTAATTCACCGGGTCGGTCAGGATCACTTGATGGTCGTGATGGTCAGCTTTTACCCTCCCGGAAGGGAGCTGAGAGCTCATATAGTCCGATCTAAGGGCAAGGCTGTGACCTTCACACACGCACACACCCGTCCCCTTGCTCAAGGGGGACAGTAACCACCCACTTTGTCGGTGAAACTTTTCGCAACCTGAGCGAAGCGCGAACTCCCGTCCACCAGTTGGCAAGCGGGAACGTTACCACTGCACCAGCGAGCGGTGTGCGTGTGTGTGTGTGTGTGCGTGTGTGTGTGTGTGTGCGTGTGTGTGTGTGTGCGTGTGTGTGTGTGTGTGTGTGTGTGTGTGTGTGTGTGTGTGTGTGTGTGTGTGTGTGTGTGTGTGTGTATGAAGGTGTGTGGGCTGTTTGACTGTATTCGTGTATGTCTACAACTGTATGAATGTATGAAAATACAGTATGCGTGATTTCTTTTATTTTGGTCTTAATTGTAAACATGATTATAATTTCAGATCTTTATGTTTTTATAATTGACGCTGTCTGAGATGGCGTTTTCTTGATTTAGTATTTATTATTGTAGACAAGTACCTGTAATGATTGCTTCAGCTATTTTATATTTTACATTACCATGTAATATATTTAGCATTTTTATCAGTTGTATGGAAGCAACGAGATAGTTGAATTTTCACTGGACTAGCAATAAGTGTTTATTCCTGTATTATAAATTTGGGTTTATGTTGGACCAATCTCGTAAAAGTTTATATATGTAAAAAAGAGTTGTGGTCAATAAACTATCTATCTATCTATCTATCTATCTACGGACGTCAGGATTCAGGCTGCCAGTTGACTGATATACTGCACTCACCTTCCCGCCACTGTCTTAGCGCATGACCATTTTCTGTGATACCTACTGGGTAGGTAGGACCCCCAGGTACAATGTGGTTGCGCGGTTCAGTCTGTACACAGCAGTGGTAGCGTGAGGAGCCATGTCTTCTTCATCATCGTCCGATTCCCTCGCATCACGTGAAAGGCCGATCGCCTCATCAACCCCTGCAAAAGTTCATCCCATAGTGCCAGGGAAAGGGCTAAGCGATTGAGCCATTGGACGTGCCTTGGACAACACAGTATCCTCTCGTACACTCAGCGAGCGTATGTCTTTGGAGGAGAGGAAGAGCTACCACGTGGAGGGCGAGCTCTCACCCTCCAACCCCTACTCTCTTTCTGATGCCAGAGAAGGCTCTGAGACTTCTCCAGGAAGAGGTGAGAGCCTACGAGAGCGACTAATTCGGCGATGAGGAGGCGATAGATGACCCACGACATTGGGAAAGTGGCCGTGGACTTGGCGGTCCTCTGTGGAATAAATGCCATAGAGCTGTTTCCCCTACACTTTCGCCGCCTGCCCGCCGATAATCGTCCTCCAGTGCTCCGCAACACCTCAGTCTACCACCTCAAGGGCTGAATCTCCACAACCAGGCCCTTTGAGTGTGGTACCGGTATTTCACACACAGGCCGCACGTGGAGATATGCAGCATCGAGCATCTCCCCAGGAAAGTTCCACATTAGGTGAGTCACCACCCGCTTACTCCCCCATCTCCCACACCTCTTCCCCTCCTTCCTCACCATCTCCTGCCTGTGGGCGTACATGTGGGTGTGCACGAGTGTAAAAGAAACGTCCGGGAAGTGCCAGATGGCCAGCTCTACCCTGTATGGGTAGAGTTGACACATTT
Source organism: Coenobita brevimanus (assembly GCF_032717465.1). Classification (NCBI taxonomy): domain Eukaryota; kingdom Metazoa; phylum Arthropoda; class Malacostraca; order Decapoda; family Coenobitidae; genus Coenobita; species Coenobita brevimanus. Next base: position 35,213,012 of record NC_136961.1, on the reverse strand, counting down.
GTTTGGGAGGTTGGTGCTGGCTTTGAGCTGTCTGTGCCAGCATTTGATGAGGAGGATGCAGGTGTGCAGAAGGATGAGCTTTCCCCCAGTCCATGGACTATTAGCAGTCTGTTCAAGGCAATTTTCATGACTGCAATAACGAAGTATCTGGTACATGAGATAAATTTCCACCAGGCCAGGTGCGTGCGGTGGCTGGACGCGGCTGCCAGTGAGAGCACGCACATGCGTGGATACCTGTGCAGGTGGGGAAGATGTTTGTGTGGCTCGCCTTGACAATGTTCATGGCGCACATTAGAAAACATGTGCTCCACGACTATTGGTCGGTGGATGAACTTATGGGCACACCTGCCTCCGGCAAGTATATGGCCCATGATAGGTACCTGGCCATCCGGAGGTTCCTACACTTCAACCAAAATTACGGACCTGCACCGAATGACAGGTTATGGAAATTAAGAACAATCCTTACAATGCTAAAGGAGTAATTTTCCAGTTTTTTTTTTGTCCGTTCCAGAAAGTGGTTATTGATGAGTCGCTGGTGTTACTCAGGGACAGGCTTTCATTTATTCAGTATGTGCCGTCAAAGCATCACAGATTTGACCACAGATTCTTTGTACTTTGTGACTGTAACACTGGATATGTGTTGGATGTGATAGTTTATTCGGCAACAGATGCTGATATACCAAGTAATGATCCCCATGGGTTCTCTGCATTGCCAATGAAAGTGCTGATGGAAAGGTATTTCAACAGGCACCACATTCTGTATACCGACAATTATTACGCTGTCCTGGCGTTGACCAAGTATTTGCTTGACCATGGTACTGGGTACTGTGGAACTGCTACGGCCAATAGAAAGAATTTCCCAGTACTTCCGGCAAATACTGAGAAAGGAGCCCTTCTGACTAAGAAATGTGGGAACATGTTAGCCCTTCTCTGACATGACAAAAGACGGGTTAACATGTCGTCTACATTTCATAAGGGTGTGTTGGAGGAAACTGGGGAAACAGACCATAGGACTAGGGAACCCGTGATAAAGCCAGATGCAGTCAACGATTACGGTATCAACATGTGGCTGGTTGATAAATTAAACATGCAAATTGGTGAGGTCAATTGCCTACGTATGTCCTGCAGGTTGTACAAGAAGGCATTCTTATAACTTCTTGATATTGCCGTCCTGAACAGTTTCATACTGTTCAACGAGCTCCTCAGGAAACCTCTCTCTACGAGTACCTGAGAGAGAGCTGGCACGCAAACCCCATGAGGAATATTCAACTGCTCAGGTGACAGGTGCTAGGCAGGGGACAATGCCTACAGCGGACAGGCTCAGCTGTGCTATTTCCGTGGCACAAACTGGTGGAGATTGGCAGAACCACAGCAGGTTGTCTGGCATGCAGGCGGTGCCACGTCTGTTGCACAACCAAACAACGTCCCCCACCATGAAAAAAGACCTCATACCAATGTGTAGAGTGCAAGGCCTCTCTATGCCCAAAATGTTTTCTCAGAGTATCACTCCCAGTGTGAATACTGAGCAGGTGTGTGGGAAAGTGTAGTGTACAGGAATGCACAAGTTTGTGTATTTTCATAAATGAGTGAAATTTGTGATATTATAAGTGATTTATGGTAAGTGCTATGATATGTCTTTTACAATAAGTTCTACAAGTGCATATAAGTGATTATAGTAAGTGCAATGATATAGGTGTTTTATAATTAGTACAACAAGTGCAATATAAAAATTGATACTGTTTATTGGATATTGGTAAGAAAATTATTAGAAATAGCTTAAGTTAGCCTACCTGTTACCTGACAGAAAACCACTTGACAGCTGGCCAGAAAGAAAAATACCTAAAAGAAAATTACATCACTCAATATTCAGGAAAATTGTGATGAATGTGAGCATCAGTGTATCCTACCTGTTACCTGAAAGAAAACCACTTGTGAGCGGGCCAGAAAGAAAATTACCTGCTTGGCTATAAATAACTAAATTATTTCACTCAGTACTCAGGGGAATTGTGCCAAATATGAGCATCAGTGTATTAGTGATATGAAGTACAAATAATGTAAGTTGTGTAAAACATTTATATGATTTTCACTCTAACCCTGATTAGTACAAAGCAGTCTGAATTATAGTACAAATAATTACCTCATACTCAATGGTACTGCATGAAACAGCAACAGCATTTACGTGTCAAAGTGCAATTACCTGTAATCGTGATGTAAGGTGAAATTCTAAATGTCGTAGTAAAGGGAAAATATTTTTGTTTACGGTAGAAGTGAGTACAGAAAAACGAAGAGACTTTTCCTTTCCCACACACCTACGAAGCATAGTGGCACAATGGAATGGGCGGTAAACCTTTGGAGGAGCCACATGGACAGGGTGATTACACATTCTTACGACAGTGAGTAAGGAGAAGTAGAAAAACGAGTGGAATATTCCACATTCCATCAAAGGACGCACGGGAAGTGTTACAATCACCACTCCAATCAGTGCTGCCACACTAGCTACCGGGGCCAAGGTCACGGCCAGGGCGTGTGGGCAGAGCCGCCCGCCAAAACGTGAAAAACCACTCGTTTTCAACTCATCCTTACTCATCAACGGGACTACCTAGAATCCTCGGGATATCTCCATTGGTAAAAGGAAGTATTGATGAGTCTTATGAGCTTTTATTTCTTCTCTAGCTATTATAGTTTGGCAGATATTATGGTTTGAAGTAAGAGTAATTTTTCCAAAATTTCAAAAATCCCCCGTAGGGAGGAGTGGACGGCTGCCGAGAACCCCCAGCGGCTAAGAGTTAATGGTTTGACCCTTTTGCAAGTATTCAGTTACAATAACTCCTCCAGTGCTCCAAAACAATGAGGCTGTCACCCTGCCGACAGATATTACTTGAATTTTGGGGGGGTTACAACTGAAGTGTTTCCATGCTTGCTTTGATTCACTGACTCAGGCTCAAAGTGGTGATCCCATGTCTCATCCTGGGTCACAAGTCTCCAGAAGAAATTGACTAGATCAGCCTGGAAACGAGTCAAAAGTATCCTTGAACTTTTCAGTCTGGGCATGCTTTGGTCTAGTGCCAACATTCTGGGCACCCATCTTGCAGACAGCTTGCACATCTTCAAGCTTTCAGTAAAAAAAGTGGGCATCGAGCCAACACTGGTGCGGCATCCCAGCTGTGGGTCATCATCTGTGCTCTCCCTGCCCTACTTGAAATCAGTTGCTCACTTGGTGTAATAGCAAGGAGACTTCTCGTAAAGTGTCTTGACCATGTCTTCATTAATTTCCTTGGGGGTCATACTTTTTTTTTTTTTTTTCAGAAACGTGATCACAGCATGTGCGTCTTTCTTGTCCATTTTTGGGTTTTCCTCTAACTTGCCATTTTTCAAAAAGCCTCACCTGCAGGCAATAAAGACAACGATTTTAGATTTTTATACTTACATAAGGCTTTATCATATGCAGTCAGACCCAAAAGCTGTGCACACTCCTCTTGTTTCTGGGTGGGGGCAAGAAGTTTTTGGCAGACCCACATAAGTCTGGGGCCCAATCTCCTCCTGGAATTGGGTCAGGGAAATTTTCTAACACTCCGCAACTCAGTTCTGTAGTTCATACCCATAAACAGTCTATAAAAATCTCTTATAGAATTTATAATTATATCAATAGAAAACAGAACACGTTCTGCTGGAATTTTGATATCATACGACTTTTTAAACAAAGTTAAAGTATTCCAAGTGTTATGGGGAAGCACAATTATACAAGGCGCTGATGAGGAACCTAAATATGTTGGCGCTGCACACTGTGGGTGGAGCAAGACAGAAGTGGCGTCCACCCGAGCCAAACCTCCTCATTTCCCTGCATGTTGCCGTGTGCACCGACCATGTCTGGTCCTGGCGAGGTGCTCTCTACTACAAAGTGACACCTGTTCTCTGGACAGTGCGTGTACTGTACTGAACCTGTAGGATGGCTTCATAAAAAACGACCGTGTATCTGTGGTCCATGGGTCTCTTGTCGAAGCAGATCGGGTTTAAGCAATAATAATAACAACGATACAAACATTAGGAGCTCATTAACACACAAAAAACTGACTATAGTTTTGGCAGGCATTTATTTTAGAACACTGTTTCATGACAATGAAATGCAAATTTTACCACCCTGCTGTGTCTCAATAGGTGGCAAGTTGTCAATGAGGAGTCATCAATACTAGAACATGCAACCGAATTTTCTGTAAAATAAATCACGTTTGTTTTAGAAGTTACACATTGAATATCATGTTTTCACATTGCTCTGAACGGCGTCATGAGTACAAGAATAACATCAGCCCCCCCCCCCCCTTTTTTTTTTTACAGGATATCACTGGGATACCTTCACCATGGGGTGTGGCACTATTCTGGGTAACTGGCAAGAGTCATGACAGCAACCTCACTTTGTCACCCCTGTCTCGGATGGTTGAAATGGCAAGAAGTGTAAGTTTTAATTTATATAAGTTTATGAAACGCATGATAAAGAGGATATACTCTCTCTCTCTCTCTCTGGACCCCAAAATTACTTCCGTCACCCCTCCTGCCTCTCGTTATCTAACCCCATATATCTCATACATCAAACCCTGCTGATCCCCCCCCCCTCTCTCTCTCTTTAATATGTTATTACCTCATGGGTATGAATTAAGGACTAGATGGGAAAGAATATTATGAAAGTCTGGTGAATGAGAATGGAGAGACCAAAGCGACTGTTAACATGGCAGTGTTCTGGGGGTGAACAGAGAAGCAATGGGGTGCCAGGAAACCTGACACTCACAGAAGTGAAGAACGCCGTAAAGCGGCTGAAAAATGGAAAAGCAATCGGGATTGATGAAGTCTATGCAGAGATAATTAAGTGTAGTGGGGAGAGTGGAATAAAGTGCTTGTTGGATATATGTAAGAAGGCATAGGTGAGTGAAGCTGTGCCAGTGGAGTAGTAAAAGGCTGTGATTGTGCCTCTGTACAAAACTGAAGGTGAGCGAAGTGAATGCAAGAATTATCTTGGCATAAGTCTAATGAATGTTGTAGGGAAGGTATATGGACGAATTATTATAGAGAAAGTAAGAAACATATCAGAAGTCCTGGTGAGTGACGAGTAGGGTTGTTTTAGGAGTAGCAGAGGATGTGTGGATCAAATATCTGCAGTGAGACAGGGGTGTGAGAAGGACAATAAGGTGTTTATGGCATTTATGGATTCGGAGCATATGACAAAGTAGATAGAAGGATTGTGGAAGGTTTTGTCCATGTACGGTGTAGATGGTAAGCTGCTAAGTATCGTCAAGAGTTTTTATAATGGTGGTGAAGGATGTGTAAAGATAAATGGGCATCTAAGTGAATGGTTCACGATCAATGTAGGCGTGGGACAACGTTGCTTGATGTCCTCATGGTTGTTCAATATATATATATATATATATATATATATATATATATATATATATATATATATATATATATATATATATACAGTATATATGGATGGTGATGAGAGAAATAAAAACTCGAGTAATGGTGATAGGAATCGCGTTGGTAAGGAATGGTGATGGATGGAATATCTCAAATTTGTTGTATGCTGATAATACCATGCTACTTGCAAATACCGGAAAAGAGCTTGGTAGACCAGTGGAGAATTTTGTAGATGTTGTGAGCATCGTGCTTTGAAAGTAAATGCAGAAAAGAGTAAACTGATGGTTATTGAGAGGGAAGGTGACTTGCAGTGTGATGTTACAGTGAATGGAGCGAGACTGGAATTTTTGAGAGTTAAAATACCTGGGCACAGTGATAGAAAAGAAAGGAAAATGTGCAAAAGAAGTGGAAAGTAGAGTGACACAAGGAAATAAAGTAGCTAGTGCTATGAAGGCCTTGATAAAAAACAGAGGCTTGAGTGTTGCAGCTGCATGAGGCTTAAAAGGAGTGTTAGTGCCAGCTTTAACATACGGATGTGAGAGTATGGTGTGGCATGAAAATGATAAGTCACGAGTAAGAGCAGTGGGGATGGGACTGCTGAGAAATGTATGTGAGGTACAGAGAGTGGAAAGGATACGGAATAATGTAATACGTGAAAGATGCAGAGTAAGGAAGTCTGTGCTTGTTTTGGTTGACTTGGAGAAGGCCTTTGAAAGAGTCCCTGGGGAGGTGGTGAAGTGGATAACGAGAAAGCTTGGGATCGAGGAGGGGCTAGCTAGAGTGGTTATGGCTATGTATAGGTGTTCACACCCAGGTGCGGAGGAGCAGATATTTGAGTGATGAGTTTTCAGTGAATGATGATGTGCATCAGGGGTCAGTCTTGAGCTCATATTGTTTATCATGGTGCTTGAAGCCCCTTTACATGATTTCAGGAAAGGGCTCCCATGGAAGATGTTGCATGATGATGATCTGGTGTCGATTGCAGAGAATGAAAGGGAGGCAGAAGAAAGATTTAGGAAGTGGAAAGATGGTATGGGGCAAAAGGGCTTGGAAGTAAATGCAGATAAAACAAAGGTGATGGTATCATGGGTTGGTAGCAGCACTGTCAAAGAAGAGGGAAAGTGGCAATGTGCTGTTTGCCAAAAGAGCATGGGAAGTAATTCCATCTTGTGCAGTGTTTGTGATAGGTGGACACATAAGAGATGTAGTGGAATTAGAGGCAAACTGCAAGATAATGCTGTTTTCATGTGTACCTAATGTCCAGCAGAGCATGTGGAGATTGTCAGGGATGAAAGAACTGATCTTTTCACCTCGAGCGTGTGGAAGATTTTTGGTACTTGTGTGACATGTTATGTGCTGGAGATGGGGCTGGAGCTAGCCCTGCAGCTAGAGTGTTGAGTTGACGGAAGAAGTTCAGGGTGCTCTTGCCTCTCCTGATATTGAAAAGGCTCTACTTCCGTGCTAAAGGATCTTTGTATATGGCATGTGTTAGGAGTGTAACGCTGTATGGTAGTGAGACCTGGGCAGTAAAGGAAAAAGATAATCGTAGGCTCAAACGTACAGAAATGGCAACTATTACTCGGATGTCCAGTGCGTCCTTGAATGCAAGGCCTAGGAGGACAAGGCCTTCAATGGATGAGTTGATATGAAGGATGGCATTGGTGTATATTGGTGTTGTGATGAGGAGGTGTAGACTGAGATAGTTTGGTCATATGGAGAGGATGGAGGATAACAGTTTGTTGGGATGAGGACAAGGAAGGAGATAGAATCAGCGAGGCCAGCTTGACATTTATTCTAAGAGGTCCAGGCATATGCGTATCCTATCACTAGTGTGGCCTGAGTCAGACTGCCAGCCAAGCCCCAAATGCAGGCCGGTGGCACGCGGGAGAGCACTGCTTGGCAGGAAGAGTTTCAGCGCAAGCACTAACTCCAACACCCCCTCTCCATTGCAGTGAATTCCCCACTTGCTGCAGTATTAATACAAAGCACACTGGTCGAGGAGGAGGGAGGTCTCTGCAATAACAAAACAATGGGCAGATACTGACTCTCATCATAACTTAAGACTAGGCTTTGTGTGACACTCTGCTGGCAAAATTTACATGTTACAGTCAGGGACAGGTCTGCATTACCCACCTTTGGAAGCACTGGTATGAGACGGGTGAATGTAAAGCAGCAGCCGGACATCACATGTCTGGTAACTGTGAGTGTGAAGGAGGGGGAAGAGGGGTGGGGAAAGAGTTTGGTGATAGACTGGGAATCACATGTAGGTCTGCTATGTATGACTTGGACGGTGTGTTTGAGTTACTTTAGTAAGGGTAGATGACAATATGATGCCAGCATTTTATGAAAAAATAAGTAGATGTCTGTAGAGTTACCGTTGTCAGGAAAGTTATGGAAGTTTGTTGGGTTCGGACAGAGGTTTGAATGCTTTCATTCCCTCTCGACTTTAACATAAGACGTTTCCCTAGGAGATGCTCATAACGATAACATATATTTTGTACTGACTCGAAAACAAAGCCACTATGTTACATCTATCTATCCATCAATGTATGTAAATTCACAAATTTTTTTATGTATTTATCCTCCATCATCCCACTGTAAACATGCGCCTGCAAACATATCCAGTGTTATCTGGTAATTATTCACCTCGAACTTAGAGTCTAGGGTATTGTATAATAATAATAATAATAATAATAATAATAATAATAATAAAAACACTATCTATATGAGCGATTAATAGGTTTCTCGTTTTCCTCTTGACTGAATAACATGGGAAGTCCTAATTATAAGATCAGTGTCTGTAACTATCATTCCTATCGAACACTATACAAAATGAAGGCAATGGAGAATACGTCTCACAGTAAACATGTATTATACTGTATAGGCAGTAATGTAGACAGACTCAGAGAACAGTGTGATACCATACAAACAACATACCGCTTTTGAGAATATGTTGGAGGTATTATCATTGGCTATTGATACTGTGATGTGAGCAACTCTTCAAACCCTCCCATCCCCGGCCACCCTCCCTCCCACTCACAGTTACCAGACAAGTGAGGTGTGGCTGGTGCTTCGTGACTATTCGTCGACACCAGTGCTCCGAACTGTGGGTAATACGGACCTTTCCCTGACTGTTACATATATGATGACTTCTGAATCGCAAAATTGCTACAACAATGAGGAATTCAATTACATGCGCTGGAGCAACCATTTCTCTTGTATCATGGTATAAGTGCATCAAGGTTATACACATTACAAACATCTTAACATGCCTAGGGGTTCAAAACACTGTAGTGTCATGGGACATTGTTTTCTAGGTGTCTTGGGGAGTACCTAGTGCCCGCGGCCTCTCTGGGGGAGGGAGAGGCTGAAGGGCCTCCCCCCTCCAGCCGTCCTTCTGCCAGAGACAACCCTCAATGTGCGTGGTGGGTGTCTGTTCCCTTGTCTTCTCATAGAGGGATAGGTGGCAGCAATTCCTGAGTGAAGCTCGCCCACTGCCATCCAACCTCTTCAGGTATTGCCTTGGGGCTGGTGTGTCAACAATAACCTCTACATGGTCCCATGCCCCATCTCCTGGTTCTGTAAGTGCAACAGCTGGCCTGGGTTGAGAAGAGAAAAGTTGTGTGCCATCTGGTTGAATGTCATTGCCACTGCATCCCCAGTTTGGGCCATGGCCCGTCCCATGCTTCTCAGCATCCCGGCCCACCTCCTGCTGATCTTGTCTGTTCTTTGGCAGTGGGTACAGATTCATGAAGCTGATGCCTGATCAGTGACTGGGCTAGGGATGGATTGGGGTCATGTAGAGAGGTGTTGAGGTACTGCACTATGGCCCTGATGGCTGTATCCAAATCCAGGGAGCCTCCCAGATTGGTGATGTTCCTCAGCAGTCTCATTGCAGACTTGACTACAGCCTCCACTCAGCTGTTGGACTATGGGTAATGGGCCGATGGCATTCTCAGCTGCACACGCCACGCAGATAGGAATGTCCTCATTTCGCCACTCACGAGGTTTGTACCCTCATCACAGGACAGGACCTTCAGGATACCGAACCTTTTGAACCACTTACAAAAGGCCATTATGAGTCGTGAGCCGGTGGTGCCCCTGGGCAGATGCTCCACTTTCAGGAAGCCAGTTAACCTGTCTGTGTAAGCAGTGTACTCTTTCCCCTACAGTTGGAACAGGTCAGCCACTGCTTGCTGGAAGAGGTATTCTGGTTGGGGTTGTGGGCAGTAAGTTTTCCACGGGTTGTGATGGTTCGTTGAATTCAGATACTCGACAGTGTCTCCTCTTCTGCTTCACCTCAGCATCTATGCCGGGCCAATACATTCATTGCCTGGCACACCTGAGCATGGAGTCCCTGCCTTGGTGACCTGCATGGAGGTTGGCCAGGACCGCATGTCGAAGGGCTGTGAGAATATAAGTCGCAGGTGCCCCTCGTCACTGGTGTACATGACAGTGTCCCCTTGGCATGACAAGTGTCTCCTCATCCTGTAGTATGGGTGGAATGCTATCAACTCCTCATCCTTCCAGTCGGCACATTCCCCAGCACACTTGCGCTCATGAAGGAGCCTCATCTTGGTGTGCTTCCTCCTCCACTTGACGGAAGTCCATCTTCTAGGCCACAGGCCATCACTGCTGTGACTGCAGCATATTCAACCTCGTCTTCTGCCAGGTCAGTCTCTTCCAGTCCTCTCCATAGTAGGGGGTATCTTGAGAGTGCATCTGCTACATGGTTCACCTCCCCCTTCAGGTACTTTGTACGAAATAAGTACTTCTCCTTGAGGTTGAGTATGCTAGGGTTGGTGATGGCTTTCAGCTCTTTGTCCTTGAAGATCTTGGTAAGCACATGGTGAACAGTGATGAAGGCGAGGTCAAGACATCCCAGCAGGAACAGGTGTGCCTTTTTCAGGCACCATATGATAACAAGGACCTCCTCCAACGGTGAGTAGTTCTTCTCAGTCGATGATAGATGGCGGCTGTCGCACAGAGCCAGTTTCTGGCCACCATTGCAGCACAGAGGTGCCTCTTGAGACACACACAGGCAGTACTGCTGCACCACCATAAAACCGATGCCAAGCATGCTGAAACTGGTGAACACTGCTGTGGGCTGTGTGGCATCATAATCCTGGAGGCCCGCAGCCACAAGCTTGCCTATAACCTCCATTGTCGACTCAAAGATGGACCGGAGTTGGCTGTCCCAGTACACCACTTTCCCTGATGGTTTTTTCAGTAACCCTCTGAAGGGCTCCATGAGTGGTGCAGTGGCGAGGAATGGCACCAACTGGTTCACCAGCCCAAACTATGACCAGATATCTGTGAGGGAAGGGAGTGGCGACATCTGGGAACTGGTTATACTGCTTAGCAAGTCCTGGCTAGGCTGATACTTCTCCCAGCCAAACAGGAAACCTGCAAAAGGTCAAGCTTCTCCTGCAGAAGCAGAATATGTCTGAGCAGAGCGTGATCCCATTTTCGGCACACGTTCTCAGGAACTGGTATATGTGCCAGAAAACATCAGCGATGATACTGTCGCGCAGGAGCTCATTTCAGTGTCCTGGGGATCACTGCAGTTGCGTTGTCAAAGCACTTGGTAAAGGCATCCTGCCTTGCACAGTGGCTTATGAGTGTGTGCTGGCAGTGGAAGCGGCCCCAAGGGGTGATGAAGGTGGTCAATAAAGTGGAAATTGAATTCCTATGAACTTAGAGTTGCTAATTTGAAACATGGTGGAAATGATGCTCCATCACGGTCACTACGCCGCTACACAAACGTTTTTTTATATTATGTACGCTCACTCCAGCAACTTACACTCCAAAATCGAGGAAATGATGACGAAAATGAAGAATCTGAATGATACATGTTGGAGGATTTCTCTCACGATTTAACTTTGAATGAACCATAAAATCATCTGCTTGCCTGTTTTCAGTATCTACAAACAGTATTCTGCCGATATAAACAAAAAACTACAAATCGTAAATGTATATGAAACACCAAATCGTGACTGGTCCAAGATTATGTGTTAGCTGTCGTCCATTTGAAGGTTCTTCAAAAGTGGAGGGACTGTGACTGACGATTTGTCTAGCTGCACCAGCTCGGTGTAGTTCTTGGTCTCAAAATCTATCTTCAAAGCGGATTTGTCAAACACTCTGACATCGTCGCTGTCGTTCTCCTGCACTTGCTGAATGAGTGCAACAGCCATGCAGCATGTGTGTGGATCTTCATCAGCAACAGCTGACAGCAGGATATTTTCAGGGTGACAGAAGTAACTTATTGCTGTGTATTGGGCGAATGATGCCCTGATCTTCTGGCGGCAATTCTGACAATAGTTCCATCATATAGAAGAAATTTTTGGTGTCATCCTGACATGAAGTGTTCGCTCTTACTTTGAACCAAGAATGAATGAAAGAAGTAATGTCAATACTGGAGATGGCTCTTCTGACGACATGTACAGCTGCAATGTACTGTTGGCTTTACTTAGCCATCTGGCATGGTTCAGTGGCCCTGGCTGCGCAGATGGTTTCAAAACTACGCCTTCAGCTCCTCCGACTTGCACTGCCAGACATGCACGGTGCAAGTATTGCTGATATTTGCTAAGATCCTTCTCAACTTCATTTGCCTAAGTGCAAGTTTTTCCACGCACCCATTCATAGTCTACAATTGTCAGATCCTTTAGATCTAACTCAAGGGATCTACCTACTTCCCCTCTGGAGCCAGTTGAACCCGTCGTTGCACCATCAATGGCTTCAAAATACCATGTGAAAAATACTTCAATGAGATGTAACAAACAAACAAGCCACTGTAGTGGCCTCCAGCTGGGTTTCCAGCACATAAATCACCCCATTCTTTTTTCCAGTGTTTATGTTCATGCCATTGCAAACAATAGTTTGCAGTGATTCTGCTGAATCGGTCTCATGGACAACCGACACGATCTTGGCGATATTCACTGCTTTTTCACTTTCAGGGGAGGCATGATCTATGGAAGCAGCATCAGGGAAGCCAATTACTGAATAGTGGTCTTGCTTGATGATGACCCCTCTCACGATGAGGAGTTTTACTCAGAGTCTTGTCAATTTTACCATTAAAACCCAAATAAACTACCTTTCTCATGGCACTTTGATGCTGTTGAACGGCAATATCCTTCCAGTAACTTCTTTGATGCCGAAGTTTGCTAGGGTCAAGTTTGTTTTCCTCAGCAAGAATTCTCATGTCCTTCAGTGCAGCATTCACTATAGAGCATATATCTCTGTTGCTTATTTGGCATTGGTCTGATACATGACATAGTTCAGGACATGCCAATCTATTCTGACCCTGCTTGCCTCTGTCTACGTCTTCAGTATCATCATCATCACATTAATCATCTGATACATCACAACTAGTATCATCAATATGATCCCTGCATGCTGTTCCTGCATCTTCTTCATCCTGCATGGCTTCCTGAACTGACTTTTCATGAAGTTTTCTTTTCATTTGTCTGTTTGCGGTGAGTCTTTTGCTTGTTTTCTTTGTCAATGTACATTTTCCTACATCTGTTTTGGTCCAGCCAAAAGGGCCATTCATCAGGAGGTATCTTGAAAGCCCAGGCACAATGACACTCAGACCTCTCCCAAACATCAACATTTTTGTAGCATTTACAGCAGCAGATGTCAAACAGTACATCAAAGCTGGCCAACTTCTCCAAGCAGGTGCTTGAAGTCCTCTTGTTTGCAGAGTATTTTCTTACCTCCCGAGCTTTTGTTACCAAACGTTTCACACAGATGACAGAGCTCTTGTAGTAAATTTTGGGAATCGATGCCTTCTTACATACTTCTACTACTTGGTCAGCAATAGTTTCAGCATGGGCTTCCATGCTTGATAATGGCTCTGTCATTTTGTGTTCCAAGTATTATTTAATATAATCTTTGCATGTAGGTAGCTGATGCACTGGAAGACTATGGGGTAAACCAAATATAGAATCATTTACCTTTTCCCTCATGCTGCAGGTAGCCATCATTCCAACACAGGGTATAAATGACTGCAAAAAGTTAAACTAACAACTGACAAGCACAGCTGGTTTGTGTAACTGGTAACAAAGCCGTTAAAATCAGTATCGTCAATGTCAAAGCTGCCAAAGTTCATATTATCACTAAATTATTACTGCGTTCATTTGGTGCAAACATATAATAAAGTTGCTGGAGGATCGTTCGCCAATTTTCAATGTTTCAGTTATATTATGTGAATATGGTGTTTCAGGCATCAAAATATCCATGTTTTGTTGAATTTAAAATTTTTTACCCACCCTAGTGGTCAGCTTCTTGCTCTCATCCAGGGGGATCTAGTGGTACCCCAAATAAGTGTCTGCTAATGTTTTAAACGTGTGCTTCAGCACGCTGGTGATTGCATCGAATGGGTGGTGAGTGTGGTGGGTCTCCCGCTGGCTTGCCTGGTTCAGTTGCTAAAATTTCAGTGTTCTGTGTGGCCGCCCGTCCTTCTTCGGAACTACCACCATACGGAAACACCACTCCGTGGGCTCCTCAGATGGTACGGGCTCGATGATACCCTTCCTTATGTCCTCCTCCAACTGATAGCGAACTTCGTCGTAGAAGTGGTGGGGGTTAATCGCTGGCATGCGCACCATGTAGGGCTTTGAACAGGGGCGCAGGTGGATGTGGTGGGCTGGCCCTTTCATCTCCGGCAAGGGGGTATGGTTCACAGTGAATGTTGTGCACCTAAAGTGCTTCAGGAACCACTTTTCCAGCTGGTTCACATTTTCTTCCACCAGAGTGCATGGGGAAGTATCGAGTTGGGTGGGGACTGGGGGCTCTTTATCCTGTTCAACGGCCCCTACAGTCACCAGCACGTTGGGGAAGTCGTATGGCAACACACCCAATGCTTAGCATGTCTGCAGTGATAGATACAGCTGCTGCACCCCGTCAGCAATGTACAGGTTCGCCATAGCAGACCTTCCACCAATATTGAAGAAGCATTCCATGCATCCCACAATATGCTGCCTGAGAAGTTATTAATACTCATGGTAGGTCTCTGTAGACTTTGTGGAGTCAGCCTGAGGCCCTGCATGAGGTGGTGACCCGCTATGCATACCTGTGCACCTGTATTGGCTACCACCATCACCTCGCATGCTGTGGGTGGGTCGTCACACTTCTCTTCCACCCTGAAGCATGCTAATGCCTTGGCGCTGGCTTTTGTGATGCTGCCGGTGGTTTCGCTGGGGTTGGGCTGCTTTGCTGACCTACACACTCGCTGGAAGTGGCTGACCCTCCACATCTGTGGCAGGTGACCCTGACAGCAGAGCACTGGCACTGTCTGCTTCATTTGTTGCTGCTGCACCTCCAGCAGCCTTTTGCTGGTGGGGAAGGGGCATAAGGCTGGGGTGGCCCTGCACACACATGCCACAACCGAGTGGCACCAGCTACTTCCATTTCCTCCTTGTCACTCACTGAAGCACCTGCCACTCCACTATGTCTGTGCACTCCTGCTATTTTTTCTGCAGATTCAAATACTTCACAGGTGTTTGTGATTTCTTCCATAGATTGCAACACTGGAAATCACCACAGCACTTCTGTTTTCATACTGAGGCTGCACGGCCCCATCACATGTTTTTTTTGACAGCATGAAATCAACGAGATTTACAGAACACTGGGGGCACCTAAAATCACACTTTACCGCCTTGGTTATACATTTTACCACATATAAACACATGTTATCATTGAGCTCCTGCTTGTATGTAAAGAAATCCAACCATGCTCCCACAGTGCACCTGAGGCCCACCATCATGCTCCTCACGGCACCAACATCCTCCTCTGTGCACATGGCCTTGAATCTATGCTTGGTCACTCGTGCATCCATGCATTGTTGCACCACAGGGTCACACAGCAATCTTAAGTAACCCGCAGCCAAGGGTAGGACCCACCTGCAACCACTGTTGTAGCACTCGACGCTTCAGGCCCATACCTTGAACTGGGATTGCAGCATTCCCATGGTAGCCTTGCCGGGAGTTGCAGGTGGTGCCGGCACTCGCCACTGGGCCAGTGCTTCCAGGTGTAGGGCTGGGTACGTTGGCTGGTAAGTTGTCCCCATCCCTGGAGGTAGGACCTGGGATGTTGGCACAATGTACATGTTGCAGTGCACTTAGTCTCCCGGCACCATGGGGCAGAACCAGTCCTTTGACTCTGGGTTCACCTGCTTGGACACTTGTGGCACTAACCCCGAGTTACCCATAGAACTCCACTGCATCTTGCTAGGATGAGGACCAGGAGGGAGATAGAACCAGTAAAGCCAGCTTGAGGAGGTCCAGGCATGGGCACATCCTATCACCAGTGCAGCCTGAGTCAGGCTGCCCGCCAAGCCCCAGGTGCAGGCCGCTGGTGCGTGAGGGAGCTCCACTTGGCAGGATGAGTTTCCATGCAAGCACAAACTCCAACACAGTTGGATTAGGAAACTTAGGAGTGTCAACGTTGGGGGGGGGGTGGGGGATGAAAGAGACAGACCAAAAAAGACCAGGGATGAGGTTAAAGAGAGTGACCTCGGTGATAAGGGACTACTGAATGCCAGAGGTCAAGCAGCATGGACAGCCACAATTAGGTGACCAAGGCCATCACATTCAAGCATGTTGAAGCATTATAAACGAAATGAAACCATTCTTATGTATATGTCAATATATATATATATATATATATATATATATATATATATATATATATATATATATATATATATATATATATATGCATGGACTCTCTCTGTTTATACCTGAGAAGGGTCTTAGTTTAATCGAAACTGTTACCTCTTACAGATCACCATTTTCGTAAGTCAATGCATGTTTTCCTTGTGTGTAGAAATGATGGTAGTGTGAAGTATAGATACATGATTAATGTCAGTATGTCACTCTACTTAAACCCCGTCCACAAGGTGTTTAAAACATTGCCAGAAACAATGCTAGGACCATGTGAGGAACATGTCAGATACCTGCTTCCAAACACGCCACAAACATGTTCGTAAACTTGCTGGACTGATTATCCCCAAACCTGTTCCCGGCAGGAAACGTTCACATCAGTGATGATAGCATGCGTCAAAACAAGTTTACGGGTTTGAAAGTCCAAAGGAGATACTTCAAACATGTGTGCAAACATGTCGGAAGCAGTGTTTCCAACATGCTTCAAAACTTTTTTCAGGCTGGTGTCGACGGGACCTTAGCATTTAGATTTTCATATCCGTTATGTTGTAGTCGAAATCTATATATCAATATACATTTTTGTGTGATCAAAGTCTGAAATGAAACCAAGTATATGAGCAATGTTTAGAATAATGAACTGAGGATTTGTTTAGCTGGTGACGAGGTTGTATTGCATGACTGTGGTGGTGGTGAGCAATGACCCAGCCTTCCTCGCCGCCTTTGCTGAGTTCTCCTTCAAGAGCCACCTCCTGCTGGTCCAGACAGCGAGACTGCTAGCCATCACTCGCCTGCCTGTCCACCGCCTCCACACCCTACACCACCTTCAGAAGACCCTATCACGTACAAATTCACTCATCGCCGTCATCAATGACAACTCTACTGAATTCTGGTAATTTTCATCAACCAAACCATCAACATCATAGCCATTATATCATAGTAATTTCATAACTGATAAATAATAATATGATTACTACTACTACTTCTACTACTGCTACTACTACTACTACTGTTACAACTACTCTTATTTTAGGTGTCAGAACGCATTCAGAGAAGTACCTTGAGATGGTTTGCCCACCTGGAGAGAATGGAGTGTGTGTGTGTGTGTGTGTGTGTGTGTGTGTGTGTGTGTGTGTGTGTGTGTGTGTGTGTGTGTGTGTGTGTGTGTGTGAAAGGGGGGTACGGGAGGGGTAGATCAAGGATGAAATTGAGGAATTGGATAGACAGGTACAGTATATGTGAGGGTGTGAGTTGGATGATGGGCAACCTGATGGAGGAGAACAGTGTGATATGTAGGCGATACGTTCGTGGCAACCCCATCGGTATTAATTGGTCTGGCTATGTAAATCAAATTTCTCATCTTCAACATCATCATTATCATCGTCATCCAGGTTCACATTTAAAAAAAACGGGGAGTGTACTGTACTTTCCTGAGACAGGAAAATAACACACAGGAACTGAACAACTACAGAGTGCAAAGTGAAATGGGCCATACATCATATCTACTGTACTATATCTATTGCCAGACGCCATAATCTCGTGAGAAGTGACCACAAACAAATTGCCTCCATGTCGCCCGGTCCCCCGCCATTTCACTGCCTTCCCCCTCCGCTCACACTTCCCTCTCATTTTATATATATATATATATATATATATATATATATATATATATATATATATATATATATATATATATATATATATATACATATATATATATATATATATATATATATATATATATATATATATAGATAGATAGATAGATAGATATAGATATAGATATAAATAGATATATATATATATATATATATATATATATATATATATATATATATATATATATATATATACATTTGTGGTAGGATATATATATATATATATATATATATATATATATATATATATATTTGTGGTAGGTGGGGGCACTCACCTTCTATTCACTCAATGTAGTGCTGCTGACAGGTGTCTGCCCTTTCCTCTCCTCTCTCCATACCTTCCATCCTCTTCCGTCTTCCCTTACTTCATTCATTTCTTGTCCTTC
This sequence comes from Coenobita brevimanus, assembly GCF_032717465.1. Taxonomy (NCBI): domain Eukaryota; kingdom Metazoa; phylum Arthropoda; class Malacostraca; order Decapoda; family Coenobitidae; genus Coenobita; species Coenobita brevimanus. The sequence continues at coordinate 35,194,901 of NC_136961.1, read as the reverse complement.
TGCCTACCGATAACTTTACACTTCCTCTTCTGTCTACCTTTCGTTCATTCTTTCCTCTTCCTTCTGCCCGTGGGTGACTCTACACTGAGTGACAAACCAAATGGTTTGCTGTACACCAGGAAACCATTTACTACGCTGGGTGGTAACCATATAACCAAATTTTGGCGCCTGGTGGTTTAGTGAGTAATTACTGCGCTCCAATAGGATTGAGCCGGTGAAGGTTTATATCCAAGGGGTGGTTGTGGTTGATGAGTGAGGCTGGTCACTCTCATCTTAAATGTCGGGACCAACTGCTTAGCCTCGGGCTCCTACGCTCGTCATGGGGCAATGTAGGATTGGATGATGATGATGATGTATATATATATATATATATATATATATATATATATATATATATATATATATATATATATATATATATGCAAGGAAGAAAGAACCAAAGGCCAAGGGCCTGGAAGTTGCTCCCTTCAAGAAAAAACAAAAACAAGGTAACAGAGAGCCAAATTCAAGATCTATTCATTTCGAGATGCCTGGACACACTTCTTTTGACAAACTGTAGATCGTAGGCAATTGGAAAAACAAAAAGAGGGAGACAGTTCCAAGGTTGCCATCTTGCATACATGAAGGACTAGGAGTAGCATTTAACTCCCGCATTAGAGAGTTGGACAGAAAAGGGATGAGAGTTTGTTGCTTGACGGGTGCTATTGCCTGCTGTGGAGTGGAGGGATGCAAGCAGACACTTAAGAGAGACCATTAAATAGCGATAGAAAAGAGATAAAGATGCAACAGTGAAATGATGAGACAGAGATGGAAGGGAGCCAGTAAAAAGAAGAGAGTTAATAAGACGAAAAGCCTTTGACTCGACATTACTGAGGAGAACTGTGTATGGGGAGCCTTACCACACATGAGAGTTATGAACTCAACAACAGTGCAGGGGTAAAGAAGGAACGGAGTCGGCTTAGCACACCCAATCTCTTGGAAGCATATTTTACAAGAAAGGTAGTATGTTCTTTCCAATATAAATCCCGAGAGAATACAACCCCAAGTATGTTTAAAGATGATGCAGGATTGAGCTGGACATTGTTCAAACTTAGAGGGTACTCCGTTGGAAGATTTTGTTGGGTTGACTGGTGAGTGAACTGAGTTCTTGATGCAATAAGAACAACAAGATTATTTTCACCCCAGTCAGAGACATGATCCAAGTCAGACATTAGGTGTGCCATAGCCTCATCCCTTGTTGAAGAAACTGCTGAGATGGATGCTGCAGGAAGCGAATGGAAAGATGAAGGGTGGAGTTATCAGTGTATGAGTGGAAAGAATTAGATGTAGAGCTTAGAAAGTCACTGATGAATAAAAGGAAGAGAGTTGGTGATAAGACAGAGCCTTAAGGAACACCACTATTGATAGCCCTAGGAGAAGAACAGTGGCAGTCTACAACAGCAGATATAGAATGACCAGAAAGGAAGCTAGAGATGAAGCACAGATTGAAGGATGGAAACCATAGGAGAGTATTTTGGAAAATAGAGATTTATGCCAGACTCGATCGAAAGCCTTTGAGATGCCAAGTGAAATAGCAAAGCTTTCTCCAAAGTCCCGAAAGGAGGACGGCCAGGAGTCTGAAAGGTAGGTGAGAAGATCAACAGTGGAGCGTCCATGGCGGAACCCATACTGATGATCAGAAAGAAGGTTGTCATAGGAAAGATGCTTTAATTTTGTTGTTGTTGTAAAGAACAGACTCGAAATCTTTTGAAATTAAGGATGTTAAAGCAATTGGGAGATAGTTAGAAGACTAAGAATGGTCACCCTTCTTTGGGACAGGCTGAATTAGAGCAAACTTCCAGCAAGAAGGAAAGGTGCTGGTTGACAGACAAAGACAAAGAATTTACCAAGGCAGGGTGTAAGCACAGAAGCACAGTTCTTCAGGACAACACGAGGGACCCCACAAGGCCCATAGACATTGTTAGTACTGAGGCCAGTGATAGTAGAAAATACTTCAATTCAAGAAATTTTCATGTTAGGCATGAGGAGGTCAGAGGGCAGAGGAGATGGAGGGACGGCAATGGAATCGTTTAAGCTGGAGTTGGAGGAGAAGGTCTGAGCTAAGATTTCTGCCATATCAGTAGATGATATAGGCACAGAACCATCAGAGTGGAAAAGAGGAGGGAAAGATGATGTGGTAAAGTTGTTAGAAACGTCATGGCAAGATGCCTGAAGGAGTGGGAAGAATTCGTGTTGGAAAGTTCAGAGTATTGAGTATGGATGAAATTATTTTTAGCAGAGCAAAGAACAGACTTAGCCTGATTTCGGGCAGAAACGTAAAAATGATGACATTCAGGGGTGATTGGCTCTGGTACCTTTTGTAGGCCTTCTCCTTGTTGTGGACAGCATTAGAACAAGCGTGATTTTACCATTTTTTTTTTTATTAGTCAAAGGATATGAGAAAGGAATATATGTTCCCATGCCCGAGACAATAATTTCTGTAATGTGCAAGGCACACTCACATGGCACTCGGCTACGGAAGCAATAATCATTCCAGGGAAAATCAAAGAAGTACTGCCTGAGGGCCTCCCAATCAGCAGCTCCACAGTGCCACAACCGACGTTTCTTTGGAGGGTTCACAGGCCGTACTGGAGCAATAGGACAGGTTAAGATGATACGATTGTGATCAAAAGAGCACAATGGAGTGGAAAGATTTACAGTGTAAGCAGAAGGATTAGTTGTAAGGAAGAGGTCAAGTATGTTGTAACACTCTCCAAGGTGGTCAGGGATATGGGTAGGGTGCTGAACAAGCTGCTCTAGGTCATTAAGAGTAGAAAAGATGTAGGCCAGTTCACCAGGTGGATTAGAGAAAGGAGATTAGAGCCAAAGGTGGTGGTAAACATTGAAATCTCCTAGAATGGAGATTGTAGAGAAAGAAGAAATGGATAGGATGTTTTCCATCGTAGATGTAAGAAAGTCAAAGAATTTTCCATAGTTAGTAGAATTAGGGTATAAGTAAACAGCACAGATATATTTAATCAGAGAATGACAGGAAAACCGAAGCCAGAGAGTAGTGAATTCAGAAGAATCAAGTTCACGAACACTAGGGTAAAATAAGTCAGCCACCTTTGACTTTAAATCGAGTATTGAGAAAGTAGGAGAATACAGAGAAGGATTTGCTGTCAGTTACCTCAGACAGCTGAGTCTCAGTTAGGAAGAGAAGGTGAGGGTTAGAGGAGGAGAGGTGGTGCTCAACTGAGAGAAAGTTAGAGGAAAGGCCTCGAATGTTGCAGGAAAGAAGAAGTGAATCAGACAATGGTTCCAGGCATCTCGCTGGGTCGTCACCGGGAGACGGGCAAATGGTGGGGGCATTTACGGTCCCCCCCCTCCTAGATGACTCTTAGGCCCTTTTTTTGTTAATTTTCCATAGGAAGTGTAGTGTGTAATGTGCATGTAGTTTGGCGTTCACAGTTAGAGAAACTTGTACTGGAGAGTATGCTGGCCTACTCTCTGTGTTACTGAAACACTGAAAAAGTTCAGCAAAGGGGGATGGTCAGGAACTAGTCCCGAGGGTTGATGAAACGGGAGCTCCAGCTCTCCCTGTCACAAGCGTTCCATCCATCTCTCCATATCTCCTCCTTGGCCTCCACATGCCTCTCCCCCATTCCACTTAACTCATATACTCTTCTCGTTAGTCTCTCGCTCTCCATCCTCTCCACAAGGCCAAATCACTTCAGTGTATTTCTCATAATGCTTTCAATCACATCCACATTCACACTACAATGCTCATTCACATCCTCGTTTGTCAGTCTGTCTCTCTATGTAACTCCACAAGCTCCTCACAGATAACTCATTTCCACTGCTCTCACTCTTGACTTGTGTCCTTCCAACAAGGTCCAAGCTTCGCCTCCATACGTTAGAGCTGGTATCACAATATTATCATGCAGTGACTTTAATTTCCATTCTCACTTCTCTATTTCTTATCACTGCACTCAAAGAACGAGCATCCTTTCTTCCCTGCTGTACCCTTTCAAGTAATTCGTCCTCCAAACTTCCATCCATACTACCCAAGTACTTAAATGCACTCACATTTTACATTTCCTCATCATCCAATCTCACTGTGGATTCAGTGACTTAATTTCTCTCGAGGACCATAACTTTAGTCTTCCCTACATTTATCATTAGATTCCATTTCTTACACACTCTTCTAAACTTATTCACCAAACCTTGCAGATCCCCTTCGTATTCGTTTTACAAGTATTGTCTGTAAACAAGAGAACAGAAAGTTTCCAAACGCTGCCCTAGCTCATTATTACCGCTTCAACGTCCAATAGCCTACCTTGTATCCCTTTTACAATTCCATCCATATACCGACTGAACAGCCATTAAGATATGACACATCCCTTTTTTAATCCTACATTCAGATAGAAAAAGTCACTCAGTTCACCATCCACATGAACTGCAGCATTAGCACCCTCATACATTTTCTTCACGGCATTCAACTACTTTCCATTTACTCCATGTATTCTAACTTTTCCACATATCTTGTCTTTCCACTCTGTCACATGCTTTCTCCAAATCCATGAAGGCTGCATATGACTCTTTTCTCCTCTCTAGTAACTTTACCACTAAAGACCTAAGGATGATAATCTCATCTACATAACCTCTTCCCTTAAAACCTCCCTGTATTTCTCTAGGTAATTCCTCTGTTATTTCCCTAACTGTGTAAATAAGTATCCTACCACATACCTTTCCTGTTAAAGTGTTATCTCCATCTGCTCACATTATATCTCTTCTCCACTATCAATCTAACAGTTCCCGACTAACTGTTTCATCACTCTGACTCTCTTTACCTCCACCCAGAACATTTTCTTACATTCCATCCACTTTACACTCAAATTCCTTCCATATTCTTCATCTACTCTCTTCTTACACTCCCTTACTAATCTCTTCACCTTTCTCTTCCTCAGTACATACTGTATAACTCTCTCTTCCGTCTCTCAACTTTCTCCATGGTCCTGCTTCCCACCCACTCACTATTTGCTTTCTTCTTTTGCGCAACATTTTGTCTCACCATTTTATTCCACCGTGCTGTCCCTTGCACCCACTTTCATCTTCTCTTCACCCCACACACCACCTCACATGCTGCACAGATTTCTTATGTGAATATATCTTGCACACATCTTCCATCTCCTGCACCTGCTCCAAATCATATTTACCCAATTACTCATCCACTTCTCTCTTCTATTGTGCCCGTTTTCCATCCTCTAGCAACCTTTCTGCCCTCCTTGTACTGACTTCCTCCTGTCCCTCTTTCACTTTTCTCATGCATCACAACAGCACACTGACTTTCACCACCACCAAGTGGTGGTGAGAAAGTTCACTTCCCCAACTTCTTTATGCTCTTGCATGTATTACATACCTTCTCATTCTGTCATCCACACACAAAAATACTCAGTAATCGCCTTCCGTTCATTCAGTTCGCCACCCACCCTTCTCATCACCCGCCATGTACACCTGTGGATCATTCTGTGCCTAAGGAGGCTATTGACTATTACCAACCTCTTCCCACACAAATGTCCACTAGAGCACTGTCATTCTCAACCATTTCTGCTGGTACACCTCAATCACCAACTTCTCCATTCACCTTCACATTCCCTACTTTTCCATTCATATCTCTCATACACTAGCTCATTCCTCTCAAACTTTTCCATTCAGACCTCAACATTTGCCTAGAACTCTTCTTTCACTCTGCTCGCACGGTCTTCCGTTGGCGCATATACACACACAATCGCCAACGTTTGTATTCCTACTTTTAATCTTACCCACACAATCCTTAACCAACTGATTCATACTGTCTTATTTTCTCCTTCTATCTCTTGCACACAACAATACATACACCCTCTTTTGACCTGTCATTCTTATATACCTACTCCTGCACATACACCCCATCCATACGCCCACTTCCACGCACTCTCACCTCCGTATTTAGTATCATTTTATCCAAAAACAGTATGTCCACTTTTGCACTCTCAAGCACCTGGACAATCTCTCTTTCACCTCATCATTTGCACCTTTTAAATTCCATGTTGAAACATCCACTGACGTATATTTTAAACTACTTAAAATTCTCGTCTGTATTAAAGAATATATACTAAATACCTTAATAAGATCACCTTATATTGTTTATTCTTCACATTGTCCGAGGCCTTTTGTAGTTAAATGATTAATACGGCACAAATTAATGATTTACCATCCACTCACTTTTTTTTTTTTCAGGTATTATAATTTCGTACATACTGTATTGACTCAAGCTTATGCTGCACATATATTGATTGGAATGTTCTTAAAATATATGAATGTTACTGTACTAAGACAACTACTGTGGATCTAAATGTGGGGAATGAGGGCTGAGAATCCAAACATCAGCTTTTTTCGTCTGTCCCATTATTACTTCCACGTGCAGGGCATAGTATCTGTGTGTGTGTGTGTGTGTGTGTGTGTGTGTGTGTGTGTGTGTGTGTGTGTGTGTGTGTGTGTGTGTGTGTGTGTATGTGTGTGTGTGTGTGTGTATTAGTCTGTTTGTCTGTAAACAGTATAACTCAAATAATTTTGAATCAGTAGGGACCAAACTAAGTAGAACTGAGCCACACAAAGCAACTATTTTTTTTAAGTAATAAGACAAGGGTCATGACAGTCAGCTTTAAGAACTTGATCCTATATACACCAAACTATGCAGTTAGGTTAGGGTTGAGGTTAGATAGTGGTTGGGACAGACACCATGAGGAGCTTGTATTCTTGCTTTGGGCCTTTGTCGGGTTATTCACCCAATACACTAGGATACAAAGCTGCTGGATCATCCACGTTACCTCATTTATCTTCCCTAGGTGCTACCCTATCTACTCATGTAACCTATTAACCAAAAAAAGGTGAATAGACTCCTGAGTTGAGTGACATCAGGTGCCCACACCATGATTCGAACCCTAACAATATTGGGCTGACAGTTTTGCAGCCAGCAATGCTAATCACTTATTCACCGCAGTGACTTTACACTAGTTCAGGTTAGGCATGGACTTTTTGTCAACATTCAGACTTGTGGAAAATGTTTTCTTCTCAGCCCGATTACGTACCCTCGGTCAATTTTTCGGACTTTTTAATTAATTATTTAGTTCATTTTTTGTCGTCAGATCAGGTGTTTCTGAGCTCGAACTCTTCATCACCCTTGTCTTTTTGTTATTTACGCCTCTTGGGTGGGTGTGAGGGCGGTGATAAATCGTCAGCACCGTGGTAGGTACACGGGCGTGAATCCGTCTTTGCTGGGCTACAAACGAGAACTGAATTACTAAATATGCAGTACTTGGCAACTGCGGTGTGCCAAGGTTTGGCAGAAGCTCTGATGATGTAGATGGAGACTGAACATTCTCATGCAAATCACTGACGCTTCCTCGTGCTTGAAATCATGACACAGAGATCCATCGTCTGATATCAGGCCTGATAGGAGGCGATCAGCATGTCCAGAGGTGCTGCATATCTAAATGACTAAATATGCGGTATTTGGCAACTGCGGTTGGCAGGGCTTGGCAACACTCTGATGGTGTAGAGGGAAACTTAACGTTCCCATAGAAAACATTGACACTTCCTCATGGTTGAATGGTTGCGATGGCTTTGGCGCCGAGACAGTCAGTGCAACCAGGGGTGGACTGCATATCACCTCATATGAGGTGAAGAGCACAGCGGTGATTAAGGACAGAGAAGTTGTAGGCTAATTCACCAGGTGGATCAGTGGAAGGAGAGGAGAGCCAAAGATTGTGGTGAACATTGAAATCATCTAGAATGAGGATTCCAAAAAAAGGATAAATTAATTGGGTTTGCTCCATCTTAGAAGTAAGAGAGTCAAAGAATTTTTCGTAGTCAATAGAATTAGGGGATAAGTAAACATTCCTGACATAGTCACAGAATGACAGGATGGCCAAAGCCAGAGATTAGAGAATTCAGAAGATTCAAATTCAGGAACATGAGAGGAAAATGTGTTATAGGATGCAGATTTGAAAGATGCATCTTTAGGTTTTTGTTTCATGTCGATATGATGAATTTGAAAGGAGTTATGGCGAAAAAACGATTTTTACATCCCCCCCCTTTTTTTTTTTACATCAACCTGGGCCTTGGCCCAATTTGGCCCACAATTTAATCAGGTGATCAGAAGGTTATAATCATCATCCCTGTAATTTTAGTCATAATCGCACCAGTAGTTGTCGCGTAAAGTTGTTAACAGACAGACAGACAAACAGACAAACTGAGTGAAAACAATACCTATCCCCGAGCCCTTCCAGGGAGGGGAACGAGTAAATGTATTCTGGCAGGTGAAAATCTTCTTTTATAACTACTGCAATGCAATTCTAAATTGTTTTCTCTTGGGCGCAGTTGTATAATTGTTGCAGTATTTACAAAACCTTATGCATACACTTCATGCACAAGCTGCAAGTTATTATTTTATCTAAACCCCAAGTTTTCATTAGCTTTACACTGTGTTGGACACCGTTATAAATGTTCACCTTTGCATCACATTGAGGCCTAGTGTTTCAGACTTAAGCAAAGTTTTATCTTTTTATTTTAATTTTCATATATAAATGGAATACTAAAATAACATCTGCTGCATATCCATGAACAAGTATAAAAAAATCTAAGACTAAAAAATAGTCTGCTTTAGTGTTTTCTTACAGTTTTAAGTAATCCACTGCCTACATTCTAAACAAAATAAAAAACAATATTCCAAAGATCATCCACTAAAAAGTCATTTGGGCTTTCTACCCTAGCACATTTTACAGGTTCTCCAGGACAGTGGCAGGAAACTGTGCAAGAAATGTCACATTTTTCACATTTGCAATTTGTTTGCGTTCACCCCTTACGGGATTAAAGAGTCTGATAATAGATAGGTAGATAGAATTTCGTATGCAACCTTTTTTGCCACCACGGCAAGGTTGTACTTCAGGTATACCTGATTTTGCTGATTGTTTGACTGATACAGCTTCGAGGACACCATTTACAACTTCTCCACCAAATTCCTTGGGGTTTGGAAGTTCTGGGACAGATATATGGGTTGATTTACAGGTATATATATCTGGTTAATTGCTTGTAACACATGAAGGTTGAATGAATAGTTTGTTGGTGGCAAACATAAGTCAGCTTTGGAAGACTATCTATCTATACACCTAGGCTGCTTTCCCCAAGGAAAGGGAGGTAGCCGAGACAGGACGACACACTCCCAATTTACTCATCCACTCAAACACATTCGCATCTTAGCCCCAAAGGGGAGAAGGGACAGATCCTTACCACACCACACTGCCCGAGGGTCAACTGCGCAGTGCAATCAGTGACATCCAAAGCAGGGCCCGACAGCAGAGCTGGTTTACTCTTGCCATATCATAATAGACCCATCCCCTTACCCACACCTGACCTGATTAGCTGATCAGACCAAATGAGGGAGAATATCCCCTCAGGGCTGGTTCATCATTTATTCATTCACAATTTCTCTCTATTTATTTCCGTCACGCACAGAAGATAGTGTACCAAAAATGTGGGCACTCAGTTTGTTCAGACTTTTGAACTGTTCTCTTCCATACAGTTTCACACACACACACACACACAAACAAACAAAATGTTTTGCATCTGAAGTAAAATTTTCAACAAACTGATTGTCAACTTTGTATGGCTCTTCATTAATCGGCCGAAGAGTTAAAAAGTCATGACAGGACCCCAGAGCAAGTCTGCGTGCCAGTTTTCCCTTTTCTGAATGTCTGGCTGGCATATAGTTAACAGAAACCCTATCAGAATGTTTTATGATACATCAAACTAAACTGAAAGCTGTTTAGGGATTTCGTATGCAGTTATGAGCTGAAGATTTTTTCTTTTCCAACCGAAATTTTTTCTAAGTTTAGTCTTGAAACATAGTATACATGTATACAAAGAAGCATGGCATCCGTATGAGTTGCATGAACAATGGCCCTTTTGCAGCCACCCTCAGATACACCATAACTGATGTGTGCAGTCAGCCTTCTGTAAGCCTCCTCATGATTTTCACAACTCAAACTGTTAATAACACTGACACCTTGTTTGGTAAGTTTAACTGTTTTTCCCATTGTCCTGTTTCATACCCCATAGTACCGTTTCAATACCCTGAGGGAGATTACAATGGTTAGATGACCAGCAATTGCTCAGGTAATTCAAAAGATGGCCTTTGTTTTTTATGTTAGAACAAAATTGTTCCCAGTCAGGGATTTGTAGGTCATCAACTGGAATATACTCTTTGCTCTTAGTCTGTGATTTTTCCGTCTGTGTCTCTTCTCGTTTTAGGGAAGATTTGTCATCTACTTCATAACGATCTCCAACTACATGTATCAGATTAGATTAGCCTACAGTTTTCGGTTATCTCCTTGACTATCTTCGACAAATACATCTAGGCTAAATCTTTGAAAGTTGTAGCATATAATGTTTGATTCCTCTGAACAAATGCCATCATAGCTATGACGTACAAAATATTCACTGTGTTTTCTGGTAAAGACTCTTGGTTTCAGGTAACATCAGCCTCTGCTAGAAGTGGAATTGAAAAGTCTGACTTTTGTCCTTTTCTCATTGCAGAACCACTAGGCATGTCATTACCTCTCTCAAACAATGTTGGTGGATAATCCATCCATCCATAATGAATCACTTCCAGCTTTATTTTTCCATCAGCAGTTACAGATGCCACGCAATGGCATCTGTAACTGATTTCGTTATACCTTCTAATAAACAGTGTACCCTGAACAGTGCCAGCATATACTCGATGGTGCCGTTTAGTGAGCCAGAGTCTCAGCTGCTGCGAGTAGCCACCTGGACACCTGGCAAAGGCTTGGTTCTCCAACACCCAACACAACTCTTCCCTCACAAGTTTGCAAAGTAAGTGAGCATTAAAACTATGAAGACATTTTGAGAGATTTTTGAAGTTACCAGGTACACCCTCCCAGGCCACTCGGACTTTTCTAAATGAGAACTGCTTTTGAACCTTGCTTCACTTTGGAGCAAGTGCCGTGTGGCAAGACAGGACCACAGAGTACTTGACCAAATGAGAGCCGTTTCTGAACAGTCACCACCACCACCACCACAGTTACCACCACCACTATTTTTATCATAGCTGCCATCATGACAACCACCATCACAATTACAGCTACCAGCATCACCATCATCATCACAGCTACCATCACCAGCAGCACAAGCACCAACACCACAGTTATTGCCACCTCCATCTTTACAGCTACCACCATCACCACCACACCACAAGAACCACCATTGCAGCTACCACAGTTTTTTTATGAATAAAGTCATCTGTTGGCAGAACCAATGAAGCAGGACTGGGCACTTTCACAATCACTTCTGCAAACCGCAGAGTCCTCAATTGTCAAAGTGTGATTTCGTTTGTCGATTTGCATTTGTGACAAAGTTGACGTAAATTTGCTTTTTTGCATTTGTGGAAACCAGCAACCTTTCTTCCTTGTTGTGCCCTTTCAAGCACTTCACCCTCCAAACTTCCATCCTTACTTATCACACTACCCAGGTACTCAAAAGTACTCACACTTTCCATTTCCTCATCATCCAACCTCACTGTACATTCACTGACTTCACCTCGAAGACCATAACTTTACTCTTCCCTACATTCACATTTAGATTCCGTTTCATACACACTCTACTAAACTCATCCACCAAGCCTTGCAGCTCCCCTTCGTCTTCATTTAGCAACACAATATCATATGCAAACAACACAGTGTTCACTTTACAACACAGTATCATCTGCTAACGATAAAAAAAGCTGGGGTTTCCGTTTCATCAAATCGGGACTAGCTTCTGATCATCTCCATATGCTGAACGTTTTCATTGTTTCAGTAACACAGAGAGTAGGCCAGCATACTCGGTTATACAGTTTGCTCCAACTGTTAACACTAAACTACATGCACATTACACTGTACAGTTCTTTTATTAATTTAAAAATAAAAACGGCATCTCAACACCCATCCTCAGAGTCCCCAAGGGGGGAGGAGAGGGAGGTACCATAAAAGCCCCCATCATCCGCCTTTTTTCCTGTGACGGCCAAGAGAGATGCTTGGAACCACTGTCTTATTCACTTCTTATTCATTTTTGTAACATTTGCGGCCTTTATTCTCATTTTCTCTCGTTTGAACACCACCTATCTTCCTCTAAACCTTACCCTCGCCGCCTTACTGAAACTAAGCTGTCTGAGGCGACTGATAACAAACCCTTCTTAGTATCCTCCTACCAAATTGGGAGCCAAAATGGCCAAAAGGGCCTAGAAATGGATTTAATATGATCTAATAATACTTTTTCTGGGTCCACATTCATAAAATACGTGTCCTGGGGCTTATAATTAGTGAGGTCCCCTCTGCGTTTCCTCTTGCAAAATGTCCTAAAACAAGTAGGGATGTTACACAAAATAAGTACATATTTTGAGGCCAATATTTTGAATCCGGTGCCCATATTGTTGTTATCTTACTATTTATAATAATTGTGGAGAATGTTATAAGCTCCTTATTCCAGGTCTGTGAATGGATGACTGTGCATGATGTAGTGAATGCACAAAAGCATATGTATCAAGCACATGTATCAAGATATGATTGAGATATAATGTACCTATATAGCTGCTGAAAGGATGAGAAGTTGGTCACAACATATTAGCATAGTAGAACAAATGGTTCCATACTGGACAGTGTTTCATCTGGACATGATAAATAAGCAAATTACATTCCAATATATTTAGATGAAATGAAATCCTTCCAGACCTCTGCACCGGACATTTTTTAAGGATTTCTAGTTGGAAATTTCAAAGTACATAGGATTAAAGCTATGTTTAATGGTGTTTGAAGTGACATGGAACTGGATAAGATAAGTCAGCTATATTCTAAGGAGTAACTTAAAATGAAACTACAGTGAAGAAATAAATAAAAATTTCCAAATTTCTCACACAGATATCAGAACAAGTGAAAGAAATAGGTCATACAAAAAAGGATATATCAGGAGGTCACCACGACAATTCCACAAAACAGGTGAAAAGAGACATTATACCACTGGCAGTATGGTGTGCAGTACTGATTATATAAATCCTTATAATAATAGTGAAGGGTCCAACTTATTAATCATTGCTTCAGGACAAAAGGAAAACTCCAAGGAAATCACTGAGGCAGGTGAATGAGGGATGGAAGCTGTAAGGAGGGCACAGCAAGGAAAATGTAACTGTAGATAAAGTTAGCACCCTTCTTCTCCAAAAGCAAAAAAGTTCTCAAAGGAGGATAAAACAAGACAAATACATTCAGATGAGAGTCATATTCTAAGGTCTATGTACTTTATGCAGATGGAAAAAGAAAGCTGGAAGCCATTCATTATGAATGGATGGATTATCCACCAACAATGTTTGAGAGTGGCAATGACATGCCTAGTGGTTCTGGGATGAAAAAAGGAGAAAAGTCAGCTACCAGAGACTAATGTTGCCTGGAACCAAGAGTCTTTACCAGAAAATACATTGAATACTTTGTATATAATAGATATGATGGCATTTGTTCAGAGGAATCAAACATTACATACTGCAACTTTCAAAGATTTAGCCCAGTTGTGTTTGCCGAAGATGCTCAAGGAGAAACGGGAAACCTGTACTGCGATACATGTAGTTGGAGATCGTTATGATGTAGATGACAAACCTTCCCTAAAAGAAGAAACATAGACGGGAAAAATCACAAACTAAGAGCAAAGAGTATACTCCAGTTGCCGACCTACAAATCCCTGACTGAGAACAGCTTTGTTCCAACATAAAGAACAAAGGCCATCTTTTGAATTACCTGAGCAATTGCTGGACATCTAACCATTGTAATCTCTCTCAGGGTATTGAAACGGTACTATGGGGCATGAAACAGGACTCTGGGAAAACAGTTAAACTTACCAAACAAGATGTCAGTGTTATTAACAGTTTGAGTTCTGAAAATCATGAGGAGGCTTACAGAAGGCTGACTGCACACACCAATTATGATGTGTCCGAGGGTGGCAGCAAAAAGGCCATTGTTCATGCTACTGATACGGATGTCATGCATCTTTGTATATACTGTACTATGCTTCAAGGCTAAACTTTAAGAATATTCGGTTGAAAAAAAAAAAAAAATCTTCAGCTCATACCCGCATACGAAGTCCCTAAACAGTTTGATGTATCATAAAACTTTCTGATAGGATTTCTGCTTTTTATATATCAGATATCCCTTTAGACAAGAGAAAAATGGCAAGCAAACTTGCTCTGGAGTCTTGTCATGACTTTTTAACTCTAGTGAAGAACCATACAAAGTTGAAAATCAGTTTGTTGAAAATTTTACTACAGATGCAAAGCATTTTTTTTTTTTTTTTTTTGTGAAATTGTATGGAAGAGAGCAGTTCAAAAGTCTAAACAAACTAAGGGTACATTCTCTTCCCAAGCTGGCTTAAGGTTGCCGCCAGCAGACCACTCATTCAAACTTCATGTGTTAGGAGCAATTTACCAGATATAAATCTGTATATCAACCCATATATTTGGTGTCCCAAAACTTCCAAACCCCAAGGAGTTTGGTGGAGATGTAAATGGTTCCCTCGAAGCTGTACCAGTGAAACAATCGGCAAAACCAGGTATACTTGAAGTATAACTTTACCATGGTGGAAAAAAAGGTTGCCTACGAACCTGCAAATGTGAAAAAGTGGCATGCTTTGCGCAGCTTCCTGCCAGTGATGGAGATCCTGTAAAATGTGCTAGGGTGGAAGACCTAGATGACTTTTTAGTGGGTGACCTTTGGAATATTGTTTTTTTGTTTTAAGAATGTAAGCAGTGGATTACTGTAAAAAAAAAACACACACACGTACACTAAATCAGACTATTTTTTACTCTTACATATTTTAAAAGTGTTTATGGATAAGCAGTAAAAGTTATTTTTGTTTTCCATTTACCATCTATCTATCTATATACCTAGGCTGCTTCCTCCAAGGAAAGGGAGGTAGCCGAGACAGGACGACACACTCCCCATTTACTCATCCATTCAAACACAGTCGTTCGCATCTTAGCCCCAAAGGGGAGAAGAGACAGATCCTCACTGCACCACACCACACATGGGTCAACTGCGCAGTGCAATCAGTGACATCCGCAGCACGGCCCGACAGCAGAGCTGGTTTACCCCTGCCACATCATAATATACCCATCCCCTTACTCGCACCTGACCTGAGTAGCTGTTCAGACCAAATGCGGGAGAATATCCCCTCAGGGCTGCGTCATCATTTATTCATTCACAATTTCTCTCCATTTATTTCTGTCACGCACAGCCACTCTTCCTTGCTCAACAGACATCCCTCTCGCATCCAGCGCTCTCTTCACACTGTCCATCCATCCTATTCGTGGTCTCCCTCTCAGCCTTACACCTCTCACATCAGATCTAGTTATCTTTTTCACCAATCGCTCATTATCCATTCTCTCCATATGCCCAGACCATCGCAACACCCTCTGCTCAACTCTACCAGCCATCTCCCGAACAACTCCAGTTCTCCTTCGCACTTCACCATTTCGCACTCGATCCATACGCGTCACTCCACACATACTCCTCAGACACCTCATCTCCATTACATTCAAACTTTTCCTCTCTGCTACACCCATATTCCATGTTTCACCCCACATAATGCAGTCGGTACCACAGCACCCTCATACAGCCTTCTCTTTACATCCATTCTAAGCGAACGACATCTAAACACTTTTTTCATTCCTCCCAGCACCTTTCCTACTTCATTTATTCTAAACTTCACTTCTGCATCTATTCTTCCATCCATAGCAACATGCGACCCTAAATATTTAAAACACTCCACCTCCTCAAGCAACTCACCATTCAAAACTATATTCATCCCCCTACCATCTACCAACCTCGCACACTTCATCACTTTACTATTATTCTCAGTTACTTTCAATTTCCTCCTTTCACACACCCTTCCAAACCCCTTTACCAACTGTCTCAATCTCACACTTCATCACTTTACTATTATTCTCAGTTACTTTCAATTTCCTCCTTTCACACACCCTTCCAAACCCCTTTACCAACTGTCTCAATCTCTCCTCTGAATCAGCCACCAGTGCAGTATCATCTGCAAACAGCAGCTGCTTAAAATTCCTCTCTCCACCATCGACATTCACCAGACTCAGACCTCCACCTAAAACACTTGCATTCACCTCTCTTACAACACCATCCAAGTAAATGTTAAACAACCAAGGCGACATCACACATCCCTGTTGCAGCCCAACTCTCACGGGAAACCAATCACTCACAGCATTTCAAACTCTTACACACGCTCTACTACTTAGATAAAAACTTTTCACCCCTTTTAGTTACCTACCATCAAGTCCATACAATCTTAAAACAGTCCACAAAGCCTCCTTATCAATTCTGTCATACGCTTTCTCTAAATCCATGTATGCCCAAAACACATCCTTGCCTTTCGCTAAATACTTTTCACACACTTGTCTCACAGCAAACACCTGATCCACGCATCCCCTCCCTCTCCTAAAGCCACACTGCTCATCACCAATTACTCCCCCTGTACCCTCTCTAACTCTCTTAATTAACACTCTACCATACACCTTACCTACAACACTCAATAGACTTATACCCCTAAAGCTAGTACATTCATACTTATCACCCTTGCCTTTATACAACAGGACCACACAAGCACTTGCCCAGTCAATTGGCACCACACCTTTCACAAAGCACACATTCAACAATCTTACTCACTCCACCACCCTTCAGGCATTCAACAGCACACCCATCCATACCTGCAGCTTTCCCTGTTTTCATCTCCTTTACTGCCTTCTCCACTTCCTCCTTCGTGATTAAAGAATCATTCAACTCTCCCAACACATTAATTCCTTGCACCCTTCTATCTGCCACAATCTCAGCCACCCTTTCCTCCTCTACATTTAACAATCTTTCAAAATACTCTGCCCATCTCTTCCTTTTTTCTTTTTTTTTAAGCGAGGAAGAAGGAACCAAAGGCCATGAGCCCTCAGTAACAGTTCCCTCCAAGAGAAAAACAAAATACAATAGAGAGACAAATTCAAGATCCGATCATTTTGAGATGCCTGGACACACTGCGTTTGAAAGACTGGAGATCATAGGCAGCAGGAAATACAGACAGAGGGAGACAGTTCCAGAGTTGACCTGTTGCATAAATGAAAGACTGGGAGTAACGGTTAACTCTTGCATTGGAGAGTTGGACAGAAAAGGGATGAGAGTTTGCTGCCAGACGGGTGCTACGCGCCCGTCGTAGAGGTGGAGGAATGCAAGCAGACAGTTCAGAGGAGTAGTGACCATCTCAATTAACATCCTTTCATCCTCTGCTTTTATTCGCTCTTCCTTCCCCGACTCTCCCTTTCGCATCCTTTTCACCTCTTTCAAAAACATTTTCTTATTCTGTTCAAAATTCTCAGTCAGCCGCCTACCCCACCTCTCATCTGCTGCCACTTTAGCATGACGCACAGCTCTTCTCGCCCTATTCCTCCTTTCCTTATACCTCTCATATGACACCTCATCCTTCCTCTGCAGCCACACTTCATATGCACGTCTCTTCTCTGCCACAGCCATACTTACTTCCTCGCACCACCATTCACTTCCTTTTCTTACACCACCACCCACACGTCTCACACCACACACCTCTTCTGCATGCCCCACCACAGCACTCTTATACAACTGCCATTCCTCTTCCACACTGCCATTTTCCTGATCTTTCACTGCGTTCCACTCATCTTTCAATTTCTCCGGATACTCTATCATTTTCTCTCTTTTATCCAACTCACTCACTTTCAAAACCTCCCTGCCACATCTAACCCTCCTAGCTCTCACCCATCTCATATCTACTCTTAACTTTCCCTCCACCTGGTAGTGGTCAGACATACCTCCACCCTCCCCTCTCAGAAGTCTCACATCCAACAATCTTCCTATTACAATCCTAGACACAAGCACATAGTCCATCAAAGCTCTATCAACAACCTTTCCACCCTCCTGTCTCACCCATGTTTACTTATAAAAATCTTTCTTCTCAAACAGCGTATTTCCAATCACCATCTCTTGCTCAACACACATCCCTATCATTCGTTCCCCATTTTCATTTCTTCCAGGCATACCATGGATACCAACTACGTCTTCAACTGCTACATTTCCCACTTTAGCATTCAGATCTCCCATCATTACCACATTCACATTCGCTCCAAAACTCTGCAGACACTCATCAACATCATTCCAGAAAGACTCCCTCTCTTCTTCATCCCTTTCACTACCAGGCCCATATGCACTCACAAACACCCACAACTCCCGTTCAAATTTCGCTTTCACCCACATCAGTCTTGATGACACCTCCTTCCATTCAGTCACACACTGCTGTACTTCTGGACTCACTAACCAGGCCACACCTTCTCTTGCCCTTCCTCTATCAACACCAGACAATCTTCCAGTCACACTTCCAACCATAGACTCACCCTTCCCTTTCATCTTCGTTTCACTCAAAGCTAACACATCCAACTATCTTCTCACAAACATTCTCCCAATCTCCTCCCTTTTAGCCTCCATCATACTACATCCATTCACATTCATAGACCCAATCTTCAGGGTACTGGGATAACTCAATCCCCCATCCCTTTCTCTGGCCTGCCTCTTTTTAGGAACTAAAAAACAGAGGAGGGGGTCCCTAGTCCCCTCACCCCCCTCCCCTTTTAGTCGCCTTTTACGACATGCAGAAAAAAAAAAAAAAAACTTTGCCGAAGTAGGAAACACTAGGTCTCAATGTGATGCAAAGGTGAACACTTATAACAGTGGCCAACAGTGCTACACAAATGAAAACCTAGGGTTTAGATAAAATAATAACTTTCAGCTTGTGTATGAAGTGTATGCATAAGGTTTTGTAAATACTGTTACACTTCTACAGCTGTACCCAAGAGAAAGCAATTTAGAATTGCATCACAGTAGTTATAAACAAAGCTTTTCACCTGCCAAAATATATTTACTTGTCCCTGCCCCAGAAGGGCTCAGGGACAGGTATTGTTTTCACTCAGTTTCTGTTTTGTCTGCCTGTCTTTCAGTCTGTTTGTTAACCCCTCCACGCATGATGACGTGTTTGTCGTCATATGGGTGTGGCTGCGACTATACTCATTGATGCTTTTGATGTCATTAAAGCATAAAAACTTCCATCAGAGGAAAAGTTGTTGGCTGACCGGCATCATTTTTGGAGGCATCATAGCTTCCCTGCTCTTCGTCAAAAGTAATGAGTTGGCAACTGTGGGTCCTGATACCAGCAAGAGAGCGGACAGGTTATTCAGTACCAAATGAGCTGTGAGTGGGGAAGGTACTGCACGGTTCTTTCCCTTTAAATTTCCACCCTTACCCCCGTCCCTGCTGTGCAACATATTTCACTATACTAGTAATGCTTGTGTATAGTGTCTGGGCACTGTTGTGATTAGATTTGGTGTTTGCAATGGGAAATTTGGTGTTTGTGAAGCAATCTTGGTCATTATCAGCCGTTGGCCCAACGAAGATTGTGCTACTGTTTCTAATCAACTACACTCTTCTACCCTGCAGCAAATGTGAGTATTCAGCTATAATAATAGTGACAGTGAATCATGTGAATGTAGTGTGCATATCTAGTGTACAAAGAATTGGTGAAATACATGCAGTAGCTTAGAGGAAGGCAGGAAACTGCCCTACGGTCATGACATGGAGTTGGTACACTGTAGTTTTTTTCCTTTATTTTCGAAAACTATGAGGCCTAGGATCATCGTTATGGACTCAAATGAAAGCCAGTTAAATTCTCCATTTGATGATAAACTAAAAGCATAACAGTGGCGAGAAGTCTTTTTCTAGAGCTTCCCGAAAAAAAAAAAAATCTGTTGTCTGTCGGAAATGGGTTTTACATTTTTGCTTATTACTCAAACACCATACCTCGTATCAAACTGGGACCTCCGGCATTCGAAAGCTAATAAAATTCTCTTTCCAATGATTGTATAACATGTAGAGATTGATTAGTAATCATTCGACTTATGATGTTGAGAAGTGAGATGTATGCTCTTGAATGTTTATTCACATGGCCCTACGTACATATAGTGTGTGTTTTTGTGCGTTTTTTTTTTTTTTCTTATCATGTAGAATAAACATCGACGAATAGGAATATGTGGGTTTTGTGACAAAGTACATATGTTTGGGTGGTGAAAATAAGCTGAGAATACACACCTTTGGAGCGAGCGGCAGGCAGGGGGGAGGGGAGAAAAGCCGGTGTGTCATGTCCCACAAAACTCATTAACTTAACCACGTGCGAAAGGCTTGACAACTTTATGCGAAAACTACTGGTGCGATTTTGACTAAAATTACAGGGATGATGGACTATGACCTGATCACCTGATTCACTTGTGGGCCAAATTGGGCCCAAGTCCAGGCTGTTGGCCCAAAAGATATATATATATAAAAAAAAAAATGGGGATGGGTAAAAACCGTTTTTTCGCCATAACTCCTTTCAAATTCGTCATATTGACATGAAACCAAAACCTGAAGATGTATCTTTCAAACCTGCATCCCATATCACATTTTCCTCTAATGTTCCTGAATTTGAATCTTCTGAATTCTCTAATCTCTGGCTTCGGCTATCCTGTCATTCTTTGATTAAATATATCAGTGCTATTTACTTATCTCCTAATTCTACTGACTATGAAAAATACTTGGACTATCTTGCTTCTAGGATGATGCAAATCCAATTAATTTCTCCCTTTTCTGGAATCCCCATCCTAGATGATTTCAGTGTTCACCACAATCTTTGGCTCTCCTCTCCTTCCACTGATCTACCTGGTGAATAAGCCTACAACTTTTCTATTCTTAACCCCCTCCGCACTCACTGCCTCATATGAGGTGATATGCAAGCCACCTTTGGCTGCGCTGATTGCCTTATATTAAGCGATGGGTCTCGGCACCATCATTTCAACCATGAGGAAGCATCAGTGGTTTCCATGGGAACGTTAAGTTTCCCTCTACATCATCAGAGTTGTTGCCAAGCCCTGCCACACAGCAGTTGCCAAATACCGCATATTTAGTCATTCAGATAGGCAGGCCACCCCTTGCCATGCTGATCGCCTCATCAGGCGATGGGTCTCTGTGCCATAATTTCAAGCACGAGGAAGCGTCCGTGATTTCTGTGGGAACGTTGAGTCTCCAGCTACGCCAGTAGTGTAAAACTCAGTCCTTCCCAGGGGTCTACTTCAGTTCTGTTGATCTACTGAGGGCCAAGTCTACCTGACGATCTAATTACCTTGCCTTGATGGAGTCTGGCAAGGTATTCTTTTTGGTCAGGTTTGCTTGTTTCATTGTTTGTTAGCAACATTGCGGAAAAATGCCTGAGTGAAATTACATGAAACTATCAGAATATGTGGGCAATGGCCCCAAAAGAAAGTAATTACATTTTGGAGGTAACTGAGTGAATCTGAAAGGCCAAAATCAAGGTCAATGGTTTTCCAAGGGCTATAACTTGACAACGGTTAAAGATACAGATATTTACTATTATGAATATACAGGAACTCGTAATATGGGCTTTCATTTGGCACCAAGACCTTTGACCTTGAATGACCTTGAAAGTTCATACTCAAAGTCACGGATATACAGGGGCTATAGCTTGAAACTGGTTGAAAATAGAGATATATTTACTATTATCAACATATGGAAAACTCATATGGCTTTTTAATTGATACCTTGACCCATGTCCGTAAATGACTTTCAAAGCTCAGACTCGGAGTCACGGATATTCAGGGGTCTGTAACTTGAAACTCGGAGATAAAGATATTTGCTACTTCCAAGATATAGGAAGTCGCATATGAGCTTTCATTTGGCAGCATGACCTTTGACCTTGAGTAGCCCTGAAAGGACAAATGGAAGATCACGGATTTTCAGAGGGCATAACTTGAAAACTTGCGCCATTCCATTAGACTTTGTTTGTGCACCGCCACTAATGTCAGAAACGAGTCAGTACTTAACAGCAATAAAATAACTGTATTTAACAGCATTAAAATAACTGCTGTACTTAACAGCAATAAAATAACTGTATTTAACAGCATTAAAATAACTGCTGTACTTAACAGCAATAAAATAACTGTATTTAACAGCATTAAACTAACTGCAGTCAGGCAAGGTTGTGTTTGGCACCACTATTTACATGTAATTTTGTCAAGATTTTCAACACCCTTTATTATAAATTTCAACTGGTGAGTACTGTCTCTAACAACTTTTATTCTCATTCATTATAAGCTACAATAATCACTGACCTCAAATAAATGTAGAAACAATAGGATAATGCAGGTAGAACAAGCGTCAAGATTGTGGTACGAGTGTCCCAGGGAGCAAAGACCTGAGTGTTTACGTTTTGCACTTCGTCCAAATTATCAAAATAGGAAATACTGTTTCTAGATTTCCATCAGATCATTCAACTATGCTTGCACACTGTACTAAACATTATTACTTTAAAGTGCATGCAAATTTGAAATTTGCAATATGAAATTGGAAACTTGTTGGATGAAAATAATAATGGTATAATAATAATATATAATACGGCAAAGCTGATGCCTGATCAAAGGTTCATAGAAGTTCAGTACTAATCTCACCCTTGTAGTGCCATTGGCTTCTGCTTCAAATTATTGATAATATTTAAATAAATATATGGTGACATATATGTTCACCATTAAAGTATCCAATTGGTATATTTATCAATCAATATATCAATGAATATTTTTTAACATATGGCAGATTTTATGAGGATTTCCATTTGTTATTTGTCATTTTTTCTTAAGTCATTGCAGACCACTTTTTTCCTCATCGAGGGCCACATGTGGCCCGTGGGCCACCAGTTTGACACCTCTCATCTTCACCATTAGAGCTGCTGCCAAGCCCTGCCACATCCCAGTTGCCACTTATCGCATATTTAGTACTTCAGTTCTCGTTTGTAGCCCTTCAAAGGCGGATTCAAACCCGTCTACCTCCCACGGTGCTGGCGACTTATCGTTGCCCTCACACCCACCCAAGAGGTGTAAATTACAAAAAGACAAGGATGATGAAGAGTTCGAGCTCAGAAACACCTGAACTGACGATAATAATGAACTAAATAAAAAGGCCGAAAAAATTACTTAGGGAAGGTAATCGGGCTGAGAAGAATTTGCTTGGCGGGGTTAATGACCTAGAGCAGCTTATACAGCACCCTATCCTTATCCCTGACTGCCTTGGAGAGAGTTCCAGCATATCTGACCTCTTCCTTACAACTAATGCTTCTGCTTCTGCTGTTAATCTTTTCTCTCTGTTGGGCTCCTCTGATCACAACGTTATCACCTTAAGCTGTCCCATCACTTCAGTAAGGACCGTGGACTCTCCCAAGAAACAGCGACTAGGCACTTTGGGGCTGCTAATTGGGAGACCCTCAGACAGTGCTTCTTTGATTTTTCCTGGAATGATTATTGCTTCTTTGGCTGTGAGCCATCTTAGTGTGCAGTGTTTATTACAGAGGTTATTCTCTTGTGCATGGAAGCTTACGTTCTTTTCTCTTGTCCTGTGACTGATGCAAAAAAAAAAAAATGGTTTAATCAAACTTGTTCCATTGCTGACCACAAGAAGAGATACAGGAGCCAACCCACTCCTAAATCTCATCTCTTTTATGTTTCTGCCCAGAATCTTACTATGTCCATCCTTTGCTCTGCCCGATCTCAAATTCTTTTTGTTCCTTCTGGCACCTTGCAAAATACCTTCCTAACAACTTTAGTTCATCATCCTTCCCTCTTCTTTTCTGCTGTGATAAGTCTGTGGTCGTTTCTTCTACTGATAAAGCAAAATTCTTTGCTTAGTCTTTCTCTTTGAATTCGCCTGAGATGAGTTCTGTGCTGTTCCTCCATTCCTTCCCCCATCTGACTTCATCATGGCTGACATTAATGTTTCTTCATTCGATGTGTTTTCTGCCATCGCTGGACTCAATACTAACAAGGGATATAGAATTGATGGGGTCCCTCCTGTTGTCCTCAAGAACTGTCCAGTGCATACATCCCGCCTAAGTAAAACCTTTTGCCTTTGTCAACTTGTAACTTTCCTTTTTGCTGGATGATTGCTCTCATTCAGCCTGTCTCAAAGAAGGATGACCATTCCAAGCTTTCTAACTATCGCTCAATTGCTTTAATATCCTATATTTTAAAGTATTAAAATCTTATTCTTATCAAGAATAATTTTACGCACCTTTCTCATCATGAGCTTCTTGCCGATGCTCAGTATGGGTTCTGCAAGGGATGCTTCACTGGCGATCTCCTTACCTTCCTCTCAGACTCCTGATCATCCTCTTTTCGGGACTTTGAAAAAAGCTCTGCCATTACACATGACAGCTCAAAGGCTCTCAATCGAGTATGGATCAAATATGACAAAAAATTTTAATTTCCAAACTGCCCCCTTATGGTGTCTATCCTTCTATCTGTGCCTTCATCTCTAGCTGCCATTCTGGTCATTCTGTAGTTGCTGTTGTATACAGCCACCAGTCTTCGCTTAGATCTGTCAAAAGTGGTGTTTCTCAGGGCTCTGTCCTATCACCATCTTGATTACTTCTATTCATCAACGACCTTCTAAGCTGTACATCTAACCCTGTTCACTCCTACGCTCATGACTCCACCCTTCACCTTTCCATCCGCTTCCCACAGCATCAATGTTAGTAGTTACTTCATCAAACAAAGAATCAGGCTGTGGCACACTTAATGACTGACTATCTATCTGTCTATCTATTGCCAGACGCCTCAATCCCGTTTGGGGTGGCCACAAACAAATCGCCTCCAAGTCGCCCTGTCCCCCGCCATTTCACTCCCCTGCTCCCAACTCACACCCCCCTCTCTCATATACCTCTCCACCCCATCTCTCCACCTCATCCTCGGCCTCCCCCTCCCTCTTTCCCCCTCCACCTCACTCACATACACTCTCTTCGTCAGTCTTTGACCCTCCATCCTCTCCACATGGCCAAACCACCTCAGTGTGTTCCTCATAACGCTTCCTATCACATCCACATCAACACCACAACGCTCCTTTATATCCTCATTCGTCAGCCTGTCTCTCCATGTGACTCCACAGGCTCCTCTTAAATAACTCATTTCCACGGCTCTCACTCTTGACTAGTGTCCTTCCAACAACGTCCAAGCTTCACTTCCGTACGTTAGAGTTGGTATCACAATACTGTCATGTAGTAACTTTTTCACTTCCATGCTCACTTCCCTGTTTCTTATCACTGCTTTCAAAGAACCAGCAACCTTTCTTCCCTGCTGTACCCTTTCAAGCACTTCACCCTCCAAACCTCCATCCTTACTCATCACACTACCCAAGTACTTAAACGTACTCACATTTTCCAATTCCTCACCATCCAACCTCGCTGTACATTCACTGACTTCACCTCTCTCAAACACCATCACTTTACTCTTCCCTACATTCACCTTTAGATTCCGTTTCCTACACACTCTCTCAAACTCCTCCACCAAGCCTTGCAGCTCCCCTTCGTCTTCACTCAACAACACGGTATCATCTGCAAACAACAGTACAGGGAGTTTCCAAACACTATCCTCTCTCACCAGGGCCACTCCAACATCCACTACCCTACCTTGTACCTCTTTTATTACCCCATCCATGTACAGATTGAACAACCATGGAGACATGACACATCCCTGTTTCAACCCAACTTTCAAAGAGAAAAATTCACTTAGTTCACCATCCACACGCACTGCAGCCTTCGCACCATCGTACATACTCTTCACAGCATTCAACAACTTCCCATCTATTCCATATATTCTTAACACTTTCCACAATCCTAGTCTATCCACCCTGTCATATGCTTTCTCCAAATCCATGAACGCCACATACAACTTCTTTCCCTTCTCTAGAAGCTTTTCCACTAAAGATCTGAGAATGAATATCTGATCTACACAGCCTCTTCCCTTCCTAAAGCCTCCCTGTTCTTCTCCAACTAATTTCTCTGTTCTTTCTCTAACTCTGTCAATAAGTATCCTACCATACACTTTTCCTATTATACTAAGAAGACAAATGCCCCTATGATTACCACACACTTCTTTTTCCCCTTTTCCTTTGTACAAGGGAATAATTATACCTGACTTCCAATCCTCCGGGACTCTACCTTCCTCCCAGGCCAATCTGCACATCTTCCACATCCATTCTACTACTATCTCTCCCCCATGCTTCAGCATTTCACCACACACTCCATCAATTCCTGGGGCTTTCCCTGATTTAACTTTCTTCATTGATTCCACAACTTCTATCCTACTGATTTCTTCCTGTCTTCTCACCTCCCTCCTTCTTCCAGCCATTCCCCAGCCACTTATACTCGCATTACTTCCATCCTCCACGTTCAACAATTCCTTAAAGTGTTCTCTCCATCTGCTCACTTTTTCTCCCTCCTCCACTAGTAATCTACCTTTTTTATCTTTCACTCCCCTGCTAACTTCACTTCCACCCTGTCTTACTCTTTTCACCTCTTTCCAGAACATTTTCTTACAGTCCCTCCACTTTACACTCAAATTCCTTCCAAATTCCTCATCCACTCTCTTCTTACTCTCTCTTACTAATCTTTTCACCTCTCTCTTTCTTTCTACATATAACTCTCTCTTCCGCCTCTCAACTTCTTCCACGCCCCTATTTCTCATCCATTCATTGTATGCTTTCTTCTTTTGTGCCACAGCCTGTTTCACCTCTTCAGTCCACCACGCTGTTCCTTGCACCCCCCTCCGTCTTCTCTTCCTTCCACACACCACATCACATGCTGCACATATTTCTTCTGTAAATATTCTACACACACCTTCCACGTCCCCCATCTGCTCCAACTCATATTTGCCCAATCGTTCCTCCACTTCTCTCTTATACTCTGCCTTTTTCTCATCCTCTTGTAACCTTTCCACTCTCCTTGCAACCACTCCTTCCTCTCGTCTTTCCCTTCTTCTATTACTCCATCTTTCTTGAACTTTAACTCTGGCCACCACCAAGTAGTGGTCAGAAAGTCCACTCCCCCAACCTCTATAAACTCTTGCATCCAATATACATCTTCGCATCCTTTCATCCACACACACATAATCAATCATTGCCTTCCTTTCACTCAATTCACAACCCACCCTTCTCACCACTCGCCATGTATACCTGTGGATCATTTTATGCCTGAAGAGGGTATTGGCTATCACCAACCCCCTCCCAGCACAAATGTCCACTAACGCACTCCCATTCTCATCTATCTCAGCAGGCACACCCCACTCATCAACTATTCCATCCACCTTCACATTCCCAACTTTACCATTCATATCACCAATCAAAAACACTCTATCATTCCTTCCAAATTTTTCCATGCACACTTCTACATTTGTCCAGAACTCTTCTCTCACTCTTCTAGCACGATCTTGCGTTGGCGCATACACACACACAATCGCCCACATTTGTATTCCAACTTTCAACTTTACCCACACAATCCTTGATCCAACTGATCCATACTGTCTTATGCTCCTCTTCCATCTTTTACTCACAACTATACATACGCCTTCCTTTGCCCTCTCATTCTCACCTACTGCAGCACATATACCCCATCCATACTCCCATTCTCTCACACTTTCTTCTCTCCATTTTGTTTCAGTTATTCCACATACATCCACTTTCGCATCCTCAAGCACCTGGACAATCTCGCTCTCTTTCACCTCATCATTTGCTCCCCTTACATTCCACGTTCCAATTGCAATGTCCTTTGTCCGGTCCTTGGTCGTCAACGTTTGGTCAGTCCTTGTCCGAGGCTTATTGTTTGTTTTTTTAGTTAGTTGTTTTCCGGGGAGGGGCACTAACCCTCCGCCAACCCTTTTAGTCGCCTTTTACGACAAGCAGGGATACTGGGGGAGTATTCTTGACAAACCCCCCTACCCCCAGGGGGTAGTAAAAGTAATCTTGGTGTTTTTAATGCATCGAAAACTCAGTTCTTACATCTTCTGACTCTTCAAAAGCAACCACAAGAATATCCTCAAACTTTTAGCAATGCCCAACTCAATCCTGCATCATCTCTAAACATACCTGGGTTTTCACCCCCGCGGGATTTATCTCGGAACGATCAGAGTACCTCTCTTGTAAAATCTGCTTCCAAGAGATTAGGTGTGCTAAGCCGATGCCATGCCCTCTTCACTCCTGCACAGCTGCTGACTCTATACACGGGTTTTATTCACCCCTGTGTAGAGTACAACTCTCATGTGTGGGGAGGCTCCTCATTTAAAGTTGTTTTCTCAGCATTTTGTGTGTGTGTGTGTGTGTGTGTGTGTGTGTCCGACTCTGGGCATAGGCTTCACAGCCTGTTCTCAAGGCCCAGTAGTCCTCCTACATACCATACACCTCTACATGTCACCACTCCGGCGCTAACACCCACCGTCCATATTGAATACATGCAGGATTGTCTCATACAGGACTGGTTTATTAGTATTAGCAGGGGTATTTTTACATGTCGGCACTTCTTCTGGTAGATCAGTAAAGTTTGATTTCAGGAAATTCAAATCCTTAAACTGTTCCCTGCCCCAGCGGGGATTTGAACCTGGGTCCGGTAGGACTGCAGGCCACCTCTCTACCGATTGAGCCACCGCCTCCTGAAGTCAAAGGCTTCTTTTCTTATTATCTCTTCTCCTATTACTGGCTCCCTTCAGTCTCTATCTCTTTGTCACACTGTTACATCTTCCTCACTTCTCGTGCCTTTTCAATGGTCACTGCTCCTCTGAACAGTCTGCATGCATCCCATCACCACTACGGCCAGTGCGTAGCACCTGTCTAGCAACACACTCATCCCTTTTCTGTCCAGCTCTTTAATGTGAAAGTTAACCATTAACCCAGTCCTTCAAGTGTAAAATAAGTCAACTCTGGAACTGTCTTCATCTGTATTTCCTACTACCTATGACCTCCAGTCTTTTAAACAAAGTGTGTCCAGGCATCTCGAAATAAACTAGTTTTGAATTTAGTTATTACCTTGCCTTTTTCTCTGGAGAGAACAATTTGCGGACTTTTAGCTTTTGGTTCTTTCTTCCTTGGATAAGAAACTAACAACAGACCATTTATATTCAACTGATACTGGGTACAGAAACCTGAAGATATTGATCTTAGTTTCACTATCCATTTCATGGTCAGGATAACACTAATGTAGTCTTCTATTCCTGACTAAGCCTAACAATTTTATTCACCATAAAGTGAGTTACTGGAACCTGACCATTAGTAAAACCTAAACGTGTATCCTACTGACATTCAATGGTGCTGCTTTTCTCAACTTCTCGTAAAATAAGTAAAATATAGTAAAATTAGTAAAATTTACCATTCTGCAACATTTCACTTTCCTGGCACATATCACATAGTGTCTGGATTCCATTCTTCCAGAAAGTACAGTAACTCTGTGAATGAGTGAGTGAACGGGTGAGTGACACAATTAGGGACAAGCATGATTTTTGGTTGCCCTTGTAGCCGCAATAAAAACAGGGTTTATTTAAAGATGCATTTTGAAATCTTTACTAATGTGGCATCGTATCATCGAGTATCTGAATTACTGCAATTTAGATACAACTGTGTCAACCAAAAAAGATTTTTTTCAATAGCTCATTCAGAAGGATACAAAACAAGCAACTGCTACGTTATACTTTAAATCACATTTTTCTCCAGACAGTAACACATTAGGGCTACTGTGTCATAATTTTTTTTGTCAGTCTACTTCTCATTACTTTTCCGCATAATTTACCACCAGTATTGAACTGTAAGGGAAATTTTGAAACAACCGAAGCTATGGCCACACAGCTGTGTTTCATAGCTAATAACGTGGCTGTCCAAGGATGAAATGAGCACGGTGGCATCATCACTTCAAGGTAATAGTGTGATGAATGTTAGTTGCAACGAACCGGGTTCTTTTGCTGGCAACTACCATGACTGTAGTATTTCTTTGTAACTGTATTTGGGTAGAGCGATACACTACCACAAGGCTCTGCCAGATCCCATGCTGCCACATTCCACAGTTTACTACCTTAAAAGTGTCACACCTACACTATCACACATTGCAGACACATCACACATGGACACACTGCCAGACCTCACACTACCACTGCTACGCCTCACACATCCATACCTCACAATCCCATACGTCATCACACTGCCACAGTTCATATCTTTTCATACTTAGCGCCTGACACAGGTACAAGGAACAGTATTACATTTCACACTGTTACATCACATACTGTCACACCACGGACTTCATATGCCACACAGTAACACTTGTCATCCACGCTTAATACATCTCACACTGACGCATCTCACAGTACCACACCGCAACCTCCACGCCTCACACTTTTAAACATCACACTGTCACACCTCAGTATGTTACTCTACACACTGTCACATCACACGGACACATCACTTTCACGCATCACACAACGCCACACTTCTCATGGCCACAGTACACACTGCCGTACCACATACCGTCATAATTCACACAGACACACTTCACACTAAGACAACTCACACTGCCACAAGACATGCCGCCATACTACAGAGGTACACCTCATACACACTCACTTCATTCTGCCACACCTCTCACAGTTACACTACCATACCCCACTCTGTCACATTTCGAAGTGTCACAATACACATTGCCACACCATACCCTGCTACACCTCTAAGTCCCACAAAACATACAAGGACACCACACAGTTACACTGCCGTACTACGCACTGTCATACTTTATCACGCGGCCAGTCTTTTACTGCACAATGACATTTCTAACATCTTGTGTACTGGTATATACAGTATATCACTCTATATTGTTATATATTACCGAACTTTACAAAACATGTTGTAATACAGCGTAATAATACCAGACACCTAACAATAGTACTTTGTTTCCCACAAAAGGTTCCCACATCGTCCTCACATACTGGCAACGGCGGAACAAATCCCAACACAAACTGTGATGGAGGTGGATGACCCAGCGCAGCCTGGAGGCAAGAGGGTCATCGTCCAGGGACTCATGGACAATATGATGCAGCTCATGTCAAGAAGAATGAATTTCACGTAAGATGTACTATTTACTTTTCCATCACAATGATAATTATGATTATCATCAACAACGGCACTCCCATCATCATGAATGTCATCATCACCATCAACATTAGTATCACCTGCAGGATCAACATCAGCCTTACTATATTAAACTAGTTTACAGTAAGAAGGAAACCCACAAAGCAGAAGTGTAATCACCATTGTCCAGATATTTTAGGTTACACGTCCCTTCAGCGTCAATCATACCTAGAAAGTTCATCTACATGCTGATGTTTCCAAAGCCAGTATTATGATCCAATTTGTCACTGTTTTACTGTTTTGCCGCACACATCGCTTGGAGGAGATATTTCAACGTTTACTTAGTAACGAACTGAGAGAGAGAGAGAGAGAGAGAGAGAGAGAGAGAGAGAGAGAGAGAGCTGTTAGGGACATTAGGTGAGAGAAGGAAATACATGAGCAAAATAAAAGTTGGATATACACAAAGAGTAGGAAATAAAGCAATAGAAAATTGAGCAGTTATAGTGTTGTGAGGGTGTGTGGGGGGGGGGTCTGTGGGAGGCAAGAGATATCTGTAATCAGCTGGTTTATATGAGACGGAATGCTACGCTGGGTAATAAGTATTATTCATAACCTAGCCAATTAACTGTCTGCATGAGTTTATCACTACTTCCTTACACCGCCACAACCATTATTTTGATATGAAATATTCGCTTACTCCTCTCTGATGAAATATTCATTTTCTTGTTTCTTGCAACCTCCAGACGATTTTATTCAAAATAATGTTTACTGGTAAAGGGTTTTTCGTGTTGTTATTGTAGGCCTACTCTCCTTATTGCTTCCCTTTAGCCTCTATCCTTCTTCGCCAGACTGTTGCATCTTTATCTCTTTTCTGTCACTGCTTGAATGGTGCCTGCTCTTCTGAACTGTCTGCTTATCCTATATTATGGTAGGCGCGTAGTACCAGTCCAACAACAAACTCTCACCCTTTTTCTGTCCAGCTCTTTACTACGAGAGATAATCGATACTCCCAGTCCTTCATGTATGCAATATGTCAACTCTGGCAGTGTCATCTTCTGTCTGCATTCTCTTCTGCAATATGTCCAGGTATCTCAAAATAAAGGGTTCCATCGCCTTTGGTTCCTTAGTCCTCGCATTAAGAAAAAACGATATAAAACCTAGGGTTCGAAAAGGTGCTACTAACCGTAGACACAGTCTCTGAAAGTCGCAAGATTAAAGGTGAAAAAAAATTAACACGTCATCGGGCTGAAGAGCCTAGACTCTTGAGCCAGTTCAGTTTAACTCGTTACTCCCACCAAAGCATCATAATGTGAGTGATGTGTTCCAATAACAATCCTTTTATTCCTATCTACGCTCACTTTCAGTCACCAATCCTTACAAACACTTACAACTGTGTGAACAAAAGTGAAAAGGTGCTGCTTATTATTTAGAGACACTGCAGCCTCGCCTGCAGCTGAAATGTCAATTTTCCCAAAGTGCATTCTTTTGCTCCAGGTACTCCTACGTCAGAGCCGCCGACAGAAAATGGGGCGCCAGGCTAAACAATGGGTCGTGGACTGGCATGTTGGGTCTACTGATGAGGGAGGTAAGCCGTAAATATTCTGCGCTTCTCATTACTTTTATTTACTGTCTGCCTTACCTCATTTATGTGGTGTGGTGGTAGTGTGGTGGTGTTATGGTGTTGGCGTGGTGTGCGGTATTGAGATGGTGATGGTAAGGCGATTACGGTGCGTTGTGGTATATCTTTATTCGTGCTTGCGCTTGCTTCGCGAGCGAGGGTCTTGTATTTGATTGTGTGTGTGTGTGTGTGTGTGTGTGTGTGTGTGTGTGTGTGTGTGTGAACAAAATTACACAGTGTACATTCAGTTTTAATCAAAATTCATGGAAGGACTGGTGGTTAGCCTTTGACTAAACTTACTGCTCTTTAGAACAATAGGTCAAAGGTCAAGGTCACAGGGTTAGTCCAACGTTGATCTTGGGAAATCAACTTAAACAGTTTTTATCCCAAGCGAGACAAACGTTGGGGAAGGGTTCTAGCTTAGGGAAGAATGAAGAGTACTCAGTTTATATATCAACCGATCAGAGGTCAACATCACAGGGCTGGTCAAAGTGTGTAAACCGTTCTGATCGAAATTTAATCAAACTTGCTTAAAGGGTTGCAGGTTAGGAACAGAATAAACCTTTTTTTTTTTTTTTTTTTTTTAAGAACTGGCAAATGTGATGTCATAGAACAAAGGTCAAATAAATAAGTTTGTATCCATTTTTGATTAAACAGTGTCATAAGTAGACTGTTGCACCAGTCGAACAGGGAAGTACTTCCAAGGTGGATGGAAAGCTGATGAGAGGAAGATATGGAGCTCCCATATCATCAGCCCTCAGGACTAGCTTCTAACCTTCTTGTTTGGCTGAACTATTTCAGCATTTCAGTAACACAACAAGCATCCCAGCATGCTCTCCAATACAAGTTCCTCTAACTTTCATCACCAACCTTCATCCACATTACATACTACACTTCCTATTCATAATTTAAACACAAATGGCATCTCAACATCAAGCCTTGGAGTCCTGGGGGGGGGGGGAGATCAAAGGCCCAACCATCCGTCCTTCTCCCGTTGAAACCATTGTATGACCATTCTTCTTTACTTCTGCAACAATCACGGCCTTTCCTCTAACTTTCTGGCAGTTGAACTCCAGATCACCTCTTTTAAACGTCACCTTCTCGTCGTCACCGAGACTCTACTGTCTGAGGAAACTCTTCTCTGTATCCTGCTACTTTCTCTATACTCACTTCAAGGAAAAAGGTGGCTGTTATGTACTATATATGTATACATCATATCTTGCTCTCGTACTCCTGAACTAGAATCTTCTGAATTCTCTACTCTCTGGCTTCAATTATCCTGTCATTCCCTGACTAAATATATCTGTGCTGGTTACTCATCCCTTAATTCTACTGACTCTGAAAAATTCTTTGACTATTTAACTTCTAAGATGGAATACATCCTGTCAGTTTCTTCTTTCTCTGAAATCTCCGTTCTTGGTGATTTCAATATTCACCACCATTTTTGGCTCTCCTCTCCTTTCACTGCTCCATCTGATTAACAAGCCTACATTTTCTCTGTCCTTAATGACCTAGAGAAGATTGTACAGCACTCTAATCACATCCCTGACGGCCTTGGAAAGAGTTCCAACATACTTGGCCTATTCCTTAAAACTAATCTTTCTGCTTATGATGTTAATCTTTTCTCTCTATTGGGTTCTTACGATTACAACCTAATCACCTTAACATGTCTTGTTGCTTCAGTAAGGCCTGTGGATCCTCTCAAGAAATGGCAATTGTGGCACTTTGGAGCTGCTCACTGGGAGGCTTTCAAACAGTACTTCTTTGATTTTCCATGGAATGATTATTGCATCTATGACCAAGAGCAATCTCAGTAAGCCTTGTACATTAAGGAGGTTATTTTCTCGGGCATGGAAGCATACATTCATTTCTCTTATCCTGTGACTAATGAAAAAATAAAAATTGTTTTAATCACGCTTGTTCTAATGTATCCACAACAAGGAAAGGGGCTGGAAAAGGTAACAGCCAACCCACCCCTTAATCTCATCTATGTTTCTTCCCGGAACTGCTAAGTCTGTTCTTCGCTCTGCTAAAAATAAATTTTATTCGTATTAAATGTTCTGAAATCTGCTACTCAAATTCTTCCCACTCCATCTAGCACCATGCTAAGAACCTTTCTGACAACTTTAATCCATCATCCTACCCTCCTGTTTTCCACTCTGATGGTACTGTAGCTATTTCTTCTACAGATGAAGCAGAACTCTTTGCTCAGACTTCCTCCTCCAATTCCACTTTAAATGATTCCGGTGCTGTTCCTATATCACTTACCCCCTCTGGCTTCCTTATGGCTGGCAAAATTTTTTCAATTAATGTGTTTTCTCCCATCACTGGCCCCAATACTAACCTGGCATATAGGACTGATCGGGTCCCCCCTGTTGTCCTCAAAACCTGTGATTCTGTGCTTACACCCTGCCTCTTTTGCCTTTGTATGTCAGCTTGTATCTTTTCTTTTTGCCGGAAGTTTGCTGTCATTCACCCTGTCCCAAAGAAGAGTGACCATTCCCAGCTTTCTAAATATCGCCCAATTGCTTCAACATCCTGTATTTCAAAAGTTTTTAAATCTTTCCAATCGTCAGTATGGGTTCTGCCACGGATGCTCCACTTTCGATCTTCCCACCTACCTTCAGACCCCCGGTCATCCTCCTTTCGGGATTTTGGCAAAAGCTTTGTCATTGCACTTGACATCTCAGAGTCTTTCGATCGAAACTGGCATAAGTCTTTATTTTCCAAATTGCCTTCATACGGTTTCTATCCTTCTCTCAGTGCTTTCATCTTTAGCTTCTTAGCTGGTCGTTCTATAGCTGCTATTGTAGATGGCCACCATTCTTCTCCTATAGCTTATAACAGTGATGCTTCTCAGGGCGTTTCCGTATCACCAACTCTCTTCCTTCTTTTCATCAGTGACCTTCTATACTGTACATCTAAGCCTATCCACTCATACACTGATGGCTCCACTCTTCACATTTCCATTTTCATCTCGTGGTGTCCCTCTCAACAGTTACTTCAACAAACAAAGTATGAGGTTATGGCACTCCTAATGTCTGGTTTGGCTCATATCTCTGATTAGGTTAAAAATAACCTTGTTGTTTTTAATGCATCCAAAACTCAGTTCTTACATCTTTAACCCGCGCCGTCCCGAGGACGTACTTCCACGTCCTCACGTTTTGTCACAGCTAATCCCGAGGACGTACTTCAACGTCCTGCAATTGCAAGGTTCATAATTTCCACAATTTTCAATTTTCGCGAGTCATTTTTGGTACGTATACACGGGACACCTTCCTCAACAAGATGCCAGGCAGAGACAATGCCTTACCCAGCATGACCTCCTCCCCCCCCTGCATGCCCTTTTCTCAGCAATTCACCTGTTATCAGTGACCTGGCCAGTATAGCCATGTCATGCCACGGTACGAAATTCAGTGCCAGAGTGATTCCCCAATCAATGACAATGTGGAGGACAAACTTTACATAGCATTAGAGTAAGAAACAGTTAGAAATGATGATCAGGTAATGTGGCAAAAAAAGGTCAGGTATTAGTGAGTGAAACAATGCTTATAATGCCTATATTACTGCTTGAAAACCAATATACTCTTGTACTACATATAAATTCGTAACAGTAAATAAATAAATACCGTTTATGAGTGGTGTGAAATAGTTATCCTCCCATAGAACTCGTTTTCTTTGGTGCCAGCCTGATAGAAAACCCAGTAAGGTAAGGAGGCTCTCCTACCTGTAATGAGTATTTTAAACCTCAGGTGAGCGATTTCTCTATGAATTTTCGATGTTTCTCACCAAAAGCGAAAGTTTTAGCAAAAAAAAAAAGGGTCGAAAAATGGTCGGGATTGGGGGGTTCCAGTGGTCAAAAAGTGGTCGGGACGGGGCGGGTTAAACCCGACAAAATCTTCCCCAGGAGTATCCACTAATTTTTAACTATATCCAGCTCAATCGCGCATGATCTTGGGGTTTCATTCTCTCGGGATTTATCTTGGAAGGATCATATTAACTAACATGTGAAATATGAGTCCAAGAGCTTAGGTGTGCTAAGCCAGCTCCACGCCTTCTTTACCCCAGCACAGTTGGTTACTTCATACATGGGTTGTATCCACCTCTGTGTAGAGTACAACTCTTATGTGTTAGGAGGCTCCCCACATACAGCTCTTCTGTACAAGAAGGAATCAAAGGATTTTTGTCTCATTAAATCTCCTTCTCTTACTGGCTCCCTTCAACCTTTGTCTCTTTGTCACACTGGTGCACCTTTATCATTTTTCTATTACTGCTGCAATGGTCACTGCTCCTCTGAACCACCTGTTTGCAATACTATGGCTGGTGAGTAGCATCGATCCAGCACCAAACTCTCATCCCTTTTCTGCCCAACTCTTATGCAATAGTTAACCATTACTCTCAGGCCTTCATGTAAGCAACTGGTCAACTCTGGGACAATCTCCCTCTGTGTGTATTTCGTACTGCCTATGGCCTCCAGTCTTTTGAGCACCGAGTGTCCCGGCATCTCCAAATGATTGGATCTTGAATTTGGCTTTATGTTAACTTGTTTTTGCTTTTTCTTGGAGGGAACAACTATGCAGGCTTCAGGCCATTGGTTCTTTCTTCCTAGCATAAAAATGTAAAGGGTATAGGGAAAAGTTAGAGGTCATGCTCATATTGAGTTGGCTGGAACCAAACTCGGTGGAACGGTTACGGGTCAGACAAGAACACTAAGATTCATTTGAGAACAATCAGTCAAAGGTCTATGTCACAGGGAAAGGTAAATATTCGAACTGTGTGTCTGTGTGAATAACATAAATTAATTCTGATCCTATTTGCATCAGAATTGGTGGATGAGTTGACGATTAAGCTAGAGGTTGACCTCTTGTTTCTTAGAACAATAGGTCAGTGGTCATTGTCACATTGACAAAGTCAACTTAACCTGTTTTTTTTTTTTTTTTCTAATATATGCCAAGTATTGTGGATGGACACAGATTAAAAGAAGGATAAGGAAATTGGATTTTAAGAATAATTCAAAGTTCAAAGTGATGAATGGTCAAAGGTCAAGGTCACTGAGCAAAGTCAGCTCAGACAGTTTTGATCTGATCTGAACTAAATTGAGTCGAAGGGTTAAAGGTTAGTAATAAAAGCGGTAACATTTATTCGAAGATCTCTTAATGATCAAGACTGCAGAGAAAAGTAAAATATTTGGCTTTTAGACCACTTGATGGGTGTGGGTGTTGCACTTTCTGAGTGCTCCTACTTGTTGAAAATTGTTTTCTTTTGATTTAATAACATTCTGTAATCATCTTGAAGGAACAGAAATCTTGGTAACTTGTAATGAATGAATCCAAATTGTTACTGTACCGGGATGTAACAAAACAGAGCATATTGAAAAAAAAAAATAATAATAATAATAAAGAATACACTTACCTCAGGATTGACAGATTCGTTCTTTGTAAACAATATCTGTCTGTCTGTCTGTCTGTTTTTATGTCTATATGTGTGCGATTTTGTGTAATGGCAGGAAGATAAGGTGTCTTAGGTCCACAATGAGTGGGGCTGGGAAGAGACAGACACGCACTAGATTGTTGGCTCTTAAAACAGAAAGCAACACATAGTTTATCATGGCTCATACTTTTTTTTTTTCTCACAACGTTTTACATTATGCCAATGCTGAGTCATAATATTAATATGTATTTTAGTTCACTATTTTTTATGTCTGCTAAACTTTTCTTAATCCATCATGACCCAAAAGAGCAGGGATTAAGCATTGCAACAGATGATTATGCATGGAAACAGCATCTCTCACCGCACTTTTTACAATATCTCACACATAGTGGACACTTCTGGGCGTTGGTCAATCACAAATCATTTATTCTGGGACAATAATTCCAGAATTTATGCTAAGCAACAG
This sequence comes from Coenobita brevimanus, assembly GCF_032717465.1. Lineage (NCBI taxonomy): Eukaryota > Metazoa > Arthropoda > Malacostraca > Decapoda > Coenobitidae > Coenobita > Coenobita brevimanus. The sequence goes on along the minus strand of NC_136961.1, from coordinate 35,156,227 downwards.
CTTATAGCTCATGATACAAATGTCCAGTGCACCACAAGACCTATTCACACTAGATACCACAAAAGACTTTGGCTCAGAGTAGTTGCTCACAGGGAGTTTGGAATGATTTAATCATGTCCGTGCCGTAATGCATGCCCGTGTTTTTGTTTGTGTATTTTTTAGGACAAAACAACAAGCTGTGTCTGGTGGGGTGCTCAAATTTCAGTCATATTTATCCACCAGTAAAGCTGCAAATGTAAAGAACGATTAAGTGCATTCTATCTCTCAAGGCAAGTTTTTTGCTAAGTAAAAAAAAAAAAGGGGGGGAGGGGGCATTTCAGCATTTACGTCCCTCATAATGGTAACTTGATAAATGCTGGAATAGTTCCATCTATCAGTCACACAGGTCTTTACTACCATGTAAGGACCGGAGCAGGCTGGGGGTAGGCTAATTAGTTTCATTTCAGGCATTATGAGAGCTACAAACCCCAACTAACCCTCGGATTTATAACCTTGTTAGTCATATCTGGTTACAGTACTTTAACCCGAGATGTCCCATCGACGTATGGATACGTTGCAACATTTTGCATTTGCCAGTCCCGACGACATACTGGTACGTCGCGCAATTGCAAGGTTCATAATTTGCACAATTTTCAATTTTCACGCATGATTTTCCGTATGTATACAAGGGACACCTTCCTCTATTCCTGTACAAGATGCCAAGCAGGGACAATGCCTTACACTGCATAACCTCCCCCCCCCTACACGGCATTGTCTCAGCAATTCACCTGTTACCAGTGACCTGGCCAATAAAGACATTCAGGGCCAGAGTAATTCCCCAATCGATGACAATGTGGAGGACAAAGTTTACATAGCATTAGAGGAAGAAACAGTCAGAAATGATGATCAGATAATGTGGCAAAAAAAGGTCAGGTATGGTGATGAGTTAGTGAGTGAAACAATTCTTATAATGCCTATATTGCTGTTTGAAAACCAATATACTCTCGTACAACATATAAATTCGTACCAAGTAAATAAATAAATACCGTTTATAAGTGATGTAAAATAGTTACCCTCCCATAGAACTCGTTTTCTTTGGTGCCAGCCAGTTAGAAAACTCAGTAAGGTAAGGAGGTACTTCTACCTGGATCGAATATATTAAACCTCAGGTGAGCAATTTCTCTATGAATTTTCAATGTTTCTCACCAAAAGCGGAAGTTTTATCCAAAAAAAAATTTTCTAAAATACCTCGGGATTGGGGGGTGTCGGAGGTGCAAAATAGCTCGGGACGTGACGGGTTAACCGTCTAGACCACCAGGAGATCCTGTGCTTATACAGTTACCACCTGTTGGAGTAAATGGCTTTGTGGGGTACTTGTACCTCACTATTATAGTCAAATGAATATTGCATCACATACAGTAAGTGTATGTTGAATGCCCTCACAAAAAGAAAGATGCAGAAGTTAACCTGTCACGTCCTGGCTGATTTCTTGCCAAAGACCACCCCAATCCCATCATATTTTCAAAACAAATTTTCTTGGCTCAAACCTCTGCTTTTTATGAGAACATTGGAAAATACAAAAAAAGTGCTTACCTGAGCTTATTAGTGTGCTATACAGGTGTCCCTCCGAACACCTGGTACCGTCTTCTCTGTGCATGCGCTGCTGCTGTCACGCTTTCTATGGTAGGGGTAACTATTGCAAACCACTCAGGATAGGTAGATATTTGTTCATTTGGGACGAATTTATATGTAGTACAAGAATATATAGGTTTTCACACAATAATATAGGCGGTGTAAGCATTGTTTCACTCACCGAACACATCAACATACCGCACCTTCCTTGGCGAGGTACCTCCTCATCACTGCTGCTTGTTTCTTCCTACGGCGCCATGTAATCTTTGTCCTCCACATCGTCATCGATTGGGGAATCACTCTCGCCTGTGAAGGCATCAAGGGCGGCTTGAATTTCGTCATCGGAGAGACCGCAGTGGTACGTATCTTTACTGGCCAGGTCACTGGTAACAGGTGAGTTGCCGAGACAATGGTGCGCAGGGGTCACATGGGGTCAGGCAGTGATGCCGCCTGGCAGCTAATAGAGGAAGATCTCCCACACATGGCTACCAAATATCACCTGTGAAACTTGAAAAATGTACAAATGATGGACCTCTAAAATGTACTGGTACATCACTGGGTCTCAGCATGAAAAAAAGTTATGATGTACCCATACGTCGCCAGGATGCGATGGTTAAACATGTGCGACATAGCCAAGATTGCAAGGGCTTGAATGATGAGTGAATGAGTGCCTAGCTCATTTCACTAAACATGGTGTTGACAGTTTTTCCCACTCGTGCTCTCTCCTTGCTGGTTTTTGGATCATATTTCAGCTCATCCTCAGATGGGAGTAGGAGGTCAGGATGATGAACAAAAGCCAGGAAATAAAAGACAGTGCAAAAATTCCTTTGGTTCTTATTATAACAACAAATATTTTTTCATGCAAGGAAGAAGGAACCAAAGGCTAGGAGCCTGCAAACCATTCCTTCCATGAAAAAACAAAAAAAAACAATACAAAAGAGAGCCAGATTCAAGATCCGTTCATTTTGAGATGCCTGGACACACTGCGTTTGAAAGACTGGAGATCATAGGAAGTAGGAAATACAGACAGGGGGAGACAGTTCCAGAGTTGACCTGTTGCACAAATGAAGGACTGGGAGTAACAGTTAACTCTTGCATTAGCGAGTAGGAGAGAAAAGGGATGAGAGTTTGTTGCTAGAAAGGTGCTACACGCACTTCGTAGAGGTGGAGGGATGCAAGCAGATGGTTCAGAGGAGCAGTGACCATTGAAGTTGCGATAGAAAAAGAGATAAAGATGCTACAGTGTGGCGAAGAGACAGAGATTGAAGGGAGCCAGTAAGAGGAGGAGAGTTAATGAGACGAAAACCCTCTGACTCCACCCGATTGTGAAAAGCTGTATGTGGGGAGCTTCCCCACATATGAGAGTTGTACTCTACACAAGAGTGAATAAAACCCGTGTATAAAGTCAACAACTGTGCAGGGATAAAGAAGGTACAGAGTCAGCTAACCACACCTAATCTCTTGGAGGCAGATTTTACAAGAGATCCAATATCATCTTTCCAAGATAAGTCCCGAGTGAATGAAACCCCAAGCATGTTCAAGGTTGATGCAGGATTGAGCTGGATATTATTAAAGATTAGTGGGTACTCCTGTGGAAGATTTTGTCAGGTTGATAGGTGTAAAAACTGAGTTTTTGATGCATTAAAAACAACAAGATTATTTTTACCCCAGTCAGAGATACGAGCTAAGTCAGACATTGGGTGTGCCTTAGCCTCATACCTTGTTCGTTGAAGTAACTGCTGAGATGGACATTGTGGGAACCGAATGCAAGGGTGAATGGTGGAATCATCAGCGTACGAGTGGATATGGTTAGATGTACAGCTTAGAAGTTCATTGAAGAATAAAAGGAAGAGAGTTGGTGATAGGACAGAGCCCTGGGGAACACCACTGTTGACAGATCTGGGAGAAGAATAATGGCTGTCTACAACAGCAGGTATAGAACGACTATAAAGGAAGCTATAGATGAAGGCACAGATAGAAGGATAGAAACCGTAAGAGGGCAGTTTGGAAATTAAAGATTTATGCCAGACTCGATCGAAAGCCTTTGAGATGTCAAGCGCAATGGCAAAGCTTTTACAAAAGTCCCGAAATAAGGAAGACCAGGAGTCTGAAAAGTAGGTGAGAAGATCGCCAGTGGAGCGTCCCTGACGGAACGCATACTGATGATTAGAAAGAAGGTTGCGATAGGAAAGATGCTTTAAATTTTCTGTTGAGAATAGACTCAAAAACTTTTGAGACACAGAATGTTAAGGCAATTGGACGATAGTTAGAGGGTTGGGAATGGTCACCCTACTTTGGGACTGGCCGAGTGAGAGCAAACTTCCAGCAAGAAGGAAAGGTACAAGTTGAAAGACAAAGGCGAAAGAGTTTACCTAGGCAGGGTGTAAGCACAGAAGCACAGTTCTTGAGGAAAACAGGAGGGAGTCCATCAGGCCCATATATCTTGTTAGTATTGAGGCCAGTGATGGCAGAAAATACATCAGTTGAAGAAATTTTAATGTCAGCCATGAGGAACTCAGAGAGGGAAAGTGATGGAGGAACAGCACTGGAATCATCTAAAGTGGAATTGGAGGAGAAAGTCTGAGCAAAGAGATCTGCTTTATCAGTAGAAGAAATAGCTACAGAGCCATCAAAGTAGAAAAGAGGAGGGAGGATGATGAGGTACAGTTGTTAGAAAAGGTTTTTGGCAAGGTGCCAGAAGGAGTGGGAAGGAATCGAGTTGTAGAGTTGAGAAAATTTAGTACAGATGAAATTATTTTTAACAGAACGAAGAACAGACTTAGCACGATTGCAGGCAGAAACATAAAAAAGATATGATTCAGGGAGGTTTGGCTCTGATACCTTTTATAGGCCCTCTCCTTTTTGTGGACAGCATTAGAACAAACGTGATTAAATTAAGGCTTTCTTGCATTAGTCAAACGATATGAGAAGGAAATGATGCTTCCATGCCCAAGAGAATAACCTCCATAATGCGCAAGGCACGCCCAGATGGCTCCCTGCCATATAAATAATAATCATTCTAGGGAAAATCAAAGAAGTACTGCCTGAGGGCCTCCCAATCTGCAGCTGCAAAGTGCCACAGTTGACGTTTCTTTAGAGGGTCCACAGGCGGTACCAGAGTGATAGGACAGGTTAAGGTAATAAGGTTGTGATCGGAAGAGCCCAATGGAGAGGAAAGATTAACAGTGTAAGCAGAAGGTTTAGTTGTATGGAAGAGGTCAGGTATGTTGAAGCTCTCTCCAAGGCAGTCAGGGATATGGGTAGGGTGCTGTACAAGCTGCTCTAGGTCATTAAGGATAGAAAAGATGTAGGCTTGTTCACCAGGTGGATCATTGTAAGGAGAGGAGAACCAAAGATGCTGGTGAACATTGAAATCTCCTAGAATGGAGATTTCAAAGATAGGGGAAATGGATAGAAGTTGTTCCATCGTAGAAATAAGATAGTCAAAGAATTTTTCATAGGCAGTAGAATTAGGGGATAAGTTAACAGCACAGATATATTTAGTCAGAGAATGACAGGAAGGCTGAAGCCAGAGAGTAGAGAATTCAGAAGAATCAAGTTCAGGAACACAGAGCCAGATAAGTTGTTGCGTACATATACACAACAGCCACCTTTGGTTTGAAATGAGTATAAATTAGGAGGATACAGAAAAAGGTTTGCTATCAGTTGCCTCAGACAGCTGAGTCTCAGCTAAGAAGACAGGGTGAGGTTTAGAGAAGGAGAGGTGGTATAGGCATTAATATAGTGATAGCAAAATATGTAATAGTTATAGGCATTAATATAATCATAGCACAATATGTAATAAGGCTTTGGATATGTCTGGTGCATCAGGCCCAGACTACCAAGAATGTCAAACACATGATGTATATCAGACACATGATAAAAACATCACCGGGCCCAGACTACACTGTACACATGATGAAAACATCACCGGGCCCAGACTACCAACAGTGTCAAATAAATGATGTGAACATCGCCTGGCCCAGACTACCAAGAATGTCAAACATATGATATCAACATCTTCTGGCCCAGACTACCAAGAATGCCAAACACATGATGTATGTCAAACACATGATAACCACAATACTAGAAGAGTGTCATACACTATACACACAAATATACACACACGTCAGCCAGCTGGACACCAGGAAGTGATTAATACCCAGAAATCAGGAGTAGGAGCGAGTAGGAGATTGGGGAAGAGTAGGAGATAGGCAGTAGAGTAGGAAGTTCGCAGCCAGCAAGAGATTAAGCTGTCACTCTGACAATCAGTGGGTCACGTCACTGTCCCTCACACAAGTGCAGGGGTAGGTAGTGAACAATACAATTGTCACAATAAAACCCCTTAACCCCAGCGTGTCTCTACCTCATCTCCACTTACGATACAAGATAGACAGGGGGGAAAGGGGTTGATACAGAGAAGGAGCTACGTCGAGACTAGAGAGATAAAACCTTCGCAATGAATGTAAAGCTAGACTGATAGGCCGTGCAATATGCATAAATTTCATTACATACACATACTTAACCATAGATAACCCGGATAATATAGTCTTAAGCAAACGTATTTCCGATTTCAGGAAGTAGACTTGGCCCTGGGTCCACATGCATTTGGCTGGTCAAGATATGAGTGGATGGATTTCTCACGATATCTGTCGCAAATTGAATACAAAATTTTAGCTGCCCGTGCTCGTCCTGAGGTTGACCCGTGGAGCTTTTTTCTACCTCTGTCGCCACTGGTGTGGGCTTCCGTGATGATGGCGCTATTGGTAGTGATCACTATCATGATGCTCTTGCCAGCCTGCCTTCCCACTAGCACACAACACACAGCCAGGCGGGACACGAATATGTTTAACTGTGTTCGGGTTCTTCTCCAGGAAGGTAACATTCACGACATCTCTAAGCAGAAATAAAGTTTGGTGGAAGAGTTGGTTGGACACAAGATCCCAAGTTAATGTGTAGTCAGGGAACATAGTATTACCCTAGTTTTGTCCGAATATTATTTAATACAGTACTAGCAAAGCATAACCAAAGGTTTAACTGAAGCAATGTTCATCGCTAACTCATGGCCTTTTTTCATTTCTTCAACAAACTAAACAAGATATTTCTCTAATTTTACAGATAAGACTAATAATAATCCTTTTGCACGTCTGGGTTACCCAATTAATCAAGTCATAGTGATATATCTATTCTAGATTATCACTGATAAGTTCAGGTACATCTCTTTAGGTATTTTGCACAGTATGATATGTATACACAACTCCTCTCATCTCTGCATGCAATGAAATTGTTTTGTGTCGAAACAGACATCCGAACAACTACAGGATGGTGGTGGTGGGAACGAGTGGCGCTGGGGGTGTGGATGCTGATGATATTGGTGCTGACACAGAGCTACACTGGCAACCTTATGTCCCTCCTGGCAGTCAGACACATCAGTAATCCTTATGAAGACCTCAGAGACGTACTTGACTCTGGCGTTGGGATAATTCTTTGGGAACATAATGTCAATACTCCGTATTTTCGGGTAAGCGTTGTAGTTAAAGCCCCTTTCTGAAAAATCCCTTATTCCTCGAAGCCAACATTAATACCACCAAAAATCAGAGCATGTGCTCTGCAATAACCTAGAAGTTTGTTAGATGTTTTTACGTATATATATTTTTTCTTTATACAAATTTCATCAGTCTGTGAGAATATAAAAAGTTAAACAAATATCTGAAAAATATTTGTATTAATTTTTATATTTTCTTTTAACTGTTCAGTACACTACATGGCCATTACACATCACACTATATAAAATAATATAAAGTGGTGACTAATCAGTATCTAGCCACGTAGTACCCTGCGAGGGGGATTGGGAGCATCAGTACCAAACATCAGGTCCTTTCCAGGTGACGCATAAATGAGATGTCCTTGACCTTCTCTGGCAGTCTAACTATTCATTTTTGCAATATTCGCCGTCTTTCCTCCAAATTCCTCACTCTGGGACACCACCTCTCTTCCTCTAAACCTCACCTTCCTTTCCTTACGGCAAAACAATCATCATAGGCTTCTGATAGGAGACCAGTGAATCCTCCCTAATTTTAAGCTCTTTTCAAAGCCAAGGTTGTTGTTGAGTACTTGTATGTACGAGGACCTAACTTGCTCTAGTGTTCATGATCTTGAGTCTTCTGAGTTCTTGAAATTATTGATTTGGTCATTCTTCCACGGTCATACTAAATATTATAGTCATGTTATCTTATGCGGAAATGTCACCAACTATACAAAATTCTTTTGCTATTATACACCTAAAGTGGAACGCATTGTTTCCACTTCTCATTCTTCTTAAATTACAATTTCAGACTATCCCAATATTCACCACTACCTTTGGCTCTTTTCTTCATTCGTTGCGCCATCTAGTGAAGAAATCAACATCTTTTCTTAATGACCTGTTGGAGCTTGAACAACAGCCTAGCTGTTTTACTGACTGTGAGAGAGACTTTGAACATATTGTACCTTTCTCATACAACCAGTTTTTCTGGTTATACTCGTAGTCAGTCTTCATCTCCATGGTGCTCCTCCAGTCAGATTCTCATTTCAGTAATCTGTACTACCGTTCCAAGGCCTGTGAAACCTCCCAAGAATAAGTGATGTCAGTAGCTTTTTAGTGCTACTATTTGGGTAGCCTTGATGAAATATTTCCTTGCTAGGCCATGGATGGATTATTGCTTCCTTGATTAAGAGCCTCCCAAGTACATTGTGCATTAAAAAGTTATTACGTAGACCAGAGAATCCAACTTCTTTCCCTTACCTTTTAACGGATTTTAAACTGACTCTTGTTTTAATTGTGGTTTTCTAATGCTGTCCTTAATAAGGGGGTGGCTTTCAAGAGGTATCGGGATCAATTTACCCCTGAATCTCGCGAGGTATGAATTTCTTGCCAGAAATATTTCAGCTCTGTTTTCCATTCTTCCAGAGATAATTAAATCCAAGTGCTCATAAGTCTTTGGTTACGATTCTTCCCACTCCCTCTGGCACACTGCCCAAAACATCTAGAATAAAATTAGGCCTACTGCGTCGTCTTTCTCTCTTCTTGCCGATCTTATGGACCTGCAAATATTTGTCCTGCTTACAAGGATGAAATCTTTGCCAGAACATCCCCCTACCATTCCAAGTTGGATGATTCCGATGCTATCCCCCTTTTTTCCCCCCCTCCTCTTTTGACTTCCTCATGCCTGTCGGATAAATATATTCCGAGGATGTATTTTATGTCCTCATTGCCACCAGTACTATAAAGTTGTGTGAACCTGCTGAAGTTCCTCCTGTTGTTCGCAAGAACTGTCCTTCAATGGTGAAACTCTTGCCCTTGTCTGTCAACATGTTCCTTTTCCCTTCCTGCTGGAAATAAGTTTTCATTCAGCCTCTGCCGAGGAAGGGATACCACTCCCAGCTCTCTAACTATTGTCATTTGCTCCAACTCGGTCATTGCTGCATCTTTTAACAGGGAACATAATTCTCTTGCCTCGCCAAGATGATATCGATTTTCAGTTTTTATATTTTGATATGGTTTGTCTGGAATTGTCGGATCGAGTCAGAGGCTGCTGAAATTGAGAACAGATAACCATATTGTATGGGTTATTACAATTTTGCTGTCGTCACATGACACACTTAGGAGGGAGACTTGTATATTCGGAAAACATGACAGCAGCTCCTTAAATCTGCTTAACCCCTACACCGCGGGCTTGTTTACCAATGACTTGCATGTGCCGCGGGGTTATTTGGGCTCCGACAGACTCTCAAAAAATAATTGCCAAAAATCAGTTATTAGTCCTAGAATAATAAAATTACATATGCTTATGGCACATACCTTCAGCTTTCTCCTGGAATGATTGTTGAGCCTTCGTCTGTTACTGTAGGACTTGTGGAGACCTCTGAAGTAGGGTAACGAAGTCTCCACTTTACACTTCCCGACAACCCGTAATATGATTACCACAGCCAGATACAAACACTATAAACACTATTCTACAATTTTCAAGTAGTTTGGGATCCATACTAAAAAAAAAAAAACACTGTGAAAGCAATGGAAATTACGAGCGCGTCTGATCGTCGCACTGGCACTAGTTCGCTCTTGGTAGTCTGTCATTTATTATTCATAAAACCCCTCACACTTTATATTTCTATTACTATATCACACTTATATATATCTACAGTCTTTATCCATAAGTTTCATTCAGTAGTATTAGTTTATTGTCACTGTAGGGATTCAATTTCTTTCAGTAAAATACGTAGCATTCACTTTCTCGTCCTGTATACTGGCATTGAGAGTGAATGTCACTTTCATCTTCACTCTCATAACTCATAGTATTCATACATGCTAAAGTGAAACTTTCACTTTCATTACTCATAGGGTATATACTCATATTCTTATAATACTACTCATTTACATTTCTATTTACGTTCTCTATTTTATTTACGTTATTTACATTTCTATTTTATTTACACTGTGTTGTGCACTGTCACTTGAAATAACTTATAAAACTATTTTCCATTGTTCATGTATATTTACATTCATTACTTTCACTTGCTGTTTACACATTATTTACACATTATTTACAATTCCACTTGCACTGTTTTACTCAATAGAAAGATCGTAGTCACTCTTTTATCAATTGTCAGCCCTTTACCTCTTTCCACACGAGGTTTAGTAGGGGGTAAAGGTCACAGAGCCATTTGCATGGGGGTGAAAATAAGGCCTTGAAGTCAGCAAGATGAAACATACGTCCTCTCACTTCGGAAGATGAGAGTAAACTGATAACGCAGGGCCAGCCAGCCTGGAGGCCTGTTTTATGGGTTATTCAGAGTTACCAATATTACTTCTTGAAACAGCTAAGTCTAGCACTGATATGATTGGCAGGAAATCTAGACCATACATTATAAATTTGGTAGTTCCAGGTGAATGTAAATATCACTTAGGCTTCTCCCTTCCCTCCTTACATGTATATTTATTACGAAAATAGATTAGAGGCCTACTTAGGAGATATATAATCAGAGCTACCAATGTTAAATCTTGAAACAGCTTTGTGTAGCACTGATATGATTGGCAGAAAATCTAGACAATACATTATAAATTAGGTAGTTCCAGGTGAATGTAAATATCACTTAGGCTTCTCTCTTCCCTCCTTACATGTATATTTATTACGAAAATAGATTATACGGCATATTTCAAGGAGAAAAAAACAACGAAAATTAGCGAACGAGTGCACGTGAGGTGTTGTCAGGTGATAATTAGCCAATTCCAGGTGTATGGCACTCTCACTTACCTTATTTCTTTCTTGTATATATTATTTGGTATAAGAATACGACATAGGGCTTATTTCAATGGATGAAATCAGTGAAAAATTCCAGGGAAGATTTACTTAGCGTAGCATGGCCGGGCAGGCGAGAGGATAGGGTAATGGAGGGGGGGTAGGGAGGGGAGTCAAGAACGGGGAGAAATGGCTAAATTGTCAACAATGGATGGGAGTACAGATGAGATTAGGAGTGCTGACTAGTGTTGGACATTGTCAGTACTGATAGATGATACAAGCCCCCACTTGGAAGCCCGGGTGAATTCAAAATAACACAGAATCACAAAAGCGACGCCCCGCGGTATGATCCCTTGCTCCAAAGCATCACGAAAGTGACGCCCCGCGGTTAAGGGGTTAAGCGAGCCTGAAAATTATGCATGCTTGAGGAGCAATGTATGAGATAATTATAGTATTTCGGTGGAAGTTTTCTGCACAGTCTGTTTTTTTTTTTCTTTTATTTCAGAATTTTACTGATATTATGGAAGTCTTCAGCCCTTAGGATGCCAATAATATTCCTCTTAGTACCAATTGTTTGACAATCAATGTAAAAGAGAATTAATCTAGAAAAAAAAAATCCGTAGAGAAAACTCTAGATATTAATAGAAGGTGCGATACTCTCTTATATGTCAGTACATAGTGAATGCAGAAAAAATCATGCCACAGTTCCATTCCGTTGTGTAGTGGGATGGTAAGAGTCTGCGTGTATACTTGAGGACCAATATGAAATGCAACATAGAAAAAAGAAATCTAGAATTCAGCATCCACTTTCTGGTGGTTCCTAGTTACCTAATGTCACTAGCAATTTGAAATAACCTTAGCTTATGGCCTCGACTGACGCCTTCAGCAGTGAAGACATCACTTTGTTGTAATGCTTCTGTTTTGAAAAGTATCCTCATTAGGAATAATTTGAAACACGTTTACCTCGCGTGACCGTATTTCTGACGGTCATTATGAGTTCTACTTGGGATGCTTCATTGGCTATCTTCTTTCTTCCCCCTCCTCCATTTTTTTTTTTTTTTTACTTTTTCCATCCATCTTTTGTGACCGGTTAAAACTTTGCCATTGCACTTTGCACTTCAAAAGCTTTCGACTAAGTCTGGCACAAATTCAGTGTTTTCAAATTGCCCTCTTATGGATCTCACTCTGTCTGTGCCTTCATCTGCAGTTCCTGCTGTACACACCGACTTTTCATGCAAGACTGGCAGTTGTGGCATTCCTCAAGGTTCTCTCCGGTCACCATATCTCTTTTATTATGTTGTTCGATGATATGAGTTGCACAGCTAGCAATATCCATTCGTATAGTGATAATTTTTCCTTTCGTGAAAGGAAGGCAATGATTGATTATGTAGATATGGATGAAAGGATGCGAAGTTGTGTAGTGAATGCAAGGGCATATAGAGGTTGGGGGAATGGACTTTCTGACCACCACCAAGTGGTGGTCAGAATCAAGGTCCAAGTAAAATAGAGATATAAAAAAAGGGAAGGACGGGAGGAAGGAGTAGATGCAAAGAGAGTGAAAAGGTTACAAGAGGATGAGAAAAAGGCAGAATATAAGAAAGAAGTGGAGGAACGATTGGGTAAATATGAATTGGAGCAGATGGGAGACGTGGAAGGTGTGTGCAAGATATTAACAGAAGAAATCTGTGCAGCATGTGAGGTGGTGTGTGGGGTGAAGAGAAGACGAAAGGGGGTGCAATGAACAACATGGTGGAATGAAGAGGTGAGACAGGCTGTGGCACAAAAGAAAAAAAGCATATAATGAATGGATGAGAAACAGGGGCGTGGAAGAAGTTGAGAGACGGAAGAGAGAGTTTATGTAGAAAGGAAGAGAGAGATGAAGAGATTAGTAAGAGAGAGTAAATCTTTATTGCATACAATAAAGAAGAAGAATAAGAAGGGCTAAAGGTTACTCCTGGCGGTCTTTTGTGTCCACTGCGAATCGTTTTATTCTATTTAACAAAGTCTGGACCACCATTAAAGTATTAAATAATAAGTGTCTTAACATCCCTGTGACCACACTGCAGGTGAACAATAACAACTATCACAATCCCATGGACGTAACTAACGTCTTTGCCAGGAGTTTTTCTCAAGTCAGTAGCTCAGACTATTACGATCACCGTTTTCAACATTATAAATGCACAGCTATCTGTCTATCTATATACCTAGGCTGCTTCCCCCAAGGAAAGGGAGGTAGCCGAGACAGGACGACACACTCCCCATTTACTCATCCATTCAAACACATTCATTCGCATCTTAGCCCCAAAGGGGAAAACGGACAGATCCTCACCGCACCACACCGCACAAGGGTCAACTGCGCAATGCAATCAGTGACATCCGCAGCAGGGCCCGACAGCAGAACTGGTTTACCCCTGCCACATCATAACAGACCCATCCCCTTACCCGCACCTGACATGACTACCTGGTTAGACCAAATGCGGGAGAATATCCCCTCAGGGCTGCGTCATCACTTATTCATTCACAATTTCTCTCCATTTATTTCTGTCACGCACAGCCACTCTTCCTTGCTCAACAGACATCTCTCTCGCATCCAACGCTCTCTTCACACTGTCCATCCATCCTATTCGTGGTCTTCCTCTCAGCCTTACACCTCTCACATCAGATCTAGTTATCTTTTTCACCAATCGCTCATTATCCATTCTCTCCATATGCCCAAACCATCGCAACACCCTCTGCTCAACTCTGCCAGCCATCTCCCAAACAACTCCAGTTCTCCTTTGCACTTCATCATTTCGCACTCGATCCATACGCGTCACTCCACACATACTCCTCAGACACCTCATCTCCATTACATTCAAACTTTTCCTCTCTGCTACACCCATATTCCACGTTTCGGCCCCATATAACGCAGTCGTACCACAACACCCTCATACAGCCTTCTCTTTACATCCATTCTAAGCGAACGACATTTAAACACTTTTTTCATTTCTCCCAGCACCTTTCCTACTTCATTTATTCTAAACTTCACTTCTGCAAATATTCTTCCACCCACAGCAACATGTGACCCTAGATATTTAAAACAATCTACCTCCTCAAGCAACTCACCATTCAAAACTATATTCATCCCCCTACCATCTATCAACCTTGTACACTTCATCACTTTACTCTTATTCTCATTTACTTTAAATTTCTTCGTTTCACACACCCTTCCAAACTCCTCTACCAACTGTCTCAATCTCTCCTCTGAATCAGTCACCAGTGCAGTATCATCTGCAAACAGCAGCTGCTTCAGATTCCACTCTCCACCATCAACATTCACCAGTCTCAGACCTCCACCTAAAACTCTTGCATTCACCTCCCTTACAACACCATCCATGTAAATATTGAACAACCAAGGCGACATCACACATCCCTATCGCAGCCCCACTCTCACGGGAAACCAATCACTCACAGCATTTCCCACTCTTACACACGCTCTACTATTTACATAAAAACTTTTCACCCCTTTTAGTAACCTACCATCAAGTCCATACAATCTTAAAACAGTCCACAAAGCCTCCCTATCAATTCTATCATACGCTTTCTCTAAATCCATAAATGCCCAAAACACATCCTTGCCTTTCTCTAAATACTTTTCACACACTTGTCTCACAGCAAACACCTGATCAACGCATCCCCTCCCTCTCCTAAAGCCACACTGCTCATCACCAATCACTCCCTCTGTACCCTCTCTAACTCTCATAATTAACACTCTACCATACACCTTACCTACATCACTCAACACTTATACCCCTAAAGCTAGTACAATCATACTTATCACCCTTGCCTTTATACAAAGGGACCACACAAGCACTTCCCCAGTCAATTGGCACCATACCTTTCTCAAAGCACACATTCAACAATCTTACTAACCAGTCAACAATAGTCACTCCACCACCCTTCAGGCATTCCACAGCACACCCATCCATACCTGCAGCTTTCCCTGTTTTCATCTCCTTTACTGCCTTCTCCACTTCCTCCTTCGTGATCAAAGAATCATTTAACTCTCCCAACACAATTATTTCTTGCACCCTTCTATCCGCCACAATATCAGCCTCCCTTCCTCCTCTACATTTAACAATCTTTCAAAATACTCTGCCCATCTCTTCCTTACTGCATCCATTTCAGTTAACATCCTTCCATCCTCTGATTTTACTCTTTCTTCCTTCCCAGACTCTCCCTTTCGCACCCTTTTCACCTCCTTCCAAAATATTTTCTTATTCTGTTGAAAATTCTCTGTCAGCCGTCTACCCCACCTCTCATCTGCTGCCACTTTAGCATCACGCACAACCCTTCTCGCTCTATTCCTCTTTTCCTTATACCTTTCATATGACATCTCATCCTTCCTCTGCAGCCACACTTCATATGCACGTCTCTTCTCAACCACAGCCATACTTACTTCCACGCACCACCATTCACTTCCTTTTGTTACACCACCACCCACACGTCTCACACCACACACCTCTTCTTCATGCCCCAACAAAGCACTCTTAAACAACTGCCATTCCTTCTCCACGCTGCCATTTTCCCGATCTTTCACTGCGTTCCACTCATCTTTCAAATTCTCCTGATACTCTATCTTTTTCTCTCTTTTATCCAACTCACTCACTTTCAAAACCTCCCTGCCACACCTAACTTTCCTAGCTCTCACCCATCTCTTATCTACTCTTAAATTTCCCTCCACCAGGTAGTGGTCAGACATACCTCCACCCTCCCCTCTCAGAACTCTCACATCCAACAATCTTCCTATTACATTCCTAGACACAACCTGGCCGAACTATGGGGTGGTACTACTACTCTGCGGCCAGGTTGTGTTAGGAAGAATACTGCCACTGTATTCCCTGCGTGTCGTAAAAGGCGACTAAAAGGGGCAGGGTGAGGGGACTAGGGACCCCCTCCTCTGTTTTTTAGTTCCTAAAAAGAGACAGGCCAGAGAAAGGGATGGGGGATGGAGTTATCCCCGTACCCTGAAGATTGGGTCTATGAATGTGCGTGGATGTAGTACGATTGAGGCTAAAAGGGAGGAGATTGGGAGAATGTTTGTGAGAAGAAAGTTGGATGTGTTAGCTTTGAGTGAAACGAAAATGAAAGGGAAGGGGGAATCTATGTTTGGAAGTGTGAATGGAAGATTGTCAGGTGTTAATAGAGGAAGGGCAAGAGTAGGTGTGGCCTTGTTAGTGAGTCCAGAAGTACAGCAATGTGTGATTGAATGGAAGGAGGTGTCATCGAGACTGATGTGGGTGAAAGCGAAATTTGAACGTGAGTTGTGGGTGTTTGTGATTGCATATGGGCCTGGTAGTGAAAGGGATGAACAAGAGAGGGAGTCTTTCTGGAATGATGTTGATGAGTGTCTGCAGAGTTTTGGAGCGAATGTGAATGTGGTAATGATGGGAGATCTGAATGCTAGAGTGGGAAATGTAGCAGTTGAAGGCGTAGTTGGTATGCATGGTGTGCCAGGAAGAAATGAAAATGGGGAACAAATGATAGCGATGTGTGTTGAGCGAGAGATGGTGATTGGGAATACGCTGTTTGAGAAGAAAGATATTTATAAGTATACATCTTTGCCCTCTCTTGTGAAACACACAAAATTACTCTGTTTACGAATATGAATAAATACAGGCACAAACAAAAAAGGCATGATATTAGAGAGATTAATACACTTTTGTTTTGGTATCTTTTCTTATTTGCTCAGGTTTGTTGTACTAGTTTGGATCATTCAGTGCAGTGCGACTTGCAGAAAACTGTGAAAACTTTCGAGAAGTGAACGAACATCTGAGACATAAGACTGACCTTCACGTCACGCTCTTGCACCTCATTTGTCAGTTCACCACCTGCTGCCGTGGTGGGAGGATGTACGATTTTTTCGCTCGTGCCCATACCTAAACTTTCATAGTTACACCCAGTGTCTCATCCCAAAAAGAAAATATAATCTTTCTCCTCCCTTGGGAAAACCACACAATCACCCTGTTTACGATTATAAATAAACACAGGGATAAACAGATTATAAATAAACACATGCATAAACAAAAAAGACATGAAAATAAAACAAAAAATAATTTTTGGTGTCTTTACCTATTTGCTCAGGTTTGTTGCATTGTTTTGAATCATTTTACATATTCTTTGCCTTATACAAGTGTTATGCTGGGTGTTTTTAGTCCGACCTCTCGTCCTAAAAACGCCCGCGACTGAGCGAGGTCCTCTTTCCGGACCAGAAGTAAGCACTCACAAAGGAACAGGGCATAAAAACTCAGCAGTATACCTTAGCACATCTATTGTCTTAGTTCTAACTCCTTACAATACAGAACAAAGAGACACTGGATACAGAATGGGCAGGGTGACAGGGTTACAATAAAGTGTACACAACACAGTAAAATAGTTAGGGGCAAATACAATTATTTCAACACACATGGATATTACAAGTCACTAGGGCACAGTACAGTTATTGGAGTTAAGGCACAATTGTCATTTAATGTACTCAACAGGATATACTATACGTGGAGGGAGTGAAGGGTCAGATTGGTTGATATTACTATACACATTACAGGGTGCGGGCCACGGCACACAGGATTGTCACTTAGCCGCGGCGACACTATTTTACTGGTTCTGTCTTTACTGGCTGGTCTCGGTTTATCTCGGGGCACCACTGGTATAGACACATTACTCTAGTATATCATAGTAACCTTGTCGGTCGTGTTCACTGATCCTTGTTTTCTGCCCTGGTGTTTATATTCACTGATGGTCACTTTATATTATATTGTCACTGTTTTACTGTCACTTTCACTTCTGTCCATTCACTTAGTCTCTGACACGACTTGAGGGGTAAGGGCCGTCGGCACTAAACCACTTGTCCCTGGGGTTAGTGGAGGTGGCGCCTGGGCGTGGAAGGGGGCCCCTCCAGAGAGCTCTCCTGCAGGAGACAATATACGGCTCTCGGGGGCGTCACTGCCTGGGCCTGCTTTGTAGCTGGGGTGCAGGGAGGCCCTACCATCTGGGGGCCTTGACCTGGTAGGTGGCCCTCGGGGCTGGGGCCAAACAACTTCAGGAAGCGGACCTGCTGCCTTTTACTCTGGGCAGAGGGCCTGTGGGGAGCGAGGCCTGAGCGGTCCCACTTTGGGGCCTGCTGGCTGGCCCTGGAAGGCCGGATGCAGTGGTTGCCTACAGAGCGGGGCGCCGTCAGGAGTGAACTGCGGCACCTCTCCTCTTGGGCGTCCGTCAGGGGCCGGCGTCATCTAGGGATCGGCTGCAGGGCAGGGATAGGACCTCGCCACCACTCCGGTAATGGCAGCACCTCCGGGAAACCACACCTGGAGGGAGAGAGTAAAGGGCATCCTGCGCAGCCGAGAGGTAGTGAGCCGGCCGTGCAAGGGACCTTCTCCTCCAGGAGAACCCTAGAGACTACAGATGAAGGGCGTACGGTGCCCGCTCCTTCCCCCACATGTACGATGGCCGTTGTGGCGGTTCCACAGTCTCTGAGGGTAGCAGCAGAAGGACGTACAGTGGCCGTTCCTTCCCCCACATGGACGGTGGCCGTTGTGTCGGTGCTGCTTCCGAAGGTGGAAGAGGTGGATGAGGGACGTACGGTGGCCATTCCCTCCCCGACACGTATGGTGACCGTTGTCGCGGTTCCACTCCTCCTGCCTTTGCCTGTTGGTGTGAGCTCAATAGCTAGCATGCCGAGGCTATCTCCAGATGTGGCTGTAGCTGAGGGGCTTACGGTGGCCGCTCTCTCCCCCACATAGACGGTGGCCGTTGCAGCGGTGCTACAAGGGGAAACAACTGAGGGTCGTACGCTGGCCGCTCCCTCCCCGGTACGTATGGTGGCCGTTACCGCGGTGTTGCTTGGGACTGTACCTGGAGCAGTCCCACCCCAAACCTGGTGAGGGCTGTTCCGTCCGAGAGGTCATCTCTCATTCCTGAGTTGTTGCCGTTGCGTTGGTTGAGGGGAAGAGGGACTCAAAGTAGGGGCGCCCTGGCGCACTTCTCGCTCTGGGTCAATCTCACCTGACCTGGCCCACCATGGTGTCCTCCTGGGGTGGTGGTAGGGCTGCGGCTCGGCAGCGGGGTGGGGGGTGGCGGGGTGGGTGGTCCAGCGGCAGTGGAGGTGTGTATATTAACAAGTATAACAGGAAAGTTTTCTGTGTTCACGTGATGCTTTTCGTGGGTGGAAAGGCCTGCCTTCCCTTCTGCTAATCAGCTCGTGTAAGGTGCAAATGGCAGGTCATCTCGCATTGCAACCATCACTGTCCAGCCTGTACACTCAAGGGATGATGTTTATTTCATTTAGGTCTGAAAACAGACACTTTTGCCTCCTTTTTCCAGCAAACTCCACCATCCAGACTACACAAATAAGTCGATACTACCATAAACACAATAAGCACCGAAAAATGCAAAATCTATCTATCTATCTTGCCAGATGCCATAATCCCCTAAGGGGTGGCCATTTGACTTTGAGTTATTTGTTTTTACGGGGAGGGGCACTAACCCTCCACCAACCCACTTGTTGACACGTAGGGAGCACGTATGGTTTGGTTATATGGTTACCACCCAGAGTTGTAAATGGTTTCTTGGCTTACAGGAAACCATTTGGCTTGTCACTCAATGTAAAGCCACCTGTAAAGGAAAGAAAAACAATAAGAAGTGACAGGAAAGATGGGAGAAATAGGAAGAGAGGAGGGAAGGCACAGAAAAAAAAATGATAAAGGCTAAGGAAGAAGTAGGGAACATTACATCAAGTGAGTGGATGATGGTCGCCACCATCTACCACAAATGCGAACTAAATTCATAATATAATTTTTTACATTTAAACCTCGCATATTATGTACTGAAAAACGTCAAAATACACATATATAGTTATTTCACACCTTTTCAGCAACATTGACAATGTTTTATGGTTAAAAAAAAAAAAGCGATGTTGCGTCACTGCAATACCTACGTGTGACCAGTATCAGCTGTGTAAATTTACGTAACTTCCGTGTTCGATTGCATGCCACAGGATGGGTCTAGGATGCTTATATCTGCACTGCCATGTGCATCGGAACTTCCTCTTCAATATGGCAAGGAAAAAAAATCAATTTTCGAAACTTCAGAAAATGGCCCCTGGCATCGGCGAGGTGCGCACGTAAAATTCCGGACCCACGGCCACGAAGGGGTTAAATCCTGTAAAGACCTCAGTCCTTGACCAGATACTAAGCTGTTAGCATTGTACAATGAGCTTTTGGCGTCCCAAACGTTCCCAAACTCTTGGGAGCTTGCGCAGGTCATACGAATACCCAAACAGGCTGGTCATCTTATGACTCCCACTTCATTTCGTCCTACTGTGTTGACTTCTTGTCTATGTAAGGTCATGGAATGAACTGTTAATAACAGCCATCTTTTGTTTTAGAGTCGAAGAATTTGTTAAATTTATGATCAACAATGTGGCTTCCATAAACAAAGATGTTCACTAAACCATTTACTTAATTTGGAGCACTGCATTTCGGAGGCATATGTCAATAAAGAATTCGTGATTGGGGTGTTCTTGGACATCCATAAAGCCTATGACATAAGGTGATGACACAGTATACTAATGAAGTTATTTGCTTTTGGTTTATTAGTTTGCCTATTTTTATTTCCAATTTTTAAGAGACAGAACCTCTGTCAAACTGCCCCCATAACGTAACAATAGATATATTTATCCAAGAAAACGGGGTGTCTCAGGGAAGTGTACTTAGTCCCATTTTGTGTAGTATCATGATCAATGATATTCTATCATCACCTTCCATCCCGAGGAATCTTTAATATCCACTCTCTGTAGACGATAGTGCAATATGGCACACTTCTCATAATGCACAAATTTCGGCTGGGCGGATTCAAGCAGCCCTTGATTCCTTCCACCACTGGGCCTCGCAATGGGGATTTATGTTTTCCTTCTCTAATTGTGCTGCTGTAGTTTTTACCAGTTATTGCATCCCTGACTTGCACTTTATTATGGATAGTCAGACAGTACTTATTCAAAATTCTGTAGTTTAGGGACCTCCATTTGGATTGTTGATTGAACATTAAATTTCATGTTCATAATTTGCTTTCTCCTTGTGATGAACTGTTAAATTTCCCTGAGTACTTAGCTTGTACTACTTGTGGAGCTAATAGGAAATCTTCATTAACCTGTGGATTGTGAGCTAGAGCTCAGGCTGCAGAGCGTCACGTTGTGAGCCACAGCTCAGGCTGGA
The DNA here is from genome assembly GCF_032717465.1 of Coenobita brevimanus. Classification (NCBI taxonomy): domain Eukaryota; kingdom Metazoa; phylum Arthropoda; class Malacostraca; order Decapoda; family Coenobitidae; genus Coenobita; species Coenobita brevimanus. The sequence goes on along the minus strand of NC_136961.1, from coordinate 35,135,091 downwards.
AAGCGTCGCGTTGCGAGCCACAGCTTAGGCTGTGCTAGCCTTCCAGTGGCCATACATCACCGCTAACTACTCCACCCTTACGCAAACTTACGCATGGTGCTGTGCAAAGATGGAGAGAGAGAGAGACTTTTTTTCACTGGATAATGCCCTGGATGTTTATCTTCATGTTGATAATAAACAAAAACTATTATTATTATTTTTTTTTTTCGCTACGCCACCCCTACACAAACTTATGCATGGTGCTACGCAAAGATGGAGAGAGAGATTTTTTTCTTCACCAGATGATGCCCTAGATGTTTATGTTCATTTTTTTTTTTTTCATTTTTTGCACACCACGGGGTGGGATAAAAAAAAAAAAAAAAAAAAATAATTGCACAATGCATGGGTTAATGGTGTATAAGTCCCCTATTAGGTCTAAGCTGGACTATGGCTCTCAGGTGTATGGGTCAGCATCTGATGCCACATTGAGGAGGTTGGATGTGTTGCAGAAACAATGTTTGAGAATGTGTCTCAGAGCTGTGAGGTGTACATGTGCTGCTCATATGGAAGTGGAGGTGAATGTACCTCCCCTCCATAGTCGCCATGACCATCTACTGATATCTTACAGTATAAGAACTGACAGAAAGACTGATATTGGCATCGTGGCCTGTGCCTCCCTGCATCAGTACTACTATCTTATGTGGGAGGTTTGTTGGCCACTTGGCGCTCATCTCCACTTACTGACTTAGGAGTTTATTGTGGACCTCACTGACTGTGACAAGTTGGTGCTTAAAAATATAGTGCCATGGGATCCACACAACTTTGTTGTTGATGTCTCATGGTTCCTAATATTGAAGACCAAAGCGCTGGAGGTGGAGGTCCACCACTTGGTCCATAACATCATTGTATGTAGAGTGGGGCCCCACCAACTGTACACCAATGGCTCCAACTTGAATGAATGTGTGAGTGCTAGTGCGTGGTTGACTGAATGTACCCACAGGCTTCGGTTGCCGACTCATACATCCTTGTTTACATCCAAACTTTTTGCTGTTAATAAAGCCATAGACTATTCTCTGACCTCTGGACATGACCCATTTGACTTATTTTCAGATTCAAAGTCAGCCCTTTAGGTGACTGCTTCTTGCACTACGCATTCCCATTAGATCCAGGGCCGAATCATTAATAAACTACATTCGTGTGACAAGTCTTTCACATTTATCTTTGAGCCTGGTCAAGTGGTCAATATTGTATCTATGGCAATGAGCAGGCAGACTTACAGGCAAAGTTGGCTGTGGAACTCAAGGAGACTTGGGACATTCCTCGTGATCTACGGTCGAGTCTCTCCCTCGGAGAGAAATCAATTAACTAATCTTCTTTGGCAAGGTCAGTGGACAAGGCCAAATATTCCAACTTGCAAGCCGTACCTGGGCAACAAATATACTGTCAGCCAACTGTTACAGTTGCCTGGAAGAAAGAGTGTTGAAAAGAGTGTTGGCACACTTGTGATTAGATTGCACACTTGTAACTCATATGAAACAATATATCGTAAGATGATTTGCAGCATGCTGTGACATCTGTTGTACAGTGTTATCTGTCAGTCATATAATCCTGCACTGTCAGCGATTCATTCATGAACCTGCTTCACCTGTAAATTTCTTCAGTTCAACAGACGCCCCCTGCACCCTTTCCACCATCCCAGATGATGGGAATATTATGACTATTGATGGCATTCTTGAGAGAGACCAGACTGATCAGAGTGACGTGGCTTTTGGGGTTTTATTGACTATATATACGTACATACTGTATTATTAACTAAGGTTGACAGTTGACGTATTGAAAATAATTCCTGCTTCTGATTTCTCTGTTTCTTTTATTGATGTCCCGTATATTTAGCCACGTGCCTCGCCTGACAGTCAACAATAATGTTTGCAGGTGTGCAATACAGAAATGTATTGGGCATTTTCAGTTGACAGGGTGAGGTATTTCACCTTCTTCACATCTGTAAATACATTACAACTGCCTGTATAAATTTTCTTAATTAGGGCTGACAGTTGACGTATATGGAATAGTTCCTGGCTCCTTTGGTTCTATTTCACATATTGATGTCCCCTACATTAATAAGCAGCCTGTCCGGAAAGTATCCAGTCCATTCTGAGTAACTAGAGAAGCAGTCCTGCGGCCTTGATGTAACTTGACAGGCACTCAGAGGGGACTGTACTGTGCTTGCATGATCAGCCACACTCCGTGGGAAAACTTAGTTAGTCGGCAGATGCCGCTGACTGAACATGGGAACTCTGTTACCGTCGCATTCACAATGACCGAGCAAGTAGATAAGCGAATCTCCATCAAGTTTTGCTACAACCATGAACATTCATCCACGGACTATTCTAATGATTTAACCCCTTCACTGGGGCTAAGGTGGCGAAAGCAAGGCCCCTGTTGCGACAATCCACCCAAAAGTTTCCCATTTTCTATTCAATAAATTCATATTAATAAACAAGATAAACAAAAAAATACATGCACAAGAAAGCTAAACCTTTATATTTACCTATGAACACTTCATTGAATGCCAAGATGTTCCTATGTTGTCGTAGAGATAAGTGGAAACAACATCATTTTTGGTGTTTTTGTGTGTCGCTGTAGCTGTCCGTCATCCACCACCCTACACTTCACCGCCACGCACCAGTATATGTGTCACTTCGGTTTGCACTATGATGTATGTGTCAGTTACCACTTCAGTATCATTATCTCACAGACATTATACAATAGTTTTATACTGAACAGTGAAAAACTACTCAGTAATAGTATATAATGCTAAACTTAATTAAATATATTTATATAGCTTTCAGCAGACACTTTCATTTTCCAAATATTTTATTAACTTACAGTTTCTTTCACTTATTTACATTTTATGAGTCACTTTTCTAGAAGTTGACGAGTGTATGAAAGTCATGGTAGCAGTCTCTCAGACATGAGCCAACCTGACACTCTGGACACCATGTTGTCACTTTCCTTCGTACTTGTTCACTCCTGCTAGTGTTCATGCAGACACAGCAGGAAGCTAAAATGATGAGCTAATAACCCCAAGTGTGAGTAGATGAATACATAAAGTTCTCGGGGCAGAATACAGGGCGCAACTTTTGAAATAAAATTGTGGATTTTAAAAGGAACACTGCAGTCTGTCGATAGGTCCATACAGAGGGAACGTACCAGTTAAGGGGTTAAGAAGGCTTTTGGGGATGATTCAGTGAGTGAAGCCCATATAAAATTTGGTACAGTTGCTAGATGGGCAGGAATCCATTTACAGTGATCCATGTTCTGGAAGGTCTTCAACAAGCAGAACACCCGAAAATGTTGAACGCACGAGGGCTGTAGTCAACGAAAATCGGCAATTTACAGTGCGAGAATTAGAAGATCTAGGGATTCCACGGACTAGTGTTTCAGAGATTTTGATGGAGGATCTTTGCATGAAACATGTGGCGGCAAAATTCGTTCTTTGGCTCTTGTCATAAGAGCAGAAGGAATTTCGTGGTGAGGTTGAAGAGGACTTGCTTCAAACCACTAACAATGATCAACATTTCCTCAAACAGGTCATAACTGGAGATGAGTCGTGGACATACGGCTATAACCCTGAATCAAAAGCCCAGTCTTCCCATGGAATTCACCCGCATCTCCACACCAAAAGCCTGCATAGTCGGAGCAACGTCAGGGCCATATTTTTTTTTTTTTTTTTTTTTTTTTTTTTTCATGAAGTTGTTGTTCACCACTAAGACGCTCCTCTTGGCCAAACAATAATGAAGGAGTACTACATCGAAGTCATCGAGGGCTAAAAGATGCATTTAGAAGAAAATGGCTGCAGTAGTGGGCAAGTGATGACTGGCAGCTTCATCCTGACACTGCGCCCGCCCATTCTTCACGTCTCAGGTTGTTTGTTTGGCAAAACATCGCATCACCCAGGTCTCTCAGCCCCCCTACAGCCCAGATTTGGCTCTCTGCGACTTTTGGTTTTTTCCAAAGCTAAAATCACTGTTGAACTGGAGGAGATTTTAGACCATGTACGAGATCAAGGATGACGCTACGAGACAACTGATGAAGGTCCCGAAAGACGACTTTGCAGACTGTTTTTAAAAGTGAGAAAGACGCTGGGAGAAGTGTGTGAGGTCCCAAGGGGAGTACTTTGAAGGTGACTAAGGTGCCATAGTCCTAGGTAAGCCATATTATTTTTTACATCAAATGGCTGGATACTTTCCGGACAGACCTCACACATATGACTCAACTGACAGTCAGCAGGTGATGAGTGCAAATGCGTAATGTAGAGCGGAACTACATATTTTCAGTCGATGGTGTTCTGTTGGTCGAGGTATTTTATCCAATACTATAAGTAAACGTAATATTTAGAGTTAGGGGTAGCTATTTGTCTTTAGGAGTAAGTATAAGTTGGCGATTTTTATGTTAGGTTTAGCAGTGTCAGGATGACAGGATATATTTTTTGTTCAAAAACTAAATAAACAAAAAATAAAACTATATATATATATATATATATATATATATATATATATATGTGTGTGTGTGTGTGTGTGTGTGTGTGTGTGTGTGTTTATGTATAACGTATATGTGTATACATGTATGAATATGTGAAAATGTGTATATAATACAGATAAATTATATGGCTTAATGACCAGGGCCATACGCCCAGTGATTCATAGCTATTATATAAAAAAAATAAAATTTGGCACACGAGCACACAGTCGGGGCCGACAGTTCGCTTGCTATTGCACTGTGTTTACTTGTCTGCCACTTTCTTCCATGAAGCTTCATAACAAAGAAAATTATGTACTGGTAGGGAATAATAACAAACCTCTCATCAGTATTCACTAGCAGTAGAGAGAGAGAGAGAGAGAGAGAGAGAGAGAGAGAGAGAGAGAGAGAGAGAGAGAGGCAGGACAAGTAAAATCGCAGGCGAGAATTTTCCGATTCTACTGTATATGCATTTTCAGAGTGTGAAGTCAGGCGTGTTCCGTGAGCTGGGTGACCTGCTGGACACCGAACGTGTGGTTTACAATCCCTCCAGTGATATGCCGGCCAGCATGAACACTTTGGTCAGGTCTGGCACTCATATACTCTTTGACGCCGACGTCAACTTTAGGAATATGATGGGAGATTACTTTTCACGCACTGGTAAGAGGAAATATGTCCACAGGAACACAGGGAGATCCATATATTATACACCCCTCGCCACCAGCTGGAAAGCACCACTCAGCTGTACTAATGTGTACACTGCATCATTTCTTAATTCCAATAATCTTTCACATGCTTTCCAGTGTCTGCTATTTCATGTTTGATTACCCGTTTGATTATTATTCTCACAATGCAACGACTGTCTCCGTTCCTCACACCAGCAGACTGAGTCGTCCCCGCATGGCGCAATTTAAACATGAGCAAAATTTCGCCGACAATCCATTGCTAGCATTGCGCCCAAGCTTCTGTATTTCTCATTCCTCCTAAAACGACGGAGTTTTCTTCCACTGCATACTCTTTTGCTGTGTGGTTAAAATTGCTTTCAAATAAAAAAGTTCATTCAACACCTTCCACTGTCACAGTCGGCAGAAAAGAGTTGGTGACATATTGCTCATTGCTGGACATTATCAGCAATATTAATGCCGCATTCCACACGAAACTATGTATAATGTGACAATATGCCTCAGGCGTATGACATCTGTATTCTCTTAATATTTTTACCAAAGGCATATTACCCTTTTATTTTTTCTTCGTGAACTGTAAAGGTCATTTTTTAAATTACTAAGTTGACCACTAGAGCAATCTGCTGAGCTGAAAATAATGTTTGTTATTAGCAAGAAATAAATGCTGAAAGCTGTCACTGCAATGAATAGGGTTGCCCCTTTATTATACAGACTTTTATATGCGAATCAGTGGCTACCGCTACACTATTTTTTATGTTAACTTACGAAAGACACCTCAAAATAAAGCAGCTAAATGCACTGCAAGAAATACTCGTATGCTTCACAAGCGATTGCACAGTGTTCACAGCGAGTACACTAAGGAAAATGTAACTGGTATTCTATTCCACGTAGTCCTTCTTCCATATAGATTATTTATACACTCTTTCTCTTCCTATGCGCAAACCCGTACAATTTATGTATGGTGTTATACCAGAAATACTCCCATGCATTCAGTCACAACTAGTCAACATTCCTTTTACTCGTAGTCAAAGCCGCCCTCCATCATGTATTCATCCTTTCTTCAAGACGGCCTCGCTGTATGTCTTACAAGTTTTTAATAGTAATATTCTGTCGTCCTATGCTTTGAATATTATAATTTCATTTCCCGTGACATCACTCTGTCCAAACATGCTGAACATAATGATTCCAGACACATATATTCGTACCATGTTCTACCATCACTTGCTGGACGCTCGTTAACCACAACACTCTAAGGACATATTGTTTATTTTAGACGATATATCCAGAAGATTTATTTCAACTTAGAAGATATTTCTTGAACTGTAAGGAGCAAGATATACATTATTAATTAATACCTTAACTTCAGAGTCTTAGTTAATAGATAAATGGTTAACCCATAAGCTCCCAGTGTCCTCAATATAGGACAGAACTGGGCCTTTCCAAAATTTAATAAAGGGAACCCCGGGATAGGGACCTATGAGCTTCGCGACTGTAAGCCGAAAGGTGGAGGGCGGTATGCCTAGCACCCTTCCAGCAAAACCTCTAGCACAGGAAATCTGGGAGCCAATGGGTTAAATATATCTGTCACATTGGCACTGGGTTAATAGCTGGATCTTCATGCTCTTTGGTAGTGGTTCCCAAATTGTCCTCTTCTTTTACTCCCCGGACAAACATCGTCGCATGCGTGACCCCGACCCTCTTTTTTCTTTAAAAAGGCAAACAAAACATCTTTGATGTATATATATATATATATATATATATATATATATATATATATATATATATATATATGTATATATGTATATATAATCGAGTGTTTAACTATAGAGATAAGGTGCATGCATGTAAAACTACTGTAAAAATATGAAGTGAAAACTCAGTTACAGGGTCTTTGAGTCATAACGACACAAGTCAGGTTATCTGCCACAAAGAACCAAATATGGTATTTCAGTTTGATGTTCAAGAGCATAAAAAACGCTGAATATGTGTATTAGAACGTGCGAAACACCTAAAAATCTAAATTCATGATAATATTGCGGCATCTTATTCATATCCAAACTTCATAGATCTCTCTACCGACATGTGTTTTTGACAAATGAATTGGTTCGCAGTTCCATGGATTCATCATGCATTTTCTCTTGGTCTACACTCCACAAGATAGTCGACACAAAAAGTATTCTTCACAAAAGTTGCTTCAAGATATCGACCATGCATTTCTAAGCAATAAAATCATAGAAATTATACCAGAGTCTGTTGGAAAACTAGGCAAGTATTTGTATAAAAACAGCGGGATCAGTGACCGTGTTTGCAGGACTCTCAGAAAAACATGACAATATTAATGAAATATCGTGGGTGCCTAACAACCCACAGACTTGTACAAGATGGAGTTTCTTGGCAGCAACTATGCAAGCGGGTTAGACACTAATCCTGTGAAACTTTACAAAACAAATACAAAGAAATCATAATGTCACGAATATTATGTATCCTAGTCGCTTCTGAAGCTAACCAGTTGGAGTTGAACCTTCTCTACACAGTCCCAAAAGATGAGCACCAAAGTCTCTAAATTTCAGGAGACATCTAAACTAACAGCAAAGAACAAGTTCCACGGAAATAAAACATAAGTGGTATGTAGTGCTGGGTACCAGGAATGCTGATATTAAATAATCAGTTTCCCAGTACCCCATTCACTCAGTGACAAAGGTATTTCTAAGCTCGGCCCCTGAGAGGGTTGGGCTACAGTCTGAGGCAGTTTCTAAATACATTGTTTGATATATTGCATACCGTATGGCTATTATATGATGCAGGCATATATCATGCGCTTTTATTTTCAGGTATTTTTTACACCGAGCAATTTGCAAAGCAAACTTTAATCCTTTCAGCACAGCAATACCTTTTGCATTTCAGGCTTGCTTCCACCTTGCGATTTTTAATTAGCTCATGAAAACGTTTTTAATTAATGGGTTTAGCTGTAGTTTTGGTAAACCCCTTCACTGGAAAACGTCTTACTTAAACTGAATCTTCTTATAAAACTTATACATTTCTGTGGCCAATAACAGTCAACAACAGTCTGCTTTCAACAGGATTATAATTTGGTTGTGCATTATAGTTATTGTAAAAATATTTAATCCCTCTCCAAATATATTAATACGTAATATCCCTACATACACTTCAGGAGGAGAATATCTCTCCAAATCTCAGCCTAATATTACCAACATATATATTTACCGTTTCCTTACCATCCAACACCTAACTCCGTTACTTAACCAGTCTTCATCTTTTATTAACTTCCTCGTGACACTTTTATTACCGGGATAATTTTTAAATAAACCTTCCTTAAACTTTTATTATTGAAATATATGTTGAAGAAATCGTCACTGCACTCAGACCCTTAATCCAGCAACACCCATTTTTACAGGGTATAGCTTCCCACCGCTCACCAGTCGTCCTGGGCATCCCGTATATTTCTTTCCTCACCACGCCCCTTTCTTTACCCTTCTCAGACAGGTCAGGCACAAAACAGGTCAAGTGATCGACAAACATGTTTGTTTTGCTGTAAGTTCATGTGTCTCCTCAATACATGTATCGAAATCTTCACTGCGTGATGTATTTATTTCATTTTACTCAGTCTGCCACCAGACGAATTTATTTAAGGTAAGAAGAACGTCTGGTAATAATTTATCTATCTACATACCTAGGATGCTTCCCCCAAGGAAAGGGAGGTACCCGAGACAGGACTACACACTCCCAATTTACTCATCCACTCAAACACATTCATTCGCATCTTAGCCCCAAAGGGGAGAAGGGACAGATCCTCACCGCACCACACCGAAAGAGGGTCAACTGCGCAGTGCAATCAGTGACATCCGCAGCAGGACCCGACAGCAGAGCTGGTTTTCCACTGCCACATCATAACAGACCCATCCCCTTACCCACACCTGACCTGATTAGCTGATCAGACCAAATGCGGGAGAATATCTCCTCAGGGCTGCGTCATCATTTATTCATTCACAATTTCTCTCCATTCATTTCTGTGACGCACAGCCACTCATCCTTGCTCAACAGACATCCCTCTCGCATCCAACACTCTCTTCACACTGTCCATCCATCCTATTCATGGTCTTCCTCTCAGCCTTACACCTATCACATCAGATCTAGTTATCTTTTTCACCAATCGCTCATTATCCATTCTCTCCATATGCCCAGACGATCGTAACACCCTCTGCTTAACTCGATCAGCCATCTCCTGAACAACTCCAGTTCTCCTTCACACTTCATCATTTCTCACTCAATCCATATGCATCACTCCACACAGACTCCTCAGACACCTCATCTCCAGTAAATAAACACAATATCTAATGCATCCATTTTGAAACGTTTGCCCTAAGCTGAATTATATTACTGGAGGTAGCAACAATAAATAAAAAAGTTCTTTGATTGAAGGGGGTACCAATAACTTAACGATGTTTTTATGATTCAGGAAGATGTGACTTCTACATGGCCCGAAGTTCCTACTTCGTGTACCAAGTGGGTGTCATGGCTAATAAAAACAGTCCTCTCATCCCTGCCATCAATCAAGTGTATGTACCCAGATTCGTGCCATACACTAAGTCCTCACTAGATATCACCCTATCTACCCATTTGTCTATCTATATATCTACTTTTATTCCTTTTGGCTGTTAACTTCATTAGCCTTATGATGTAGTATTGCAGCCAGGTGTAGTGATCCATCCTCCCGCAGCCAACCCATGTTTGTGGCAGCATTGCATTTAAGAGCACAACAGTGTCCTCCTATGTATTTGTTGAAAATATTTCTTTAGCTGAATGCATTTTCTAATGCATCTGGCCATAGTAATAGCTATAGACCCTATAACAGTGGTACCCAAATGACGGACTGCGGTCCAAATCCGGAGTACTATGAGCATTGGTGTGGGCCTCAGTTCCTTCTCTGCTTATATACAGTATGTTATTGACAGTACTTCTCATGCAAGAATATTAATAATTCGGATATTTGGTTGAATTTCTTTTACAATATGGCTGGAATACTTAGCATTTTATAACATCATCTACTTAAAATTTACCATATCGAAATAGGGTCCATTTCTTGTTACTTTCAGTTTCAGAACTACAGTTACTGATGATCTTGTGGTCTTCCTGATAACAGACCCAAAAGGTAATTAGTAACTGTATCTCTTTGACAGTTGATGATTGGACCCATGTTGATAAAACTGTTTTGCTCTAAATCAACCCAGTAATCACCTAAAGTAGTTTATCAAAACTTGGGACATCCTGTATGTGCCAGCAAAGGTTTCCGTTTGTGCCTCTGCCACAGGAATTTTGTATGACTGGATCTTCAAAGAAAGTTATTACCCAAGGCATCCCAATAACGTACGGATACGTTGCAGCATTTTGTCACGGTGAATCCCAGTAACGTATCCATACATTTTACAATTGCAAGGTCCGTCATTTCCACAATTTTCAAATTTCGTGCGTGATTTTTGGTATATAAACGCAGGACTCCTTTCTCTACATGCCACCAGGGGGGACACTGCCTTACCCTGCATGACCTCCTCCCTCACACGCCACTGTTTTGGCAACTCACCTGTTAGCAGTGACCTGGCTGGTAAATACATGTCGTCCCACAGTACGAAATTCAAGGTGAGACTGATTCCCCAATCGATGATAATGTGGAAGACAATGATTATGTGGCACCAGAGAATGAGACGAGCATAAGTGATGAGGAGGTAACATCACCAAGGAAGGCGCGGTATGTTGATGTGTTCAGTGAGTGAAACAACGCTTCAATTGCCTATACTATTGCATGAAAACCAATATATTCTTGTACTACATATAAATTCGTACCAAATGAACAAATATCTACCTATTCTGAGTGGTTTGAAATAGTTACCGCTATATAGAAAATGCGACACTCGCAGCATGGCTCCAGAGAGCATGGTACCATGTGTTTAAAGGGTCACCTGTTTAAACCATTTCTAATCTCAGGTGAGCACTTTTAGGAGCATTTTCCAATGTTTCCCATAGAAACGGAGATTTTAGGCCCCCCCAAAAAATCTGCCAGGATTGGGGGGGGAGGGTCAGTGGTGAAAAACCGGTCGGGATGCGGCTGGTTAAAGAACTCTGCCGTAGAGAGAGAGAGAGAGAGAGAGACTTGACAGGCACCATGTTGGTGCAGCGAATGGATATTTGGTGGGCTCCACTCAAGTCCATATAAAGATTATTAATCGCTGCCAGATAACACCACGTTATTTATCTATGGATCAGATTTTATGGGATGTTTTTGAACTTCTGTTATTCTGTGCATGCACAAGTGGTGATTTCTTAACCCGCTATGTCCCATCGACGTATGGGTAAGTCACAACCTTTTTTCATGCTGAGACCCGATGATGTACTGTTATGTTCTGCAATTGCGAGGTCCGTGATTTGCACATTTTTCATGTTTTGCAGGTGATTTTTGGTAGACATATGTGGGAGACCTTCCTCTACATTCTGCCAAGTGGCAACACTCTCTGACCCCCCGTGACCTCCGCATGCCATTGTCTCGGCAACTCACCTGTTAGCGTGACCTGGCCAGTAAAGACATGTTGTGCCGTGGTCTCTCCGAGGACGAATTTCAAGATGCCCTTGATGCCCTCACAGGCGAGAGTGATTCCTCAATCAATGACGATGTGGATGACAAAGATTACTTGGCGCCGGAGAAAGAAGTGAACAGAAGTGACGAGGAGGTAACGTCACCGAGGAAGGTGCACTATATTGATGTGTTTGTTGAGTAAAACAACGCTTATATCGACTAAGTTATTGTGTGAAAACCAATATATTCTTGTACTACATATAAATTCATACCAAATGAACAAATATCTACCTATTCTGAGTGGTTTGCAATAGTTACCCCTACCATAGAAAACGTGAGAGCAGCAGTGCCCACCCACAGAGGACGGTACCAGGTGTTCAGAGGGATACCTGTATAGCACAGTTATATACTCGGGTGAGCACTGTTGTTATTTTCCAATGTTTCACATAAAAAGCGGAGGTTTGAGCCAAAAAAAAAAAAAAATGAAAATCTGCCGGAATTGGGGGGGGGGGGCTTTAGTGAAAAATCTGCTGGGATGCAGTGGGTTAACCCCTAAGGTTTGCAATTCCTCCACGCTGTCTATCCCCCAGAACACAATTAGGGGTCGATTTTTCAACTTTCACAAAGCTTAATTTTTTACTTTGTTATTTGAAGAGGTTGATTTTACACAACAGAAAATGTATATTTCATTTCCATATGTCAAGTACAGTGACGCATCTACGCTGAAAATAGTTAGCACTCACGTATGGGAGAAAATGGAGAACAACCGGAGAAATTTTCCCAAAACATAATTCTCGCAATCATTTCACAGAAAGTATTGAATGCAATATGATATGAATTCATAAACATATTTGTTTGGTAGAAGGAATGTGCATAAGAAATAAACAAAAGTGAAGAAAATAAACAAAAATGGAAAATCAGTCAGCATCAAGAAAATTTATATATGTATAAACATCATGTAAGCAAAAACACATATAAATGAGTAAAAAAAAAAAAAAAAAATTGAAGTGTAAGAGAGAGAGAGAGAGAGAGCTAAAGAAGCAATAAATAAACTGAATAATTCCCTTGCCTTGTCTTGCCGCAGTAATTTTCATGAAGACTAATGAGGGTCTTTGACATTTGGAGAGCTTGATTTCACACAGCAGAAAATGTTTATTTCATTACCGCACAATCGCTCACATATGGGAGAGAATGGAGAATAACCGGAGAAATTTAAAAAAAAAACAAATTTTCGCAAACATCTTACAGAAAGTACGAATGCAATAATATAAAGGCATAAAGCATATTTACCTGGTAGAAGGAATGCCCAAATAAATAAATAAATAAAAGTGAAGAGAGAGAGAGAGAGAGAGAGAGAGAGAGAGAGAGAGAGAATAAATACAGGAATGGCACAAGCAGCATCCCTTCGAATGACGAGATTAGGCATAACATTGGTCCCTCTTCTCTCGTTCTCCATTCCCTCCCGCCACTCTAGGAGAGAGAGAGAGAGAGAGAGAGAGAGAGAGAGAGAGAGAGAGAGACAGGCAGACAGACAGAGAGGTAACAGACAGGGAGGGGTTGGGCAGCTCACGTGACACAAGGAACCATGATAAGGGAATAAAACATATTTATTTGGTAGAAGGAATGCACATAGGAAGTAAATGAATAAAGTGAAGAGAGAGAGAGAGAGAGAGAGAGGGGGGGGGGATAGAGAGAAAGGACAAGGGTTGAGCAGCTGATGTGACACAAGGAACCATGATAAAGGAATAAAACATATTTATTTGGTAGAAGGAATGCGCATAGGAAATAAATAAATGAGAGAGAGAGAGAGAGAGAGAGAGAGAGAGAGGGTGGGGGGATAGACAGAAAGGACAAGGAAGGGCTGAGCAACGCACGTGACACAAGGAATGAGATGCAGTGGGGTATTGAGAGGTGGAGGAGGAGGGGTGGAGGGGTCACTCGGTGGGGGTATAGTGGCTGAGCTAGAGTTACCAAATGGGACTTTATACTCGAGTTTAAGCTCCATACATCTCATCCTGAGCTGCCCTGTGGGGGGGAGTTTGACCGCCAGTTTTTTTCCGAGCTTCCACGATCCATATTCATAGCACTCTGAGCACCGAACAGCACCAACGTCGATTGTCGTCCATAGCACCTTAGGAGTTAATCTGTACAGCTGTATAAAAATACAATTTTTTTTTCTGTACACTTCAGCTAGGCCTGTTTCATGCCAAATGATGCATAATCAATTAACACTGGCAGTGTTTACTTTTTTGCCTGCAGTTTTTAAGACTGATAGAGTTTTGGTTGAATTTAATTGAATATTCTAGGTATCCATAACTGTGATAAAGTGGTTCCGATTAGCATATTATCTAGGCTTACCTCCCTGTGCGGATTAGAACAGAATTGTTTTTCTTTTATATATTCACAATGTGAAAATGAACATTAATTTGGGAAATTTGTATTTTCAGTAACATTATACCATACTGCACTTAACTCATAGTGCATTGCTGTTGTACTGCAGTACTTAATTCATTCAGCTACAATATCACACAGATAAGGATTCACCTATGCAGTACTCTCTCTCTCTCTCAATATAATATTCACTATGGTTTGGGAAAAGGCTGCATATTAAGCATGTCAGCCATGACAAAACCTTAATATTAACCCAATGACTGCGGCTGTATCATATATGATATCTGAGTCCAAATGGCTCTAACTGCAGCTGTATCATATATGATTTCCTGCTTTCAAACATCCCGCCATCAGAAATGGCACGAAATAAATCAGCTAGCAATTCATGGCACCCTATAAAATATTGCCATACATAGATTATGCATTTTTACAGGTGCAGAGTTCAGCTCAGTTACCTACAAAATGCCGAAGGTAAAGGTACGAAATCTTCATGCCGCTGCTAGCAGTAGCCCAAGCAAATATTGGATGAAATCTCTGGATGAGTGGAGTAATGATAGTGATTTGTTGTTACATGATGACAAGGATAGTTCAGATGTTGTTTTACACCTTATCTGATCACAAGATTGACACTGACGACACAGTGCAACTATAACACATTGTTCGCCTGGCACCACTGCACAGGGAATATTTATTAATTCACGAACCTATATCAGAGGTTATTTTATTTTTTGCAACATTGTGTTATATGCCATTGAACTCTGGATTTTTTTCTATACCTTTTGACAATATTATTTTGTTCTAATATTTTTTCTAAATATTAGGAAACTGCCGCACACGGGATGTACATGTAAACAAACACTGACGCAGTGAATGGGTTAATGATTCAGATTTTATCTCAATTATCTGGCAAAATTCATCCAACCCCTCACGCCGGATACTGCTGAAAGCTGGATATTGCAAAGTACCCCCAATCATATATCCACTCGGTGTCGACCTAGGTAATGCATAACTGTCTCGACCCTCTGTCCTAGAAACTTTCCCACGGTATTACCCATGAGTAATAGATTAAAATTAGGCATGAAAATATATTATTGCATTCATAGAGTACATATAGTACACTAATATACTACACCCACACACGAAAGTTTCTGTACCCCCCTTGGTGGAAGGAAGTGGAAGTCAGGGTTAGAGAGAGGGCAGGCGAACGGTCAACCGTGAGTGGTGATTTGGTACTGAGCTACAAGGCAAATGGTGAGAAACTTAATGAAATTGGATGCAAAGCATTTCCATGCTGTTCACCTACAAAACATTATGTGTTTGTATCGTACATAGCATATACATAGACTACTATGTTATCATGGAGTCCTGTGAAACTGGTCCAGACACAACCCATCTGTTTCTAATCATCATACAAATAAGGCACAGAGCAAGTTGTATGTAAGCTGTGACTGGTCATTATCACTGCAGTGATAATTTTTGTGAATATTGTATGTTATTCCTGGATTGTTTGTAGCTATAATATAGAATGATTGTGGATTTAATACTGATTCCCACAGTAGCTGTGCTGATTATTATCCATCCATCCATCAGCCAATCCTACATTGCCCCATGAGGAGCGTAGGAGCCCGGGGCTAGGCAGTTGGTCCCGACATTTAAGATGAGAGTGACCAGCCTCACTCATCCCTGAGTGGCATTACATGAGCAATCAACCCCAACCAACCCTTGGATATAAACCTTCACCGGCTCAATCAGATTGGAGCGCAATAATTACCCACTAAACCACCACGCACCAAAATTTGGTTATATGGTTACCACCCAGTGTAGTAAATAGTTTCCTGGTGCACAGGAAACCATTTGGCTTGTCATTCAGTGTAGAGTCACCCACAGGCTGAAGGAAGTGGAAAGAATGAAGGAAAGAAAGACAGAAAAGGGAGTGTAAAGTCACCGGTAGGCAGAAGGACAAGGAAAGAATGAAGGAAAGACAGAACAGAATGGAAGGAAAGAAGGATGGAGAGGAAAAGGCAGACACCCGAGAGCAGCACTACATCGTGTGACTGGATGATGAGCGCTCCCACCTACCACATGAGGATTATTATAAATGTTAAAAATATTTTATGTGGATGAATAACCCACATTGTGATGGGCAGCGGAGAGCATTCACCAATAATTAACTACAACCAGATGAAAACAGATGTAAACAACACAAAATACTATGCGAACCAAGTTACAGCTTTGGTATCCTGCACCCCGTCGTTACCCAGGCCTTAACTGTTGCTTCACCTCATACATGAATTATTTTCCTTCAGTCTCTGTGTCTTCTATTACTCCTACTTTTCAGTATCCTGTTACTGCGTGCCGTCATATTCGTTAGGGAGTTTCTTGTCGTCCGTTCCTATAACCCTTACTGTATAACATGATTCGTCATATCATCACGTTTAAGTACTTGGGTAGTGTGATGAGTAAGGATGGAGGTTTGGAAGGTGAAGTGTTTGAAAGGGTACAGCAGGGAAGAAAGGTTGCTGGTTCTTTGAAAGCAGTGATAAGAAGCAGGGAGGTGAGCATGAAAGTGAAAAAGTTACTACATGACAGTATTGTGATACCAACTCTAACGTATGGAATTGAAGCTTGGACGTTGTTGGAAAGACACAAGTCAAGAGTGAGAGCAGTGGAAATGAGTTATTTAAGAGGAGCCTGTGGGGTCACATGGAGAGACAGGCTGACGAATGAGGATATAAAGGAGCGTTGTGGTGTGGATGTGGATGTGATAGGAAGCGTTATGAGGAACACGCTGAGGTGGTTTGGCTATGTGGAGAGGATGGAGGGTGAAAGACTGACGAAGAGAGTGTATGTGAATGAGGTGGAGGGAAGAGGGAGGGGGAGGCTGAGGATGAGATGGAGGGATGGGGTGGAGAGGTATATGAGGGAGGGGGATGTGAGATGGGAGCAGGGCAGTGAAATGGCGGGGATCAGGGCGACGTGGAGGCGTTTTGTTTGTGGCCACCCCAAACTGGATTGAGGCGTCTGGCAACAGATAGATAGGTCACTCCCACACAAACAACGTTAGCACAAGACTGCTGTATCTGTTACTATAATTATTGGCACTGCCAATACTAACCCTCCTTTTCCCACTGACTGTGTCTACTTTCCCTCACAGTACTACCACTACTACCCCTACTACTAATGCACTATAAATCTATATAATAATTCATATGATTGTCCTTATGTCCCTGTATATGCTAACCACATTTTCCCTGCCCCACCGTCGACAACTCGTCACTTATCCCCCACTGCTCCCCCAGTTGCACCCTCCCCCCTCTCTCCCAGCCACCTTCGACCCTACTCCTCCCCCACTCTGACACCACACTACCTCTCACCTCATACCTGGGTCACCAAGCCTGTTGTCCACCCTTTACCGGTGATTATATGTGGTATGCATTAATAATAATATTTATAATCATTAATAATAACACCAACAGATGTGTACTGTAGTGTTCCTAACATTACATATAAAACCTGCAGACCCAAACGTGCCCATATTACGTAGCACTGATATATTAATCACAGAACCGACCACAGACCGTTATCATTACCACTGGATCTTCCCTATATCACTTCACCATGGTAATACAACCCATTGTAGTCCTTTGTGAGATCACTACAGCTGTTTGGGAAAAATAACGTAGTGCATGACATGCCTACAACTTACTAAAATACACATGTGACATTTCCCTGACATCCATCAAATAGCCTAGGAAGAGTTAGTGGACAAACAAACGACTGGACATAAACAGAGGCCGAATGTCTCGCATCAATATATGACGACCTGACTAAACTGTTACCACCCTGCTCTGCAGGTGTCATGATGATGATGATGATGATGATAGATATAATAATCACATGTTATTAGGCACGATACAGAAGTGGACAAACACTGAAACAGCATGTGTTGACGCAGTGCGGTATCTGTTTGCCATGACAGAAGGTTGGGTTGCTGTCAAACATTAATTTAGCCGTTTTACAGCATATTATGGCACTGTTTGGTTTCATATGTCAAAGCTATGTTCACGTGTTTTATCAGGGAGATTATGATGTTTGTCCTCTTTTGCATCGTGCCTAATAACATGTGATTACTACTACTACTACTACTACTGCTACTACTATGATGACACCTTCGAAGCAGGATGGTAACAGTTTTGTCAGGTCATCATATACCGATGCGAGACATTCGACCTCTGTTTGTGTCCAGCCGTTTGTTTGTTTGTCCACTAACTCTTCCTAGGCTATTTGATGGATGTCAGTGAAACATCGCATGTGTATTTTAGTGGCTTTTAGGCAAGTCGTGCACTATGTCGTTTTTCCCAAGCAACTGTAGTGAACCCACAAAGGATTATAATGGGTTGTATTACCATGGTGAAGTGCCATATGGAAGGTCCAGTGGTGATGATAAGAACGGTCTGTGGTCGGTTCTGTGGCTAAAATATCAGTGCTCCGTAACATAGACAAGTTAGGGTCTTCAGTTTTTATATGTAATGTTAGGAACACTACACATCTATGTTGTAGTTGTTATTATTATAACTATTATTATCGCTCACTTTTAGAAGGCGGAGAGATAATGTTTTTCCCTGTGTGTGTGTGTGTGTGTGTGTGTGTGTGTGTGTGTGTGTGTGTGTGTGTGTGTGTTTCCCATTATATCTCATGAACAGCTTGAGCTATCAACATAAAACCTTCAGGGTGTCAATATATTGCATAATCTTGGAAGAGTTTGAAAATGGTCACTAGGGATCAAGTTTAAGGTCGCCAAAATGGCTGCCAAAAGTCAACTATACTCCGTTTTTTTTATTGAGGCGAAGATGCGCTTGACAGGTTGATGATGTTTGGCTGAATACAACATGTCCAAAAATTTTCTAACCCAAATTTCCCCCTCAGATATTTGTTGTCAGTTAATAATGCTAGACTATGAAGTAATGTTGCATTCAGCCAATAATCACCAATCTGTCAAGTGCATCTTCGCCTCAATAAAAAAAAAAAAAAAAAAAACTGAGTATAGTTTCTATCGGCCCCCTTTAGCACCATTTTATCTCATGTGCGGCTTGAGCTATCAACGTGAAACCTTCAGGGTATCAAGATATGGTCATAATCTTGGACGAGTTTGAAAATGGGCACTCGGGGTCAAGGTCAAGGTCACCAAAATGGCTGCCAAAGGTTAGCTAGTTCTTATCGCCCATCTTTAGCACCATTATATCTCATGAATGGCTTGAGCTATCAACATGAAACCTCAGGATATTAAAATATGGCCTAAATCTTGGACTTGGTCAACAGCATATTCTGTCAGGTGATTAGTACTCGGCTTCCGAATGCCTTTCTTTCATTATTAATGCATACCACGAATATTCACTGGTAAAAGGTGGACAACAGGTTTGGTGACCCAGGGATGTGTGGAGGGGTAGTATGGTGCCAGAGTGGGGGAGGAGTAGGGTCGGTGGTGGCTGGGAGAGAGAGGGGGGTGTGCAACTGGGGGAGCAGTGGGGGACAAGTGACGAGTTGTCGACGGTGGGGCAGGGAAAATGTGGTTAGAAGATACAAGGACATAAGGACAATCATATGAATTATTATACAGATTTATAGTGCATTAGTAGTAGGAGTAGCAATAGTAGTACTGTGAGGGAAAGTAGACACAGTCAGTGGGATAAAAAGGTTAGTATTGGAAGTGCCAATAATAGTAGTAACAGATTCAGCAGTCTTGTGCTAACGTTGTTTGTGTAGGAGTGATGATTTGACGAATCATGTTATACAGTTGGGGTTATAGGACCGGACGACTAGATGTCATAAAAAGACCTTGTAGTTACTTGTAGAGAAGTTATATATATTAGACTTGTGGACGAGCGGTTGTTATACTTGAGTAGCTTTGTAAGTAGATAATCTTCTTTCCCATTTGTCATTCAATGACAAGGAGAGGTAAAGAATAGTATGGGACTATTTTATTAACAAGTCTCTCACACAGAGCAAAGTATAAAGTATAAAGTAGAGTCCCGCTAGCTATCTCCCTCTCTCTCTCTCTCTCTCTCTCTCTCTCTCTCTCTCTTCCAAGTTGCTAAGCCTTTCTTGCCACTCCCTGCCGCTTCTATGGCCTCTCTCCTTCTGAGCTCTCTTTCCTAAATTCTGGTGTAGCAGGGGTTGTGTCACGTGTGTCCACCGTGGTTGGAAAGTTCTAGAAGCCTGTGTGTGAGTATGTGTGTGTATGGTCACGAGGTGCTGTCGTGTGCCTATAAAGCACTGCTTGAGTTAAGAGTGTGTAAGCATGTTTAGCATTGCTCGATTCTTGCAGACACAGTACCTTCTCATCATCTGACTTCCTGCTTCTATCTGTCTCTCTATCTATCTATTTATCTATCTGTCTATTATGATTTGTAATTATAATATGGAGTCCTAACATATGCTCGGTACGCGCCACTGGAGGTCCTTCGACAGCAATTATCATTGACATATGCTAATCTATTAGTATATAATATTGATTATAATATTGTATACATATAACATTCATAGTAAATAGCAATTATCCAGTAATATTACATTTTAAACAAGTTGTATACATATCTGAATAAATGCAATGGTTGTTGTATAACATGGTAATACTGCTAGGTTATACATTACATATTGAGTTATCCCTTTAGTAATGTCTAATATTTCACCTAACTTGTATGATGATACTGGTAATACAAAATTGTGGTATAGTTGTATGACTTATAACATTGTAGTAGCATTGTGGTAATACATAATTGTAACATTTTATGAATTGTTACAAAATATTGTGGTAATGCATAATTGTGTTGGCCTTATAATTGTAGTTACATTTTGTTAATGCAACTGTTACATAAGTGTCTTGGCCTTATAATTGTAGTTAAAGTTATATAAAAGTTACATCTTGTTAATGCAACTGTTACATAATTGTTACGTATTGTTTGTAGTTACATAATTGTAGTTAAAGTTACATAAAAGTTACATCTTGTTAATGCAACTGTTACATAAATGGTACATATTGTTTGTAGTTACATAATTGTAGCAAGTGTAACATAATGCAATCGTTTGTCGTTACATAATTGTTACATGTCGTTTGTAGTTACATAATTGTAATAATTGCAGTCCTGACATATGAATCCGGTCATGCTGCGGTCGATGATAGTGATGATGTGCCATGCCACTTCCTTGTGGAGACAACAATTTGCTTTTTTTGTTTGTAGTTTATGTGGTATTTTGGCATATGTAGTAACACTTACACCTATTTTCATTTGTTTGTTATGTGATCGTACTCTATTACTTTTTCTTTCTTTCTTTTTGTTTTGTATGTATTGATTTTCTATAGTTTGTTTTTCTTCGCTTGTGTACGCTTTTTCTATGTTGTTCATGGATGCATAATTACTGGCTAATGTCCTTGGGATACTTTTTTAAAGTTTAATTTATATTGCACAGGTATTACTGAAAATGATAATATATAGTCCTATATTTTGTTATTTTATATAAAAAATATATATATACACTATATACAGTATTAACTATATACACTGACTTGTTGTTCACTTGTACCTATCGTGGGTAATATGTGTGTCAGCACTGTGTGGAAATCATTGTCTTCACGATTGTGTTGAAGATGTTCACTCTTGCTAACGTCATTTGTGTTGGCCATTTTTTTTTTTTCTGGTTTTCCCTATAATTTAATTTATCTGTTTCCACTAGGTAGCTTTAATTAATAAATGTTTAATACAGTTCTTTTAATCGCTCACTGAGTAACTGTGATGGTATATTTTCTTTATCACTTTGTAGATATAATAATGTATAGCTGTATGTATGAAATATGTATTTTATGTAGGTATAAATGGTAACACTCGTTGGTAGTAAAGAAATGTTATAATAAATGAATGAATATATACAGTGTAGAATAATTATTGTTGGTGATTATTTAGTGTTTGAGTTATGCAGATAACTGAAGTAAGTATGTGTATTTAAGCTGTAACTATACAGCACGTTTTAAATGTTTGTGCAGAAGCTTATTGTCTATCACTGTGTATTGTATAAATGAAGTAACCATGTAACTCACTAATTTTTACCGTGGTGGGAATGGAGTTAGTGATGGTGCAGGTGGTGAGTTGACTGACGTGGCGTCTTTTCAGCACGCATGATGACGTCGACTTCCCACATTGGTAGCTGTGGTGAGTGAATGAGTAGCGATGAGTAACTTGAGTGAAGACGAGTGAGTAAGATGAGTTGTGAATATTTGCTTCGTCGTCTTGACCTCTTCACTCCTGCGTCAGCGGTGGAGGTTGGGGGACGGTAGCAGAGAGAGGAGGGTGAGGTCTGGTAGTTGTGAGTTATGAGTCGTGGCTCATTCTTCGTTTGTTTGTTCCGTTTTTCTTTATCGATGTTTTCTCGGTCCTTTTCTCTTGTGATTTACTCGTTGTGGGATGAAGACTGCCGCTACTTGTAGGTGCGTGTAGAAGATTATACAGACAACTAGTAGAGTTGTTACTTGTAGTTGATTGTAGATGGTTGTAGTTCGTTGGTTCGTCGTAGAAATTGCAAGACTGTTTGTATCAGTACTTTGTTAAACTACTTGCAAGGCGTCCTGTGACCTCTTCACCTCTACATCAGCGTGATGATCGGGGAGACGGAGGGGGCTGGTTAGAGAGAATACTGTCAGGAGCTGGTTGAGTTGTTGGTTGTGAGAGGTATTTTTTTGTTTTCAATCTTGATATTTTGTAGGAATTCACTGTTGATTCGTAGACGAGGTTCGTATACGTTTGCTGCTACCAAATGTCATAAAAAGACTTTGTAATTACTTGTAGAGAAGTTATATATATTAGACTTGTGGACGAGCGGTTGTTATACTTGAGTAGCTTTGTAAGTAGATAATCTTCTTTCCCATTTGTCATTCAATGACAAGGAGAGGTAAAGAATAGTATGGGACTATTTTTATTTGTCTTGGAAATATTAACAAGTCTCTCACACAGAGCGAAGTATAAAGTAGAGTCCCGCTAGCTATCTCCCTATCTCTCTCTCGCTCTCTCTCTTCCAAGTTGCTAAGCCTTTCTTGCCACTCCCTGCCGCTTCTATGGCCTCTCTCCTTCTGAGCTCTCTTTCCTAAATTCTGGTGTAGCAGGGGTCGTCACGTGTGTCCACCGTGGTTGGAAAGTTCTAGAAGCCTGTGTGTGAGTATGTGTGTATGTGTGTGTATGGTCACGAGGTGCTGTCGTGTGCCTATAAAGCATTCCTTGAGTTAAGAGTGTGTAAGCATGTTTAGCATTGCTCGATTCTTGCAGACACAGTACCTTCTCATCATCTGACTTCCTGCTTCTATCTGTCTCTCTATCTATCTATTTATCTATCTATTATGATTTGTAATTATAATATGGAGTCCTAACATAGAAACCCCCTAACGAATATGACGGCACGCAGTAATAGGATATCGGAAAGTAAGAGTAATAGAAGACCCAGAGACTGAAGGAAAATAATGCATGTATGAGGTGAAGCAACAGTTAAGGCCTGAATAATGACGGGGTGCAGGATACCACAGCTGTAACTTCGTTCTCATAGTATTTGTGTTGTTTACGTGTAATTTAATCTGGTTGTAGTTAATTATTGGTGAATGCTCTCCACTGCCCATCACAATGTGGTTTATTCGTCCACATTAAATAATTGTAACATTTATAATCATCCGCACAGCTACTGTGGGAATCAGCATTAAATCCACGATCATTCTATATTATAGCTACAGACAATCCAGGAATAACATATTCACAAAAATTATCTCTGCAGTGATAATGACCAGTCGTAGCTACATACAACTGGCTCGGTGCCTTATTTGTATGATGATTCGAAACAGATGGGTCGTGTCTGGACCAATTTCACAGGACTCCACGATAACTTAGTAGTCTATGTATAGCCTATGCTATGCATGTTACGAACGCATAATGTTTTGCAGGTGAATGGCATGGAAATGTTTTGCATCCAGTTTCATTAAGTTTCTCACCGTTCGCCTCACATCTCAGTACCAAATCACCACTCAAGTTGACCGTTCTCCTGCCCTCTCTCTAACCCAGACTTCCACTTCCTTCCACCAAGGAGGGATACAGAAACTTTGGTGCTTGGGTGAACACAATACAATCATAATCATAATGTTCGCACCCAGTTTCGGCATCAATGGAGGGTAGGTAGGTAAATTACGTCCTTGCTATACAGTAATCCCAGCAATACGACACAGAGCACTGAGAAGCTACAAGGTTAGTCACAGCACTACAGTAATGGGCAAGGCATGGGAGGCCACAGAGTAAGTCACAGCACTCGGGTTTAGCCACTGTGTGGGTTACAAAATCAGAGCGCACAGATACGTCGACACTGCTCGACGTCCACGGGAGAGACTGAGAGACATACATGGTTGGCTGCTCCCATAGTGCATCGTGATTGTCTTGGTGTGTTGCGAGGTCTGCCTGCACACCGATAGGGTCCCGAGCGACACTGGAGGGCAGACTGCTTCTCGTTTCTGTACTGGATATTGCCTAATTTCACCGAATTTTGATTTATTAGAGGCGAGCAAAAAGCACCAAATATTTCAGTCATGGATAATTGAGAGTTTACTGTATGCATATTATAAAATGTAATAACCTACAGTATCACAGGCCAAATGGTAAACATAAAACTGTATCCCTATATAATATTATCTATCTATCTATCTATATACTAGGCAGCTTCCCCCAAGGAAAGGGAGGTAGCCGAGACAGGAGACACACTTCCCATTTAGTCATCCATTCAAACACATTCATTCGCATCTTAGCCCCAAAGGGGAGAAGGGACAGATCCTCACCGCATCACACTGCACAACGGTCAACTGCGCAGTGCAGTCAGTGACATCCGCAGCAGGGCCCGACAGCAGAGCTGGTTTACCCCTGCAACTTCATAACAGACCCATCCCCTTACCCGCACCTGACCTGACTAGCTGATCAGACCAAATGCGGGAGAATATCCCCTCAGGGCTGCGTCATCATTTATTCATTCACAATTTCTCTCCATTTATTTCTTTCACGCACAGCCACTCTTCCTTGCTCAACAGACATCCCTCTCACATTCAGTGCTCTCTTCACACTGTCCATCCATCCTATTCATGGTCTCCCTCTCAGCCTCACACCTCTCACATCAGATCTAGTTATCTTTTTCATCAATCGCTCATTATCCATTCTCTCCATATGCCCAAACCATCGCAACACCCACTGCTCAACTCTACCAGGCATCTCCCGAACAACTCCAGTTCTCTGTCGCATTTCACCATTTTGCACTCGATCCATACGCATCACTCCATACATACTCCTCAGACACCTCATCTCCATACATTCAAACTTTTCCTCTCTGCTACACCCATATTCCATGTTTCAGCCCCATATAACACAGTCGGTACAACAACACCCTCATACAGCCTTCTCTTTACATCCATTCTAAGCGAACAACATCTAAACACTTTTTTCCTTCCTTCCAGCACCTTAACTACTTCATTCATTCTAAACTTCACTTCTGCATCTATTCTTCCATCCACAGCAACATGTGACCCTAAATAGTTGAAACACTCTACCTTCTAGAGCAACTCATCATTCAAAACTATATTCATCCCCCTACCATCTACCAACCTCGTACACTTCATCACCTTAGTCTTATTCTCATTTACTTTCAATTTCCTCCTTTCACACACCCTTCCAAACTCCTCTGCCAACTGTCTCAATCTCTCCTCTGAATCAGCCACCAATGCAGTATCATCTGCAAACAGCAGCTGCTTCAGATTCCACTCTCCACCATCAACATTCACCAGACTCAGACCTCCACCTAACACTCTTGTATTCACCTCCCTTACAACACCATCCATATAAATATTAAACAAGCAAGGTGACATCACACATCCCTGTTGCAGCCCCACTCTCACAGGAAACCAATCACTCACAGCATTTCCCAATCTTACACACGCTCTACTATTTACATAAAAACTTTTCACCCTTTTTAGTAACCTACCATCAAGTCCATACAATCTTAAAACAGTCCACAAAGCCTCCCTATCAATTCTATCATACGCTTTCTCTAATTCCATGAATGCCCAAAACACATCCTTGCCATTCGCTAAATACTTTTCACACACTTGTCTCACAGCGAACACCTAATCCACGCATCTCCTCCCTCTCCTAAAGCCACACTGCTAATCACCAATCACTCACTCTGTACCCTCTCTAACTCTCACAATTAACACTCTACCATATACCTTACCTACAACACTCAACAGACTTATGCCCCTAAAGCTAGTACATTCATACGTATAGCCCTTGCCTATGTACAATGGGACCACACAAGCACTTGCCCAGTCAATCGGCACCATACCTTTCACAAAGCACACATTCAACAATCTTACCTACCAGTCAACAATAGTCACTCCACCACCCTTCAGGCATTCAACAGCACACCCATCCATACCTGCAGCTTTCCCTGTTTTCATCTCCTTTACTGCCTTCTCCACTTCCTCCTTCGTGATCAAAGGATCATTCAGCTCTCCCAACACATTTATTCCTTGCACCCTTCCATCTGCCACAATCTCAGCCACCCTTTCGTCCTCTACATTTAACAATTTTTCAAAGTACTCTCCCCATCTCTTCCTTACTGCATTTATCTCAATTAACATCCTTCCATCCTCTGCTTTTTCTCGTTCTTCCTTCCCAGACTCTCCCTTTCACATCGTTTTCATCGCTTTCCAGAACATTTTCTTATTCTGTTGAAAATTCTCAGTCAGTTGCCTACCCCACCTTTTATCTGCTACCACTTTAGCATCACGCACAGCCCTTCTCGACCGATTCCTCTTTTCCTTACATCTCTCATATGACACCTCATCCTTCCTCTGCAGCCACACTTCATATGCACGTCTCTTCTCAGCCACAGCCATATTTACTTCCTCGCACCACCGTTCACTTCCTTTTCTTACACCACCACCCACACGTCTCACACCACACACCTCTTCTGCATGCCCCACCACAGCACTCTTAAACAACTGCCATTCCTCCTCCGTACTGTCATTTTCCTGATCTGTCACTGCGTTCCACTCATCTTTCAATTTCTCCTGATGCTCTATCATTTTCTCTCTTTTATCCAACTCACTTTCAAAACCTCCCTGCCACACCTAACCCTCCTAGCTCTCACCCATCTCTTACCTATTCTTAACTTTCCCTCCACCAGGTAGTAGTCAGACATACCTCCACCCTCCCATCTCAGAACTCTCACATCCAACAATCTTCCTATTACATTCCTAGACACAACCACATAGTCCATCAATGCTTTATCCAGAACTACTCCACCCTCCTGTCTCACCCATGTATACTTATATCTTTCTTCTCAAACAGCATATTTCCAGTCACCATCTCTCGCTCGACACACCTCTATCATTCGTTTCCCATTATCATTTCTTCCAGGCACACCATGCATACCAGCTACAACTTCAACTGCTACATTTCCCACTCTAACATTCAGATCTCCCATCATTACCACATTCACAATCGCTCCAAAACTGCAGACACTCATCAACATCATTCCAGAAAGACTCCCTCTCTTCTTCATCTCTTTCACTACCAGGCCCATATGCACTCACAAACACCCACAACTGATGTTCAAATTTCGCTTTCACCCACATCAGTCTCGATGACACTTCCTTCCATTCAGTCACACACTGCTGTACTTCCGAACTCACTAACAAGGCCACACCTTCTCTTGCCCTCCTCTGTCAACACTTGACAATCATCCATTCACGCTTCCAAACATAGACTCAATCTTGCCTTTCATCTTCGTTTCACTCAGGGCTTAACACATCCAGCTTTCTTCTCACAAACATTCTCCCAATCTCCTCCCTTTTAGCCTCAATCGTATTGTATCCACGCACATTCATAGACCCAATCTTCAGGGTACGGGGATAACTCAATCCCCCATCCATTTCTCTGGCCTGTCTCTTTTTAGAACTAAAAAACAGAGGAGGGGGTCTCTAGTCACCTCACACCGCCCCCTTTAGTCGCCTTTTACGACACGCAGGGAATACAGTGGCAGTATTCTTCCTAACACAATCTGGCCGCAGAGTTGTAGAAGGATTGGATGCTGGCTGGCTGGATGGGTATAACAAGTTATATATATATATATATATATATATATATATATATATATATATATATATAGGAAAAGGATCACCAGGCAAAACACAAACATCGTGGCGAAGTTAGGGTGTTATTTGCTGACGTTTCGGAAAATACTTATTCCATCTTCAGAGCAAAATCTACAGTCGAGAAATATACACAATTAAGATTTTTATACGTTATAATGATCAAAACAAGACTAAAAACATGTAAGTACAAAAACGAAGTCAGTTAAAATACCGTGATCGTAAACCAATAAGTAATAAAATCTAAAATGAATGGGTTGGTGGTAAGGAAGTAAAACGTATCTGTAAAATAGTAAGTGCAATGCTGTAAAAATCTTACCTAGTTTGGAAAACATAACAGTTCACAGGAAGACTTGTCACTGATCGAAGGGTTAAAACGATATTGGTACAAAGCTTCCCTAACGGGAAGGTCCGTGTCACTGCTGCTACCACCAAGAACTGTAAAGTGGGAATGAGAGAAAAGATGGTCGTGTTGTTGTGAGTAGTCCCGTATTGCTGAGTGTGATGGATTGGTGATTTTCAACGTAGAAGACACCATTCCCTCACATTTACAAGCATCCGTTGTTTACCTCTTCACGTGTGCCACCTGTAGGGCGGCATATATAGGTAAAACAAAAAGACATCTAAAGACAGGAATCCATGAACACTTAGGTCGTTCAGCAAGCGTGTTTATAAGTTCGTAACATTTTGTTCAGAGTGAAAACCTCGAATTCTAGTGGAATTCTCATTGTGTATCGCTCAGTTTAACCGTCCACGTATTCACTTGATTGGGACGGTTTTCAGAACATTTTTCACTGTTTCATAAGTGATCGTCCTTGCGCGCGACATTAGCACCTTCACTGAGTGATTTATTGTGAGTGTGTACCGCTCACTTTATTTTCATTGACCGTTGGAGCAAGCACGGCCATCCCTCGCCCCCTTCCATAATTCGAACTTAGTCAGGCTTTGATCGTCGTGAGAGAAGGTTCATGTACATCGAGCTCCTGAAATCTCCACCTAGACGGTGTTTCGGCGAAAAGGGTTCAGCGTATTTCAGCGTCCGTCCTACGTATCGACGCCCAGTCATTCCGCTCAACCCCCTCTACTGACCAGTATTTCTTTTCGTTTTTCCTAGGTTTAAGTGCTTAGCTTTGAGTGAGCAAGTGAGTGTATTCTCCTTGTTATTTTGAATTCATTTTTGAGATTCATATAACGTAAATTTATTTCATTGTAATTAATAAATTTTACAGTTCTTTTCCTTTGAGCTTAATGTATAGTTAAACTCGTGTTTTATTTCTCCACATTAAGCTTATTCTAGTTGCTGCTCCTAGTTTGCATAAACGCTTTGCATTATTCATAACTGGTACTTAGGCCAGTCCTTTTGTATTAAGCTTAAATCCATTGTGCCAACCAGGATTTAATGCACCAGCAAGAACCTGTTTATCATTATTAGCATTAGTTATTGATTTTCAAGGGTGGAGTCACTTTCTCGAGAGGCTAACAGTACTACAAACAGCATTCATGAGTAATAAGTCTCTGCTGTGTACTGTTGAGAAAGTTTATAAATTCTCATCCTTAGAGAATCGGCGAAGTAAGCCGGCATAAAGTAAAACTTACTGCTTGATTTCACAAGTCAATTCATTGTCTCTATTTTCAGGCAAAACATATAACCTTTATTCAATTTTTAAATACATAAAACCCCTTGACATCTGCCTGCGACCTCATTCCAGGATATTAACTCCTAGCTCTAAGGTTATTAACGAGATAATACTCACTCACTCATACTTAGGTATTTATCATTAAAGTCTATAGGCACTATCTTACTGGTGATTATTGATTCATTTCTATTAATTTTATGTAATAGTATTCACAGTCAGTTATTTTTTAAATTTTCTTTACCAATTTAACTAGATAAAACTGGTCACCATTAACCTGTGCCTATATTCTATACTCTTGATTATTGGCATTTCTCTGCAAAATAGCAGTCAATACTTAGTCTTTAGTTAACTCAGACTGAGTTAGCATAATGTCAACCAATGTCTATGTACAGGAAGCTAAAGATATGGGGCTTACCGACCCTGAAAAAGTAAGAGAGTATGTACTCTCTCGGTTTAGTCACGAGCAGCAACGTGAGAATGGTGCTCGTGAAGAGTGTAGAATTCAATGTGAACACGAGCAAGAACAACGCGAGTACAAGCGAGAACAACGCGAGTACAAGCGAGAACAACGTGAGTACAAGTGAGAACAACGCAAGAGAGAACATCAACACGAGTAAAAACAACGCGAACTCGAGTTAGAACAACGAGAGAGAGAACGAGAACACGAACGTGCCGAGCGTGAGGCACGTGAAAAACATGAACTTGAGATGCTGAGGCTCAACCAAGACTCCTTGGCTTCAGACACATCTGGTGCAGCAAACCCAAGCTCCACGAGCGTTCTCCCTGCACATGTTTTGGCGATCCCACTCATCAAGCTTCCTCCATACAAGGAAGGTGAGCGAATCGAGCCATTCATAGCTCGTTTCGAAGACATGGCTCAGCTGTACCAGCTGGATGAGGCAGATAAGCGGCTCCAGTTTCTTAGCTTGTTTGAGGGCCCTGCCCTCGATATTCTCCACAGAATTCGTGGAGACAATCTCACGTATGAGATGATGAAGGCCGCACTCGTCAAAGCGTACAGTCTCACAGTTGACGACGCCAAGAGTCAGTTTATGAGGGCGTGTTTACAAGAAAAAGAGACTGCCGTTCAGTTCCTTGATCGGCTTACTGCTTACTTAGATGAGTGAATGGAGAAAAATGAAACTCCTTCCATGCGTGAGGGGATAATCGACCTTATGCTGCGCACGCAGCTAGAAAAGTCGTGGCCTACTGAACTTATGGCTCAGTTTAAGATCTGCCAGGTAAGGGACGCCAGCCAAATGGTGGAGAAGACTGATGCATTCTTCACTGCATACGGGTATCAATCTCGTAAGCAGCACACCTGGAACAGGAAAGCTGACAAATCTGGGAAACCGACTCAGACTGAACCCAAGCAACAAGGCCATTCCCAGAATAATGGCCAAAGTCCAAAACCACAGAAGAAGGACCAGGGGCAAAAGCTAGAAACCTGAGTGGAAGTGGTACAACAAGTACCCTAGCCACCAGCAGTATCAGCCACGCAACCGACCGTTGGGACTGTCCTTTTCAGCACCAGCCCCTCAGAGGCAGGAGGCGAATGCAGCCTTCATTCTTCAGCAGCAGCACGGTGGTGTCGTCCCTAGCAGTAAGGGTACTTCCCCACAGTTCACTAGTCCCCCAGTGACAGTGAACACTCTCCCACAGGAGGTCAACGCTCCACCTCCCCAGATGATGGGTACGACCCCTCAGGTATCTAATTCTCAGGGCACCATGTTTGCCGCATCATTTATATAGCAGCCTAATCAGTGGCTAGCTGCTTCCTCCACAGGCCCTCCCACAGGTAACAGTGCTTTCCTTGTTCAGCCAGGGTTAGTGGGAGGGATTCCTGTGAAGGTCCTGAGAGACAACAGTTCCTCAGGTTGCTCTGTCAGGCAGAGTCTAGTTCGGCCTGAGGAGTACACAGGTCGACAGATCCAAGCTAACTTTATTGATGGATCAGTGAGATTGTTCCCTAAGGCACGTATCCAGGTGGCATCTCCATTTTACACTGGCTTGACAGCTGACGTTGTCATGCCAGAACCTTTGTTTGACCTCATTATCAGCAACATTCCGGGCGTCAAAAAGAGTTGCGCCGTAGATGTTGCTACTCGGACTTCAGCTGTTGCAGTAACACGAGCCATGGCCAAGGCTCCGAATCGTGTCACCCTGTTGACCGTCGCAACACCGCAAGATCTGATTCGTAGTCAAGATGTTGTCCAAGGACAACAGTCTGACCCGACACTTGCTGCTGTGCAGAAGAAACAAAAGGGTAGTGTGATTAAGTATCACGGGGAGGTCAAGCCAAGTTCCTTCGTAAACAAGGACGGCTGTACCGTAAGTCATGAACACCCCAGGGCGAGATTCGACTGCAGTTTGTTGTTCCTGCAAAGTACCGCCAAGCAGTGTTAGAATGGGGTCATTGTTCAGCCTCAGGAGGTCACATGGGCAAAAAGAAAACCCAGGGCCGTATCCGTGCCGACTTTTTCTGGCCAGAGACAGGACAAGAAATAGAGTGCTTTGTGCATTCCTGCAATGTGTGTCAACGTACCACTAATCAGGGACATTTCCTTCCTGTGCCGTGTGAATCCACATCCATAAGCTCAGAGTCAGTTGAGAGACAGGGCAGTGGTGAAGTGGGTGCAGATCTGACATCTTGCCCGTTGGCCCCACAGGACATATTGTGTCCAGGGCCTGTACATACACATGTACCGTAGGTTAAGGGGAAAGTTTGAGAACCCCATAGGGACAATCTGAGGCTGTGTATAAATTACCTTGTGGAACGTCTCGAGCTGTGGGCCTCCCTGAAGATTTCCGGAGAATGCACATTATCCACATGAGTGTTCACACCCACGGCGATTGTTAAAATGTGACCTGCCCGAGAATGCGTAGGGATTCTCAGCTTCCTAGTGTGAATCGTAAGTGTAGAGTTAGGTTAACCAGTAAACTGCCCGTTCTCAGAGATTTGAGCAATCCAAGAACTGGCATGTTTCCTGGTTAATAATGTAGGTTAACCAGTAAACTGCACGTTCTGAGAGATTTGAGCAATCCAGGAACTGGCACATTTCCTGGTTAATAATGTAGGTTAACCAGTAAACTACAAGGGTCCTGAGAGATTTGAGCAAGCAAAAGACTACGTTTCCTGGTTAATAATAAACATAAGTACTGATTGCTAGGCAGAAAGAGAGAGAAATAACACTTTTGATGCTCCACCTTGATTGCTTTTGCAGGTGCAGCTGGCGGGTGCAGCATTGTCATGCAGATCAGCTGATCATCCCCGACACATGCTGCTGCCTCTTCTCTTCTGCCTCGTTGTCATTATTTACTATTAATTTGTACACGTAGGCACAGTTACACAACAACTGTCACACCTACACCGTGTATTACATACATGACGCTACATAACAATTAGTTGTTAATGTAAATGTAGCAAACTTTTCACTCAGTTTGACCTGAGTACAGGACTTTTCACCATCATCACGGAGTTTTTTCCTCAAGCATGCATCCATTAACGTAAATACAAGGTTTTTTACGCTCATGGGCGACTGTGATTTTCTCCTGTAGCAGGGTGGTACACACACCACAGTGTGAGTCTTGTGTGACTGAGTTAGGATTTATTTGTATGTATATCGATTTTTTTTTTCTGAAGAAAAAAAAATTGGTTTTGATGGGGCGTAATGTCACAAATTGGCGCGAGCGTGTTTATAAGTTTGTAACATTTTGTTCAGAGTGAAAACCTCGAATTCTAGTGGAATTCTCATTGTGTATCACTCAGTTTAACCGTCCACATATTCACTCGATTGGGACGGTTTTTAGAACATTTTTCACTGTTTCATAAGTGATCGTCCTTGCACGCGACATTAGCACCTTCGCTGAGTGATTTATTGTGAGTGTATCGCTCACTTTATTTTCATTGACCGTTGGAGCAAGCACGGCCATCCCTCGCCCCTTTCCATAATTTGAACTTAGTCAGGCTTTGATCGTCGTGAGAAAAGGTTTGTGTACAATGAGTTCCTGAAATCTCCACCTGGACGGTGATTCAGCGAAGAGGGTTCAGCGTATTTCAGCGTCCGTCCTACGTATTGACGTCCAGTCATTCCGCTTAGCCCCCTCTACTGACCAGTATTTCTTTTCGTTTTTCCTAGGTTTAAGTGCTTAGCTTTGAGTGAGCAAGTGAGTGTATTCTCCTTGTTATTTTGAATTCATTTTTGAGATTCATATAACGTAAATTTATTTCATTGTAATTAATAAATTTTACAGTTCTTTTCCTTTGAGCTTAATGTATAGTTAAACTCGTGTTTTGTTTCTCCACATTAAGCTTATTCTAGTTGTCGCTCCTAGTTTGCATAAATGCTTTGCATTATTCATAACTGGTACTTAGGCCAGTCCTTTTGTATTAAGCTTAAATCCGTTGTGCCAACCAGGAGTTAATGCACTGGCAAGAACCTGTTTATCATTATTAGCATTAGTTATTGATTGTCAGGGGTGGAGTCACTCTCTCGAGAGGCTAACAGTACTACAAACAGCACTCGTGAGTAATTAGTCTCTCCTGTGTACTGTTGAGAAAGTTTATAAATTTTCATCCTTAGAGAATCGGCAAAGTAAGCTAGCGTAAAGTAATACTTACTGCTTGATTTCACAAGTCAATTCGTTGTCTCTATTTTCAAGCAAATCATATAACTTTATTCATAATTCTTAAATTCACAAAACCCCACGACATTCAGTTCGAACAGGCCAGTTAATCACCAATTCACCACACTCAGCAATACGGGACACGACCATCCTTTCTATCATTCCCACTTTACAGTTCTCTGTGGTGTCAGCAATGACACGGACCTTCCCATTATGGAAGCTTTGTACCAATATCGTTTTAAGCCTTCGATCAGTGACATGGCTTCCTGTGAACTGTTTTGTTTCCCAAATTAGGTAAGTTTTTTACAGTATTGCACTTACTATTTTACAGATACGTTTTGCTTCCTTACCCCCACCCCATTCATATTAGATTTATTACATATTGGTTTACGATCACGGTATTTTAACGGACTTCGTTTTTGTACTTGCATGTTTTTAGTCTTAATCGTTATAACATAACAAATCTTAACTGTGTATATTTCTCGACTGTAGATCTTGCTCTGAAGATAGAATAAGTATTTTCCGAAACGTCAGTAAATAAACACCCTAACTTCGCCACGATGTATGTGTTCTGCTTGGTGATCCTTTTCCTATTACGTATGCGATATCCTCGCTCCAAGTCTCTCTCTCTCTCTCTCTCTCTCTCTCTCTCTCTATATATATATATATATATATATATATATATATATATATATATATATATATATATATATATATAGTGTACAATACTGTATAATAATCCAATCACAACACATATACTTCCCTATGCAGCATAATCATTGCTCTACAGTAATGAGGTTAATGTATTTGCGTGTCTCTTAAGCTGAGATATGAAAGCATCACTGTCAAATACAAATGTGAGGACTAGTTAGGAAATACATGTATTCATATAGTTTCATCATTGTCCAAACGTCCATTCCACAACATGTTAAGAATAAATTAAATATAATGCAGTATATCATGATCTGTTTCATAACATATAGTCTAAAGAGTATGGACCCTCACCATTGTAGGCCTACCTCAGTATGTGGGTTCCATGTACAAAAGACTTTGACAAAGTGTTCTTTTAATACAAGTGTTGTCATTGGTGATGCACATACTGTGTTCTGATTAATGTAATGCATGCACTACACTTAGTATTTTTGGCCTTTTTGTTTATTGCTTGCCGGAATCTATCGACTAGGCAAGCATATTGGTCAGTTCCGTATGTTTGTTTGTATGTCTGTTTGTTTGTCTGCACTCTACAGATCACAATTTTGCACCAATCGTTCATCCAAAAAAAAAAAAAAAAAGGTAGATATACTGTACATAAACTCTGGAAGCCTATTGTTTTTCATCAAAATCGTTCAAAGGCCCTGGGATGGGTAGGGGGGTTGAAACTCCTCTGTGGCCGTGGGTCAGGACCCAGTGGCTGGCCCTGGTAACATATTTTTTCTCTTTTTTCAAATTTCGATAATCGAGTTTTTTCCTGCCAAATTCAAGAGAAACAACTGGTGCACCTGCCAATGCAATTTTTAGCCTCGTAAACCCATCCTGTGCATCGTAATGAAGCCCGAGAAATTTCACCAAATGACTGCCTACCAAGCAGAGGACTGAAGAAATATCACACTAAGAAATATGCATATTTTCACCCCCCCCCCCAAGAAAAATCAGTGGTGTGCTGGGTGGGGGGTTGAAGCACTCGGCCAATGGCAGTCATATTGATTTTATTTTTTTTAAATCACAGTGACTTCTTTAATTAAAATATGACGTTAATAATGAGTTGGCAACTTTATGGCACTTTGGGAATTATTACATTAATGAAAATTTTATGCAGTACATCATCACTTGGTTTTTCCCTTACTGATGAGCTACTCAGAATTAAATCAGCACCTGTCTTGAATATTGCGTCTGCTTTCAAATGGAGTTTTAGTACAGCAGTGGATGGATGCAAAAGAATTCCTTTCTAATAACTAATGTAGTCAACAAAAGAAGGCATCACCAGTTATATATATATATATATATTTCTTTTTATTATTGTATGTAAAGACCTACGATCAATCATTAACCATGTAAGAATATTCTCTTTTTTCACAACTAAGCCTTGCCCTATACATACAGCCAACTTTAAAATTCCTCAGATGTATAGTACACAGTATCTTATACTAAATGCAGACAAAAGTTTTCTCTCCTTTACCAGACTCTTCATATTTTAGTGAGTAAAAAGGAAAGTGTGAAAGTTAGAGGGGCTAAATACATGGTCCAGTATATAACCTACTTTATTTCCATTTCATTTATAAAAACTTCCTGTATCCTCACATTGCCATTTTCAGTTTATACTTATGGTATAACAAGTCCTTTCATTAATGGGCCATATAAAAATAAAATATTAAAGTTTATCTGGCAAAGCCCATGATGCTCATTTGCAGACAAGTTTGCTCTCTTCGCCTTTATTTCCCATAGTTTTCTTCTTGGTGAGTCACAACTAGTCGGAAAAGATGCACAGAAGGTCCATGAGTG
The DNA here is from genome assembly GCF_032717465.1 of Coenobita brevimanus. Lineage (NCBI taxonomy): Eukaryota > Metazoa > Arthropoda > Malacostraca > Decapoda > Coenobitidae > Coenobita > Coenobita brevimanus. The sequence goes on along the minus strand of NC_136961.1, from coordinate 35,097,957 downwards.
TTTCTGCACCCAAATGCAGCACAACCAACCACTAATAAGGGCAAACAGTACCTGTAAAAATAGAAAAAACATTAACTCATATTTAGCGGTGACCAACAGTCTGGTTTGTCAGCATTGCAAATCCACGATTATCTTGGTATTTACGTTAACTCTGAAGTAAAATCCACATGTAAATATGAATATTAAAACGAAAATCTTCAGCAGCTCAAATTAATCATCTATACTGCAACTGAAGTGACATTTTAATTATCAGCCAATCATGTATTACTGTAGGTGATGAAATGTAATTTTAGACGACTCAGCAGTCAGCCAGCACCCGGGCTGTGAGGCGTTTGCACAAAAATGGCGCCATGTGGCCGACCAATTAGTGAAAAGTTGCAAATATTGGCTGTCCAGTCTCTTTCGTCTTTAGGGTCCCTAGAAATTTCTTCTCTGAAGGCATGACACTAAACGAATATATCATTTACGTTGTTTAATGTATTTTTCTTATTTACAATGGCTAGCAAGTGAGACGATTGTGCATTTGGTTTTTCCCGACTTCCACTAGGTTTGAACTCGCAACACAATGAGTGCATAAATTCGAAGCAATCATTTGTTACCAGCTATGAGAGAGAGAGAGAGTTGTTTATACTAGCTGTGTTTTCGAGAAATGGGGTTGAGACGGACGAGCGGAGGGAAGGGCGGGGTATAAGAGGCCATGCATTCCTCCATGCTTCATAGAAAACATACATGTTGGTGCGATGAATGTTTCTCCCTTCAAACACTAGAACATGCCTTGTACTGTGATGTACGGGCTGTATTAGCTATATTATAAGGACTGCTTTCGGAAAAATACTGAATTACAAGAGAAATACTGCAGATTTAGCAGAAAGCAGAGATAGTAATGTGTCCCGTGTCAAGAAAGGGATATCCAATTAGTGAGAAAAGTAATCTGGCGTTAACCAAAAATCTGCAGGTGTCAAACAGACGAAAATAAGTCATTTACCAGAAATTACGCAGCCTGGCTGGAGATATGACAAGTCAACTGGGGCAACCCAGAAAAAAAGAAAAAACATTTTAGACTAATCGTTCTCTTGGGATGGACAAACGCGTATGTTCTCAGCCAAAGGAAAATCTGTATTTAACCTGGTTGACCACGACATTTCTCCCTAAACGCATAAAATCTTCTGCAGGTAGCCAGGCTGAAACCTACTGTATATCTAACGCTTTATCAGCCTAGTAGTCTCTCTATAATGAGCGCAATGTTCTGTCCTTATCCTGAGTTAAACTGCAAGGTTGACATTATAATGTAAGCAGCTGTGCCTCTGCCTATGTCTGTGTGTGTGTGTGTGTGTGTGTGTGTGTGTGTAAATTTGAGGGCCATTCGTCTGGCGCTGCATGATAAGTGTGTGCGGTAGGTTTGTGGCAAGATGGGAGGTTTGGTTGATGCAGGATGATAGTCTGACAGGCAGGCTGAGTGGCATGGGTGGACAAAGAAGGTGGGAATGGATTGTTGGGTTGTTTAAATGGGGTGGATAGGTGGCTACATGGAGGACAAGACCACAGACGGGCAAATGTCTTCTTATTTCTGAGACATACTGTATAATATGAGTATGGTAGGTGGTAGATGGTAGGTAGGGGCGACAGTGGTAGGTGGGGTCGCCCATCATCGATCCACTCAGTGTAGTGGTACTCTGTTTTTATTTAAGATACCTTCAGTGGCAAGCCAAATGATTTCCTGTAAACCAGGAAATCATTTACAACGCTGGGTGGTAACCTTATAACCAACCATCACGTGCTTCCTCCGTGACAACAAGTGGGTTGGCTGAGGGCTAGTGCTCCTCCCCGGAAAACAACTAACTAAAAATAGGAACAAGAAGCCTCGGACCAGGACTGACCAAAAGGTGACGACTAAGGACCGAACAAAGGACATGGTACGGATTGCGACATGGAATGTAAGGAGTGCGAATGGTGAGCTGAAAGAGAGATTGTTCAGGTGACTGAGGGTGCAAAAGTGGATGTATGTGGATTAAATGAAACTAAATGGCGAGGTGAGAGAATGGGAGTATGGATGGGGTATATGCGCAGGAGTAGGAGATAATGAGAGGGCAAAGGAAGGAGTGTGTATTGTGGTGAGTAGCAGATACAAGGAGAATATAGTGTCATAATGACTTTGGTCATAAAATACTTTGTGGTTGTAGTTGAGTTATATATTTTAGACTTGTGGTCGAGCGGCTTTTATATCTTATAGTAGCTTCCCCATTTGTCATGTAGTGACAGGAGAGGTAAAGAATAGTATGGGACTATTTTTATTTGTCTTGGAAATATTAACAGGTCTCTCACACGGAACGAAGTATAAGTTCCGGGTTGCTACCTCCCTGTCTCGCTATCTGTCTCTCTCTCTCAAATTGCCAAGCCCTTCTCCCCTCACCTGTCTCCTCTGGGGCCTGTCTACTTCTCTCTTGCCTGTTCTGTGGCTAATCTCCGTCTGAGCTCTCTTTCCTAAATTCTGGTGTAGCAGGGGTGTGTCACGTGTGTTCCTCGTGGATGGAAAGTTCTCGCAGCCTGTGTGTGAGCATGTGTGTATGTGTGTATATGGCCACTAGACGCTGTCGTGTGCCTATCAAGCATTCCTCGAGTCAGAGTGTGTAAGCATGTTTAGCACTGCTCGATTCTCGCAGACACAACACCTCTCATCATCTGACTCCCTGCTTCTATCTATCTATTTATCTATCTATCTATTATGATTTGTAAATATAATATGTAGTCCTACATCTGCTCGGCCGCGCGAAAATGGCGTACCATCGACAGTTAATAGTTATAACATATTAATACATATTATATATACATTATAATGAACTTATAAGCTAATTAAGTGAAATACACAATATTGTAAAAGTAAATTGTATGAATATTGTATACATATAATATAGTAAATAGTGATTATTCAGTAATATTACATTTTAAACAAGTTGTATACATATTTGAATAAATGCAATGGTTGTTGTATAACACTTTGTAAGACGTGCATGTACAACAGACGTACGCATATAATTGTGCAATGGTAATACTGCTAGGTTATACATTACATATTTGAGTTATCACTTTAGTAATGTCTAATATTTCACCTAACTTGTATGATGATACTGGTAATACAGAATTGTGCTATAATTGTATGACATAATATTGTACTAACATTGTGGTACTACATAATTGTAACATTTTATGAATTGTTACAAAATATTGTGTTAATGCATAATTGTGTTGGCCTTATAATTGTAGTTACATTTGTTAATGCAACTCTTACATAAGTGTCTTGGCCTTATAATTGTAGTTAAAGTTACATAAAAGTTACATCTTGTTAATGCAACTGTTTTGTCGTTACATAATTGTTACATATCGTTTGTAGGTACATAATTGTAGTTAAAGTTACATAAAAGTTACATCTTGTTAATGCAACTGTTACATAATTGGCAAAGTGTAACATAATGCAATCATTTGTCGTTACATAATTGTTACATATCGTTTGTAGGTACATAATTGTAGTTAGTGTAAAATAATGCAATCGTTTGTCGTTACATAATTGTTACATATCGTTTGTAAGTACATTATTGTAGTTAAAGTTACATAAAAGTTACATCTTGTTAGTGCACCTGTTACATAATTGGCAAAGTGTAACATAATGCAATCGTTTGTCGTTACATAATTATTACATATCGTTTGTAGTTACATAATTGTAATAATTGCAGTCCTAACATATGCTGCGGTCGATGATAGTGATGATGTGCCATGCCACTTGTTTGTGGAGACAACAATTTGCTTTTTTGTTTGTAGTTTATGTGGTATTTTGGCATATGTAGTAACACTTACACTTATTTTCATTTGTTTGTTTATTTCTCTTTTTTTCTTTCTTACTTTTCTTTCTTTATTTCTTTCTTTCATTTTTTTTCTTTTTTTGTATGTATTGATTTTCTATAGTTTGTTTTTCTTCGCTTGTGTACGCTTTTTCCATGTTGTTCATGGTTGCATAATTGCTGGCTAATTTCCTTGGGATACTTTTTTAAAGTTTAGTTTATATTGCACAGAGATTATAAAATGATATTATATAGTCCCATATTTTGTTATTTTATATAAAAAAATATATACACTATATACAGTATTAACTATACACACTGACTTGTTGTTCACCTGTACCTATCGTGAGTAATATGTGTGTCAGCACTGTGTGGAAATCATTGTCTTCACGATTGTGTTGAAGATGTTCACTCTTGCTAACGGCATTTGTGTTGGCCATTTTTTTTTTTTTTCTAGTTACCTTGTAACTTAATTTATTTTTTTTTCCACTAGGTAGCTTTAATTAAGAAATGTTTAATACAGTTCTTTTAATCGCTCACTGAGTAACTGTGATGGTATATTTTCTTTATTACTTTGTCGATGTAATAATGTATAGTTGTATATATGAAACACGTATTTTACGTAGGTATAAATGGTAACACTCGTTGGTAGTAAATAAATGTTATAATAAATGAATTAATATATACAGTGTAAAATATTTATTGTTGGTGCAAGTATTTAATGATTGAATTACGAAGATAATTGAAGTAGGTATATGAATTTAAGTTGTAACTATACAACACGTTTTATATGTTTGTGCAGAAGCTTATTGTTTGTCACTGTGTATTGTATGAATGAAGTAACTATGTAACTCACTAATTTTTACCGTGGTGGGAAATGGTGTGAGTGGTGTTGCACGTGGTGATAGCGTTGTTCTTCACGGGTTGATTGACGTGTTGTCGTCTCAGCACATGGTGACGTCGGCTTCCCACACTGGTAGCTGTGGTGAGTGAATGAGTAGCGATGAGTAACTTGAGTGAAGACGGCTGAGTAAGACGAGTTGTGAATATGGACTTGGTGTTTTGCTGCGTGTCTTGACCTCTGGGTCAGGCGGGAGAGAGTGGTGTGCTTGTTGCTTTGGTTTTTCCTCCTCTTTACTTGCTTCGTTTTATATTCTTCTTGTTGCTGCTTGAAGTTACGTGAAGATTATAGAATTGTTTCGTAGACTTGTAGACTATTTGCATTGTAGGCTGTATTTTGTCGGGATTCACTGTAGAACTGAAGCTAATCTTGTAGAGTCTCACCTGCTTTTGTAGAAATTTGCTTTTAATTGGGAGACGATGTCCGTAGTTTCGCTGGGTCGTCGTAGAAATTGCAATATTGTATCAATTTTGTTAAACTACTTGCAAGGCGTCATGTGATCTCTTGACCTCTGCATCAGCATGATGATCTGGGAGACGGAGGGGGCTGGTTGGAGAGAAGTGTCAGGAGCAGGTTGTGTTGTTGGTTGAGAGAGAGATATTCTTGTTTTCAATCTTGATATTTTGTAGGAATTTAATGTTGATTCGTAGACGAGGTTCGTATACGTTCGCTGCCACCAAATGTCATAATGACTTTGGTCATAAAATACTTTGTGGTTGTAGTTGAGTTATATATTTTAGACTTGTGGTCGAGCGGCTTTTATATCTTGTAGTAGCTTCCCCATTTGTCATGTAGTGACAGGAGAGGTAAAGAATAGTATGGGACTATGTTTATTTGTCTTGGAAATATTAACAAGTCTCTCACACGGAACGAAGTATAAGTCCCGGGTTGCTGCCTCCCTGTCTCGCTATCTGTCTCTCTCTCTCTCAAATTGCCAAGCCCTTCTCCCGTCACCTGTCTCCTCTGAGGCCTGTCTACTTCTCTCTTGCCTGTTCTGTGGCTAATCTCCGTCTGAGCTCTCTTTCCTAAATTCTGTTGTAGCAGGGGTGTGTCACGTGTGTTCCTCGTGGATGGAAAGTTCTCGCAGCCTGTGTGTGAGCATGTGTGTATGTGTGTATATGGCCACTAGACGCTGTCGTGTGCCTATCAAGCATTCCTCGCATCAGAGTGTGTAAGCATGTTTAGCACTGCTCGATTCTCGCAGACACAACACCTCTCATCATCTGACTCCCTGCTTCTATCTATCTATTTATCTATCTATCTATTATGATTTGTAAATATAATATGTAGTCCTACAATAGGAGAGTATGGATCGGTTGACTCAAGGATTGTGTGGGTAAGATTGAAAGTTGGACTACAAATGTGGGCGATTGTGTGCGTGTATGTGCCAACACAAGATCGTGCAAGCAGAGTGAGAGAAGAGTTCTGGACAAATGTGTAAGCGTGCAGGGAAAAGTTTGAAAGGAATGACATGACTGGAGATATAAATGGAAAAGTAGGGAATGTGAAGGTGGATAGAGTAGTTGGTGAGTAGGGTGTGCCTGCAGAGATGGATGACAATGGCAGTGCTTTAGTGGACATTTGTGCCGGGAGGGGATTGGTGATATCCAGTACCCTCTTCAGGCACAAAATGATCCCTAGGTATACATGGCAAGTGATGAAAAAGGTGGGAGGTGAACTGAATGAAAGGAAGGCAATGATTGATTATGTGTGTGTGGATGAAAGGATGAGAAGGTGTGTAATGGATGCAAGAGTATACTGTATAGAGGTTGGTAGAGTGGACTTTCTGACTACCACTTGGTGGTGGTTGGAATCAAAGTCCAAATGAAATGGAGAAACAGAAGAAGGGAAGGACAGGAGGAAGCAGTTCATACAAGGAAGGTGGACAGGTTACAAGAGGATGGAAAAAAGTCAGAATATAAGAGGGAAGTGGAGGAGCGATTGGGTAAATATGGATTGGAGCAGATGGAGGATGTAGAAGGTGGGGGTAAGATATTCACTGAAGAAATCAGTGCAGCATGTGAGGTGGTGGGTGGGGTGAAAAGAAAATGAAAGGAGGTGCAGGAAACAGCATGGTGGAATGGAGAGGTGAGAGAGGCTGTGGCACAAAAGAAGAAAGCATATAGTGAGTGGATGAGAAATAGGGGCATGGAAGAAGTTGAGAGACGAAAGAGAGAGTTGTATGTAGAGAAGAAGAGAGAGGTGAAAAGATTAGTAAGAGAGAGTAAGAAGAGAGTGGATGAGGAGTTTGGAAGGAATTGAGAAATAGGGGCATGGAAGAAGTTGAGAGACGAAAGAGAGAGTTGTATGTAGAGAGGAAGAGAGAGGTGAAAAGATTAGTAAGAGAGAGTAAGAAGAGAGTGGATGAGGAGTTTGGAAGGAACTTCAGTGTCAAGTGGAGGGAATGTAAGAAAATGTTCTGGAAAGAGGTAAAGAGAGTTAGACAGTGTGCCAAAGAAGTTAGTTGGGGAGTGAAAGATAAAAATGGTAGAATACTAGTGTCGAAGGGAGAAAAAGTGAGAAGATGGAGAGAACACTTTAAGGAATTGTTGAACCTAGACAATGAAAATAATGCGAGTGTAAGTGGCTGAGGAATGGATGGGAGAAGGAGGCGTGTAAGAGGAGAGAAAGAAATCAGTGGGATGGAAGTCATGGAAGCAATGAAAAAAGTTAAACTAGGGAAAGCCCCAGGAATTGATGGCATGTGTGGTGAAATGATGAAGGATGGGGGAGAGATAGTAGTAGAATAGATGTGGAAAATGTGCATATTGGCCTTGGAGGAAGGTAGAGTCCAGGAGGACTGGAAGTCAGGTATAATTATTCCCCTGTACAAAGTAAATGGGGAAAGAGAAGTGTGCGGTAATCATAGGGGCATTTGTTTTCTTAGTATAATAGGAAAAGTATATGGTCGGATACTTATTCACAGAGATAGTGAAATAACAGAGGAATTAGTAGGAGAAGAACAGGGAGGTTTGAGGAAGGGAAGAGGTTGTGTAGATCAGATATTCATTCTTAGAGCTTTGGTGAAAAAGTTTGTAGAGAAAAGAAAGAAGTTTAATGCGGCCTTCATGGATTTGGAGAAAGCATAAGACAGGGTGGATAGACAAGATTTGTGGAAAGTATTAAGAATATATGGAGTAGATGGGAAGTTACTAAATGCCTTGAAGAGTATTTATGACAGTGCTTAGGCTGCAGTGCCTATGGATAGTGGACTGAGTGAATTTCTCTATTTTAAGGCTGGATTGAAACAAGGATGTGTCATGTCTCCATGGCTGTTCAATCTGTATATGGATGGGGTTATAAAAGAGATACAAGATAGGGCTGTGGATGTTGGAGCGGCCCTAATGAGAGAGGGCAGTTTTTGGAAACTCCCTGTACTGTTGTTTCCAGATGATACTGTGCTGTTAAATGAAGACGAAAGGTAGCTGCAAGGCTTGGTGGATGAGTTTGAGAGAATGTGTAAGAAACGGAGTCTAATGGTGAATGTAGGGAAGAGTAAAGTTATTGTCTTCGAGAAAGCGAAATCAGTGAATATACAGTGGGGTTCGATGAGGAGGAAATGGAATATGCGAGTATTTTTAAGTACTTGGGTAGTGTGATGAGTAAGGATGGAAGTTTAGAGGGTGATGCACTTGAAAGGGTACAGCAAGGAAGAAAAGTTGCTGGTTCCTTGAAAGCAGTGATAAGAAACAGGGAAGTGAGCATGGAGGTGAAAAAGTTGCTACATGACAGTATTGTGATACCAACTCTAACGTATAGAAGTGAAGCTTGGACTCTGTTGCAGGGATAGAAGTCAAGAGTGAGAGCAGTGGAAATGAGTTATTTGAGAGGAGCATGTGGAGTCACATGGAGAGACAGACTGAGAAATGAGGATGTGAAGGAGCGTTGTGGTGTAGATGTGGATGTGATAGGAAGCGTTAGGAGAAATACACTGAGGTGGTTTTGTCATGTGAGGAGGATGGAGAGCGTGAGACTGACGAGGAGGGTGTATGTGAGTGAAGTGGAGGGGGGGAGAGGGAGGGGGGCCAAGGATGAGATGGAGGGATGGAGTGGAGAGGTATATGGGAGAGGGAGGTGTGAGCTAGGAGCAAGGTAATGAAATGGCGCGGGACAGGGCGACATGGAGGCGATTTGTTTGTGGCCACGCCTTACTGGATTAAGGCGTCTGGCAATAGATATATAAACAGATTATACTGAATGATGCTGTGGGTATGTACGATGATGAGAGGCTGTGTAGGTGGTTGGGTGGGTAATGGGACAACAGGCCTATGAGGACTGGTCATTTGAGCGAATATGTCCAAGGTGTTAATAGGTTAATGTGTTGAAAATAGTTCCACAGGCATTATTACTCGGAAATTTAGGTCTGGTTGGTTACAAGAGTTCCATAGTGCTGTACGCACGCTAGTAAAGGATGTTTACATAGAAATGCAGTATTCCCCCTTCCGCAGGTATATCTTTGTGTAAAAGTAATATTTGTTCTCAGTAAAACAAAATCCACAAGAGTGTATGGGTATAATCTCTATTTGAGTAAGTCACGGAGTTGTGAAATCAAGAATCCCAAGGCATTTTAGTTATTAGATCGACACAAACAACGTGAGTCCGAAATATTCATCGAAACTTTCCATACGTTATCATCTTGAATCGTGAAGTAAACTGATTGTTTATTTGACATAAGTAACTCGAAAGGTTTCTCTTAATATATATATATATATATATATATATATATATATATATATATATATATATATATACACACACACACACACGCAGAGAGAGAGAGAGAGAGAGGGAGAGAGAGAGAGGGAGAGAGAGAGAGAGAACATAAGAACTTAACAACAAAAGAAGAAAGGATAACTGCAGTTGGTCGGTTGGCCCATGCTAGGCAGCTCCAACAAGTGTAACTGAACTACAAGAATGAGATAACAATGGCAAAGGAGAACGTTCTCCCCCCGCTCCCCAAACTCTCCAGCCGAAGTCAGCAGGAAAAAGTCAGAAGGAACTCCACGCAGTACAGAAAAACTGGCGTTCACATTTTATAGGAAAATGTGAAAGGAGAAAAACAGACTTTCATAGTGTAACATGAAAAGGAAAAAAAAATGAATTAGTACTGGTTATGAGATTTTTTTTCTATAGCCACCTCTTACATGTCATGTGCTTATCTAGCCTATGCTTGAAACTCTCAATGGAAAGGGCAGCAAAAACAATAGCAGGAAGTTTATTCCATTCGCCCAGTACTCTACTGCCAAACCTATATCTACTATTTCCTACTAAAACAGGATTCATATACTTTGAAATCATTACTTCTAGTTGTATTGTGTATGCTCACTTTTTTTTTTTTTTGTCCGACACTGGGCATTGGCTTCACAGCCCTCTCTCAAGGCCCAGTAGTCCTCCTACATACCATACACCTCTACATGTCACCATTTCGGCACTAACACCCACCGTCCATATTGAATACATGCTAGGGCTATCTCATGCAGGACTGGTGTATTGGTATTAGCAGGGTATTTTTACAACATGTCGGCGGGTCTTTTGGTAGATCAGTAAAGTCTGCTTTTTATTAAATTCAAATCCTTAAACTGTTCCCTGCCCCAGTAGGGATTTGAACCTGGGTGCTGTAGGACTGCAGGCCACCTCGCTACCGACTGAGCTACACATGATGTACCTTGCTAATATTTCCCTTATTTATTCCCTTCATCCACTTAAGCACCTCAATTAAACTTCTCCTTACTCTACTCCTTCTAGTGAGTGCAGATTAGGTCTTTTTAGTCTGCCTTCATTTGAAATGTTCGGAACATCAGATATCATTTTTGTCACTCTTCTCCATACATTTCGTAAGGAATTTATATCCTTTCTATAGTAAGGACACCAAAATTGCACGGCGTAGTCAAAATGTGCCCTTACTAATGCTAGATTAAGTGGCAATATTACTTTAGATATCCTATTGCTTACGCTTCTCGAAATAAGTCCAAGGACCCTATTTGCTTTATTTCTCGCATTAATGCACTGTTGCCTTGGTCTGATGTCTTTACTAATCATAACTTCTAGATCTCTCTCGTATTTTGATTTATTAATTTCTTGGTTATCTAAGTTGTATTTAGTATCTCCAGTGGTTTTGTCTACGTTAAGTACTTTATATTTGTCAACGTTAAATTCCATTTGCCAATTTTTAGACCACTTGGACAGTGTATTAAGGTCTTATTGTAAGGTAAGGCACTCTTCAGTCTAGTTAATGATACGCCCTATTTTTGTGTCATCTGCAAATTTGCTAATACTGCTAGTGATTCCTAAGCCTAGATCATAATTATTTATGATAAATAACATGGCACCGAGTACTATCGCTGTGGTTAACTGATTAATGCTAATCACTAATCCGACTTTGTTCCATTTATTAACCCGTCACGTCCCGACCGATTTCTCACCTCGGATACCTCCCAATCCCGAGCTATTTTGGAAAAAAAAAAATTGGGCTAAAACCTCCGCTTTTGGTGAGAATCATCGAAAATTCATAGAGAAATCGCTCACCTGAGGTTTAAAATACTTGATCCAGGTAGCAGTACCCCCTTACCTTACTGGGTTTTCTATCAGGCTGGCTCCAAAGAAAACGAGTTCTATGGGAGGGTAGACTGTAGCACCAGTCGAGCAGGGCAGTACTCCCAAGGTGGATAGAAAGCTGATGATAGGGAGAGCTGGAGCTCCCGTTTCATCAGCCCTCGGGACTAGGTCCCGACAATCCCCCTTTGCTGAACTTTTTCAGTGTCTCAGTAACACAGAGAGTAGACCAGCATACTCCCCAATACAAGTTTCTTCAACTATCAACACCAAACTACATGCACAGTACACACCACACTTCCTATTCAAAATTTTCAAAAAAATGACGTCGAATAACTTAGCCTCGGAGTCCCCAGGGCGGGGGACCATAAATGCCCCCACCTTCAGCCCCTCCCGGTGACGACTCAAGATGCCTGGAACCACTGTCTGACTCTCTTCTTCTTCATTTCTGCAACATTCGCGGCCTTTCCTCTAACTTTCGCCCTGTTGAGCACCACCTCTCCTTCTCTAAACCTCACCTTCTTTTCCTAACTGAGACTCAGCTGTCTGAGGCAACTGACAGCAAACCCTTTTCTGTATCCTCCTACTTTCTCTATACTCATTTCAAAGCCAAAGGTGGCTGTTGTGTGTATATACGCAACAACTTATCTTGCTCTCGTGTTCCTGAACTCGATTCTTCTGAATTCTCTACACTCTGGCTTCGGCTTTCCTGTCATTCTCTGACTAAATATATCTGTGCTGTTTACTTATCTCCTAATTCTACTGATTATCAAAAATTCTTTGATTATCTTACTTCTACAATGGAACACATTCTATCCATTTCTCCTTTCTCTGAAATCTCCATTCTTGGAGATTTCAATGTTCACCACCACCTTTGGCTCTCCTTTCCTTTCACTGATCCACCTGGTGAACAAGCCTACACTTTTTCTATCCTTAATGACCTAGAGCAGCTTGTACAGCACCCTACCCGTATCCCTGACCGCCTTGGAGAGAGCTCCAACATACTTGATCTCTTCCTTACAACTAATCCTTCTGCTTACACTGTTAATCTTTTCTCTCCGTTGGGCTCCTCCGATCACAACCTTATCACCTTAACCTGTCCTATTGCTCCGGTACGGCCTGCGAAACCTCCAAAAAAACGTCGTCTCTGGCACTTTGGAGCTGCAGATTGTGAGGCCCTCAGGCAGTACTTCTTTGATTTTCCCTGGAATGATTACTGCTTCCATGGCCGGGAGCCATCTGGGTGTGCCTTGCGCATTACGGAGGTTATTCTTTCAGGCATGGAAGCATACATTCCTTTCTCATATCCTTTGACTAATGCACGAAAGCCTTGGTATAATCACGCTTGTTCTAATGCTGTCCGCAACAAGGAGAGGGCCTATAAAAGGTACCGGAGCCAACCCACCCCTGAATCACATCTTTTATACATTTCTGCCTGGAATCGTGCTAAGTCTGTTCTTCGCTCTGCTAAAAATAATTTTGTCTGTACAAAATGCTCTCAACTCTCTAACTCTAACTCTTCCCGATCCTTCTGGCACCTTGCCAAAAACCTTTCTAACAACTTTACCTCATCATCCCTCCTCTGTTCTATTCTGATGGCTCTGTAGCTATTTCTTCTACTGATAAAGCAGATCTCTTTGCTCAGACTTTCTCCTCCAATTCCACCTTAGACGATTCCAGTGCTGTTCCTCCATCACTTCCCCCCTCTGACTTCCTCATGGCTAACATTAAAATTTCTTCAGCTGATGTATTTTCTGCCATTCCTGGCCTCAGTACTAATAAGGCATATGGGCCTGATGGAGTCCCTCCTGTTGTTCTCAAGAACTGTGGTTCTGTTCTTACTCCCTGCCTAGGCAAACTCTTTCGCCTTTGTCTGTCAACTTGTACCTTTCCTTCTTGCTGGAAGTTTGCTCTCATTCAGCCGGTCCCAAAGAAGAGTGACCATTCCCAACCCTCTAACTATCGTCCAATTGCTTTAACATCCTGTAACTCAAAAGTTTTTGAGTCTATTCTTAATAGAAAAATTTTAAAACATCTTTCCTATCACAACTTTCTTTCTGATCGTCAGCATGGGTTCCATCAGGGATGCTCCACAGGCGATCTTCTCACCTACCTTTCAGACTCCTGGTCATCCTCCTTTCTGGACTTTGGCGAAAGCTTTGCCATTGCACTTGACATTTCAAAAGCTTTCGATCGAGTCTGGCATAAATCTTTAATTTCCAAACTGCCCTCTTACGGAATCTATCCTTCTATCTGTGCCTTCATCTCTAGCTTCCTTTCTGGTCGTTCTATAGCAGCTGTTGTAGACTGCTATCGTTCTTCTCCTAGATCTATTAACAGTGGTGTTCCTCAGGGCTCTATCCTATCACCAACTTCCTTTTATTCATCAATGACCTTCTAAGCTGTACATCTAACCCTATCCACTCATTCACTGATGACTCCACCCTTCACCTTTCCATCCGATTCCTACAACGTCCATCTCAGCAGTTACTTCAACAGGCAAGGGATGAGGCTATGGCACACCTAATGTCTGACTTGGCTCGTATCTCTGACTGGGGTAAAAATAATCTGGTTGTTTTTAATGCATCAAAGACTCAGTTTTTGCACCTATCAATCCGACAAAATCTTCCACAGGTATACCCACTTATGTTTAATAATACTCAACTTAATCCTGCATCATCGTTGAACATGCTTGGGGTTTCATTTGCTCTGGACTTGTCTTGGAAAGACCATATTACATCTCTTGTAAAATCTGCTTCCAAGTGATTGGGTGTGCTAAGCCGACTCCGTTCCTTCTTTGCCTCTCCACAATTGTTGACTCTATACAGGGGTTTTATCCGCCCCTGTGTGGAGTACAACTCTCATGTGTGGGGAGGCTCCCCACATACAGCTCTTCTCAATAGGGTGGAGTCAAAGGCTATTCGTCTCATTAACTCTCCTCCTCTTACTGACTCCCTTCAACCTCTGTCTCTTCGCCGCAATGTTGCATCTTTATCTCTTTTCTATCGCTACTTCAATTGTCACTGTTCCTCTGAACTGCCTGCATGCATTCCTCCACTTCTGCGACGGGCGCATGGCACCCGTCTAGCAGCAAACTCTCACCCCTTTTCTGTCCAGCTCTCTAATGCAAGAGTTAACCGTTACTCCCAGTCCTTCATTTATGCAACAGGTCAGCTCTGGAACTGTCTCTCTCTGTCTGTATTTCCTGCTTCCTATGATCTCCAATCTTTCAAATGCAGTGTGTCAAGGCATCTCAAAATGAATGGATCTTGAATTTGGCTCTCTTGTATTTTGTTTTTCTCTTGGAAGGAACAGTTTTGCGGGTTAATTGCTTTTGGTTCCTTCTTCCCCACATAAAAAAAAAAAACTATTCCACACCACTCATAAATGGTATTTATTTATTTATGTGGTACGCATTTATATAAAGTATGAGAGTATATTGGTTTTCAAACAGTAATATAGGAATTATAAGCATTGTTTCACTCAGTAACTCATCAACATACCTGACCTTTTTTGGCGACATTACCTGATCATCATTTCTGACTGTTTCTTCCTCTAATGCTATGTAAACTTTGTCCTCCACATTGTCATCGATTGGGGAATCACTCTGGCCCTGAATGTCTTTCTTGGCCAGGTCATTGGTAACAGGTGAATTGCCGAGACAATGGCGTGCGGGGGGGGGGGAGGTTGTGTGGTGTAAGGCATTGTCTCTGCCTGGCATCTTGTAGAGTAATAGAGGAAGGTGTCCCGTGTAAACGTACCAAAAGTCACTCGCAAAAATTGAAAATTGTGCAGATTATGAACCTTGCAATTGCCCAACACACCAGTACGTCGATTGGACTAGCTGTGACAAAACGTTGCGACGTACCCATACGTCGATGGGATGCCTCGGGTTAATACACTCTGCTTTTGTCCTTCAGCCAGGATTCAATCCATTTTAGGATATCGTCGTCTATACTGTGTGCTCGAACCTTTCTATCTAGCTTTTCATGTGGAACCCTATCAAAAGCTTTGCTGAAGTCCAGATAAATAATATCATAAGCTTTATCCCTATCTACTGCCTCACATACTTCCAAGAAGATTAACAGGTTTGTGAGGCAGGATCGATTTGCCCGAATCCGTGCTGAAACTCATGTATAAGTTTAAATCTTTCTAAGTTATTCCTAATTTGCCCAATTTGACTCTGGCATAACTACTATTGACGTTAGGCTTATTGGACGATACTTCGACGCTGCTGCTTGATAGCACTCTTCATCAATGGGCACTGCGTTTGCTGTCTTCCATGCCTCTGGAACTTCTCCTGAATTAAAAGAATCATTAAATAACGTTAAAAGTGGCTGACATGACTCTTCTTTGGTTTCTTTTATAACATTTGCATATATATATCATCTGGACCTGGCGATCTTTGAGGGGATAACTTATTAATTTCTTTCAATACGTCCTCCTTAGAAATGGTTATTATACAAAGAATATTGTCCACATAATCATCGTAAATATTTGCTGCTTGAGCTAGCAGGTCTAGATACTCCTTGGTAAATACTGATACGAAATAATATTTAGGATAGAGCACATTCCTTTATCTTCACTGGTAATGTTATCTGATTCTGTTCAGAGAGGTCCTATCCTATCTTTATTTTTCATACGGTAAATTTAGTAAAAACACTTGGGATTTTCTTTTCATTCACTAGCAACTTTTATTCCATAATCTCGCTTTGCTCTCAGTATCTCCCTCTTCACTTTGCTATTCAAAATCGCGTAACGATTACGTAAGTGTTCCTCTCCACTTTTTACTTTTCTATATATTCGTTTCCTTTGGCCTGTGAGAGATTTTAATATCTTGTTTAACCATCTTAGTTCTGACATTCGTTCTAAACGATTTTAAAAGGATATATCTATCTTGGCCCCTGTATATTTATTGACTGATTATAATTCTCATTGACCGAACGGCTGCTTCGTTCCCGGACCTGAGTAAATTGCCGTCACCTGAACTACACGCCCACCTATAGCTTGTCCCTCACTTATGACCTGAGCTTGCCCAATGACCTGGCGTGCATTCCCACCCATTTCCTGTCCCTTACCTATGACCTGGGGTTCCCTATTGACCTGGCTGTCCCTGAAGTAACTATTACCCCCATGGATTACGGTTCTAAAATAAGCTCTTGATCCATCGAAATCTCCTAGACGAAAATTAGGAAGTCAAGTGGTTTTCAGTCGAACAGAGAAACGAAATTAATTTGAACTTGATTTCTTCATTATCGCTTTTACCAAGTCGTCCACCAACTTCTATATCGCTAAAGACGTTTTCTTTATTAGATTAAACCTAATCTAGTATATTATTACCTTTGGTGGCCTCCCTTATATACTGATAGAGGAAATTATCCTGTATTACCTCAAGAAATTCTTCTGACTCTGCATCCTCAATCTGATTTTGCCAATCTATCCTTGGCTGCCACCAAATGTCATAAATGACTTTGTGTCATAAAATACTTTGTGGTTCTTTTGTGGTTGAGTTGTAGTTGAGTTATATATATATATTAGACTTGTGGTCGAGCAGTTTTTATATCTTGTAGTAGCTTCCCATTTGTCATGTAGTGACAGGAGAGGTAAAGAATGGTATGGGACTATTTTTATTTGTCTTGGAAATATTAACAAGTCTCTCACACAGAGCGTAAGTATAGAGTCTCGCTACCTCTCTCTCTCTGTCTCTCGAGTTGCTAAGCCCTTCTCCCCTTCGACCTGCCTCTAGTATCGCTTGTCCCCTTCCCTCTTGCCTGTTCTGTGGCTAATCTCCCTCTGAGCTCTCTTTCCTAAATTCTGGTGTAGCAGGGGTGTGTCACGTGTGTTCCTCGTGGATGGACTAGGTCTTTGTTCACGAGAGGACTGCTGACAGCTAACTGCATCATCTCCTTACTGGCCGCTGTCGTCAGCTTTCCTCAGTGTAACTTGCAAACCTCATTTCCTTTTCCCAGGCTCGCAGAGGGCTGTCTATCTGTCTATTTATCTATCTATCTATCATGATTGGTAAATATAATATGGAGTCCTACCACACTGCTCGGCCGCGCAAAAATGGCGTACCATCGACATTTAATAGTCATAACATATTAATACATATTATATATACATTATAATGAACTTATAAGCTAATTAAGTGAAATACATAATATTGTAAAAGTAACATAATTGTATGAATATTGTATACATATAATATTCATAGTAAATAGTGATTATTCAGTAATATTACATTTTAAACAAGTTGTATACATATTTGAATAAATGCAATGGTTGTTGTATAACACTTTGTAAGACGTGTATGTACAACAGGTTTAGGTCTCCTACAATTACTATATACTAAGCTGGACTGTGACACTTTCCTAATTTCCTCCAAAAGGAATTTACGATCTGCTCTACTTAATTTTGGAGATCTGTAAATAGCTCCAAAGACTAATTTCTCCCTGTTGTTATTAATTCCAAGCCAGACACTTTCAGTGTCCCTATTTACTTTAATGTCAGATTTAATGTAATTATTTAATTAATCCTTTGCATAAATAGCTACCCCCCCCCCCTTTTTTCTTCGCAGACGGTTTGACACTAAAATAATTAGATCTTTATCTGATATTCTGCTAAAAATTCTCGAGTGTCTGTATTCATCCAAGTTGCACTAATAACGGCGATGTATAATTTCTCTGTACAAAGGAAAGCTCTCAGTTCATCCATTTTATTACGTAAACTTCTGATGTTCGCGAAGTACACTTTCAGTTTATTACTTTGAGATATACCTTGTTATTTTGTTTATAACTGGGAAACAGTTTTTGTACCATCATCATTGCTCATCTATCATCGTTTGTTCTGTCCTCTATCATCGCCTGCTCATTCTGAGGTGCTTGAGTGGATGTATCTACGCTAATGGCTAAACTATTCTTATTATGTTTGCAAGTCTCGATGCATCTATCCAAACCTGATGATGATAATTTCTGAGTTGAGTTGTTACAGCTTCCTGTACTTCTTTCAGATTTGAAAAAAAAAAAAAAAAAAATCTCTAGATCCCTGTCTATCATTTTAGCTCTAACACAAACTCCCTGTCTACTGAGCCCCATCACAACTATACATGGCACTCCGTCCATAAAACCTGTCCCAGCTATCTATGAGAGGTATTGCATCAACTTTGCAATACGTTTGATGGCGGCAATTAAAACCTATCGCCCTGCTCAACCATTCCCCCTCCCGCCCCTCCTAGGTAAAACACCGAGTGCAACAGGGGTCCCTCCCCTCTCCCTAACCTTCTACAACATAGCCTTGTACTGCTGCCATAGTACCTCACTCCTACGCCTACCAGTATCGTTGCCTCCTACACTGAGGCAGACAGTGGGTTTGTCTTCACTGTCCTTCACGATATTTGAAATTTTTCCTAACACATACCCACCCTGAACCCTGGAAGATACGCATGCTTCAGTGAGTGGTGTATACACTGCTCTGTTTAGATATCTTACATGGGAGTCTTCAACAATGACAAAATATTTCTTACCTTTCTTGATCTCAGGATTTCTATGAGAAGTACTCTCGTCATCCTCTTCCTCTACTTCCCTCTATGCCTTCCCTTCACATTCGTCACATAACATGTCGAATCTATTTGTGGTTTTGTCTCCTCTTGTTTCTTAAGCATGAACTTTGTTGCACTCTTGTGAACGAGTGTCCAGCCTTCAGCATTTTCCTTTCTCCCATCCAAGATCTCCAGGTATTCCCTCATTTGTGGCTACTCCTGCCTGAGAACTTGTATCTCCCGTTTTAATTTGAGAAGTTCTTCCTTTAACTCAAGGTAGTCTTCCTCAAAACTTGCAGTGAGGACACAACCTCCGTAGAGGAAGCCATCACGCACACACGTATTAGAACACACTAGCACGACATTACCACAGGTCACTAGAAGACACTAGCACAACACAATCACAGGTCACTACAACACACAAGCACAACATTGTCACAGGTCTCTAGCACAACACCATCATATGTCACTACAACACACTAGCACATTACTATCACACGTCATTAAATTCATTGACAGTCCTCACAACAGGGTACAGCTAGGTAAATTAGGAGCGCCAGGAGACGTCTGAACAGACTGACCTCAGATGAACAACTGGGAGAGAGAGAGAGAGAGAGAGAGAGAGAGAGAGAGAGAGAGAGAATGATGTCTTAATGTAGCAAGAATGAACTAAAGAGTCTGCACTGATCTGAAGTGGTCAGTAAACTGGCAGAGCCTTAAAGTGTGGATGTTACCGCTTGTGGGATGGAGCAAGTAATTATAAAGGCACAGGTGATATTGTACTGGGTATCAGGTGTAATTCTTAAGGCACTCTCATGATGGTTCTCCTGCATTTCTGATTCTCTTTCCTGTTGTTTCTCGAGGCTAACAATGTCATTTAGAACAGTGAGATAAAACTAAAACATTTTCACTTCGATTCTACATTTTAATCTTGCTCTTGTTAAATTCTGATGGTTTTAAGCACCTCATGAGAATCGTTTCAAACTGGCGCATTCACAAACTCAGGTCCAGTGATCGCCTTGTTATTTGATACGATTCTAAAATCCTTTCCATAATATTAAGTAATGAAGAATACATAAATTCTTCAGTACTGTAATCATTGGTCATTATACCATTTTTGTGTCTATTATTTACTAAGTAAAATACTGCAGAACAGTTATTAGAATGCAAAAAAACGACAAGTGGTCTGCATACTTAATTTAAAACGCTTTACATTTAGTTATCCGTGAGAATAATGTTTCATCTAGCAAATGCTAAAGAGAATGTACCGAGTATACGTTATAAAAAAAAAAAATGTGCAATTTATCGAGCCGAAATCATGCGAAGACAAGTCGCCAACCGAAATCCCAAGTACCGATGTGTCCAGAAAGACAACATTGAAACTTAGCGCGGGTGTGTGCGTACAATCTTAATCTGATTCCTATAAATATTTTGCAGCCGGACAACTTCATGTTAGTATTCTATATAGACATATATGTCTGAAAGTGTTATTTGATTAATACTATAAGACATGGCTTGGAATGTAGAGTAATCAGTTATCAGGTGAAGATTGACAAATTTGGGAGTTTGTGAATGCTCCTATTGTAAAGGTGAGATGAAAACGTCACTGAACATCCTCACTGCTAAATATCCTTCTTTAGCTGCATGGGATCGTCCGATAGTAGCAAAAATAGAATTCACGTTACATCATAGTAAAAAAATTAAGATTATGCTGTGTACGGTGTATTACAATGGGAAAGATAGTCAGTGATAATTATGATGATAATCAGTGAAGATGAGGATGTTGATGATGATGATCATGATGACGATGATGCGATCATCCTGATGGTGCTAAATTGTTGGACAGGTTTGAAGATGTGGTGGAGTCTGGGCTGTTTGACAAATGGCTGCTGTATTCCCAGCCCAACACCACCTCGTGCATCAGCATTCCTAGTGTCTTCACTGTCACTGCCGTCCTCTCACTCAGTAACTTATGGGTACGTAAAAAGAACACTGTATTCACCTGCTTCATTGACAGAAGTCTTCTTTCAGTCCTGTACATTGTTTGGCTACTACATGCGCAGTAAAAAAGTGATAGCAGATAAATATTATATCCTTTTAGTTATTTATTTTTTCAGAGTGCTACACATTTGAGAGAAGCATGAACATCTATTTTTTACTTTTTTCTTTTTTCAGGGATATAAGGACTGTTATGCTGGTGTTTTTAAGGCGACTTCTCGTCGTAAAAACACTAGCTACTGAAGCGGGGTCCTCTTTCTAGACCGGAAGTAAAGCACCAACAAAGGAACAGGACATAAAAACCAGGCAGTATACCTTAACACATCTATTACCTTAATTCTAACCGTAACAATACACGTAGAGTGATATTTGAGATACAGGGGAACAGAGACACAGAGTTAATATTCAGCACCACAAAATAGAGTTACACTTAGCACACACTACAATGTTCATACAGGGAGATCGTGAATTATCTATAGTATTGTTTATACGTCACTTTTAGGCCGGATATAAATAGAATTGTTCACATAGGGAATAAACAAGATTGGGAGTCTGTATGGGAAATATTACTATAAATGAGGTAGGGTGCGGATAGCGACACTCGGCATTTTCACCTTGTCACGGCGACACTCGCACTCAGGCTTTTGACTGGCCCGCACACCCTCACCTCAGGCGTTCACAGAAAGCTCTCTTATATGGGGGGGACTGGGATAATTACAACAAAGTTCATTCTCTGCCCTGCCAACACTGAGTTCTTGTGGGCTACTATCAACTACAATGTTCTTCACTTAGTCACTGTGTACTGTTCTTTTTTCCCGCATTGTTCTTGACACAGGGGGGGGGGGAAGGGGTCACTGTTTTCCTATATCTCCTGGGTAATGTTCACTCTAGGTCACACTCGTAGGTTATGGTGCAGGGAGGTTCTCCCGTCTGGGGGCCTCGACCTGATAGGCGGCCCTCGTGCTAGGGCCGCGTCGGTGTGGTGCAGGGAGGCCCTCTGGTCTGGGGGCCTCGACCCAATAGGTGGCCCTCGGGACTGGGACCAAACAGCCGGAGTAGTTGGGCCTGTCGTCCTTGGCTCCATGGAGTGAGGGAGCCAGGATCGCCTTCGTCAGGAGCTGGAGAGTCTGGCCTGGGCATCCTGGGACTGCGGGCACCAAGGGGGAGAGGCGCCGTCAGGACTGGGCTGCGGCAGCGTCTCCTACGGGGCTCAGGCAGGAACAAGGAACTCCCGGGCATAGGCGGTAAGTCCGATATCGGGCCTTGCCACCACTCCAGCGTCTCCTCCGGGGCTATATTCCTGGGTGGTGACGAAGGGCTCCCACAAGGGAAAGAGGCTGGAGAAGGACTCACGTCACTCGTGTCCTCTCTAGTACGTCCTGAGGCCGGAGCCTTGGGTCGCCTTACCCTGGTACGTACTCTGGCTGTAGCCGTGGACTTGCCCGGCGTACGAGGAACAACTGAAGGGCGTACTAGGCCGTCCCTTCCCCGCCGCATATATAGACAGTTGCTCCTGTAGTAGGGGACAAGCCGGAGCGAGGAACACAGAGGCCACGCTCTCTCCAATACGGACTGAAACTACCTTCAGGGGCTTCTCTACCCTGGTACGTGCCCCGACTGGAGCCGAGTGCCTACCCGTTTTACTGAGAACAACTGAAGGGCGTACTAGGCCGTCTCCTCCCTGCCGCGTATATAGACTGTCGGCGCGGTGTTGTTTCCGTAATAGGGAAGGGCTACACGTACGGTAGCAGGGGCTCTTTACCCTGGTCTGTACTCTGGCCGTAGCCGGAAGCTGATCTGTCCGATCAGGAACAACTGACGGGCGTACTAGGCCATCCCTTCCCCGCCGCGTATATAGACCATTGGTGCTTGGTTGCTCCTGAAGGGGAGAACAGCAAGAGAGGGATGCACTGGGACAACTCTCTCTCTCTGGTGTACTAAGGCTGGAGCCTTGGGTCACCTTACCCTTCATACACTTTGTAAGGCTGTAGCCTTGGGCCTCCTGCCCTTGGGCCTCCTGCCCTAGAGGGTGTAACAAAGCCGTCAATATGGTGTTACCTGGGACTGAAACTTGTTCAGTCCCACCCCTATTCTGATGACCATTGCTCTGCCCGCAATGTAGTCTCCTTTCCCTGATTACCTGGGGTTGGGGCATTTGCGGGGAACAAGGGCCCAGGATCGTGATGTCCTGGTGACCCTCTTGAACGGGGTCACTAACCCCACCGTTGTGTCCTCCTGGGGTGGTGGTGCGGTGGCGGCCCGGTGGTGGGGTGGGGGGTGATGAGGTGGGAGGTCCGGCGGCGGGCATTTTACCACTCTCCGCGTTGTAGAAGTCACGACCCCGTGACTGGAGGTGGTAGGTGGTGGAGGTGATTGTCTGGTGGGCCGGGGTGAGGTGTTGGGTGAGGCTGACCCAGTGGGTGGTGAAGGTGTTGGGCTCCTGATGGGGGTTGAGAGTGACGCGGAGGGAGGACGGATGGTCGGTCCGGCGTAGGAGCTGGAGCAGGTGGTGGGTGCTCCGGATTCTGGCCTGTGGGCGGTCGTGGGGTCGTCAATGCACTCTCGTCACCTTCATCTCGGGGAATGGTGCCTGGTGGAGAGATGAAAGTTGAATGCTGGAGAGTGACGGGAGGATGGTGGTTTTATGGGGAATGATTCGGTGGTAGGAGCGTTGTCCTTTGGGGAATTGGGACTTGGGAAGATTCCATCGTGCTTGGTGGAGGGGGAGGGTTATTGGGGAGGTGTTTGGGGCAGGGGGGGTATGTGGAGGTGGTGGGTGCCAGGATGGGCGTGTGATGAGCGGAGGTGTCGGGGTGTACCTCAAGGGTGGGCGTGAGAGGCGTCCTGATCTGGTGGTGGTGGTAGTGATGGTGGGTGTGGGTGGCGATGGTGGTTGTGCATGTGGTGGTGGTGAGGGCATAATGGATGTTAGGGAGGGAGGCGGGTGGGGGTGCGGTGTGGCGCGTATAATGAGAATGGTCAAGGGGGAGGGGGGTGTGGGGGGGTGGGGGGTGAGTGGTGAGGTTTGCAGGTGTGGTGGCTTTGGGCGGTATGGGCGGTGTGGGTTGGGAGGTGGTGGGTGGACAGGTGTTAGGGAGGTGAAGTGTGAAGGGGTGGCGGTCTCGGCCGGTGGTGGTGGGGTGTCGGGGGGTGGGCTGATTGTTGGTGAGTTGGAGGGAGGGGGTGAGAAGGAGTAGGAGTAGGAGTTTGGGGGGTAATTCTGAGAAAGGTCGGGATGGACAGGTGTGCGGGCAGGAGTGCAGGTTGGCCGGGTGCGTGGGTGGTCAGTGGTGGGTGTGTGGAAGGGTCGCATGTGGCGATTTCTGTATGTGCGGTGTTGTCCCTGTTGATCTATAATGACTTGGTATGGGTTGGGTACTCGAACAATTTTGAAGGGTCCATTAAATCGGGGGGAGGTTTTGGAGGGGCAGGTTTGCAACGACTACGGAATGACCAGGTTTGTATGGGTTGGAGTGGGTCATGTCGGGTGCCAGGTCTTGTTGAGAGTGTAGGTGGTGGAGGCGGCGTTTGAGGTGGTGGAGAGGGTCGGTAGTGGAGGGTGGGGTGGGTGGCTGTAGGTGGTGGCGAAGTGGTAGGAGTAGTGGCGATTCCCCCAAAACTCTTTCATGTGGAGTTATCCCGTCTTCTCGTGGGCATGTATTTAAACCCCATTGGATAATCTTGACGTGGGCAGGCCAATCTTCGTTCCCTGTTTGCATAATGTGTGTGCGGACCTGGTTCATGAGGGAGCGATGGCTTCTCTCGCAGATGCTGTTACCTTGGGGCCAGTAGGGGGATGAGTGGGAGATGTGGTATCCAAATATGTTCGCCAGTTCTTCCCAGACTTTTCCAATAAATTCTGGGGCATTATCTGATTGCAGTGCTTGGGGAATACCAAAATATGGGAAGACATGGCGGGTGAGGGCATCGGCAACTGATACTGCACTGTGATCTTTGGCGGGGCATGTGATGATAAACTTTGAATATATATCCATAAATGTGATTATGTACTTGTACCCTGCTTTGGGTGTGAGGGGGCTGACGACGTCTAAGGAAAGTAGTTGCCACGGTTTCTGTGCTGTTAATTTTCCAGAAGGGCCGGGTGTACGGGTGATGTCCTTTCCTAAAGCACAGGCTCGGCAGGATTGTATAATGTTCTTGGCGATGGTGGATGGGTTAGGGGTCCAGTACATGTCGGTAAAGACTTGTAGTAGTTTTTTAGTTCCCAGGTGGATGCCGTTATGGGCATGGAGGTGGAGCATGGTGTCGTGGTCAGTGGTGGGGCTTAGGACGATGTGTCCGTTTGGATTGAACAGGTGTTCGCCATGTGGGTGGAGTTTAGCGAATGTGTTCGGTGGGATCCATGTAGGGCGTTGTTTGTTGTGCCACATTTGGACTAGGTCTGGCTCTGTCGAGATTGCATTGATTGGTAGACGGGACAGGGCGTCGGCGTTTGTGTGGAGTTTGCCTGGTCGGTATGAGATCTCGAAATCATACTCCTCGAGTGTCTCTCGCCATTGTATAAGTTGTGCGTTGGTGGTGTTTGACTGACGTAACCATTGTAGGGATTGGTGTCCTGTAATGACTATCACATGGGTGCCTGAGATGTAGGAACGGAAGTATTCGAGGGACCAGATAATTCCCAGGCACTCGCGTTTGGTGGCCACGTAGTTTCTTTCTGCAGGATTTAGGGTGCGGCTGGCACAGGTGATGATTTGTTCACGGCCATCTTGTACTTGTGCAAGGACAGCCCCTATGGCGATGAGTGATACGTCGGTATACAGGCGGAATGGGAGGTTGTAATCTGGGAAAGCGACTACTGGGGCAGAGGTTAACTTGGACTTGAGGGTGGTGAATGCAATTTTTCTTGGTTCGGTCCATACGAATGGCTCACCTTTTTTTGTTAGGTCGTGTAGGGGTTTGGCGATATCTGCAAATCCTTTGACGAACCGCCTGTAGTATGATGTTAGGCCTAGGAAGGCTCTAGTTTCGTGCACGTCACGAGGTAGGGGAATGTCAGTGATTGCACGTAGTTTTTCTGGGTCCGGGGAGATGCCTTCAGCGTTAATTAGGTGTCCAAGGAAAGAGACTGATCTCTCGGCCAAAACGCACTTTGTTGGTTTTAGTTTTAGTCCTGCCTGGCGTATACGGTGGAACACTTGTTTGAGGTGGTGGAGGTGGCCGGCCCAGGTATGACTGAAAACGATGACGTCGTACAGATACGCCAAACAAGTCTCCCAGGTTAGTCCGCTGAGAACTGACTCCATCAGACGGGAGAATGTGGCAGGGGCGTTGCAGAGTCCAAAGGGAAGAACGTTGAATTCATAATGCTTCCCGTTTGATGCTGAGAAGGCGGTTTTGTGTTTGTCATCAGGGTGTACAGGGACTTGCCAATAACCCGATTGCAGGTCTAGGGTCGAGAACCAGGTCGACCCATGTAAGGAGTCAAGCGAGTCGTCGATTCGGGGTAGGGGCGTAGCATCTTTGATAGTGACGTCGTTGACTCGGCGGTAGTCTACGCAAAAGCGCATAGTACCATCATTCTTCCGTACGAGTACAACAGGTGAGGACCATGGGCTAGTGGAGCTGGAGATAACGCCGGCATCGAGCATATCCTGGACCTGCCGGTCTTCTTCTGCCCATTGTTTTGGACTTTTTCGTCGTGATGGTTGGCGAATTGGAGGTCCGGTCGTGTGTATCTCATGGCTGAGATAGAGAGGATAACTGCAGTTGGCCGATTGGCCCAT
This sequence comes from Coenobita brevimanus, assembly GCF_032717465.1. Lineage (NCBI taxonomy): Eukaryota > Metazoa > Arthropoda > Malacostraca > Decapoda > Coenobitidae > Coenobita > Coenobita brevimanus. Next base: position 35,071,389 of record NC_136961.1, on the reverse strand, counting down.
GCTAGGCAGCTCCTAGAAGAGTAACTGAACTACTAGAATGAGATAAGGATAGCAAAGAAGAAGGCTCTCCCTCGCCCTCCAAACCCTCCAGCTGAAGCCGGCAGGAAAAAGTCAGAAAGAACACCATGCAGTATAGAAAAACTGGCGTGGATATTTTACAGGAAAGTGTGAAAGGAGAATAGAGACTATCATAGCGTAATCTGAAAAGGAAAAATTATGAATTACTATTGGTTATAAGATTTTCGATTTTTCTATATCCACTCCTTATTTGTCGTATGCTTATCTAGCCTATGCTTGAAAGTCTCAATGGAAGAGGCAGCAACTGCTTTACTAGGTAGCTTATTCCATTCGTCTACTACTCTATTACCAAACCAATTTCTACCTATTTCCTTATTGAAAAAGAGTTTTTCTAGTTTGAAACCATTATATCTAGTTCTATCCTGTATGCTTACTTTAAGTACCTTGCTAATATCTCTCTTATTTATACCCTTCATCCACTTAAACACCTCAATTAAGTCTCCCCTTACTCTACGCCTTTCTAGCGAATGCAGACTTAGTTTTTTCAGTCTTCATATGACAGGTTCCGGACGTCATGTATCATTTTTGTCATTCTTCTCTGTACATTTTCTAACGAATTAATATCCATTCTATAGTAAGGACACCAAATTTGTACTGAAAATGTGGCCTTACTAATGCTAGATAAAGTTTCAGTATTACTTTTGATGATCTATTGCTCACGCTTCTCGAAATTAATCCTAGGACCCTATTTGCTTTATTTCTTGCATTAATACACTGTTGCCTTGGTTTAAGGTCGTTACTAATCATAACTCCTAGATCCCTCTCGCATTTCGATTTGCTAATGTCTTTCTTATCTATGCTGTATTTAGTGTCTCCAATGGTCTTGCCTACGTTAATTACTTTGCATTTTTCAACGTTAAATTCCATTTGCCCAGTTTTGGACCATTTGGACAATATATCGGGGTCTTTTTGTAAGTTATGGCAATCATCAGTCGAGTTAATGATACGCCCTGTTTTTGTATCGTCGGCAAATTTGCTGATGCTACTATTGACTCCTAAGTCTAGATCATTTATATATATAATAAATAATAAGGGACCGAGTACTGAACCCTGTGGTACACCGCTAGTTACTAATCCCCAATCCGACTTAGTTCCATTTATTAATACTCTCTGCTTTCGTCCTTTCAGCCAGAATTCTATCCATTTTAAGATATCGCCGCGTATACCGTGTGCACGAACCTTTCTAACTAACCTTTTGTGTGGGACCCTACCAAAAGCTTTACTAAAGTCAAGATAAATATCATCGTAAGCTTTATCGCAATCTACTGCCTCATAGACCTCCGAGTAGAATGACAACAAGTTTGTGAGGCAGGATCGTCCTTGCCTGAATCCGTGCTGACTTTCGTTTATAAGATTAAATCTTTCTAAGTGTTCTCTAATCTTATTTGCCAAAATTGACTAACATTTTTCCTACTATTGACGTTAGACTTATCGGACGATAATTCGACGCAGCTGATTTATCACCCTTTTTAAAGATGGACACTACGTTTGCGGTCTTCCACGCCTCTGGAACTTCTCCTGAACTTAAAGAGTCATTAAATAACGTTAAAAGTGGCTGACATAATTCTTCTTTGGTTTCTTTTATAATTTTTGCATATATATCATCCGGACCTGGCGATTTTTGAGGTCTTAACTTATTAATTTCTTTCAATACTTCCTCCTTACTAACGGTTATTTTACTAAGAATATTTTCCTATTCTCATCGTAAATATTTGCTGCTTGAGGGACCAGGTCTAGATTTTCCTTGGCGAATACTGATATGAAATAATTATTTAGGATGGAGCACATTTCTTTATCTTCACTGGTAATGTCACCCGATTCTGTTCTGAGTGGTCTTATCCTATCTTTATTTTTCGTACGGTACATTCGATAAAAACCCTTGGGGTTTTCTTTTGATTCACTTGCAACCATAACTTCATAACTTCTCTTTGCTTTTCTTATCTCCCTCTTTACTTCTCTATTTAAAATCGTGTACCGGTTACGTAAGTGTTCCTCTCCACGTTTTATTTTTCTATATATTCCTTTCCTTTGGCCTATGAGAGATTTTAATCTGTTGTTTAACCATCTTGGTTCTGAATTATTCTTTCTAAACGGTTTTGAAGGGATATATCTATCTTGGCCTCCGTGTATTATATTTATTAACTCGTTATATTTCTCACTGGTCGAACGTCTGCTTGGTACTGGAGCTGAGTTAATTCCCGTCACCTGGACTACATTCCCATCTACCACCTCCCCCCTCACAGACACCTGACGGACATTCCCACGTGTTTCCTGCCCCTCACCTATGACTTGGGGTTCCCCACTGACCTGGCATTCCCTCAGATAGCTAATCTCCCTGTGGAACGGTGGAGGTATCGAAATCTCCTAGACGAAATTTAGGAACGGTGGAGGTATTTTCAGTGAAACAGACATCCCAAATAAATTTGAACTTAATTTCTTCATGATCGCTATTACTAAGTCGTCCACCAACCTCTATATCACTAGTGATAGTTTCTTTTTTAGCTAAAATCAAATCTAGTATATTATTACCTCTGGTGGGCTCCCTGATATACTGATAAAGGAAATTATCCTGTACTACCTCTAGAAATTACTCTCACTCTGACTCTCCTGTCTGATTTCTCCAATCTATCCTTGGCAGATTTAGATCCCTTACAATTATTACTAAGCTGGACTGTGATGCTTACCTAATTTCCTCCCAAAGATATTTACTATCATCTCTACTTAATTTTGGAGATCTGTAAATTGCTCCTAAGACTAATTTCTCCCTATTGTTGCTAATTTCAACCCAGACACTTTCTGTGTCCCTGTTTACTTTAATGTCTGCTTTATTGTAACAGTTTAATGAATCCTTTACATAAATAGCTACCCCTCCCCCCTTTCTTCCCTGACGGTTTGACACAAATATATTATAGCCTTTTATCTGATATTCTGTTAAAAATTCTCGAGTGTCTGTATTCATCCAAGTTTCACTATTAACGGCAATGTCTATTTTCTCGGTACAAATTAAAGCCCTCAGTTCATCCATTTTATTACGTAAACTTCTGCTGTTTGTGTAGTACACTTTCCGATTATTACTGGTAGTTATGCCTTTACCTTGGCATTAACTGTTATTTGTTTTATTACTAACTGGGAAACTCTTTACTTTACTAATATAACAATTTTTTGTACTATCGCTTATCGCCCTTCTATCATCGCTTGTTCTATCATCTATCATCGCCTGCTCAATTTGAGGTGCCTAAGTTGAACTTTTGTTCTTAATTTTGCAAGTCTTGATGCATCTATCCAAACATCGTAATAATGATTTCTGAGTGTAGTTGCTGCAACTTCCTGTACACCTACTTCTTAACCTCGAAAAAATCCCTCCAACTCCCTATCTATCATTCCAAACTATACAAGCCACTCCGTCCATAACACCGGTCCCAGCTGTCTATGAAGGGTATTGCATTATCTTTGCAATACCTTTCAAGGCGGCAATTAAAACCTATTGCCCTGCTCAACCACTCCCTTCCAACCCGCCACCTGGGTAAAACACCAAGCACTACAGGGGTTCCTCCCCTCTCCCTAACCTTTTCTAACATCAACTTGTACCTTTGCCACAGTACCTCACTCTTATGGCTACTAATATCATTGCCTCCTACATTGAGGCACACAGTGGGTTTGTCACCACTATCCTTCACGATATTTGAAATTTTTTCTATCACATTAGCCACCCCGGCCCCGGGAAGACACATACTGTATGTTTAGCGAGTGGAGTCAACATAGCTCTGTTAACATATCTCACCTGGGAGTCTCCAACAACAACATTTTTCTTACATTTCTTGTTCTGATTATACTTACCTGTACTGGAAGTTCTCTCACCGTCCTTCTCCTCTACTTCTCTCTCTGCCATCCCTTCACATTCGTCCCGTAATGCGTCAAAGGCATTAGTGGTCTTAACTTCCGTTTGCTTCTTAAGAGTGAACTTCGTTGCACCCTTGTTAACTAGTGTCCAACCTTCAGCCTTTTTCTCTTTCTCCTCCAACATCTCCTCCAACAATTCCCTCATTTGTGACTTCTCCTGCCTGAGAATTTGTACCTCCCGCATCAGTTCGAGAAGTTCCTCCTTTAAATCAAGGTAGTCCTTTTCAATACCTGCAGTGGGGACATAGCTCTCTACCGAGGAACCCATTATGCACTAATTCACGCAAGATAGCACAGCACTATCACGGGTCACTACGGGTCACCACAACACACACTTTCATGGATCACTAGCACAGCACTATCGCTGATCACTACAACCCACTAACACAGCCACTATCACAGATCACTAAAACACACTTAGCACAACACTACAACAGGTCTCTAGCACGTCTGAGCAGACTGACCTCACGAGAGCGACTGAGCAGACTGACCTCACGAGAGCGACTGACTGACCTCAGGAGAGCGACTGACTGACCTCTATCTATTGCCAGACGCCTCAATCTCGTTCGGGATGGCCACAAACAAATCGGCTCCACGTCGCCCTGTCCCCCGACATTTCACTGTCCTGCTCCCAACTCACACCCCCCTCTCTCATATACCTCTCCACACCATCTCTCCAACTCATCATCGGCCTCCCCCTCCCTCATCCCCCATCCACCTCACTCACATACACTCTCTTCGTCAGTCTTTCACCCTCCATCCTCTCTACAAGGCCAAACCACCTCAGTGTATTCCTCCAAATGCTTCCTATCACATCCACATCCACACCACAACGCTCCTTTATATCCTCATTTGTCAGCCTGTCTCTCCATGTGACTCCACAGGCTCCTCTTAAATAACTCATTTCCACTGCTTTTACTCTTGACTTGTGTCCTTCCAGCAACGTCCAAGCTTCACATCCATACGTTAGAGTTGGTATCACAGTACTGTCATATAGTAACTTTTTCACTTCCATGCTCACTTACCTGCTTCTTATCACTGCTTTCAAGGAACCAGCAACCTTTCTCCCCTGCTGTACCCTTTAAAGCACTTCTCCCTCCAAACCTCCATCCTTACTCATCACACTACCCAAGTACTTAAACGTTCTTTCATTTTCCAATTCCTCACCGTCCAACTTCGCTGTACATTCACAGACTTCAGCTCTCTCAAAGACCATCACTTTACTCTTCCCTACATTCACCTTTTGATTAATTTTCTTACACACTCTCCCAAACTCATCCACCAAGCCTTGCAGCTCTCCTTCGTCTTCACTCAACAACACAGTATCATCTGCAAACAACAGTACAGGGAGTTTCCAAACACTACCCTCTCTCACCAGGGCAACTCCAACATCCACTACCCTACCTTGTACCTCTTTTATTGCCCCATCCATGTACAGATTGAACAACCATGGGGACATAACACATCCCTGTTTCAACCCAACCTTCAAAGAGAAAAATTCAATCGGTTCACCATCCACACGCACTGCAGCCTTAGCACCATCATACATACTTTTCACAGCATTCAACAACTTCCCATCTACTCCATATATTCTTAATACCTTCCACAATCCTTGTCTATCCACTCTGTCATATGCTTTCTCCAAATCCATGAAAGCCGCATACAACTTCTTTCCCTGCTCTAGAAACTTTTCCGCTAAAGATCTAAGAATGAATATCTGATCTACACAACCTCTTCCTTTCCTGAAGCCTCCCTGTTCTTCTCCAACTGATTCCTCTGTTCTTTCTCTAACTCTGTCAATAAGTATCCTACCATACACTTTTCCTATTATACTAAGAAGACAGATGCCCCTATGATTACCAGACACTTTTTTTTCCCGTTTTTCTTTGTACAAGGGAATAATTATCCCTGACTTCCAATCCTCCGGGACTCTACCTTCCTCCATGGCCAATCTGCACATTTTCCACATCCATTCTACTACTATCTCTCCCCCATACTTCAGCATTTCACCACACACTCCATCAATTCCTGGGGCTTTCCCTAATTTAACTTTCTTTATTGCTTCCACAACTTCTATCCTACTGATTTCTTCCTGTCTTCTCACCTCCCTCCTTCTCCCATCCATTCCCCAGCCACTTATACTCGCATTACTTCCACCCTCTATGTTCAACAATTCCTCAAAGTGTTCTCTCCATCTGCTCACTTTTTCAAGGTTCTCCACTAGTAATCTACCATTTCTGTCTTTCACTCCCCTGCTAACTTCACTTCCACCCTGTCTTACTCTTTTCACCTCTTTCCAGAACATTTTCTTACAGTCCCTCCACTTTACACTCAAGTTCCTTCCAAATTCCTCATCCGCTCTCTTCTTACTCTGTTTTACTAATCTTTTCACCTCTTTCTTTCTTTCTACATATAACTCTCTCTTCCGCCTCTCAACTTCTTCCACGCCCCTATTTCTCATCCATTCATTGTATGCTTTCTTCTTTTGTGCCACAGCCTGTCTCACCTCTTCATTCCACCACTCTGTTCCTTGCACACCCTTCCGTCTTCTCTTCATCCCACACACCACATCACATGTTGCACATATTTCTTCTGTAAATATCCTACACACACCTTCCACGTCCCCCATCTGCTTCAATTCATATTTGCCCAATCGTTCCTCCACTTGTCTCTTATACTCTACCTTTTTCTCATCCTATTGTAACCTTTCCACTCTCCTTACAAATACTCCTTCTTCCCGTCCTTCCCTTCTTCTATTTCTCCATCCTTATTAGATCTTGATTCTGGCCACCACCAAGTAGTGTTCAGAAAGTCCACTCCCCCACCCTCTATAAGCTCTTGCATCCATTATACAATTTCGCATCCTTTCAATCACACACACATAATCAATCATTGCCTTCCTTTCATTCAGTTCACCACCCACCCTTCTCATCACTCGCCATATATATATATATATATATATATATATATATATATATATATATATATATATATATATATATATATATTATATATATATATATATATATATATATATATATATATATATATATATGCAGGAGCAGTAGTACAAAATAGGCTTGCTCACTTATTTACCCAATGTATAAAACAGAAGAAAATTCCCAAAACATGGTGTAATGGAATTGTTATTCTACTTTATTTAAAAGGCGACTCAAAAGACCTTAGTAACTATCGACCCATTAGCTTGCTATCAGTCATTTACAAACTTTTACAAAGAGAATAGCTACCGATTTGGAGGAAAACCAACCTCGTGAACAGGCAGGATTCCTATGCGGGTATTCGACCACAGATCATCTGCACACAATGAATCAGGTAATTGAGAAAACTACAGAATATAATAAACCACTGTGATTAGGTTTTGTTGATTACGACCTCGTGAACAGGCAGGATTCCTATGCGGGTATTCGACCACTGATCATCTGCACACACTGGATCAGGTATTTGAGAAAACTACAGAATATAATAAACCACTGTGATTAGGTTTTGTTGATTACGAAAAGGCTTTAGACTCAGTGGAGCACATAGCAATTATAAATTCATTGCGAGAACAAGGAGTGAATGAGAACATTGTAAAACTGCTCGATAACATATATAAAAAGGGAACTGCTACAGTTAAATTACATAAGGACTCAGAGAAAATCAAGATTGAGAAGGGCGTGCGTCAGGGAAATACAATTTCACCAAACTTATTTACAGCATGCACAGAAAGTATTTTCAGAAAGCCAGACTGGGAAAACATAGGAGTAAACATAGATGGAGAAAAGCTAAACCATTTAAGATTTGCAGATGATATTGTCCTAATCTCAGAAAAAGCAGAGACATTGCAAGAAATGGTAAATGACCTGAACAGAGAAAGTCTCAAAGTAGGGCTAAAGATGAACCGGAGTAAAACTAAAGTAATGTTTAATCCTCAAACACCAAAGAGCGTCATAAGAATAGATGGAGAAATTCTTGAAGTTGAGGAGTACAATTACCTGGGACAAACACTAAAATTAACGAAAGATAACGATAGCGAAATAAAAAGACGCATTAAAATTGGATGGAAAGCTTTCGGTAAACATAGAGACATTATGAAAAGTAGCTTGCCAGTTTGTATGAAACGAAAAGTATATAACAAATGTATAATTCCAGCTATGACGTATGGTTGTGAGACTTGGAAACTGACAAAATCGATGGAAAATAAATTAATTCGTTCTCAGAGAGCAACGGAAAGGTCAATGTTGGAAATATCTTTAAGAGACAGGAAAAGATCAACTTGGGTGAGAGAGCAGACTAAAGTCAAAGATATTATAGAAATTATAAAAGAACAGAAATGGAGGTGGGCAGGCCATGTAGCAAGAACAAGGGATAATCGATGGAGCAAGAGGTTGACTGACTGGACACCAAGAGATGGTAAGCGTAGCAGAAAAAGGCCAGACAAGAGGTGGAGAAATGAGATAGAGAAATTTGCAGGGAAAACGTGGCAAAGATTGGCTCAGCCAAGGAATTCATGGAGAAGGTTGGGGAGGCCTTTGTTCAGCAGTAGACTTATATAATGGCTGATGATGATTATGATGATGATGACATATATATATATATATATATATATATATATATATATATATATATATATATATATAATTGTGTGTGTGTGTGTGTGTGTGTGTGTGTGTGTGTATGTATGTATGTATATTGGTTTAGTGGGTATTAAAGGTGCTCCAGTCGGATTGAGCTGGTGAAAGTTTATATCCAAGGGTTGGCTGTGGTGCATTGCTAGCGTAATGCCACTCAGGGATGAGTGAGGCTGGTCACTCTCATCTTAAATGTCAGGACCAACTTGCCTAGCCCCGGGCTCCTACGCTCCTCATGGGGCAACGTAGGCTTGGATGATGGGTGGATGAATGGATGGATATATATACACCATTTTCAAAGACATCATACTGATTGTGAGGGTGGAGGGTGGTAGAGGGGAGGAAAACACCTGCGGTTATAAAATTGCTAGATCGACTATAGTCATCTCCTGGGATGTAGAGCATGTTTTGAGAGAGTGACTATGGTCATCACCCGGGGTTCAGGGGTTAAGGACAGTCCCTCCCTTCTCACATGGAGAGAGGCTGTTAAGGTCCCACCCAGCTTAAATGTGGCTAGGGTGAATGTTCATCAGAATGCAAAATTTCGCGTTCCAGGGGTTAAAAGGCCGTGACCATGCGTGTCGGCTTTGCCCAGGATCTCTACCCGCCCAGTGGGCAGATTGGTCTGGGGGGTCTTCCTCTGTCTAAAACGTGGCCCTGGTAAAGATCGACGATCCTTGGGGGGTTCCACCCGTACCAAAACATGGGTGGGATGTACAACTGTACAGTATTAAACTGATTTTTTTCATTTATAAACTTAGGCTGTGCATAACGAATTTGCCTGTGACCTCCTGGGGCCGCCCTCGGAAGCCACATCATGCGAATCAATTGGTGCAAGTGAACCTTTGCCATTGAACAAAAGTTCGTGTTCCTAGGTAAAAAAGTAGTTGTACCTAACGGTTTTGGGTGGAGGAACAACCGAGAGTGGGGGTAGTGGGACCCACCGGCATGAAACCTGGTCTGGGGAGAGATTTACAGTTAAGGAAAATGTTGTTTTCTTGACACTCTTCCTATAGGAACAGGCCCCTTTTCTTCAAGGAAGTGCAGTAACTCAGTAAGCGAGTGTGTTAGTATTTGATACAGTTAAGTACAAGCACTGTGTTTGACTGACCCTGTCGGTGCAGCAAAAACAGCAGGCATCACATGGCATTTACTCTTCTTGTACTGTAAGTTATTCAGAAATCATGTACAGAACGGGTCTGCTTAATAACACTTCTCTATTTTCCATTTTCTCTAGGCGCTAGACCTCCAGTTTCCAAGGACATTTCTGTTCATGCGTCTCAAAATGAATATGTGCCTGTGCTAGACTGGCTATATCTAGTATGAATTTGAAATTCATAGCCTTTGGTTTTTGCTTCTTACATCAATATCACATTTAGAAAAATAAATGACGAGCTGGATGTATGCCTTTTCATTAGGGGAGTGGAAGTCTGTGCTTGTATTAATTAACAAATTAATATTTCTTACTGCCATTTATTTTAGTGGGAAAAACAAAGGACTGTCCTTGCAATCAAACTTTATGGGTCAACAGAATAATGCAAAGACTTGAAGCCGTTAAAAAATTACTCGTAAATAACAAGAAACACAGCATATATTGCATCTATAATGCCGATTTTTCCAGAGGAATAGTGCTACATATTAGGGATGAATAGTAGGTTTTTCTGCCATTGAAAAAAGTGGCATTTTAGTTTTATATCACACAACCTGCCTTGGTTTGACAACATTCTTCTTTAATCTATCTATAGCCCAACGCCCTAATCCCGCAAAGGGTGGCTGCAGGCAAAACGCCTCCCAGTCACTCTGTCACCCACCATTTGACTGCCCTCCGCCCAATTCACTCCCCTCTCCGTCATATACCTCTCAACTCCATCTCTTCACTTCACCCTCGGTCTCCCCTTCCCTCTCCCTCCCTTCTCTTCACCTACATACACCCTCCAAGTCAGTCTATCATTCTCCATTCTCTCCACATATCCAAACCACCTCAGCGCATTTCTCCTAATTTTCTCAATCACATTCACACCCACCCCACAACGTTCTTTCACTTCTTCGTTCGTCAACCTGCCCCTCCATGTCACTCCACATGTTCATCTAAGGTAACTCATTTCCACTGCTCTCACTCTGACTTGTTCCCCTCTAGCAAGCTCCACGCCTTGAATCCATACGTCAGGGTAGGGATCACAGTACTATCATGCAGTGACTTCTTAACATCCATACTCACCTCCCTGTTTCTCATCACTGCTTTCAGTGAACCAACAACCTTCCTTCCCTGCTGTACTCTTTCAAGCACTTCATTCCCAAAACTTCCATCCTTACTCAATGCACTACCCAAGTACTTGAATGTACTCACACTCTGTTTAAAATTGCTAGAAACCATGCAAAAGCTGTAATTAATCTCGTTAAATCAAACTTTCTTCAAAATCAAGCATCAAAACTACTTAACAACCCTAATGACAATAGAATATTCTGGTCAACTCTCAATTCTTTCAGTAATAACTTTAACAAGTCATCATCCATTCCCCCACGAAAATCTTCAGATGGCAACATTACAAATGACCCGCATGGGAAAGCAGATATCTTTGCCAGTACATTTACCAGAAATTCTACCACACAAGAAGTCAGCCAGAACGTCCCAGTACTATGACTTGACTCTCCCGACAAAGTTCCACGTAAAATACAGACAAGATACGTAAAATCCATCCTAGACAATTTACCTGCCAACAAAGCAGGCCCAGTTGGAATTCCTCCAATAGTTATGAAAACCTGTTCCCCTGAACATGCCTCTATTGATATATAGGTTATGGCAATTTATGTTAGTTGTCACAGAGAAAAGTGAAAGCTCTCGTTGTCACACAGGCAAATATCCATGCTGGTAACACTGATATTATTCATGGTAAAAGCTTATTTATTATGCATATCTATCTGATGTACTCGTCACTGTAAAAACAAATAGTTGGAAACCGATAAACAGGGTAGTGTATGTGGAACATGGCCAGATGGAGATGGAAAACATGCAAAAATAAATATTGTTTCGTATGACTCAAATTGGAGTCATCAGAATCTCAATGGCTGAATTTATGATGACTCGAAATCGCGTCATCGGATCTCAAAGGGTTAATAATCTTTCCACCGCTCTCTTCCTCCCTACATATAACTCTCTCTTCTGTCTCTCAACTCTTCCATGCCCCTGTTTCTCATCCACTTACTGTATGCTTTCTTCTTTTGTGCCACAGCCTGTCTCACCTCTTCATTCCACCATGGTGTTCCCTCTATCCCCATTTGTCTTCTCTTCACGCCAGACACCACCTCACAAGCTGCACATAATTCTTCTCTAAATATCTTGCACACACCTTCTGCTTCCCCCATCTGCTCCATTCTATTTTTACAGAATCGCTCCTCCATTTCCCTCTTATATTCTGCCTTTTTTTCCATCCTCTTGTAACTTTTCCACCCTCCTTGTAAGAACTAGGTCCTCCTGTTCTTCCCTTCTTCTATTTCTACATTTCGTTTGGACTTTGATTCTAACCATCAGCAAGTGGTGGTCCGAAAGTCCACTCCCCCACCCTCTATATACACTTGCATCCATTACACAACTTCTCATCGTTTCTTCCACACACACATAATCAATCATTGCCTTCCGTTCATTCAGTTCACCATCCACCCTTCTCATCATTCACCACCCATTCCTATGGATTATTTTGTGCCTGAAGAAGGTATTAGCTATCATGAACCCCCTCTCGGCACAAATGTCCACTAAAGCACGACCATTCTCATCCATCTCTGCCAGCACACCCCATTCATCAACTACTCCATCCATCTTCACATTCCCTACTCTTCCATTCATATCTCCAATCAAAAACACACTTCCATTCCTTTCAAACTTTTCCATGCACGCTTCCACATTTGTCCAGAACTCTTCTCTCACTCTGGTGCACGATCTTGTGTTGGTGCATACACGCACACAGTCGCCCACATTTGTAGTCCAACTTTCACTATTACTGACACAATCTTTGAGCCAACTGATCCATACTTCCTTATATTCTCCTTCCATCTGTTACCCACACAATACACTCTCCTTCCTTTGCTCTCTCATTCTCACTTACTCCCGTGCATATACCCCATCCATACTCCCATTCTCTCACATTCTCACCTCACCATTTAGTTTCAGTTAATCCACTTACATCCACTTTTGCACCCTTAAGCACCTGGACGATCTCTCTTTCACCTCATCATTTGCACCCATTACATTCCATGTACCTATCCGTACCACGTCCATTGTTTGGTCCTTAGTCGTCACCTTTTGGTCAACCCTGGTCCGAGGCTTCTTGTTCGTATTTTTAGTTAGTTGTTTTCCGGGGAGGGCCACTAATCCTCCACCAACACACTTGTTGTCACGTAGGGAACACGTGTTGGTTGGTTATAAGGTTACCACCCAGCGTTGTATATGCTTTCTTTGTTTACAGGAAATCCTTCGGCTTGCCATTCAGTGTAAAGCTACCCCCAAAACAGGGTATCACTACACTATGTGGGTCGATGATGGGCTAGATACTGCCTTCAATACCACCTAAGGAGATGACATTTAAATAGCCTACTGTTCTTACTATCTCCAGACTACTTTACTCGCCACAGGATAGACTTTTCTAACTTGCAGGTTTTGATAAAAGTTTAAAGGTAACACACCATACCTATTCCGTTTAGTTTTTCCATAGCTAAATAAGATCATATTGAAATAACAAGAATAAAGCAATATTATGCCAGCTGTTTCAGTGGTCTAAAATTTTGTACACGGTGACATTACATTTCGCTTCATTATTACAACGGTATCTCTTAACAGTTATGCTGAGCTTCCAAGAGGTTATTTTTAAGGGAGAAGTTAGGTATATCCTTCATGAATATCATCATTATTGGAAGTTCTTAGTAAATTGAAACTTCTGTTGGTTGCTTAACCCTTGTAAGGTAACCCTACAACTCCAATTACATGTCAGGTAACCTGGGGTCTGCCAGACCCCAATCTTTAGAAAATCACCAAAAATACTTACAACACATTTATTCAAACAATCACTTGTACACAATTTCTGTAGCGCTTTTCCTTGAATTTGGTGCAAAATGTATGAAAACACAAGTGACGAAATATTGCAAGGAAAATTAAAATAAGAAACATTGACCAACTGAAATTAGTGGCTGCCATACCAAAACTATTATGTTCATTTCTATCAATGCCTGCTGTAGACCAATGGCCAATGTATCTTTAAGAGGAAAGACAAGCACATGTCATAATAAATAATTTTTGGTATGGAAGATATATATGGGGAAAAAAAAACTCACAGGTTAGGTAACCTGGGGTCCATTGGACCCCAAAGGCCCTTTAGCACAAAAATAGAGCCAGATCCCGAACTGACCACATCACTTCCCTAAACTGGTTTACTAGTCAGGAAGGTAGAAGGAAAACCAGATCCCAAGACCTTATAGTAATATATGGAAAACACTAAGAAAAATAGCGTGAGGTCCAATAGACCCCAGGGTACCTTACAAGGGTTAAGAGAAATAAAACACACACACACACACACACACACACACACACACACACACACACACACACACACACACACACATACTGCCTTCAGTTTTTTCGTTCAAAGATATCATTCCACAAAAAAATTATTATTGTATGTTTCAGGGCATGTTTGTCGTACTTGGTATCGGCTTCCTTAATGGATTCTTAATCTTCCTATTAGAAGTCACCTGGGTTGCTGCCAAGCCGGTGTTAATACTGTGCAAGGGTCGACCAATTTTAGCATCTGCATCTGGAAATCGTCAGTGAATGAATATACATAAAATGTCACAATGCAAAGAAGATATAAAACAGGTATCATTTTTTAAACTGTCCATTCATAATAAAATTCTGGTTCATAGAAGAATAAAATATCACTGAATGTGTAAGATTTTCATTATGCTTTGGATAATGGTTCCAGTGTTGTCTAGCAAGTAAACCATTTGAGGATATTTTTTTATAATTTCAATCCATACTTAAGAGGAGTAAAGTTACGGCCTGTACTGTATATCCATCTGTCTCGCTCTCTCTGTCTATCTATATCTATATCTGTCTATCTATCTATCTATCATATATATATATATATATATATATATATATATATATATATAGTGTAAATATCTTAGTCACCTAAATGTGCAACTCAACAAATGTTCAGTACTTAGTTTTTCAAAAGTGAGTGCTACAGTGAAAAAAAAAAATCGTATGAATATATAACACGGCCATAGGTACATCCGCCAACGACGATGGCCAGAGGATATGTCACCACCCATGTCTGCTTGGGTGTTTGTGCAGTATCTCAAGAAGTTGTTATCGTATTTCAAAAAAATCTCGTGGATAGGCGGACAATGAGTCAAGAAGGAATTAATTAGATTCTGAGGAGGATCTGGATCCTGCTGACAGAATTAATCACCAGGTTTTATTGGCGTTGAAGGAGTTATCCTGTCTCTGAGCTGGTATAACAGGGCATACTAGACAGTAGAATTAATTAACTATATGAGAGTGTAACAGCTTTTGTCTGGTGGGAAAGAGGTATTACAGCAGTAAATCATAGATTTAAAAAATTGGTGCTGGTGGAGGCATACACTGTCTGAGTGCTATCTAGTTATCGTCTGTCTCTAGCAAGGTGGGGCAGTATTGTTTTGTGTGTGTGTGTGTGTGTGTGTGTGTGTGTGTGTGTGTGTGTGTGTGTGTGTGTTTGTGTGTGTGTGTGTTGCCACATTATCTCGATAAGTTGTGGATAAATTTTCAGGAAATAGGAGATATAATGATGAACAGCATATAATACCTTTGGTGAGGATCTAAGAAAAGATGACCAAATTCTAATATATATATATATATATATATATATATATATATATATATATAGATAGATAGATAGATAGATATATTGCCACACGCCTTAATGCCGTAAGGGGTGGCCACAAACAAATCGCTTCCATGTCGCCCTGTCTCCCGCCATTTCATTGCCCTGCTCCCAGCTCACACCCCTCTCTCTCACATACCTCTCCACTCCATCCCTCCATCTCATCCTTGGCCTCGCGCTCCCTCTCCCCCCTCCAAGTCAGTCTCTCGCTGTCCATCCTCTCCACATGTCCAAATCACCATAGTGTGTTTCTCCTAACGCTTCCTATCACATCCACATCCACAATGCTCCTTCACGTCCTCATTTGTCAGTCTGTCTCTCCATGTGACTCCACATGCTCCTCTCAAATAATTCATTTCCACTGCTCTCACTCTTGAATTCTGTCTCTCCAACAAGATCCAAGCTTCACTACCGTACGTTAGAGATGGCATCACAATACTGTCATGTAGTAGCTTTTTCACATCCATGCTAGTGGATTTCATTGTGCTATGAAGTCAGTATATATATATATATATATATATATATATATATATATATATATATATATATATATATATATATATATATATATATATATATATATATATATATATATATATATAAAACCAACCGCATGAATTTGGACAAACGTGGCGTTGTTGATGTTTATGTCTAGCGGAGGGCGTGTCTGGGGCCGTTCAGTCTGGGGGCGGTCTGTCCGTAAATCAGTCAGGGTTCGGTCAGGTCCGCCTCCCCCTCTGAAGGGGGGGAGGAGGCAGTAGAGGCGTCTGCCATAGGAACCACTTCCTCCTCGCGGGGGAAGTGGGAAGGAGAAAAACGAGCAAGGGACAAAGTACCCGGGAAATACAGACCTAGACTGAGATTACCCTCTCAAACCACTTTCGGGAGGACGCGCCTTTGTATAACTCACACCCCAGAGCAATCAATGGGGGGTACTCTCCAGAGGCGAATAAGCAAAGGAAATCTCAGTAAACTGATAGAGACACTTACTATATCTCTAAGAAGGGTAGGAAAGAATATGAGGTCTAGCTAACCTAACTTTATTAAGGGTAAGTGTAAAAAACTATTGCCGGTGGGGCAGCCCTAGAATCTGGAGGAGAGTTAAGCACACGTCCGCTGGCTCCGCAACCATTCATCAAAGTTCTCTGACCTCGCCATTGGGCTGCCGGTTATATGTATCGCAACGTGAATATTAAAAGGAAATATAAAATATAATTTACTGAAGACTTAAAATTACCTAAAACTACTTCACTATTTAGGAGTACTGTATTAAGTTACCTAACAGAACTTCAGTGCATACAGAACAAGGGTAATAATTAGCTAAGTATGTTGCCAAACTCAGTACTGCCCACAACAGATCACAGATGAGACATAATGATTGCATTAGTTCAGTTGTATAAAATATGTCTCCCCGTGTGACTACAGCACAGTTGATGGGCACATAGGAAGGTGTATCAGGCAGAGGTGATGTTGTTTACATATTCATGGCACCTGTCCCCTTTCTTCCGTCTGCCACATGAGAAATAAGAAGGACGTCGTAGGTGTCAAGAAATTATTAGGCGTCTTTCACACACAGGCCTTGGGTTAACGATCATATTGAAAATGGGTGAGTAAAGGTTTAAGGAAACCCCTCTATTATATAGACATAAAGACGTGTATAATATAAATATATATATATATATATATCTGTAACTATCTCTCTCTCTCTCTCTCTCTCTCTCTCTCTATATATATATATATATATATATATATATATATACACAGTATATGCATGGAAGGAATAACCAAAGGACAGGAGCCCGCAAACCGTTCCTTTCAAGAAAAAAACAAACAAACAATACAATAGAGAGCCAAATTCAAGATCCATTCTTTTCGAGATGTCTTAACACACTGCGTTTGAAAGACTGGAGCTCATAGGAAGTAGGAAATACAGATAGAGGGAGACAGTTCCAGAGATGACCTGTTACATAAATGAAGGACTGGGAGTAACGGTTAACTATTAGAGAGTTGGACAGAAAAGGGATGAGAGTTTATTGCTAAACGAGTGCTAGCGCCCGTCGTAGTGGTGGAAGGATGCAAGCAGACAGTTCTGAGGAGCAGTGACCATTGAAGTAGCGATAGAAATGATATAAAGATCCAACATTGCAGCGAGGAGACAGAGGTTGAATGAAGCCAGTAAGAGGAGGAGAGTTAATGGGATGAAAAGCCTTTGATTCCACCCTGTTCAGAAGAGCTGTATGTCGGTAGCCTCCCGACACACAAGAGTTGTACTCTACAAAGGGGCGAATAAAACCCATGTATAAACTCAACTGTGCAGGGATAAAGAAGGCAGGGAGTCAGTTTAGCACACCTAATCTTAAGGAAGCAGATTATACAAGAGATGTAATATGACCTTTCCAAGATAAATCCCGAGAGAATGAAACCCTACGTCGGCTATGATTAAGGATGATGCAGGATTGAGCTAGATATTGTTGAACATTTGTGGGTACTCCAGGGGAGGATTCTGTAGAGATGATAGGTGTAAGAAATGAATCTTTGATGC
Organism: Coenobita brevimanus; assembly: GCF_032717465.1. NCBI lineage: Eukaryota > Metazoa > Arthropoda > Malacostraca > Decapoda > Coenobitidae > Coenobita > Coenobita brevimanus. The sequence goes on along the minus strand of NC_136961.1, from coordinate 35,053,324 downwards.
ATTAAAGATAACAAGATTGTTCTTCCCCAGTCAGAGATACGTGCCAAGTCAGACATTAGGTATAGCCTCATCAATTTTTTGTTGAAGTAACTGCTGAAATGGACCCTGCGGGAAGCAGATGGAAAGGTGATGGGTGGAATCATCAGTGTATGAGTGGATGGGGTTAGATGTACAGCTAAGAAGGTCATTGATGAATGAAAGGAAGAGCGTTAGTGACAGGACAGAGCCCTGAGGAACACCACTATTGATACATCTAGGAGAAGAACGGTGGCCGTCTACAACAGCAGCTATAGAACGACTTGAAAGGAAACTATAGATGAAGGCACAGACAGAAAGATAGAAACCGTAAGAGAGCAGTTTGGAAATTAAAGATTTATGCCAGACTCGATCTATAGACTTTGAGATGTCAAGAGCAATGGCAAAGCTTTCGCCAAAGTCTCGAAAGGAGGATTACCAGGAGTCCGAAAGGTAGGTGAGAAGATCGTCGGTGGAGCGTCCCTGACGGAACCCATACTGACGATCAAAAAGAAGGTTGTGATAGGAAAGATGCTTTAAAATTGTTCTGTTAAGGATAGACTGGAACACCTTTAAGACAGAATGTTAACAGAATTGGGCGATAGTTAGAGGGTTGGGAATGGTCACCGTTCTTTGGAACAGGCTGAATGAGAGCAAACTTCCAGCAAGAAGTTAGACGCCATCATTTTGTGGACATCTATGGGACACCTGCACTCTTTATATGTGATCAATTTATGGCTACTTGTAACTGAAACACCAGTAACTGAAACATGGGATTAACCCTCATCCCACAATACAGTGTAGTCACCAACAATAAATACAGATGACAATGATTTAAAAATTGACTTGATACGGTATGCTTAAAAACAATCTCCATTATATAACTTCAGGTCCAAGACAGTGATATATAAAGAAACACTTTGGTGATGAGCTAACCATGAGATGAATAGGGCAAGTTCCCTTTCATCGTGCTGAAAAGGAAAACGAAGCAATAAAAATGAAGAATGGAGCGGGAAAACCTTCCCTCTTCTCCCTCCCCCCCACACACACAAACAAAAAAAATGAAAAGCACAAACTTATGGTCATTACTGGGTAAAATCCATACGTTGAAGGAGATTATAAATCATCGAATTCTGTTTCTTCTCATCAGGAGTAAAGAGTCCGGGTCTAGGGAACTCAGTCCCGACAGATGAGGTGAGTGCTACCAGCATCACCAGCCCTTGAGTGGAATTATGTCAGGAATAACACCCAACCATCCCTCAGATGGAAACCTTTACTGGTTCCACCCGATTGAAGAACCTTAACACGCGAGACCATCAGGAGTCATTTGGTTATATGGGGACCATCCAACTTAGTAAATGGTTTCCTGTGTTACAAAAACATTTTGAGTGTCACAGAGTGTAGAGTCACCTGATATCAGAACAGTGTTCAGTGAGTGGCTCGTGGAGAATAAAATATATAAATACAAAACAGCAAATGTTCTACCATGGAAGAGTCCCCAAGATCATCCTCACAGTTAAATACATAAATACAGTGCTATTCTGAAGAGTTACAAAGAACTTTACACCTGCCACGGTCTGAATGATGTGGGTATCATTACCCGGCAGCTCTTGCTACGGGATGGTGGGTGTGGACACTGTGGAGCATTCCCTATTTTGTGATGAGGGGAGGAACACAGTTATGTAGCTGTTCCTGCACCTGTATTGTGTAGACACAGGATGTTTCCTGCCCCACTCATATCCCTAAGCCAAAGCAATTACTCTGCAGGTCTTGCCATCTGAGGGGTTACCTTGTGGGCCTCTAATCCTCTCTAAGGCGAGGAAAGATCACTTGTGATTCATGTCACAACAGTACCTTCCTTTTACTCATTATGGAACCCTCCTATAAAAATTTTTCTACAGGAATCAGGGTAAGGATGAAACTGACGACCGTGCGATATTTTTACATTCTTATCACAATAAAGTCGTACCGTTTATACCGTATCGTTTATAAAGGCTCCAACATTCTTGCATGCATCTGTCTTGGTCAGATGATGGTGGCTCTCCACGCTACTCGATCTCTGGTAGTCTCCCTATTCAACTCCTTATCCCTGAGGTCACATTCTGTATCTTCGCCGCAGGTCTATTTGGTCTGCCTGTCGCAACCCTACCCTGGACACTCACACGTCTAATCATCCGCACCCAACTATCGTCTTCCATCCTCTCAACACACCCAAGCAATCTCAGTTACCCCTCTTCATCACAACACCATTACATTCCAGTCCCACCCTTCCTCTCATCTCTTCAATCGCTTTCCTAGCCCCCCCTCCCCCCACCAAGGCTTGGCATCGATGGACGCTAAATACAATTAGTTTCATTAATGGACGGTTATATAATTAGTTCCATTGTAAATTATAAATGGTAATGAGTAAATTTAGACTTCTTGCGTGCTTCAGACCGTGTATTATTTTTTATGAGCACCTCCACTGAATAACTGTCAGCATCATGAGTAAATGTTTTGTTTCTTCGACCCAAGGATACTGTCGTCAGTCGTAGTTGAAGAGCAGAATACAGCATGAAAGGATGTGTTCACTGGCTGGTGTGGTGAGAGGGTGGGTGTTCACTGGCTGGTGTGGAGGGTGTGTGTTTACTGGCTGGTGTGGTGAGAGGAGAGATGGTTACTGGCTGGTGTGGCGAGAGGGAAGGTGGTTACTGGCTGGTGTGGTGAGAGAGGAGGTGGTTACTGCCTGGTGTGGTAAGAGGGGAGGTGGTAACTGGCTGGTGTGGTGAGAGGGAAGGTGGTTACTGACTGTTATGGTGAGAGGGGAGGTGGTTACTGGCTGGTGTGGTGAGAGGGAAGGTGGTTACCGGCTGGTGTGGTAAGAGGGAAGGTGGTTACTGGCTGGTGTGGTGAGGGGGAGGTGGTTACTGGCTGGTTTGGTGAGAGGGAACGTGGTTACTGGCTGGTGTGGTGAGAGGGGAGGTGGTTACTGGCTGGTGTGGTGAGAGGGGAGGTGGATACTGGCTGGTGTGGTAAGAGGGGAGGTGGTAATTGGCTGGTGTGATGAGACGTGAGGTGTTCACTGGCTGGCAGTGTTTATATAATGGCCGTGGGAGGGATGTCAGCACTCAGTGTTCAGCTGCTGCTCCAGGCTGTGAGACTCCCGTTCCAGTCTCACTTGCTACCCCGCACCTTCACCGTGAGTTCTGTGGCACCAAGCTGCTACACACTTTGTCGTCAGTCATGTGGCACCATGTTGCTACATTTTTATCACTCATGTGGCGCCATTACTACCCACTGTGCTGTCATTCATGTGTCACAGTGTTGCTATTCACATTGCTGACATAAATGTGGCACCTTGTTGCTACACGTTTTGTTGTCTGTCATGTGGCACCTTGTTGATACACACTTTGTTGTCAGTCATATTGCACCGTGTTTCTGCACACTTTGTTGTCAGTCATATGGCACCGTGTCAGTGCACACCTTATTGTCAGTTGTATGGCAACAGTTGCAACACACTTTGTCATCTGTCACTTGTCACGGTGTTGCTACGCTGTTGTCTCTCATGTGTACTTTTGTGTGCACACTTTTATGAATGTAATTACACAATGACGAGAAATTCTCCTCGAATTACTTTGAAAGTAACAACTTCACGCTACAGATGAAGTAGTATAGCTGTGCCATTTGGGAATAAATTTACATCCCGGATGAAATTAAAGTGTAATTCTGTTTTGCATGGAAGGTTAATCCAGGTAATCAGATGAAGTCTGATCAGTAGAATATTCACATGCCCTCCCCCCTGTAAGCTGTCCAACAGTGCCCACCATTCTGCATATCTGTTATATATGGTCATATAGTAAACCTGGCTTATATATACAGTATTCGGAAGAGATATCAGGATGGAACGGCTGTCAAAGGAGTGATAGACTAATCCATGATTGCCAGCATCACAATGTAAAAGAATACAGTTATGGTTCTTTCCCGGCCGAGAAAAAAGTAATGTAAACTTGTATTGATAAAAAATATAGATAAGAAAACTTCTCAATAAGAGCAAGAAATATTGCTGTAAGTAGGCGATTATCCTCTAGACGTGTTGTTTTATAAGAATCTGACTGTGCTAATAAACTGGCTATAAGGAAGGCCATAGGGTCATTGTTAGCGTTAGGATCATATTGTCTTTTTTGTAAATTCTTGCTGACACCAAACTGTTAATGAGCCTAGGAGAGACCTCTCTCGTTGTAAAGTAGTAAAAATTGTCTCCATTCAACCATTCAGTAAGTTACCTCTTCTTTATTTCATTTTAGCTGCTAGCAGGCAGTTATATGCAGCTTAGGAGACACATCTTAAAGTGCAGGGTTTGAAGTGAAGAGCTGTATATCCACACGATGAGTTTGTAGTTACTATACACCAATAAGTAAACATTCTTCAGGGCGTATAACAACTTGTGTTCCAAAGAGGCATTGCTTAAACGATAATTAATGAATGGAAATGCAGATCTGCAGTGCTTAACTGTGACGATAGACCATGTCAAATATCCCTGTATCATTACTGAATGCCCTCCGGAATTTGGCATGCAGGCTAATCCGGAATTTGGCATGCAGGCTAATCAAGTTACATTTAATTAGTCGCCCATTATATTTTTCTCGCTTTCTCCCTGCATCACCCCTACTCCACCCATATTTCATGGGTACTTCCAGGCTTCTTCCTCCCTCCTCTGTCCCTTCACATGGATCTCTTACCATGACTTCAGTTAGGACTGTTTTCATGTATGTAAGTAAAAGTGCAGCTAAGCCTAGACTAACAACTAAAATTACTAGGGGTATGGCGTACCGCTGCCTGAAGTCGCGCTTCAGTCCCACGTCTCCTCATTCCTTGCCTGTTTACTTATCACTTCACGCTTCTTTTACCCAAACTGCTACTATTGTCAAGTAGTCATACTCTTCTTCCACAGGTTCATTTGTGTCTAGTGCTATATTTGTCTTATGTAATTTTATTTATCTTAACAGTTGTGTGAAATGCATGCGATGTTTGTGCCAACTATTAATAATTTAAGTTCTTTGCTTTCTAAGTGCCAACCAGTAAGAATTTCGTCCTACTGTACATCCTGACCGTAAACGTGGTTATTCTTTTCTCAACTTCCCACATTATCATTAGTCACTTCAATTTCTATCTAACGAACAGTTCCATCTGGTCATTTGTTCAGTCCTACCAAGCTTCCATGTACTTCAGCACGAGTAATCTATGTTCCTTCCGTAAAAGAAGTATCGCACTATAAGGTTTCGATGAATATGAGAATGAGTTCTGTACACAAACTGAATATATAAACCTAGTGCCTGAAGAAAATAAGCACTCGGCATAATGCAATTTCAAGCACTAAGAACTCAAAATACATAGGGTAGCCTAATATCACAATGCTTCGTCCTTGTTTCAGAATGATGTGTGTGGGACGAGGGCCTACACTTTTTTGGTTAACTATGCACTGGTTAAAAGTGGCCCCGCTTTTTCTTTCTCCCTTGGTGGCGATTGATTTTCATGCCTTGAACTTTTTGACTCACCTCCTTTCTTTTTCTTTCCTTATTGATTCTAACTGTAGTAATTCCTTGTGGGGTGACTCTGTCATTAATTTTCTTGACTGTTTGCTTGAAGTTTTTAAGCACATAACTTTGCATTATTAATACGGGTGACCTCACCCGCCTTGAGGCCATTACTCATTCCTTCTCTTGTAATTTTCTCTTGCTTCTCCCCTGCGCTTTTCCCTTGAACTTCTGTTTTTACTTATATCTGTAGTGTCTTTAACTGAAGTTTCTGTGTTTCGGTTCTTCACCAAGTGAACGAGGGTAAACAAAGCAGAGGTATTAATGTTACTGTCAATCTGTGGCCTGGATTGAGAGGCCAAGTTAGCTAATCTCCAGGAATTGTAGAATAAACAATAAATCCCACACGAAGTATGGTGTTTTGCTAGAAACATCAAACTGCGACGAGGATGTGATACCTTGTATCTTAAGAACTGATGTCTGCATGTTTGTCAGGAGTTTAAAAGTGACAGCAAAAGACACAACTGGAGACATCATTTAACTCAGTGTTTGAGTAGTTCCTAGAGACAAACAACATTACAGGCGAGTATCAGAATTAAGCGTTCTTTTTAATGTTTGTGGCACCAGAGAGACAATCTAAGAACACACTGAAAGAGCTATTTCCTCTGGCTACTCGTCATTTCTCACCCAAGGTTCCAACAGCAGTGGCTAAATACAAGCTCGGCTTGGAAGGACAACAGTTAAGACAAACAGTGAATAGTTACGTGGTTCAGTTGACAAGATTATACCACTCCACTGTAATTTTAGAGACCGACTAAATGATAGCTACGAACAGTCTCGTGTCCGGACTGTCACATGAAAATAGTCAGTGGAAACTCCTTTCAGTTGATTTAGTAGAAGGCTCTTTCTGTGGTACAATCGGTGGAATAGCAGTGGCAGATTTATTTGCAATATGCAAGGGAAATGGACAGCAGGTAAATGAAGTCGGTCGGCTGAGACGGAGAGTAACGAACCACATTTTAAGTCAAGGTGATAAGGATAAATAGTGGAAGGACGGTGGAGGCCTGTTCGATTCACTTGAAACTGGATACAGGAACGAACTCTGCACTGAAGTTTGAAAATTTACGGTGGCAGTCCGCAGGACAAAAAATAAATTAATAAAATAGAAAGACTAACCGCAAGTTACTGACAAACACAGGAGATTAATTAGTTGTGTATGGTTTAGGAGACGTGAATGTAATATACGAAAATCAAACTGCCATACTTTCTGTGACAATTATTGACGGTAAAGGACCATCATTTATTCCATGAGACTGGTTGTCAGCGCAACAAGTAAGATAGCAGGACGTGTTAATTTTAAGCTCAGTCGTAAGTAAGGCAGCAGCAGGTACTAAACTACTGAATGAAATACTGCAGAGGTGTTGCGGAAAATGTCTATCATGGCTCGGCTGCAGCTAAAACCAAATGCATTGTTTTGTAGGAGACGGCTAGTTCCTAATACACTGTATCCAATGGCGGATCGATAAAAAAATAACAGTGAACCCTCCGCCAGGCACGTTTAAACATGCATTACTTGCGCAGAGGAACTGTCTGGGAAGTAAACTGGGAAAAACTTTGCCAGACTCGTTCTAAAAGATCCTTATTCGCAAACGGAATTAGAAGAGGAATCATGGAGCCTTACAATGTTAACAAATCACAGGGTATTTTTGAGGATGAACAGACTACCTTTCTGATTATCTTGTTGCAGTGATATATTCCAAGCAAAAATTAACAGTACTAAAGTGGTGTCCGACTGTTTGGAGTACCTGGACGTGCGTCTAGTTACCCGGTGAACTAATTTCCGTTCCGTGTACCATTTTTGCATTTTTTTTTTTTAAATCCAGAAAAGCGTATGTTAGTTAAGTTTTTTATTTATTTTTTTTCATATTAGCTTAGTTTGCTTGTCATTTGGGTTAATCTGTTAGTTAGGTTTGATTAGTTCTTGCTGATTCTTGTTGATTGCATTCCATTTCAGAGGGAACCCCAAATTTCCAACTCGCCAACAGTATCGTTTTAATTAGCAGAAAGAAAAAGTACTGTAATGAGACAACTGCCGACAAGTTATGTTGTTAAGCCATATACAGTGCCTGTCATATGTTTTTAAAAGCTAGTTACTGAGAGTTAGGCAAAGAAATCAGAAAATGACATGTTTAGTCAAAGTTAAAATTCATACAGTCTCATGCCCAGATGTTCAGATAATCGTTTTTTGACATCGAACAAAGTATGGGCCAGCTCAACTGTTGAGGGCAAGCTGTTACTGAGAGTTAGGTAACGAAATCAGAAAACGACATGTTTAGTCAAAGTTAAAATTCATGCAGTCTCATGCCCAGATGTTCAGATAATCGTTTGGCCAGCTCAACTGTTGAGGGCAAGCTGTTTCAGACACCTGTGACTCTGGCTGAGCAGAATCTACCACCCATCTCAGTCAATATGAGGCTGGAAGATCCAAAGGGAATGTCCTTGGGTTCTAGTGGTAGGCTGGGGCTCAAAGATGTCAGAAGGCTGGATAGGTGACAGTCCATGGAAGATCTTCCACACCTTAATGAGGTCGGCTCTAAGCAACCTTCCTCGTACTGATTATAGATCCAAAATAGCAAGACGTGCAGCATAGTCCAAGTTAGATACCACCAGAGATTTGCTAAGTGCGTCCACCGATGCTGCACTCCCTCCAGCAAGTTGTAATCCCCTTCACACCTAATGTGCCAAGCTACGGATGAAAATTCAATGACTGGACGAATGTGGGTGGAATACAATGTAACCATGAAAGCAAACTCTCGATTTACTATATACTTCAGCAGGTTGGATGGAACACCACCAGCTTTACTGGTGACTGAGAATGTGCTGGTGGAACGTTAGTGAGCAGTCAACCAGTAAGTTAAAGTAAACAAGAAAAAAAGAAAAAAAAAAGCAAGAAATGGATGTTCGACCATCCTGGGAAAACCAAACATGGCACGTAGTGTAAAAGTGGTATACAGAATGGAAATCTGCAACAAAGGACACCGAAGAGGATTTGACAAGAAATCTTTAAGGGGTATTATGTAGGTTGGAAGAACATGGAATAATTACGAAGAAGTAATGTCAGTGTAATCTGCCAGAATTTAGATAACCTTGGAAAGACTGCTACGGCAACGAGCTTCAGGCCAGTCCCTTCACAGCAGCTATTCACCAGTTACAAAATCCAAGGAACGTGTAGGGGCTAATGAGTTTGCCGGATGCTGTGGGGTATTATACTCATTTCAGTTTAACTTCAGATTTTTATCCTTCTGTAACTAATATCACCTAAATCAGTAGAAATGAAAGACAATGCTATGGCTCTGTATGCGCTCTTTAACACCTTTGTGTGACTAACATCGTATTCTAGTGCTAAATTATTGTTACAACTCAACATTCAAGATGGAAAGATAAGAATATTAGGCCAAGTTGAAGTAAAACAAGTAAAATCAAGGTTGCTGTCAAACGTGGTTATCACATTAGCACCCCTGAATGCCCTGGCAGCCCTGCTTAAGAATGGGTTACGTGATTCTTAGTCATGTTATCAGTGCCGTTGTACGAGACCGCAGAAAAACTTATCTTAAAATTTTTTGCAGTGCTTTTCATCACCACAAAGATGGAAGAGGTCGCTTGAATTATTCGTGACTGCAGTTTTCATTTTCTTATATATATATATATATATATATATATATATATATATATATATATATATATATATATTACGTCTCCGACTCTGGGCAAAGGCTTCAGGGCGTATCCCCAGGTCCCAGTAATCCTCCTTGGGGCCCAGTAGTCCTCCTACACCTCCACATGTCACCACTTCGGCGCTAACACCCACAGTCTGTATTGATTACATGCTAGGGCTGTCTCATACAGGACTGGTGTACTGGTATTAACTGGGGTATTTTTACGACATGTCGACGGGTCTTCTGGTAGATCATTAAAGTCTGCTTTAGTGAAATTCAAATCCACAAATTATTCCCTGCCCCATCCGGGATTCGAACCTCGGTCCATTAGGACTGCAGGCCACCTTTCTACCGATTCAGCCACCGCTTTTATTCATTCTTTTCTGAACTTTTATTTTCAACCCAAGTTAGCAAGCAGTGCTTGAGAGATGGAGACTGCGAGGTAAAATATGCTGGAATCCGTATATAATGTATGTATATATATATATATATATATATATATATATATATATATATATATATATATATATGTGTGTGTGTGTGTGTGTGTGTGTGTGTGTGTGTGTGTTTTATAAGTGATTGGGGAATGGTTGGGAGAAGGAGGGATATGAGAAATGAGGAAGAAATCAGTAGGATGGAAGTTGTGGAAGCAATGAAGAAAGTCAAACTGGGGAAAGCCCCACGAATTGAAGGAGTGTGTGGTGAAATGAGGAAGCATGGGGGAGAGATAGTAGTAGAATGGATGTGGATGATGTGCAGATTGGCCTGGGATGAAGGTAGAGTTCCGGAAGATTGGAAGGCAGGTACCGGTATAATTCCCCTGTACAAAGGGAAATGGGGAAAAGAAGTGTGTTGTAATCATAGGGGCTTTTGTCTTTTTAGTGTAATAGGAAAGGTATATGGTAGGATACTTATTGACAGAGTTTGGGAAATAACAGAGGAATTAGTTGGAGAATAACAGGAAGTTTTTAGAAAGGGAAGAGGTTGTGTAGATCAGATATTCCTTCTTAGATCTTTTGTGGAAAAAGAGTCTAGAGAATTAAGGGAAATAAGTTGTATGAGCCTTCATGGATTTGGAGAAAGCATATGACAGGGTGGACAGACAAGGATTGCGGAAAGTATTAAAAATATATTATGGAGTAGATGAGAAGTTGCTGAATGCCGTGAAGAGTATGTATGAGGGTTCTAAGGCTGCGGTGCCTGTGGATAGCGAACTTTGTGAATTTTTCTATTTGAAAGTCGGATTGGAATAGGGATGTATCACGCCTTCATGGTTGTTCAGTCTATATATGGATGGGGTTATAAGAGAGATACAAGATTGGGCAGTGGATATATGAGTGGACCTAATGAGAGAGGGCAGTGTTTGGAAACTCCATGTAGTGTTGTCTGCAGATGATACAGTGTTGTTAAGAGAAGACGAAGGGGAGCTGCAAGGCTTGGTGGATAAGTATGGGAGAGTGCGTAAGAAACCGAATCTAAAGATGGATGTAGGGAAGAGTAAAGTTATGGTCATCGAGGGAAATGATGTCAGTGAATGCACAGTGAGGCTGGATCAGGAGGAAATGGAAAATGTGAGTGCGTTTAAGTGCTTGGGTAGTGTGATGCGTATGGATGGAAGTCGAGAGGGTGATGTGCTTGAAATGGTACATCAAGGAAGAAAGGTTGCTGGTTCCTTGAAAGCAATGATAAGAAACAGGGAAGTAAGCATGAAAGTGAAAATGTTACTACATGACAGTAGTGTGATACCAGCTCTAACGTATGGATGTGAAACATGGACGTTCTCGGAGGGGCAGAAGTCTAGAGTGACAGCAGTGGAAATGAGTTAATTGAGAGGAGCATGTGGAGTCACATAGAGAGACAGACTGACAAATGAGGAAGTGATGAGGCATCGTGGTGTGGATGTGGATGTGGTAGGAAGCGTTAGGAGAAACACATTAAGGTGGTTTGGCCATGTAGAGAGGATGGAGTGAGAGACTGACGAGAAGATTGTATGTGAGTGAGGTGGAAGGGTGGAGAAGGAGGAGGAGGCCAAGGATGAGATGCAGGGTTGGAGTGGAGAGGTATATGAGAGAGGGGTGTGTGAGCTGGGAATAGGGCAGTGAAATGGCGAGGAACAGGGCGACATGGAGGCGATTTGCTTATGGCCACTCCTTAAGGGATTAAGGGGTCTGGCAATAAACAGATGTTTTTTACTCTCCGGGCTGGGAATCGAACCCGAGACTTCTAGATAGAAAGTCAGGTACTGTTACCACTACACTATGGCGTGATAAAAGCCAGGCCACCTAAATTCTATGACGAACCAGATAAATTGGTGATGGGAGGATGTATTTCAGTCACAACACATTGGGATTATTGTTCAGCCCCACGCAACTCGGCAAGTGACAGAGCAGTTTCAATCTATCCCAGCTAGAAACGAGCGTCTTTCTATGTTGGAGAGACACACATTACACACGTGTATACTAATGTACACACGCCAACTCCTGGCAGGGAGCGTAATAAACATTAGTGCACACGCGTGTAATGTGTGTTTCTCCAATCTATCTATCTATATCTATATCTATCTATCTATCTGTCTAACTGTCTGTATATCTATCTGTCTATCTATCTAACTAACTGTCTGTCTATCTCTCTATCTATCTATCTATCTGTCTGTGTGTCTCTCTCTCTGTATATATATATATATATATATATATATATATATATATATATATATATACAGAGAGAGAGAGAGAGAGAGAGAGAGAGAAAAAAAAAATGTTTGTCTGTCTTCCTATTTCTTTTTCCTCTACAGAAAGCGAGAGGAAAGCATACAGAACTCTTTATATGGCTCTGACAACTGCAATTTTTTATGACGAATTAAAATGTGTACAATACAGCGTTACAGTTGCCCCTGATGACCAAGATTAGAATTAATTAGAAACGATGAAATCAACTTGGTAGTCAATTTCTGTTGATTTTTTTCCCATAACCATATAATTATTGCATACAACAGGTCGGATGAATGGATGGATTGGTGGGGTGGGTGACCAGTGGGAAAATAGGTCCATGGTAGGAATAGGTTCATGGGGAATATATCTCTGGGGAAATGGGTCCAAGGAGAACATTGGTTCAACGGGTACAATTGGACCCAGGGGGTCTTCTCTCACAGGAGTGGCCATCCAGGGTCCCAGGCAATGCTGATATGCAATATCTTATGGCTTGACCCGAACAACGCCGGGTTTCCCTGCTAGTATGAACTACCTGAAAAGGCTGATTTCACGTAACACAGTTTGATCAGCTTGAGGTGACTAAGTATAACCTACCACACCCTAAGTGACCCAACCCAACCAGTCCAACCTTACTTTACCTTACCTCAGCTACTCAAACCAAGCCTAACTTGTCTTAACTTGTAGTTAGGCTTGTGGTAGTCAATACGAGATGAAGGTATTACTCGGATATTTTTCGGTTACTTAGGTACACACAAATGGAGTCAGGGTAAACACAGTTGATCGAGTCGCCTGAAAGTCCTCACGTCCTATTGGATTTAGGCTAAATTTAGTGTTCTTTATAAGTGATTGCTCAAACATGTACCTGGTCTTCCAAAACCCAACGAAACTGTCCATTTCCACAATAAAATAACATAAACAGCAGAGGCAGGGTTAGTTGAAGTTTGTTGGGATAGTTCAGCAATTTTTTCACGCTTGTATTCTAACACCGACTTCCCATGGTGTTGTGTGCCAATAGCTGAATAAAAGAGTGATGTCAGCCAAAAACATCAAAAGACCTGTCGTGTATTTACCCTCTGAATTAATATTTTGACAACTTTCCCCTTTCATAGCTGGTACTTACTTTAGTGTTTTGTCTCTCAGCTCCTAATTACGGGAAATATCACTATACAATTATGAATCGTGCGGCCTGCATGGCAATATATCGAATCAACAACCAATGCTTCTAAGATCTATGCAAATGAAACTTGTTATGTTTCAGAAATATTGTATTTCACACACACGTTCCACACTGTGCTTGTACATTACATAGGTAAAAACTCACTCGATCACGAATGAAAAAAGTGCAAAGGAAATGTCAATGAAAACAAATCACACGACACGTAGTCGCCAACACAACTCAACTGTCCCTAAAGCCAGCTGATTCCCAACTCGAAGGTCCGTTTTCCCTAGGGGTGGGGGGAACTGTTCAGACATATGAAGAACATTTTTCGAAAAAATAAGAGTTTTTATTAATTTGATCGTCACATTTTTGTATGTGTAGTTTACCACACATATCAGGTACATTGGTAAACCATCATTCATTCGGGGGTCTTCCTACAAAGTTTGGGTGGCGAGTTGTTCGGGGGTGGACGATTTCTCCCTGCTGCCTTCCCCAAACGATGCCTCTGCAAGTTTTGCTCTGCCACATTTTATACACCGGTTGGATTCTGTCACCTTGATCTCCCATTGGCTCTTCACATTCTGCAGTCTTCGGTTGAAAGTTTCTACTACTACTCAGGAATCTACATCTCTTGTCGCTGGTCAGGCACCTGTTTTGACTTTGCTTTAATATCCCGTTCTGATCAAGGGTTCCTAGGTTCTGCTTTCATCAGAGAACAATCCAAGTAGCGTTCTCTGCAGTCTTTCTGTTACATAGAATAACTTCTGCAATAACATTGTGGACACCTCTTTGCTTTCCAACTGGTGCCTAACTTATTAACCACTTGATTAAGCCGATAATGACTTTAGATTAACTGTAGGAACAGTTTTCACCCTACTGTCATTCTGTCCAAACAAACCGACTCTAGCAGCCCACACCTCTACATTACACGGAACAGAAAAACTGTCTTATGCAAATATCTGCTAAACTGTTAAAGCTGTTGTACCTGGGCATCTATAGAAAATGATATGAAATATATTAGCAGTCAGTCATTCGTCTCACACTGAAGTACCCAGCCCACCATAGATATCATTGCAGAAATTATTGCTCTACTGGACAAACTGATTTATACATGGGAAAAAATAATATTACCAGTATATCCTCTGAGGAAAAAAAAATTAATTGTATCTTGTACAATATTCATACAGCCATTTTAGGATAAATATATATAAAATATTTAAAAACTCATCCTTGCTAAAATTTTTGACATTACTCCCAGACTAGAATTTTTTTTTTATAAAACAAGAAAGATTATTATGTGGGTAAATACCCAGCCACATAAACAGGCTATTATTGTACAAAATTGTAAGTATCCAAAACAGTACACCTTTATCCTCTTCAGAAGTCTTGCCATCAGACGAGAACCTTTGGCATCGAATCACAGAGTCAAACGGACGAATTATCTTTCCCTAATAGGTTAACATTTTTAGCTTAGTATCACCATTCTAGAAAGTTCAAAAGACACCCTCGGTCATATAAACATGCCAAGGATTTATGATACCTCGTTATTCGTCATGACTGCCTCACTTCCTGACTGACTGCTGCTCACACACACACACACACACACACACACACACACACACACACACACACACACACACACACACACACACACACACACACACACACTTAATGCTACCCTTCTACTATAAAAAGACATGGTTACTATACTCACTAGGATGGTGTGATTCTCATTGTTTTTGGTGCCAACGCCTGTGACTGAGCAGACCAATCGTGGATCATCAAACTTTGCCACACAGTTAGCACGTCAAGTCCGGGTTTGCTAGGAAAACTGTTTTTGTTGTGCCTCCTTTCCCTGCACAGGTTCCGAGGTTCTTCGAGATGAATGGTTCCTATGCTGCAGAAGTCTAGCCATTGTTTTCAGTCCGAGGCATTGGTTTTAAAATCTTTTGGTATGATGGTGAACTTTACAGCTGACCTTAAATGACTTTTATATCTCTTCTTCTGTCCCCCTGGGTTCCATTGTGCTGCAGGGATTGGCCATGCAGAACCATGCAGGAAAGACGATGCTTAGGCTTGGGGAACACGTGTCCGACTCATCTCAGCTGCATTGTAGCAAACATGGTGTCTATGCTGATTGATTGTGCCTGCTGGAGAATTTGTAAGTGAGGGACTTTATCTAGGATGCACGTTAAGCATCAGATGTGAAAAGACTCAAGCTGTTTGATATGGCACTTGCAAGTAGGCCAGGATTCAGCACAGTATAAGAGGGTGGAGAGGCATACGAGTAGTCATTTATACTGATACCTTCGTCTCGATTCTCAAGTTACTGTTTTCAAAGACTCTGGATCTGAGGTGTCCAAAAGAAACTGAAGCGTGTTTGGTTCTGCAAGGACTTCTGCATCAATATTATGCTTCCCTGTGAGCACATTTTAAAGGTAAGTAAAGTTCTCCACCTGTTTTACTTTTCGCCATTTATATGAAATGCAAGAGGCTCTGCTGGGTTGTTTCTCTGAGATATTATTTCTATTTTATTGAAATTCATCGCAGTTCCGTTGCATGGTATATGTTGGAAACGATGGTGAGACTCTGTTGTAGGGCTTCTGAGGTATGTGCAAGGGCAGCACAGTCATTAGCGTATTGTAGCTCTAGGAAATGAGCCATCTCAGTCTCTGCTTGTGCTTAAAGACGTGTAAGATTGAATAAGTTACTGTCCAAATGGAATTGCATTTTCAGTCCATCATCTGGGTTCATTTGATGGTGACTGAAAAGGGTAACTGCAATGAGATAGATACTGACAATGACAAGAGACAGGACAAATACTTTCTTTACGTCCACGTCCACGTTGAAGGGTTAATACTGTATTTGCTCTCATCTATAGGTATGAACACACGAGCATTCATGTTGTCAATCAGGCTCTTCAGGATGACAAAAAATTTGTTTGGAACTCTAAATTTTGAATAAAATAAAATAAAAAAGAATAAAAGTTCTCTGTTCACAGTGTCAAATGTCTTTTGTAATAGGCTATCGATGGATGCAATATATAAGTCACGGTTTTGCTCGTGGCATTTCTCTTGTATCTGTTGGGCATCAAAGACCTTATCGTAGGTACTTGGTTCCTTTCGAAATCTACATTGTGTTTGAGAAAGTCCTGACTCAGTCAGATGTTTTGTCAGTCTGGATAACGCCATCTTGGCTAGTATTTGCTTGCATTTACAAAGAGATAGCTACCTCTGCTGTTGTCACAATTTGAACCATCCCATTCTTCCTGCAGGCGGACTTTTGTTATGAAATTTTATTATGTTTTTTTAGAAAACAGATGGCCTCACCAGTTTCTGGAAGTGTAGGTAGGACATCAAGATCTGTCACTTGAGGATTATTTGGGATATTATCGGGGATACTGTGCTCCACTGGGTCTCTTCAGTTCAGTAAGGTACTGAAGTGTTGTGCCAATCTTTCTAGGATTGCATGTAAATGTCTTTCAGTTCTCCTTTGGCAGATCGATAGGGGTTATGCTGTGTTTTGTTGGCCTATACATTTTTTTTTAACGGATTGTAGAACCCAGGTTGCTCATTAATATCACCAGTCTCTGCAGTTCTTTTGCATGCTCAGTCCACCATTTGTTCTCCATGTCTCACATTTTTCTCTTAGTTTCACTTCTGAGATTCTGGAATTCAGTTTTCAGGGTTAAGGAGCTAGGCTGAGCCAGCCAGTTGTTATGTGCTCTATGCTTCATTGCAAGAAGGTCATGTATGCCCTCATCATTTTCATCAAACCAGTCTTTATGGCAGTGAGTGGAGAAATATATATTTTTTGCAGTGCCTTGAAGCAGTGTCTTAATGCTCAATCACTTTCCATTTAGATTTGTTGCATTGTCGTTTGGGTTAAATGGTGGGCATTATTTAACACTCTACCATACACCTTACCTACAACACTCAACAGACTTATACCTCTAAAGCTAGTACATTCATTCTTATCGCCCTTACCTTTATACAACGGGACCACACAAGCACTCGCCCAGTCAACTGGCACCATAACTTGCACAAAGCACACATTCAATAGTCTTACTAACCAGTTAACAATAGTCGCTCCACCACCTTTCAGGCATTCCACAGCACACTCATACATACCTGCAGCTTTCCCTGTTTTCATCACTTTTACTGCCTCCTGCACTTCCTCCATCGTGAACAAAGAATCATTCAACTCTCCCAGCACATTTACTCCTTGCACCCTTCCATCTGCCACAATCTCAGCCTCCCTTTCCTTCTCTACATTTAACAATCTTTCAAGATACTCTGCCCATTTCTTCCTAACTGCATCCATCTCAATTACCATCCTTCCATTCTCTGCTTTTACTCGGTCTTCCTTCCCAAACTCCCCCTTTCGCACCTTTTTCACCTTCCAAAACATTTTCTTCTTCTGTTGAAAATTCTCAATCAACCGCCTACCCCATCTCTCATCTGCTGCCATTTTAGCATCACGCACGGCCCTTGTCGCCCTATTCCTGTTTTCCTTATACCTCTCATATGACACCTCATCCCTCCTCTGCAGCCATACTTCATATGCACATCTCTTCTCAGCCACAGCCATGCTTACTTTCTCGCATCACCATTCACTTCTCTTTCTTACACCACCACCCACTTGTCTCACACCACACACCTCTTCCGCATGCCCCACCACAGCACTGTTAACTGCCATTTCTCCTCCACACTGCCATTCTCCTGATCTTTCACTGCATTCCACTCATCATTTAATTTCTCCTGATACTCTATCATTTTCTCTCTTTTATCCAATTCACTCACTTTCAAAACCTCCCTGCCACACCTAACTCTCCTAGCTCTCACCCATCTCTTACCTACTGTCAACTTTCCCTCCACCAGGTAGTGGTCAGACATACCTCCCCCCTCTCTTCTCAAAACTCTCACATCCAACAATCTTCCTATTACATTCCTGGACACAATCACATAGTCTATCAAAGCTCTATCAACAACCCTTCCACCCTCCTGTCTTACCCATGAGTACTTATAAATATCTTTCTTCTCAAACAACGTATTTCCAATCACCATCCCTCGCTCAACACAAATCCCTATCATTCGTTCCCCAGTTTCATTTCTTCCAGGCACACCATGCATACCACCTACACCTTCAACTGCTGCATTTCCCACTCTAGCATTCAGATCTCCCATCATTACCACATTCACATTGGCTCCAAAACTCTGCAGACACTCATCAACATCATTCCAGAAAGACTCCTTCTCTTCTTCCCTTTCACTACCAGGCCCATATCCACTCACAAATACCCACAGCTCACGTTCAAATTTCGCTTTCACCCACATCAGTCTTGATGACACCTCCTTCCATTCAAGGGGAGGCGGTGGCTCAGTTGGTAGAGAGTTGGCCTGCAGTCCTAACGGACCCGGGTTCAAATCCCACTGGGGCAGGGAACAGTTTAAGGATTTGAATTTCATAAATATCAGACTTTACTGATCTACCAGATGACCCGCCGGCATGTCATAAAAATACCCCGCTAGTACCGATACACCAGTCCTGTATGAGACAGCCCTAGCATGTATTCAGTATGGACGGTGGTTGTTAGCGCCGAAGTGTTGACATGTAGAGGTGTATGGTATGTAGGAGGACTACTGGGCCTTGAAAGCAGGCTGTGAAGCCTATGCTCAGAGTCGGTCACATAAAAAAAAAAATCCCACTACTGTACTTCCGGTCTCACTAACAAGGCCACAGCCTCTCTTGCCCTTCCTCTGTCAACACCTGACAATCTTCTATTCACACTTCCAAACTTAGACTCACCTCATCCTTTCATCTTTGTTTCACTCAACGTTAACACATCCAACTTTCTTCTCACAAACATTCTCCCAATCTCCTCCCTTTTAGCCTCAATCGTACTACATCCACACACATTCATAGACCCAGTCTTTAGGGCATGGGGATAACTCAAACCCCCATCCCTTACTATGGTCTGTCTCTTTTTAGGAACCAAAAAACATAGGAGGTGGTTCCTAGTTCCCTCACCCCACCCCATGTAGTCGCATTTTACGACACGCAGGGAATACAATGGCAGAATTCTTCCTAACACAACCTGGCCGCAGAGGAGTAGTACCACCCCATAGTGCGGCCTGATTGTGTCCACCCCGCCACAGGGGGACAAATAGGTAAAGGACATTTATATTTGGCACAATTTCTTGGGTTACCGTTGTGGACCTTCCTGTATAATATCAACAAGATCTAAGAAAAAAACCTGCAAACACTATGCCACTGCGTACAAAGATGCATAGCCTGGATAAGACAAGAAATAAATAGCTGGAAAATAATGTGTATATAGAAAGGAAGTATATAAATTGGGGATGGAAATTTCGAATTGTGGAAAAGATGAGTTTATAATGATATGGACAATATAATGATTTATGTCACTAGGCACTCATTTGACACACATCCTATGTTTTGTATCTCCTTGTTACTATTAACTGAACCCTCCCATCACATTTATTAAGAGAAATTAGGTACGAACGATAGTAATTACGATATGAATTTAAAACTTCGTTCCAGAAAAGATTCTATGAATATATATTTATACATAAACCAGTGACAGCAGAGAGAGAGAGAGAGAGAGAGAGAGAGAGAGAGAGAGAGAGAGATGATACTCAATTTACCAATTTGTTTAGTTCTAAGTACAAACGTACATGACTCTTGCTAAATTTAATAGTGTAAAGCAGCGTTTCTCATCCTTTTTACCCTTATGGAACCCTTGAAATAATTTTCATGTCTCAGGGAACCCTTACAAAAGAAATACTATATATCATTATTAATATCTTTCTTTGTCTTGTATAAACTTTAAGTTCATAAGGAGAACATAATATTTTTTTTTCTGATAACTTGTTTAAGCAAAATATAACTTACGTTTATCTGAGGTTTATTGACTGCAAAAAATGAGTAAATAAATAATAATAAATAAATAACTGAAATCAAACTGCTTGTTCAAGAGACTTCATACGGAGGTTTTCATTCACACACAAAAATAAACAAATAACCAGTATCATATAAACACATACAAACAGAACGAAAACAGATAATAACTACTAGTACTACTACAATAACTTGATAAATAAAACTGAAGCAAATTAAGGTAAACAGAACTAACCTTGGAAAAGAGAGAGAGAGAGAGAGAGAGAGAGAGAGAGAACACACACACAAACTTCACATAGACTAACAAAATCATAAACAAACTTAAACTATTAAAATTCATATAAAATCCCCAAACCATGGGTAACATTTACTAAATAACATGGGTGAATGAGGGACTGTACCAGCACGCCACGAAGTACATTCGGGACTGACGTAGACTGTGCATGTGTCCAGTACTCGAGTGAGTCACTTGATGATACACGTGTATAGTAAAATTACTAATATGAACTTAAACACAAAAATGACTCAGAAATGCACTTACATATGATTAGCTTATTTATCACTATTGCTCTAGGAACCCCTAGCGACCTCTCGCGGAACCCTAGGGTTCCGGGGAACCCCGGCTGAGAAACGCTGGCGTAAGGATTACCAAACGACTGTATTCAATATAATGATCGTAATTACACCTCTTTTTTTTTTTTTTTTTCTACTGACACCAAACGCACGAGAATACTATCGTCAGTCTTAATTCATGGGGAGTCTACAGCATGTAGGGAGGTGTTCACTGAATGGTTTGGTGGGGAAGAGGTGCTAACTGGCTGGTGCGGTGAGATGCGAGGAGTTCAGTGGACGGTGTGGTGAGAGAGAAGGTGTTGATGTTCACTGGCACATGTATTTCGAGGGGAGGTGTTGATTAGCAGGTGTGGTGAGCGGGAGGAGTTTACATGCTTGTATCATCAGAGGGAAGGTGTTCGCTTGCAGACATTGTGAGGGAAGGTATTCATTCACTTGCTACTTTGGACAAGAGAGGTGTTCCCTGGCTGGTGTGTTGAGATGGGTGGTGTTCACTGGCTGCTGTGGTGAGAGGAGAGATTTTCACCGGCTTATGTGGAGGGTGGAGAGGTGTTCACTGACTGAAGTGGTGAGAGGAGAGATAGTCACTGGCTGGAGTGGTGAGAGGAGAGGTATTCACTGGCTGAAGTGGTGAGAGGAGAGGTGCTCATTGGCTGATGTAGTGACATGGGAGGTGTTCCCTAGCTGATGTGGTGAGAGGGGAGGTGTTCACTAGCTGATGTGGTGAGAGGGGAGGTGTTCTCTGGCTGATGTGGTGAGAGAAGAGGTGATCACTGGCTGATGTGATGAGAGGGGAGGTGTTCATTGGATGGTGTGGTGAGGGGAGAGAAGTTCCATGGCGGGTGTGTTTGAGAGGGGTGGTGTTCTTTTTCCACTGACAGGAAGTGTTTATATAAAGGCTGCGGGAGGGAGTTCAGCACTCAGTGCTCAGCTGCTGCTCCAGGTTCTGAGAGTCGCGCTCCGGCCTCATCTTCCCCGCACCTTCACCCTGAGTCATGTAGCACCGTGTTGCTGCGCTATTTGTTGTAAGTCATGTGGCACCTCTTTGCTATCCATTTTGTTTTCAGTCATGTGGCACCGTATTGCTACACACTGTTTTGTCAGTCATGTGGCACCGTATTGCTACACTTTTTTTGTCAGTCATGTGGGACCGTGTTGCTACACACTTTGTTGTCAGTCATGTGGGACCGTGTTGCCACACACTTTGCTGTCAGGCATGTGGCACCGTGTTGCTGCGCTATTTGTTATCAGTCATGAGGCACCTCTTTGCTGTCTACTGTGTTCTCAGTCATGTGGCACCGTGTTGATATACACTTTGTTGTCAGTCATGTGTGACCGTGTTGCTACGCACTTCGTTGTCAGTCATGTGGCACTATGTTGCATTACACTTTGTTTTTATCATTTACCTCCGTGTTTCTATGCACATTGTTGTCAGTCGTGTGCCACAGTGTTGCCACACACTTAGTTGCAAGTGATGCACTGTGTTGCTACTTATTCTGTTGTCAATCATATGACATCTTTCTGTTCACATTTTTAAATCTCATAATTATGAATTAGCATGGACTTTCTTCGAAGTAATTTAAAGGTGATAACTTCACGCTACTGAGGGAATAGATCAGAATTGCCATATGGGATATAATGAAAATCCTTATTTTAGTTTAAATATACTTTTGTTTTGCATAGAACGTCAGATGCTAGGTGCTTAGAACGAATGTTCACTTCCCTTCCATATTTTAAAATGTTTAGCAGCTGAATTAATTGTAACATGCATCACGTAAGACTGGTTCACATATAGTTCGTAACGATTCCAGGATATACCAGAGCAAAGAATACCTAATGTAGGATGACCAAGTCATTTAGGTGGAGGAGAGACTGCAATGAAGTTTACTTCGCTATCCAAAAGAATGTATTCAAAATTTCTACTACCACAAAATAAAGGACTGAGTACTTCATATTAAATATCAGAAAACAGATGTAACTTTAGCGAATAATATTTAGAAATGTTGTTTAAACTGGTCATAAGAAAAACATAAGGAATAAGCTAATGACAGTATCATGGCCTCTTTATCTTATGTTTGCTTTACTACCAGTGAAAGATGTTACTGAGTTCAGGAAAGCAGTTCTTGCAGAGAAGGGGTAGATGCTGTCTCCATTCAACCTGTCAGTACGATCCCGATTGTTTATTTTATTCCACCTACTTTTTAGACGCACCCTCAAGTGCAGTGTTTAAAATAGCAAAGAAGGAAAAATACACAACTTGGTAGTAGTATACCTACATATTGAATTTTTTTTTAGTATATACGAAGAAAAATCTCGGCCCAACTTTACCATTCCTCAGGAAGTATTATAAAGAGTCCTCCAAAGGGTTGTGCGTTAAGTGATAATTAATGGAGGGAAAAGCAGATCCCCAGTTATCAACGATAATTATTTTCTGAAGCACATGACGACAAACCACATCAAGACAAGGGGATGAGAGAAGTAATTAGATGTAACTAAATTAGCCAGCATGCCACATTCTGGAGGGCGTTTATTAATCATATAGAGATATTCTTTTAAGCATCATTACTGATTTATGTCTAATTTACAAAGAAATATATGTAATCTTA
The DNA here is from genome assembly GCF_032717465.1 of Coenobita brevimanus. Lineage (NCBI taxonomy): Eukaryota > Metazoa > Arthropoda > Malacostraca > Decapoda > Coenobitidae > Coenobita > Coenobita brevimanus. The sequence continues at coordinate 35,030,113 of NC_136961.1, read as the reverse complement.
GTGCCCCGTATAATGATTTCAGTTCTTTGACTGTTTCTCAGCAACCTGTAGTAATTTACTGGCAATAAATTTGTGTTACTAAGCATCCTGAGTCTATATCTGGTTATATTTTTCTCAGTTTTCCACATTGTTTTTTCGTCCCTTCAATTTTAATCCAACGTACAGTTCATTATGGTCATTTTTAAAATCCTATCAAGCTCCCGTGCCTCCAGCACATGAATATTTATGCTTGTGTGCCGCCTTCTACTTCTCTCTTGGTGGCGATTGATTTTCACGTCTTGGCGACTTGTTGACTCATCTCCCTTCTTCTCCTTTCCTGGAAAATTCTGCCTCCATAATTTTGTGTGGGGTGACGGTGGTATTAATCCTCTTGGCCCATTCACATGAAATCACTATTTTATTATATTAATAGTACGGGTGACTTCAACCTCCTTCAGGTCGTTACTACTTCCTATTCTTGCACAGATCTCTCGTTTTTCTCCTCTGTGCTTGCACTAGACTTCAACTAGTCTGTATATTTTAAACTGCTGTTGGGATATTTTGATGAGTGATTCGGTAGCAGTACTGGGGTATCACGCTACTGTATGTTTTCCTTGTATGATTATACCAGGTATATCAGTGAGTCTCGTGGATAAGTCAAAATGTGAATTATAAATCACTGGTGAACTAGGGATAAATAGTGAAGGATGAAATGCATTTAATCTGCCGGTTGTGGATGATGATGTTCGTTACTAATGGCCGAGTCTTTGCAGACTGGTTGGCAGCCTTAGCAGAATCTGTGACTCTCAGAATCTGAACATTAACAGTGTTTTCATTAACGCACAAAGTGAGCCAGCATACTCATAAACCTCCAACTGTCTACACTACACGACATGCATATTAGACATCACGACTATTTCCATTCCAATTTGGCAATGGTAGCTGCAATATTAAGAGCAAATTCGGTGGTACGTCGAACAGCCGTGGCCGGCAGGGTAGGACTAGCAGCTCATGGCTCTCCTGGTTGTCATCATGAGACTGTGCTGACAGTGATTATTGCAACCACAGACCGTGCTCGTCGGAGGAGAAGTGCCGGCTCAGTTAACTTTGATCTCTCATTAGACACACTAAATTACTTTAGTATAACTAAATAGATCTGTATAGTTTGTCGTTTCGTCAATGTTTCTTCAGAACCCAACATATTTGGTCAACAAAGCTGACCAACCTAAACCTCACCCTAACCACTGAAATAATAGTTTTGGGTGATTTTAAATTTCGTAATGTAGATTGGTTGTTGCACTCATCCAAGACACGATACTGGTCTGGAATCGTCAGTCCTGGATGCAGAATCGTTTGACCTTACGGAACTGGAAAAACAACCAACCAGAATACCAGATGATCATGGCCATAGCGCCTATCTCTTGGATCTATTTCTGATAAATAATCAAAATTAATACCGGATAGATCTATTGCCACCTCTTGGATCCCCTAACCACAATCTCATCAAAGGCTCATTATTCACTTGCCCCAAAACTCCCTATTCTGAACCAGTCAGGGTATCAGATGGCACTTTGATGGGGCAGACTGGGATGAATTTGAAAGTTATCTTACTGATATTCCCTGTCGGTCTTTGTTCTCCACTGACATCAGTTCTACCCAGTCCCACATTATTGACCCAATACCCTTACAGGCTGGTAAGGAACTGTTCATACCCAGTCAATAATTTACTAAAAGATCAGACTCCCCGAAATGGTTTGACAGCAATTGTGGCAGAACAAAGACCCAAAAGTCCTTAGCTCGTAACTCTTACTTAAAGTAATAAAAAGAAAAGAATCCCTCAGTTATTTTCAAATTGCTAGAAACCAAGCAAAAGCAGTAATGAATCTACCCAAATCAAACTATTTTCACAACGATGTATCCAGACTGTTAAATATTCCCAATAACAATAGAACATTCTGGTCAACTCTCATTTCTTTCAATACTAACTTTAAAAAGTCACCATCCAATCCCTCACTAAAATCTTAAAATGGGAATACTGTAAATGACCTTTGTGTAAAAGCAAATATCCTTGACAATAGGTTTGCCAGAAATTCTACCTTTGAGGATGTCAGTCAGAACGTTTCTGTGCCAGAACATAACTCCCAAAATTGATCCACTTATGACATATACTAGATACATAAAATCTATTCGAGACAGCTTATCAAACGCCAAAGCTTCAGGGCCACATGAAATTCCTCCAATCGTTTTGAAAAGGTGTTCCCCCGAACATGCTCCTATTCTAGCTTGATTATTAAGAGTATGCATATGTACTTTTCCATTTATCAATTCATGGAAAGAACGAATATCCATCCAGTTCCAAAGACAGGAAGTTTATCTGATCCCTCTGATTACAGACAAATAGCTATTACATCTTCTTTTGGTAAAGTGTTTGTGATTGTCATTAATAAGCACACTGCTAAACATCTTGAATCCAAAATCATAATTAGTGACAGACAGTATGGTTTTCGCCACGAAATATCCACTGTTGATATACTCAGTCTCCTGACTCATACCATCCATTTCAATTGACCAGCATGGAGAAACCCATACAGTAGCCCTTGATATTCCTAAAGCTTTTGACAGGGCATGGTGCCATTCCCTGCTATTCAAACTCCCTTGCTATGGACTATCATCTTTTGCTCCACTGATTTCCTCATATCCCAGCAACATAAAGATAAATTTAGATGATATCCAATATCAACTCGGTTAATGTGGGCATACCACAAGGATCAGTCCTGGTTACAACCCCATTGTTAATTCATATTAATGATCCCGTGTCTGTCACCCGTTCGTTCGTTCGGTCGTAGATTTCCTGCACCTATAGTGCAGGCCGGGCCATACACTAGCCCGGTCAGTGGGGTGTGGGCTGATTAAAAAACAGTAAGGGGAGATGACAAGGCCTGGGGATTGCCCAGCACACACGCCCTGTCTCCAAGCTGGCTTTGTGGTGTGTGTGTGTGTCTGTCACCCATAATTCCATTGACTCATATGCAGGTAACTGAACACTTCACAGTTCCTTCTCATTTAACACCCATTCACCAAGACATAACTCTATCTCCCAACTCAGTACAGCAACCTCCCTAAATCAAAACTTATCTATGGTCACGTGATGGGGACAATAAAAACACTGACTCATTTACTGCAAGGAAAACAACACATATATAAAATTAACTAAGAGACTGATATTGTTTGATCCTTATATTACCTTCATGGTCAGCAATATTCCTATCTGTAAAAGTAATGCAGTTCTCGGTGTTTCACTTAACAATACCCATAGTTGAACCTCTCATAATCATTAAATCACTTGCTAAAAACCGCTTCAAAGAAGCTTAGATTATTGTACAGAATGCATAACTTCTTCACTGGCGAGCAATTAGCTACAATTTACAAGATTTATTGTGCACTCAGAGCTAGAATACTGTTCAACTTGTGGAGTGGATGTGGAGTGCTTGCACTAAAACAACTAGACAAATTCAGACCAAAGCTATAAGAATAACTCATAATCCAGTAATTACAAATGAAATAACTCCCCTACAAGTGAGAAGGAATGTTTCCTCCCTTGTATTTTTTACAGATACTTTTATACCAAAGCTAACAGTGAAGTTGCGTCCACTGTGCCACCTCTCCACGACATACCCCGTGCTTCACGGGCATATGATGGGACTTCTGACTGGACTGTCACACTGCCGTACTGCAGAACTGTCTGTCAGAATTCCATTATTCCCCGAACTGCTTCTCTTCGGAACTCGCTTCCTCTGAATAGTTTCCCCCCAGTCTTCAACCTGAAGTAGCTCAAGTCCAAATGTTACAGATTATTTATGAATAGAAGACACCTGTAATCTAACTTACCGATTCCTTTTTGTATTTAATTTGTTTTCCCTTCCTTTATTTATCCTGCGGTAAAAAAAAAAAAAAAAAAAAAAAGACAGAATCACTGGTTGCTATTGCAACTGTACTAAGGTGTCCCGACAAAAGAGTCAGAAATGCAGAATGGAATTGAACAGTAAAGTAGTCAAAAAGTGCTGTAAATTGATTTGTATTAAAAAGTCCCTGATGAACAGAGACATGAGCACAGAGACATGAGCACAGAGACTGCAGTACGACTACATGAAGGTGCGTTAAATTCTGGAATGACTCGTGCATAAAAAATTGGAGTGTGGGAGAAATAGGAATGAAAATATACAGCAGTGTACAAGGACTGCATAGCCTGGATAAGACAAGAAATAAAGAGATTGGAAAATAATGTGCATATATAAACAAAGTATGTAAATTGGGATGGAATGTCGAAGGCTTAAAAACGTAGTTCATAATGACTGAGATAATTTTATGACCTATTTCACTGGGCATTAATTTGATATCTTAATTATTGTACTTCCCTGTTACTCTTTACGGAACACTCGTCACATTGATCAACAGAAATTAGGTAAGAACGATAATAATGCCGATATGATTTTTCACAAATCTTACCACAAAATACTCTACGAACCTATATTCACACATAAACCAATGCCAAGAGGGAGAGAGAGAGAGAGTCTTGGCCCAATAAAATCGGGTGAGGATTACCAAGCAACTGCATTCAGTAAAAGCATCTTAACTGCCTCTTTTGTACTGACACCAAACACACGAGAATACTACCGTCAGTCTTAGTCCAAGGGGAGCCAACAGCATGTAGGGAGGTGTTCACTGACTCTTGCGATAAGAGGAAATGTGTTAACTGGCTGGTGTGGTGAGATGGGAGGTGTTCGCTGTCAGGTATGGTGAGAGGGGAGGTATTCACTGGCTGATATGGTAAGAATGGAAGTATTTGCTGGCACGTGTGATTAAAGAGGAGGTGTTCACTGGCTGGTGTGGTGAGAGGGAGGTTTTTACATGCTGGTGTGATGAGGGGGACGGTGTTCTCTTGCTGGCGTGGTGAGATGGGTTGTGTTCACAGCCAGGTGTGGTGAGACGAGGGGTGTTCACTCGCTGGTGTGGTAAGGTGGGAGGTGTTCACTGGCTGATATAGTGAGAAGGTAGGTGTTCCCTGGCTTATGTGGTGAGAGGACAGCTGATCACTGGCTAATGTAAGGGTGAAGGGGCTCACTGTCTGGTGTGGAGAGAGGGGTAGTGTTCTTTGTTCCCTGACAGGCAGTTTTTATATAAGGGCTACGAATGGGGAGTCAGCATTCAGTGATCAGTTCATGCTCCAGCCTGTGAGAGTCCCGCTCCTGCCGCACCTGCCCCGCACCTTCACCGTGAGTCGTGTGGCACCGTGTTGCTAGGCATTTTGTTGCCAGCCATGTGGCACCGTGTTTCTACACACTTTGTTGTCACTCATGTGGCACGTGACCTTATAAACTATGTTGTCAGTCAACTGGCGTCGCTGGAGCGTTGCCAAGGAAACGAGTCATGGTTCTCATTCAGTCTTGTTATTGGTACAGTTGCACGAAACCGCAAACAAACTTGCCATGCAATTTCTTGGTGTGCTTCTTTTTACCACAAAGAAGGAGGTTGTAGCCTATGTTATTCCTGAAGACAATTTTTATTTTTGTCATAATTTCGTTCTTAAGCATTTGCTTTCCCCTTCTTTCACCTATTTTACAAACTCAAACAAATAAGCAGGGCTTGAAAGATGGACATTGAGAGGTGAAATAGGTTTAAATATCAGCTAAGATAATAAAGCTAACCTTACCTAACATAATCTTATCAACTTAAGGTTGGTTAATTAGGTGACGTAACACAACCAGCCCTTCCTAACCTATCAAAACCAAGCTTAACTTCGTTTAACATACAGTAAGTCTTGTGCTAGGCAATACAAGACGAAGGTCGCAATCGCGCAATTTGTCAGCAGGAGCTACACACCAATGCAGTCATGGTAAACGTAGATGGTGCAGCCTTCTGAGGGTCATCACAGTCAATCAGTAGTATTATATTTAGTCTAATATTATTCAAAGTTCTTTCTGAGCTCACCAAAAAATAAAAAATAAATAAATAAAATAAATAAATAATGAAACTGTTGACGGCTGATCTGAAATCTCGTAATCGTATCCCTTACTGTAATATGATGATAATTACTTTGTAACTGAATGGTCTCCAGAAACAAAATGAACTTCGTCCATTCCACAAAAAAAGAATGTAACGTGCAGAGACAGGGCGACTTGATATTTGTCGAGTCAGTTCAGTAATTTTTTCCCAGAGTCAAACAGTGACTTGTCAGGGGACCGTATGCCAAGTGAATTATAAAGTGAAGTCAACTGAAATCATTAACAGAGCTGTGGTGTATGTTAAAGCTCTGAACTAACATTTTAACTATTCTCTCCCTTTCCGTGCTAATACTTACTTCAAAAACTGCAGATGCCAAAGTTTAGGAGAGTTCTGTCTTAATTACGAGGTATGTCTTTATACAGAAAATGATTCAGACAGGCTGGATAGCAATACCTCAGTGCTTCTAAGATCTATGCTAGGTGAAACTTATTGTTCCACATTCCACATTCTACTTATGCATTGTATAGCTATTTACTTACAGATAAAGAAGGACAATATTGCATTGGAAGCAGCAATAAAACCCAACACACAGATGACTCCCGGCTCGATGGACCGTTTTCTTAAAAAAAATCCAAATATACAAAAGGAAATTTCGAAAATATCAAATATTTATATAAATTTTATCGTAATATTTGTGCATGTGTAGTTTACCACATAAATCATGTACTTAATGTAAATCATGAGCCATGTCTGGGCCTTCCTACAAAGTTTGTGTGGGAGTTATGGGAGATGGGAGAATGCTTCCTCCCACCTTTCCGAAATGATACCCCAGGATGTTCTGCCTCGTCTCATTCTTTGCACGTATTGGATTTTGTCTATCACCTTCGTCTCCCATTGGCTTTTCATTCTCTGATAAGTTGCCTCTACAATTTGTCACGAAGCCTTTCTCTCCTTTCCTCTCTTTGGTTGCAGGTCGGACACCTATTTTGATCTTCCTCTAATAGCCTTTTCGGATCGAGATTCATTGGCTCTGTATTCATCAATGTACACAACACAAAGTGTTCTGTGCAGTCTTTCTGCTTTGTATTATTACTTCTGCAATAACAGGTCGCCTAACTACTAACCCTCTTGATTAAGGTGATAGTGATCGTCACTTGAATGTCAGAACGTTTTTTTTTCTTCTTTTGCTTTTTGTCATTCCGTCCAACATTATCTAGCCTATTTCAGCAGCCGAGAGATCAACATCGCACTGAACAGAAAAATTGTGATATGCAAATAATTACGAAACTGCACGTGTTGTACCTTCCCACCTGTAGAACTTTTTATGCATCATATAGGCAGTTAGTTATCTTACACTGAAATACTAAACCTAGACCAGATTTCATTGCAGAAATAATTGCTAAAAAAAACTGAATAATACTTTCGAAAAGCAGTAACATTACAGTATATCCTTTGAGAAAAAAAATGTCTTCTATAATACTCACAGAACCATTTCTATAAGATAAAATAATGGAAAATGCACTATGCTAGTTTGTGACCTGACTTATAGACTTGAAAATATGTTACAAACCTAGAGATTATTTGGGGGGAAAAAGCACCCATTCACACACACACGTTATCATTCAACAAAAATTACCAGTAGAACAGTATACTTTTATCCCCATCAGAAGGCTTGCCATCTAATGTGAACTTTTGGCATCAACGCATAGATCGAAACAAACGAAGTATCTTTCCCTAATAGATTAACTCGTCTAGGCTAATTATAGTCATCCTCTAGAGTTCAAAAAACACATGTGGGCAAGTAAACATGCATAGAATTTATGATACCTCGTTATTCGTCATGACTGACTCACTTACTTATTGACATTGGTATACACACACACACACACACACACACACACACACACACACACACACACACACACACACACACACACAGGTCGTGAACTGTGTCGTGAATTTTATATCTCACTGTGATTTCCTTTTAGAGAACACAAATGTTATGATCCTAAATCTAAGTTGCTAAGGTTTATGAAGTATTCCGTTCACATCTGATTATGTCCGCTGTTGCGTAAATGGCTCCTTGGCAGCCATGTACAATTGACTGCAAAAGCTCTCTTCCTCTTCCCCTCAGTGATGCATAACATTATATATGTTTTGGTAGCTGAAAATAACCTTTAATTTAAAGTAACTATTTAACTAACACAGGGGTTCTCAGCCTATGGATCGCAGACCCCCAGGTATACGTAGGGTTGTATCCAGGAAGTACTTTTGTGGGATTTTGAAAAAATCAGTATAGAATATATTAATTTTGCTGATATAATTCAAGAAACAAATACTGAGAATGAGGACACAACTTCCTATAAAACATCCATATCATTTTCTCACATTCAAATGTCACTTTGATGTCATAACTCAACGGCTGTGACAACAGTGACACAATTTTTGTACTGTATGTGCGATAATATTTATTCGCGTGACAAATTAATTACCACTTCAATAATTTTACAACAGCTAGTGTGCTGCCCTTCTGCAACGGATTTCTGTTAATGGTGCATTAATCTGTATTTGGTGCTCGGTAATGGAGGTATGGATCAGTGATCTACTAACTCTGGGAAGTGTTGCATGAATTAGTTTGAGACGTCTTGTTTTAATGAAGAATATCATTAGGTATATCCTTACCTGTACAATGGCTGATAGTATCTTTGGCTGTGCAATATTATTTTCAGGCATCATTAACAAAGATGGACGCGAAGCGTTCCTCACGGGTAACAAGGTTGGCGGATCGCTCCAAATTTGTGTGGTTGTGGGCAGGCGGGATGTCTGCGCGCGCCATAGCCAATGAGATGGACTTCAGCCTCACCACCGTGTGCAAGTGGATCAAAAGATGGCGGCGGGAGGGTCACATCTACACGAAATCCCGCACCGCCATTTATTTTGAGAAATATTCTTACTATGCTAGCCAATTTCCTACCGTAATTCTTCCAGTGAACCCCTGCTTTTACAAAAGAATGTTTTGTAGACGAAAGACATTTAGTCCTGCAAAATCAAGAGTACCATATCAGCAATATCCACTACGTTATAGTGTAAATGTAATGCCTTCAATCTATGATCACAGGGAATCCCAGATGAATTCTTCTTTTCATTCGTGTAACTTGACAGGAGCTTCTTCAACACTGCCATTAAGCAGTGGCGAATTGTCTTCACAAAAGATTTCTTATAATGAAGTGACCAGATCCAATACTCATCATCACTCTCAGGTGTCTGTAATTCAGCCTCCGCTCAATTTAATCATGTGGCATTAACTGGATTTAACTAGAAGAGTTGTCTCTTCTGTGAGAGACTTGTGTATTGCGATACCATGCTGCTGCCAGAACAGCATCGGAACTGTTCATAGTAAAATGAGAAGCAGAGGTTTGATGGAAGAGAGCAGTTTTATCGGGTGATGATAGAACAACAGATATTTCTTTGTGAAAGGGATGAAGGAAAAGAGGAAGAAGTACAGCTGCTGGAGGTTACTCCAGTAAGATGCTGGAAGGAGCAAAGGGGAATCTGAATTATAGATTCTTTGTACTTGAAACAGCTGAAGCTGTATGAATCCGGTAGTGCACGTGGTTTAGGCATTAGACAGCATCGGTACATTTTGAAAGCTACCACTTTTGTACAGCATTAACATGTATTACAAAACCAAAATACAAAATGCATTAGTCAGATGATAAGAAAATGTGTAGTGACCGGAAGTGATAATAAATTGTATTTTGTTATTTTTAGGACCAAAAGTTTGGCTTAGTGAGAGAGTGTGACCAGGGGATAGTTGTTTCCATGCGGACGTGATCAGAACGTAGATTAAGTTACCTAGTTGCTAAGTCAATTATTTTTCCTATTGTAATTTACTAGCATTAAGTCTCTTTATAATATAAAAACTCGAGTGACAAGGAACATGAGCCTATGGTCACATAATCCAGCATAAGGTACGCATGCACAAAGGGATGTAAGGCACGATGATTCTTCATTGTTTTTTTCGATGCAAGCGTATAAAGAGAGGTGTTGGTGAGTAATTATTGTAAGTAGGGAATGTCATTTTTTCGGGTAATCAAATGTAAGGGGAAAGACATCACATTGAGTCTATCACGAGTCTATAATAATGAAAATTTTAAATTGTGTAAGCCGTCATCCTCCCCCCCTCCCTTTCCACCACACAAGACCAGCGTGCTCAAGCGCTCACCAGCTGTGATATGTAACGGATGGTCGGTACTGTCATCATCCTCCTCGACCCCCTCCCCCTCCAAGGAATTCTGTAATTTGATAATATTGACGTTTGGTATGTTGAAGTGCGAATAAGTGATACCCCACGAGTGATAATAGTGACGAAAATAAGAAAAAGTGTCGTGTTAGAATCAGTGTTGTCGTTCCTCAGGAAGTGTGTAATGGTCACACGAGGTGACGCCATTAGCCTTTGGAGAAGCGAGTCTGTGTTCCCGATCTCCCCTGTGTTCTGTGAGCTGGATAGTGAGCGGGTTGAAGTGTGGAGGTCAGTCCCAGCGAGTGAGTCAAGGTCAAGGTCCCAATGTGGAAGTCAAGGTCAAGAATATGAGAAGATTTGACCAGTGAACTATGAGCTCTGAGGGACGGTTATGGAGAGCCACACTGGACTGAACCTGGGACAAAGTAACTAAGTTTTGTGGCATTTGACATTAGGACTATATGATATATATATATATATATATATATATATATATATATATATATATATATATATATATATATATATATATATATATACAGTATATATAATAATGTGCCAACTGATTCAGGATTATTCCATAAGGTTTGTGGCTGGGAAGATTCTACTCTTTTTTCTTTTTGGTCTTGTTAATACACATTTCCTCCAACTCGAACTTTATTGTTTGTATAACCCTTAAGAACTGGTGGTATGGAGCTTACCTTGTAGTTTGTTAACGTGTAACCTTAGAAGCATTTTGGGGAAACTGCGAAGGTTGGGCTTGAGTTGGCCTAGTTGGAGACTGACCCCGTCATTTTGGCATGCTACCACTCTTAACTTGACCACTTGAAAAGTAACAAACGCAACCGAAGAGGCCGCTACTGAGAGAAAGTCTCTATCAATCTGAGTTCCTGACCGTTCCAGCATGCGTAGTCATCATCTGTGACTTGGTTTTTGCCCCTTTTGTCCAGGCAAAAGTCTGGATTGCAGAGTGTACAGTACAAGTGGTGGCACAGCGTTGGGATGACCTATTAATGTGAGGGTAATTAAGCTTATATGCAATTACTGAGAGGTCATTTAGATGATTGTCATTAAATTTAATTATGGTAATAGCTCATCCCCCAGTTCCCAAAGGTGTATGTACTTGGCATTATATGTAGAAATATATGGTATGTGTATTTGATGTGTTGCAGTTGGACATTTTATTAGCTGAGCATTCACCTCCTGGGGTTGCTGACGTTTGTATAATTCATGATGGAGTCCTGTGTGAAAAACTAATTGACTTTGAGACTTAAATGCCTGAAGAAGTAGGTGTGAAGCAGGAACCATCCACAATTGATGAGTGTTTTGAGCGTATTAGAGCTTTGGAGGAGATGTTAGGACCACCCGGATTCACCTCAACCAAAATTGGAGGCCCATCACAGTATACCCCCATAAAGTCTGGAAATCCATTTAGGCAGTCAACTTCACAGTGGTCAAATTTGCCTGTAGGAGGTATGCAGAGCTGTCAGGGAAATTCGGTAGTACTAGAGTGTAAGGATGTTGACGTTCTAAGGATGAGTGAAATGTACGGTACTAGGACCCTGGTGGATCACTTTATTATGCAGGTGGAGTCAGTGACTGCTAACTCAGAACAGCGGAAGGCAGCAGTGCTCATGCATATGGACACAGAGTTGCGTACATATGTTCTGGGAGAGTTAAGCTTATGTAAGGCAGGTGGTACTTATGGGGACATCAAGACATTGTTGCAACAAAAATTCAGAGGTCCCGCAGGGATAGTTGATGCATTCCCCGAGCTTGCCCAAATGGAGTATAACTTTGAGGATCCATCTATGAGATTTGTTAGACAATTTAAGAGTAACTTTAGGGCAATTTCTAGAGAACATCCCCATATTAACCATCCCAATGTGGAGCAGTTGTGGAAGAAAGCTGTGCTACGTAATGTACTGCAGGAAGTTAGGGGACTATTAGTTGTTTAAAGATCTAGGAAAGGAGGAGACCTTTATTTCATAATTAGAGAAAGAAAGAGGTTATAGACAGTGGCGTAGAGTGGCAAAAATTGTGGATGAACAAGGGTCTGGTGTTAATTATGTTCCAACCCCTACTAGAATCATGCATCCAGATGTCAGTGACAACACTTGTGAGTACCCGTACGTCGGGTCTCCTTTAAACCTAGACCTACAATGTGGCCTTGTGGGTGGTGTTCAGATGGCAGTAAACATGACCGTGCAAGTTGTCCAAGGAAACCAGAGCAGGGAAATTGTTTTGAGTGCTAGAAAGCGAACTCTAGAAGCGGACATGAGGGATGCCCTGGTAGACCTAACCTGAGTAGAAAACCAGAGAGAAGAGTGCCAAGTATATCTCCCGCAACAGCTAATCCCATCCCACAGCAGGATTCTCAGTTACATCCAGACTCCCAACTGCCTAGGGAATGACTAGAGGACCCTGAGATACTGCCAACTGCATGTCATGTCATGTGTAGTTTACAGGATGTAGAACAGAATAAGAGTGGTCAGAACCTTTCAGATGCTGAGGAGAAGGAAGTTCGAAAAGTTCGAGGCCAAGTAGACACTCCAGTGATACGCTTGATTTTGGGACAGTATCAGGTTTCAGCTTTTGTAGATACTGGTAGTGTAGCAACATTGATGAAAGAAAGTACAGCAAGTAGATTAGGATTAAAGATTAGCAAGTGCCGACAATCATTGGATTCAGTATCCAACCATAAGTTAACTGTTGTTGGCTAGGATTCGTCGGTAGTGCATATCGTCCCCGAGACAAGCATAGTGCAGCGATTTGTAGTGGTCCCAGACTATTATTTGTCAACACAAGTGCTCATGGGTGCGGACTTAATTGGTAGGGCAATTTTTACTTGGGATGGAGAGGATCAGGTGATGCATTGGGGTGGTCAACAGTATGAGGACTGAAATAAGCTTTGCCAGACAATGAATAGAATAAAGTTCCGGTCTAATCAGACGAGAAAGGCAGAAGGAGAGCTAGTACAAGTGTAGGACCGTGGTACCTGCACAGACATTGATGTTAGTACTCATTGCTTTAAAAGACAGAAAACCCAGAAATGTCTTACATGTTAGTAAATTTCAGAAGGCCAGGGTAAAAGCTTCATTAGCATCAAATTGTTGCGTAAGAGTTAGTGAGAACGAGACATGCTATTTACCCATTACCAACGTAACCAAAGGGCCAGTGAAGTTAAACCCAGAACAAGTGTTGGGGACGTACTATGTTGCTGAAGAGTCGAGTATAACCAATTTTAGCCCCAAGGAACAGGACAGAAGTCCACCTGAACTAGTGCAACAAGTAGACGAGGCAGAAGGTGATCTTGTGGCACCAGTAGTTCGGGTTGATAATGCTTTGTTGCCTCACATGGATCAGGCACAGGATGGGAAGGACCAACGTGCTGCTCTTAATTTAATTCTCAGAGCTGAAGTGGACACATTTGTCTCAGTCACAGAGGGACAAATTGAGAGAGTTGATATTGGATAATCATGCCCTGTTCATTCTTGATCCGAAGGAAATTGGCATCCTTAAACTACCTGAAGCCCACATTGATACTATCGACTCTGAATCCGTGCTTATGCCCTTGTATCGGCATCCTCAGCAAGCAAGGAGGATAATTTCCGACATGATCGACGAGATGATTGATAAGGACGTGATTGAGGAATCGACAGCTGCATATTTAGCCCCATAGTCTTAGTAAGCAAGCTGGACGGCAGTAAAAGGATGTATTTCGATTATCGGGCTCTTAATAAAAAGGTCAAGGTAGATATCCAACCCCTACCCCGATTAGATGAATTAGTAGATGAAAGTGCTGGGAAAAAGTTTTACTGCACTCTTGATATGAAAGACGCCTACCTCCAAGTTCGGTTGGATGACAGCTCTCGAGACTTGACAACTGTTTCTGATGGGGTTAATTTGTTTAGATACAAGTGCTTACCTTTCGGATTGTCTGTAAGTCCAGCTATTTTCACAAGGAAAATGCAGCAAGTGTTAGCCCCTTTAGTTAGAGAAGGTTGGTGCCGTAACTCTCTAGACGATGTTGTGATTTGGGCAGACTCTTTCGATCAGATGCTAGACCGACTGAAGATTACCTTTGGAAGATTAACCGAGTTTGGAATGAAGCTGAATGTTAGTAAATGCTCTTTCACAGAGCGAGAAAATAAGTTCTTGGTACATGTAGTTTCGGAGAAAGGAGTACTCCCGGACAGTAAGAATCTTGTAGCCACTGAACAGATGTCACGACCAACGAAGGCCAAGGAAGTGAGATGCTTTGTGGGCATGTGTAAGTTCTATCACAAACACATTCCCGACTCTGCTGCCACTGCCAGTCCTCTCACTAATTTGCTTAGGAAGAACGCAAAATTTGAATGGTCAGAGGAGTGTGAGAATGCATTCTTAGTTCTTAAACAAAAGTTAGTGTCAGCTCCAGCACTAGTAAAGGCAGGTTTAACTAAACCGTTCGAGTTACACACAGATGCTAGTGACTCGCACATTGGCAGAGCTCTCATGTAGCTGGAGGGCGTGAAAAATCTGTGACCTATTGGATACTTTTCAAAGAATCTTATCCCAACAGAAAAAAGATACTCAGTAACAGACAGGGAAGCTATGGCAGTAGTGAGTGTGTGTAGATTTTTCAGCCACTATTTATGGTGCAAACCCTTTTTCATTGTTACTGACCATAGACCGTTAACCACCATCTTTAAGAAAAAGACTAAATGCCCACGTATGTCGCATTATTTGTTGGAGATGAGAAACTACGATTTTGTGATAAAATATAAAAAGGGTGTGAATCGTTGTCCCAGATGCTTTGAGTAGACCAGTAGGAGCAATCAAGGAGGCCTCAGATATAACACCTTATAATACAGAACTTCGGTGGCTGGGCCTTACGGTGGACAAGATCCAGGAAGCCCAAAGAGCAGACACGAGGTGGAGGCAGGTAATTCAGTAATTGGAAGGAGGTCAGTTACCAAGGAAGTTGTCTGGTAATCGTTCTATTTACGCTTTTGAAATGAACGAGGAGATTCTGTATGTGTAAAGAGAAGAAATGGGAAGGTCTAGATTGTGTCTGGTAGTACCCAAGTCTTTGGTTGCTATTGTTTGTTCAATTAATCATAACCCTTCACACCTAGGAGAACGCAAGCCAGTAGTCCAGGCAAGACAGTTTTTCTATTGGCCATCTGTTCTGACCGATGTGCAGCATTTTGTTAAATCATGCATGTCATGTCAGCAGTTCATGGGACACGGGAAGATTGTGCACCATTTTATGGAATTGCCACCAGTAGATGATAATGGTCAGAGTTGAGATAGATCTCATAGATTTGCATAATAGTAGGAGTGATCACAGGTATTGTCTCACCGTGACAGACCATTTTTCTAGGTATCTACGTATCTACCCCCTTCATACAAAATCCACCAATGCCGTAGCTGAAGAATTTAAGGACATCTGTAGGTATGGCAAGCCGCAGGAAATCATCATGGACAACAGAGGAGAATTCACCAGTGCAGAGCTTAGAGATTTTTGTAGGAGAGCTGGGATTAAGCAAGGATTCTGTCTACCCTACCATCCCCGAGGAAATTCAGTTATTGAAAGAGCATACAGGACCTTAAAGACAGTACTAGCGATCTTGAACCAAGAACACTTGAATACGTGGCCCACGCACCTATGCAACACTGAGAAAGAGTTGAATGAGGCAGTGCATACGTCCCTAGGTACATCACCATTCTTTGCTTTTTATGGACGTCATCCAAATCACGAGGTAGGAGATTTGCAGTTGCCTACTGGTGAAGACTGTGTAGAGCAAATAGATGTCGAACAGATGCTCAAGGAGACACAACTTTGGATGACAGCAGGATACCTTAACAGGGTAAATGAGGCACGTAGGAATGACCCTCTAGAAGCAGGTGAATGTTTGGATCTATGTCGAAGAGTGCTTGCCTGGTACGGCATCAAAGCTAAAAAGAAAATGGCAGGGTCCTTGCAAGATTGTCAAAGTTATCGATCAGGATAGAGCCAATGAGTTAGAAAATGTGTTTGATAGCACCATCTTGAGTAGGGCAGCTGAAAAGGTCAAAAGATATGTTGAAAGAGATGCCTTATTGAGTATGGTGGATCACAAGTTTTTGACCAGTGAGGAAGAGGAGGAGATACTGCCTAGCGTAAAATCCTGGAGACCACCTGAGAAGTTGCAGTACCCATAGATGATGGGTGTATGGTGTATATATTGTATATACTCATTTTTTTTTCTTCTCTGAGCACGTTTTGTCCTTACCTTAACTGGCTGAGAACATGGAGTCAGTTATGCCTTCCCAGGTCTCTCCAGACTGTACCTGTGTATTTATCTTTTCTACCAGTACCTCTGAGTTGTAATTTTGGGTTGATTAATAGGGTTGAGTAGTTGTTTAGGGTATGTCCAGTTTTTGGAGAGATGAGGCGTGAAAGCCGCGTGTTGTCAAATCGAGTACACCACGGTGTATCGACCGTCGTTCTTGCCTTATCTCGATTTTTTTTTCTCTCTTTAGGTTAGATTGTTAGGCTTAGGGAAAATGAGATCTCACAGTTAGGACTTTTTTTTTTTCAGATTTAGGGAACTGTACATGTGAGGGGCAGTTCTATCTGAAGGTCTCCACCTGAAGGTTTCCTACTTGCTTTGAGAACCTCGAGCGCTGGGTGTATGTAATACCTAAACTGTAGTATAGGATTGCTCAGAGAGGGAAAGTTTCCAGTTCTCTATTGGGCTTGGAGAAGTTGAACTATGGGCTCTCGCATGTTAGGAGAGGTAGGTAGGTTTCGCTCGGTCTCTCTGGACAGAACACGGTGGAGCAGCTCGTGTTAATTTAGCTAAGCACAAAGTTTCTCCTTGTAGTGGGGCATTCTCCTTGTAAGTAATATACCTGGTGAGTAAGTAATATACCTGGTGAGTGACATACGTCGTCAGTTGCATATCGTGAGTAGCGTGAGAAAATTTTCTCGTGGTAAAGGAATATTTCTTTTTTTTGTGGACAGGATAGCCGCCGACTGTTCTCGAGCATGGAGCTTTTGTAATATCCCACAGTCATAGTATATATAGGACAGGCCGGCTGGTGTCACTGGAGGTGTTTAGATTGGTTTCCCCTCACAAGCAGGGAGCTTGTGGAACACCTCACAGTAGCAGTATTGAGGAAGACTGGTCCAGTAGGTGAATTTAGGTACAGAGTTTGCTAAGTATGGGTACTGCGTATTTCCAAGGGGTTCAGGTCCAGTCACCCGAACTTTTGGTCTTCCCTAACCGTGGGCGGATGTAGTGGCCAGAAGTGATAATGAGTTGTATTTTGTTAATTTTAGGACCAAAAGTTTGGCTCAGTGAGACAGTGTGGCCAGGGGATAGTTGTTTCCATAAGGACATGATCAGAACGTAGATTATGTTACCTAGTTGCTAAGTCATTTTTTTTCCTACTCTAATTTACTAGTATTAAGTCTCTTTATAATATAAGAACTCGAGTGACAAGGAACATGAGCCTATGGTCACGTAATCCAGCATAATGTATGCATGCGCAGAGGGATGTAAGGCACGATGATTCTTCATCGTTTTTTTTTCGATGCAAGCATATAGACAGAGAGGTGTTAGTGAGTAATTATTGTAAGTAGGGAATGTCATTTTTTCGGGTAATCAATTATAAGGGGAAAGACATCACACTGAATCTATCACGACTCTATAATAATGAAAATTTTAAATTGTGTAAGCCGTCATCCTCCCCCCCTCCTTTTCCACCACGCAAGACTGGCGTGCTCACTCGCTCACCGGCTGTGATATGTAACGGATGGGCGGTACTGTCATCATCTCACACACCACAGTTAGGAGATAGGACGTGTGTGCTGGGCAATCCCCAGGTCCTGTCCTCCCCACTTAATGTTTTTTAATCACCCATACACCACTGACCGGGCTAAAGTATGGCCCGGCCTGCACTATATGTGCAGGGAATCTTTTAACAACAACAACAACTGTCATCATCCTCAACCCCCCCCCCCCACCTCCAAGGAATTCTGTAAGTAATTTGATAATACTGATGTTTGGTATGTTGAAGTACGAATAAGTGACACCCCACGAGTGATAATAGTGACAAAAATAAGAAAAAGATTCGTGTTAGTATCAGTGTCGTTGTTCCTCAGGAAGTGTGTAACCGTCATGTGAGGTGACGCCATTAGCCTTTGGAGAAGGGAGTCTGTGTTCCCGATCACCTCCCCTGTATTTTGTGAGCTGGATAGTGAGTGGGTTGAAGTGTAGAGGTCAGTCCCAGTGAGTGAGTCAAGGTCAAGGTCCCAGTGTGGAAGTCAAGGTCAAGAATATGAGAAGATTGGACCTGTGAACTATCAGCTCTGAGGGACGGTTATGAAGAGCCACACTGGACTGAACCTGGGATGAAGGAGCTAAGTTTTATGGCATTTGACATTAGAACTATATATATATATATATATATATATATATATATATATATATATATATATATATATATTAATAACGTGCCAACTGATTCGGGATTATTTTGTAAGCCTGGAAGCTAGGAAGATTCTACTTTCTTTTAGGTCTTGTTAATACACATTTACTCCCACTCGAACTTTATTGTTTGTATAACCCTTGAGAACTAGTGGTATAGAGCTTACCTAGTAATTTGTTAATGTGTAACCTCAGAAGCATTTTGCGGAAATTGCGAAGGTTTGGCTTGGGTTGGCCTAGTTGGAGACTGACCCCATCATTTTGGCATGCTACTGCTCTTAACTTGACCACTTGAAAAGTAACAAACGGAACCGAAGAGGCCGCTATTGGGAGAAAGCCTCTATCATTCTGAGTTCCTGACCGTTCCAGCAAGCGTGGCCATCATCTGTGACTTGGTTTTTGCCCCTTTTGACCACGCAAAAGTCTGGATCGCAGAGGTGGCAGTACAAGTGGAAGATATACATTCATGCCCAAGAGAACAGCCTATGTAATACACATAGTATACACAAATAACTGTATGTATGGAAGCAATAACCATTCCTGGGATAGTAAAAAGTACTCCCAGAAGATCTCCGAATGAAGAGCTGTGCAGTGTCACAGACGTTGCCCCTTTGGAGGGTCCACGGTCCTTAGCGGGGCAATACAACAGATCGCAGAATAGAGGCTGTGTTTGTAGAAATCCTATGTTGTAAACAAGTTGTATGAGACTGAGTTCCGTGGTCTCTACAATGGTGTGAGATATTGGTTGGGTGATATGGAATGCTTACTTTCTATATTTTAGTCATGATAGCTGAATGAAACAATTATGTGTCAGTGTTTCATCTTTTTACCCAATGGACATCTTTTTTTCAAACTCGTTATTACTGGATGGTATTTCTCTGCTTAGGGGAGACTGCCTTGGACTGATGGGGTTAGAAAAAATATTTAATGACATTTTCAGCTTAGCAAAGTCTTTAAAATCTCACTCTTGCCACCGCATCATGATTTCACAACGATTAGAAGAAAATACCTCGGTCAGAGGGGATTATGCAGATGTTGTTGGTGAGGCTGGCCTTGCCTAGGTGGGTGTTTATCGGCCAAATGAAAAAAAAAAAAAGATCTGTTTAGGACCTTTTGATTCTTAGGTCACATTTCGGCTCCCTCCACCCCACACGTTTCAATATACACATTATTAAAAAATGGATATGGGGTAGAGTGTCCCTAATTTATGACAATCACTTACAAAGGTCAGGAAGAGTGAAGTTCTGTATGTATTTTCCTCTTCTATTTACACTGCCGGATCAACTGTGTAACATGACAATCAGGCTAATCACACTCTTTGCTTCCAACTATTCCATAGATTGTTATGCAGAAGTCATCTTTTGAGGTGTAGAACATGTGTACTAATAAATTTCACTTTCCGGCTATGTTCATACCAGTATTTCTGCTATAGCTTAAAAAATTTCCAAGAGGAAATTTTGATGGTCAGTTTGGCACTTTTTACTTTTTTTTTTTTTTTTTTTTTTTCAGCAGTTTGGCACTTTTTACTTTTTTTTTTTTTTTTTTTTCAACACAAAAATTTGTGTTTACCGCTCGCTGGCGCAGTGGTAACCTTCTCGCTTGCCATCTGGTAGACGGGAGTTCGCGCCTCGCTCAGGTTGTGAAAAGTTTCACTGACGAAGTGGGTGGTTACTGTCCTTCTGGAGCAAGGGGACGGGTGTGTGCGTGTGTGAAGGTCACATCCTTGCCCATAGATCGGACCATATGAGCTCTCAGCTCCCTTCCGGGAGGGTAAAAGCTGACGATCACGACCATCAAGTGATCCTGACCGACCCGGTGAATTACACACACACACACGCACAACATAGAATTTTTTTCTTTTTAAACTTGGGGGAATCGTTCCCTCATAACAGCATTGGCATGACATTACCACACTAACAGAACGTGACGTGAGGGCACTTAAATAACACTCACAGCACTGACATGGCGTAACATGGTATAACAGCATTGACATACCGGAACAGGACATGACAGCAGTGACAGTGCATGGCATGACAGCAGTTACGACAGCACTAAAAGGCAGTTATAAACTGAAAAAAAAAAAAAAAGATATGTCTACCATTCATCGGTGATATGTTATTAAAAAGTAATCTCTTAACTGCTGGAAACCTTAACGGTTAATCGTCAACGGAGGTAAAATGCATCAATCGTTAACACAGAAATAGATTAATCTGTGCTGACGATGGACCCATAGCCACTGCAGCGTTATGCATCGTTTATATATATATATATATATATATATATATATATATATATATATATATATATATATATATATATATATATATATATATAGTGCCCTTGCATTCAAGACGGTAATATTGTCGCTTGAGGGTCCCGTCTAGGAAGAAAAACGCCTTGGAGCAACACAAGACCTTATGGAAAAAATTAATATTGTCACAAAATCTTCGAAAAGTGTCCCTAAAAACATCAACCTAGACCTATTTTGGCACCAAAACAAATTTCCTTACCTTGAAAGTGTGTTTCTGAACTTATCTCCAACTTAGTAGCTCAACTATCTCCAGCTTAGTATCCTGAGGTAGATGGGGGCACTTCAGTGCGTTAGCATACGGTTTCCTAGGCATGGTTAGGTAAGGAGAGGCAATAACCTACGAGCAAACACTGATGCGGTGTGTCCACGATGCTTTGGCGGGAGACAAAATGCAAACCCCACTTGCTCATCACGTGACCAAATGCCAATATTTTATTGGACAACATCTCAACCACGTCACTCTCCCCGGCGCGGAAACCGTGTTCGACCGGGTGAAACCGTTATGGCTGTATTCTCCTCGGATTTGTGACGTTATGAATCATTGGTTCTGTATTGGACGTTTGCAACCGTATTACAGCAATATTTTGGATTATTATTTTTGGTCTCTGTCTTGGACGCGAAATGTCTTGGACAAACCCATCTTGGATGCGAGGGTACTGTGTGTGTGTGTATATATATATATATATATATATATATATATATATATGAGAGACACAGAGAGAAAGATTCACATTTATACTAGAGCTTGGCCGCAAAAAATTGCAGGACCTACAATAGCTTCTCCACCACAATGTTTGTAAGTACCATTATCTTTTATTTTCCATATGATATTGAGCTTCCCATGAACAATTCTGATCAAAAAGTTGAGAAAAATTATTTTCCCTTATTTTTGTGTGTCGCGATTTTCGACAGTTTCGAACAGTCGCATTGCGTGCAATTGACAAAAATTTATGTACGGTATTTCCTGACAGCTCCCTAGACTTACCGCGACCTAATGCAAAACAATTACGTCGATCTCTAATACTGTTCTTGAGAAAGAAAGAAACAAATGCATAGAGATACACACATCCACAGCTCGGCTTTATTATTTGGGTATCTAGTGTTGGGAGTAACGGCACCACAAGTAATGACGCTACATAGTGGAGATACTTTTCTAGTAGTGAGTAGCTGCAATTTGCTATTATTTATTAAGATTAGTAATACAGTATCATTACAATATTTCTAAGGTATTCGAAATGTTCTTCGATACTATTAGTTGTGTTCGTGTTAGATGTGAATCGTTAATATTAGGCTGTAAATAATACAATTTCTTAACCCTCAGCTTCATGTTGCTAACATACATCTTTTCCACGACTTGGCAGATGTCGATAGGTCTGAGAGTCTGTATCAAACCGCTATTGTCAGCATGCTGGCCACACAAACATGTGGTCGCCACTCAGTCCTCCTGCTGTCGGATGGCTCAGTGTGGGCCACCTTGGTCTTTAAGGTCAGTTACATAATGGTATGCTGTTGTGTTCAAAGATCAGCCTGAATCGACACACCTGTGCCCATTTTAGAAAATGTAAAACACGCCTGCATGACTTGACACAAGTTTGTTTGAACTTACACCTTGAATAACTGCGCATTTTGAAGGCCCCCAAATAATATTTCTTACATTTGAAATAAACTAAGGCAATCATGTTGAAGGTGATATGAAATATGTGAGTTTAGTAACTGCCTAATAGCAGACACCAAAATATTTCATACGCACACCACAATATCCATCCACATCCTACACAGTCCGACTGCCGTGCATCATGTACACCGTCCTGGAGAATGAAGGAATTGTACTAACGATATATAATGTTTATTTATCGGGAAGGTGCAACAGTTTAGGGTTAACTAGAACGCTCATCATTTATATACAGCTAGGAAAGAGAGAGAGAGAGAGAGAGAGAGAGAGAGAGAGAGTGCCTCACACCACCAGACCTCAATCAAGTTTCTCTGTTATACCCCATACTGCCATATCTCACACTATAAAAGTCTTACTTAGTCACCAAGTGTACATTTCTTGTTTACTAATCAGTAGTCAGAGAAAGATAACTGTAACTACAATGATAAGTAATAATGTTACAGCCATGAAAGAAGAAAGAAAAACATGCGGTGGATATACTAAAACTGGACTTGAGGAGTTGCAGAAGTAAAGAAAATACTGTGATTAGGAATTAGATACAAAGCAGTGCTCTCTTGCTTTAGTTTACCCTTCACCTGGCCTGACTATATCTATTATCTGTTTAATAAGACTTCAGTAGAAATTTACATGTCATTAAATTAGATTAAATGCTAACACCTAAGACACATTGCAGAAAACAAGGTAAGTCTTAAATATAAACAAAGCACAGCGACTAACATGTACACAGATTCACATCAAAAAGTTATTCCAGTGAGTGAAGAACACGAGGCTGAAGCAAAATAACAATACTGTATTACAATATGATTGACAAAAACTGTGCAAGGTGGCTCCGTGCGGCATGCAGTTAAGGGTATGTGGGTCCTTCGAAAAGTTCTTGGACACACCCAAATAATCATCAAAGAAGAAATGTTGTTCTTGTATTATTTTTCAACATACCGGTAGTTTCCCCTAAGTTCAATGCGATGCACCTGGTCCAATAACGTCCAAGCAATGCAGTCCTATTGCAAAGCCTCTATACATGCCTCAACTGCATGGATGGTTTCATCATCACTCCGAAAACGATGACCATGGGGGTGGGATTTCAGTTTGAGAAACAGACAGAAATCAGACACAACCAGGTCGGGTGAAGATGAAGCAGGAGGCAACAGTTCAAAACTAGCTGACTACTTCAGTTACTGCCACCTGTGCTGTATGGATGGGGGCATTGTCCTGCAGCCATAGCATGCCCGCTTGCCAATTTCCTTTCCATTTCTCTTTGATGGCTCCTTTCAACTGTCGTATTTCTGATGCATAACAGGGCCATTAACCCTTAACCGCTGGCTGACGTGTATGGACGTCAGAATTAAGGGCGTGGAGCACCGCCAGTTGACGTGATATACTGCACTCACCTTCTCGCCACCGTTTGAGTGTGTGACCATTTTCTATGATACCTACCAGGAAGGTAGGACCCCCCGGTACAACGCGATTGTGCAGTTCAGTCTGTAAGCGGCAGTGGTAGCATGAGGAGCCATGTCTTCTTCCTCATCATCGTCCGATTCCCTAGCACCATGTGAAGGGCCAATCGCCTCATCGACCCCCAAGAAAGTTCAGTCCTTAGTGCCAGGGAAAAGACTATGTGATAGTGCAATTGGACGTGCCTTGGACAACACAGTATCCTCTCGTACACTCAGCAAGAGTACGTCCTCGGAGAGGAGGAAGAACTACCATGTGGAAAGCAAGCTCTCTCGCCCTCCAACCCCTACTCACTCTCCGATGCCAAAGAAGGCTCTGAGACTTCTCCAGGAAGAGGGGAGAGCCAACGAGAGTGACGAGTTCGGCGATGAGAAGGCGATAGATGACCCATGACATCGGGAAAGTGGTCACAGACCTAGCGGTCCTGTGCGGAATAAACGCCGCAGAGTCGTTTCCCCTACATTCTTGCTGCATGCTCGCCGACATATCGTCCTCCAGTGCTCACCAACACCTCAGCCTACCACCTCATTGGCTGAATCTCCAAAACTCTGCCCTTTGGGAGTGGTATTTCCCACACAGGCCTCACGTGGAGATACGCAGCGTCGAGAGTCTCCCCAGGAAATCTGATAGGTACTGTACATGGTCATCCTGATGTTCTTGCACTTCAACCAAAATTACGAACCTGCATCAAATGACTGGTTATGGAAAATAAGACCAATCCTTACAATGCTCAAGGAGTCATTTTCCAGGATTTTTTGTCTGTTCCAGAAAATGGTTACTGACGAGTTGCTGGTGTTACTCAGGGACAGGCTGGCATTTATTCAGTATGTGCCGTCAAGGTGTCACAGATTTGGCCTCAAATTCTTTGTGCTTTGTGACTGTAAAACTGGATATGTGCTTGATGTGCTAGTTTATTCTGCAACAGATGCTGATTTACCTAGCAATGATCCTCATGGGTTCTCTGCATCGGTAGTGAAATTGTTGATGGAAAGGTATTTCAACAGGCACCACGTTCTGTATACCGACAATTATTACACTATTCTGACGTTGACCAAGTATTTGCTTGACCATGGTACTGGGTCCTGTGGAACTGCTATGGCCAATAGAAAGAATTTCCCAGTACTTCCGGCAAATACTGAGAAAGGAGCCCTTCTGACTAAGAAATGTGGGAATATGTTAGCCCTTCTCTGACATGACAAAAGACGGGTTAACGTTGTCTACATTTCATAAGGGTGTGTTGGAGGAAACTGGGAAAACAGACTATAGGACCAGGCAACCTGTGATAAAGCCAGATGCAGTCAACGATTACAATATCAACGTGCGACTGGTTGATAAATCGGGCATGCCAATTGATGAGGTCAATTGCCTATGTAAGTCCTGCAGGTGGTACAAGAAGGCCTTCTTACACCTTCTTGATATCACCATCCTGAACAGTTTCATACTGTTCAGGGAGCTCTTCAAGAAACCTCTCTCTCTATGAGAGTCTGAGAGAGAGCTGGCATGCGAACTCCATGAGGAATATTCTACTGCTCAGGTGACAGGTGCTAGTCAGGGGACAGCGGCTACAGCGGACAGGCTCAGCTGTGCTGAGTTTTTCTGGTGGCACAAGCTAGTGGAGACTGGGAGAACCACAGTAGGTCGTGTGGCTTACAGGCGTTGCCACGTCTGTTACACGACCAAACGCCGTCCCCCAGCACAAACAGAGACCTCATACCAATGTGAAGAGTGCAAGGTCCCTCAATGCCCAAAATGTTTCTCAGAGTATCACTCCGAGCGTGAATACTGAGCAGGTGTGTGGGAAAGTACAGTGTACAGGAATGCACAAGTTTATGTACTTTCATAAATGAGTGAAATATGTGATATAAGTGATTTATAGTAAGTGCTATGATATAAGTGCTTTATAATAAGTTCTACAAGTGCATATATGTGATTTATAGTAGGTGCTATGATTTAAGTTTTATAATTAGTTCTACACGTGCAACATAAAAATTGATACTATTTATTAGATACTGGTTAGAAATTTATTGAAAATACCTTGAGTTAGCCTACCTGTTACCTGAAAGAAAACTTCTTGTGAGCTGGCCAGAAAGAAAAATACCTATAATAAAATAATTTCACTCGATACTCTTTGTGATGAATATGAGCATCAGTGTATCCTACCTGTTACCTGAAAGAAAACCACTTGTGAGCAGGCCAGAGAGAAAATTAGCTGCTTGCCTATAACTAAATTATTTCACTCAATACTCAGGGGAATTATGCCGAATATGAGCATCAGTATATTTATGATATGAAGTACACTTTCGTGACGCTTGGGAGCATGGGATCATACCGCGGGGCATCACTTTTGTGATTTGTATTATTTTGAATTCGCCCGGGCTTTCAAGTGTGGCTTGTATCGTCTATCAGTACTGCCAATGTCCAACACTAGTCAGCACTCCTAATCTCATCTGTACTCCCATCCATTGTTGACAATTTAGCCATTTCTCCCCGTTCTTGACTCCCCTCCCTTCCTCCCCTCCATTACCCTCTCCTCTCACCTGCCTGGCCGTGCTACGCTAAGTAAATCTTCCCTGGAATTTTCCACTGATTTCCTCCATTGAAATAAGCCCTATGCCCTATTCTTATACCAAATAATATATACAAAAAAGAAATAAGGTAAGTGAGAGTGCCATACACCTGGAATTGGCTAATTATCACTGGACAATACCTCACGTGCACTCGTTCGCTAATTTTCGCTGTTTATTTCCCCTTGAAATATGCCGTATAATCTATTCTCGTAATAAAATATATATAAGAAAGGAAGGAAGAAGCCTAAGTGATATTTACATTTACCTGGAACAACTTAATTTATTTTGTATTGTCTAGATTTCCTGCCAATCATTTCATAGCATATATATTAGCAGCTCTCACAAGGCTGACGTTGGCAGTATTGCACTACCCCTAGGCAGGCCACCACTGTACTCTATGCTAAGTAAATCTTCCCTGGAATTTTCCACTGATTTCATCCATTGAAGTAAGCCCTATGCCCTATTCTTATACCAAATAATATATACAAAATAGAAATAAGGTAAGTGATAGTGCCATACACCTGGAATTGGCTAATTATCACCTGGCAACACCCCACGTGCACTCGTTTGCTAATTTTCGCCATTTATTTCCCCTTGAAATATAATAAAAATATTTAAAAGGAGGAAAAAGAGAAGCCTAAGTGATATTTACATTCACCTGGAACTACCTAATTTATTATATATTGTCTAGATTTCCTGCCAATCATTTCATAGCGTATATATAAGCGCTGTCACAAGGCCGATGTTGGCAGCAATGGACTCCCTCTAGGCTAAGACAGGCCACCAGTATCAGTTTACTGTCGTCTTTCAAGGTGAAAGTACGTCGGATTCGCGCCTGTCAAATTCCACTGCTTTTTAGCCCCACGCTACCCCCTACTAAACCTCGTGTGGAAAAATGTAAAGGGCTAAGTGACTGCCGGGGAAATGTAAACTGGCTAATTTGTCAATGAAAATGATAGAGAGTGACTACGATCTTTCTGGTGAGTAAAACAGTGGAAGTGGAAATGTAAATAATGTGTGAATAAAGTGTAAACAGCAAGTGAAAGCAATGAATGTAAATATAAGCGAACAGTGGAAAATAGTTTTATAACTTACTGCAAGTGACAGTGCCTAACAGTGTAAATAAAATAGAAATGTAAATAATGTAAATAAAATAGAGAATGTAAATAGAAATGCAAATGAGTAGTACTATAAGAATACGAGTATATAAACTAGGAGTAATGAAAGTGAAAGTTTCACTCTAGCATGTATGAATACTATGAGTTATGAAAGTGAAGGTGAAAGTGACATTCACTCTCAACGCTAGTATACAAGACGAGAAAGTACATGGTACATATTTTACTGAAAGAGAAATTGAATGCCTACAGTGACAATACAGTAAACTACTACTACTGAAGGAAACTTATGGATAAAGACTGTAGATATATATGAGTGTTATATAGTAATAGAAATATAAAGTGTGAGTGTTTTTATGAATAATAAGTGACAGAACACCAGCAGCGAACGATCGCAAGTGGGAAGGTCATACGCGCTCGTAATTTTCATTGCTTTCACATTTTTTTTTTTTTTTTTTTTTGAGTATGGATTCCAAACTATTTGAGAATCATAGAACAGTGTTTCTAATGATAATATCAGGCTATGGTAATCATATTACGGGTTGTCGGGAAGTGTAAAGTGGAGACTTCGTTACCCAACTTCAGAGGTCTCCACAAGTCCTACAGTACTCGACGAAGGCTCAACAAACATCCCAAGAGAAAGCTGATGATATGTGTCATAAGCATTTGTAAATTAAATATTCTAGGACTAATAACTGATTTTTGGCAAATATTTGTATAGAGTCTGTTGGAGCACGAATATGCCTGCGGGACATGCAAGTCAAAGCAAAACAAACCTGCAGTTTAGGGGTTAAAACACTTATATGATTTTCACTCTTACGCTGATTAGTACAAAGCAGTCTGAATAATAGTACAACTAAGAACCTCATTCTCAACGACGATGCCTGAAAGAGCAACAGCATTTACTTGTCAAAGTGCAATTACCTGTAATCGTAATATAAAGGCAATTCTAATATACTGTCGGGGAATTATAAATTAATACCACCACTAACCCCAGTGTATTGCTTTATAATTTTTAATTATATCTCACTGTTAAGACACCAGAATAATGTTACAATGATTTTGATCCCACAAAACTTTGTCATCACTACAATCTCTCATCTTACAACAATTTCTTATATCACCGCTTAGCGTTGGAGTGTAAATCACCTGGATGCGCACCGAATTCAGAGTTGAGATTACAAGGGTGACAGTTGGTAACGGGAAATTAGTATCAGGGGAAGTTTCTTTGCCGGTTCTACTCGTCTTAGTTCAGTTCAAGGTTGTATTAGAATATGTGGAGGAAGGTTATGTGTGGTAGCATGATATTCTTTTTGGCTAGCCATCACTATAGTGGTAGTGTGATATTCTTTTTGGCTAGCCGTCACTATACTGACCTTGAGTATAACATTTTTTACTTACCAGAGTGGCTGCCATTAAATTACCGAGCCTGTTATAGTGTAACCCAAACCAACTAGGGAGTTTTTCACCTCTTTTACTCCGAAATAGATACCAATGACTTACCCGACTAAGGTTCGAACTGTAGGATCAGATTTCATACTAAATGGGTAAGCATGAATTTAGGTAGGCTTAGGTTCTCGAGTTGTTATTTTCCCTAGAACACCTTGCGGGCCGCCCCATACATAGCCATCAAAGAAGGGTATTTGGATACCCGAATTTAAAACGTATAACATTGATTCTAATCATACCCAAAATTGGATAAATGCTTAAATCCATAGACTCACTTCCCAAGTTAACAGTGATCTAATACCACTTGAAAACAGAAGGACCATACTAGTCATGAATGAATGTCGTTCTCCTTGGTCACTGAAGGACTCGAGGAGGGACTATACGAAAACGATTTAAAGACCACTTAAAAATACATCGTGCACCACTCTCCTACAATAAAACTTTCACTTCAGTGATGAGACTTAATCATAACACTCAATTCAATCAATGGTAAAGCCCGAAATGACCTAATTCAATATTTACACAAACTCCGAGAATTAGATTACCTTTTTAGAAAAATGAAATACACTTCGATTACATTATTAAACCCTTGTGACTTATAATACAGAAAACTCCACGACTTGGGTTAAGGTACAATAATTTAGATTTTTTTCCTAACACAATGAATGGGGAGGGGGGGAAGTGCGTGGTATGTAAGTGTGGTGACTGTTTGTTGTTTGTAATATTCTCCCCACAGCATGGTGGGGAACGGGCAAACATGAGAGCCCATCAGGGAAAATGCAGAAAAGGCTCCTGTGACGGAGCAAAGCACGGACGGAAGACTGGCAGACAGGGCAAGGGCGGCAGAGGAAGGGAACGATGAGATGGTGGTGAGAAAACAGCCCGATGATCGATGAGGCGAGGGGGAGAGAGCAGTAGACTGCACGGCGCCGATGGAAGAGGCGCCGGCAAGCTCAGGTGGAATCCCCAAACGACTCGATGGTGGTTGGCGGCTGGCTGCTCGGTGTTCGTAGAGGGCAGAGAGGGACGAGAGCTATGTAGACGAAACGACACCGATGGTGAGGGCACTGAAGCTCAGGATGGAAGCGTCCCGACTCTGCCCTCAACCCCCATTCACTCACTCCAGCTCTCCACAGCAGCAGGTGGATGCACAAAGGGGAGGCTCGGTCCAGGTAGTCACGAGGGCACAACCCCGGTCCTGGTGGTAATGGAGGGAGAGTCGTCGGCCAGGTATATAAAGGGCGGAGGACCCTAAGCCTCCTGGACCGACCAGGGCACTCCCTATGATGGAAGGACAGGCCTGACCTACTCGGCTGAAATGGCTGCTGTGGAGAGCTGGTCCCGCCGGGAACAGCGGTGAAGATGTTGCCTCGGCTAGAGATGGGCTGCGATTGTGAGTGTGGTGACGCATTGGCAGATTACGACTTCATTTGATGTTAGAATCTGCAAATCAAACAAAGGCGGTGAAGTGAATCACACAAGAACTTTGCTATTGAACACAATATTAATCACTCTATTCTCTGTAACTCTCAATGTGAAAACAACAGAAGGGGGGGGGGGAAGATTATGAGGCTTAAACCCTGACCTGCGAATCAAAGGCGGTGGATTGAATCACGCAGTTGCCTGCTCGCCCACGCCTTATATAACCTCGGATACCTCAGTCCGATTGCATGCAGGGATGTATCAGCTTTCACATTAAGAAGTATGTCTCGCAACACTCATTTGGGAATTGACTTCTTTAGAGCTTATCGTATCTCACTAAGATTGCATGACAATGGAGAAAGTTTAAGTGGTATTGAGAATAATCACATCACTTAATATTAAGCCTTCGTAATGATGTTCGGATGCTATTTCGTCAGTTAACCAACGTGGGAACGCACAATGATCGATATTCCGAGGTAACTAAATATAAAGAATATTATGAAGTTTCCCCCCTTCTGGCACTTCCTCAATTAGCATATCTAACACTAAAATGAATTGAGACCGAAAGATATCTTTGAATTTACTCAGGGAAGAGGTTAAGAAGATTAAGCCAATATAAATGTGCGTCAACTCCGCTACCCGCATGTTTTATGGAGGGGAGGAGAAAGTGCGTATGGAGGGAAGGCGGGAGTGTGGTCAGTATTGTAATACTTAATGCAATTTACATAATACACAGATGTTCACTTCTAACTTATCTCTACGACACAAAAATCATTATTTTATACTTATAATACACTTATACTAGATTACAATCGTTCACACTTATACTAAATTCTTCTTAATTACTAAATTACAACTATCTTACATCTAAGTTACACTTATATCATATCTTAACCTAACTTACTGGCAGTACACGGGTCCTTCCTCCGGGAAGCAAATTTTCACCATCGGAGTCTTTTTGACACAAGCACTAATAAATGTTCCAAGGATGCGTGTGCGGACGGGACAGACTTACCGACCTGACTGCGAGTCCCTTTTTAAACACACCTTACTTTGACACTCTCCCCACGATAATTGGCACATATCGGTCCACATAATACACTGCGTACCCCAGGGGGTCGCTTCACATCACTAATGAATTTACAAAGAAAAATATATCCAGTGGAAAAGAGAAACCCCAGTTAACATCCTACCTGAGTAATGGTATAGTCACCCAGCTGGGTGGACTCATACTCTTGTTGCCAAAATCGTCCCAGGGGCGCTTCCCATTCACACTCGCTGTGACTCAGTCTCACTCACATTTCTTGCATTCGATACTTTTGTTTCCAGCCTTCCACTTAGTGACTGATGAGCGCTTGACAGGTCCTGAAGTCGCGACCACACTCTAGGCCATGTCAACTTTAATGTGAGGGGTAGACGTGTCCTGCCCCCTTGAAGTAGAGCTCCCATAGTATCCCCACTGAACTGGGCTGAACCCATCTCAACCTCTTTCTCTCTCTCTGAAACTAGAGCTCTTTGCAGTCAATTGTCAGCCAGTCCAACGCGCACACACTTCCTTATCCACCCCATAAACCATTACACTCTTTAGCCCTCACAGACTTATCAACATTCCTCAATGAGTCGGTGAGGCGGCCGTCTTTCACAAGGCGTTAATCGTTCATCTACCAGGTCAGACGTAAAGGCACTTTCTAGGGGTTCCAACAGCCACTCTTCACTACCATGGTAAGGTTTCACCTGCCCAGCAGCTCTCTGTACTCCTTTTCCAGTAAAGACATTCTCCACTAAATAGACACTGCCGTCCAGCAACATTTCCACTACACAACAGGGACCATCCCACTTCACATTTAACTTCCGACATGTACCTGGCACCACTGTTTCTTTTTTGACCCACACCAAGCTTCTCACACTGACAGTCTGATTCTTCCTTCTCCTATTTGCCACGTCTCGGTATCAGCGTGCCATCTTCTGGTGAGTTTCCCTGATGAGAGTGTGCGCAGGGGCCAACTTGTCTTCTTCGCCATCAGTCGAGGGAAGTCGTGCATTCACCAGTCTTGGATGATGGTGGGAGAATGCGAAGTATGGCTGCTGTCCCGTTGAGGTGTGAGTAGCTTGATTCATGACAATCTGACATGATTGAAGCAGTTGGGGCCAACAAAGGGGGTGTCCTTGACATTAGGCAGAGAGCACCGACTTGAGGGTATGGTGCATCCTCTCTGTGATCCCATTGCCTTGAGGATGGTAAGGGGTCATGTAGTATAAAGTGATTTGATGTTGATGGCAAAATTTCTGGAAGTCTCTACAGGTGAATTCGCCTCCGTTATCCAGGACAGTACTCTGAGATGATCCGTAATCTGCCACATATTGCCAAAGTTTGTCTGTTATGTCTATAGAGTGTTTGGTCTTTAGGGGGAAGAACCTAACAAAACAACTGTAATGATGTATTACTGTAAGGACATATCGGTAACCCTGGATTCCAGCAACCATATCAGTAAGATCTATTCCAATCCTCTCCAATGGCTTATTCGCTGGAGGCAGTTCTTTCCACTGTTGCTGCAATCCAGTGTCCCCTTCGAATCTTTGACAAGTAATGCACTTTTTAACATATTCACACACATCAACTTTGAGATTCTGCCAATAGTATCACTCCTCTGCCTTCTTGATAGTTTTCTTTTGCCCGAGATGTCCTGACAATTCATGTACATGTTGGAGCGTTTGTTTAGCTAACGCACGAGGGACTATGAGACTGTAATGCAGGCTTCTATCTGCCTTCTCTTTCACAAAATATAGAACTTCATCTACGAGATCAATTGATCTAAAGTAGCCTTGGGCAGTCGTTTGGTCGGGACTGCTCCACCCTCAAGATTTTGCACTAGTTCTTCCCACACGGGTTCGTCTCTTTGGCGAGCCTTCATTTGTTCTTGATCTAACCCGAGCCATGTGGCTTCAGGTGGACGGACTACTACTCAAGCTGGGTGCGACAGCTGGTCCACTACAAACTTGTTCTTACCTTTGAGGTACTGGATGTTACAATTATATTCACGCATTTCTAGTGTCCATCGGTTCATTCGAGGAGATTTAGTCTTTCCTTTGAATATACTAGTGAGAGGTTGGTGGTCAGTTATTACAGTGAAACGGGCATCCCACAGATAATGATGGAAATTACGACATGGAAGAACTACAGCTTATGCCTCTATCTGTTGCCCAATATCGAGTCTCACAGAGGTTCAATTTTTTAGAGAAATACCCGACCGGTTTGTTAGTCCCGTCTGATTGAATCTGAGTCAGGACTCCGCCAACGTGGGTGTTACTGGCATCAGTGGTGAGAATGAATGGTTGTTCTATCTGAGCTTTAACCAAGACAGGGGTATTGATGAGACAAGACTAGATGTTTAAAAGCTTTCTCACATTCATCCGTCCAGATAAACATTACTCGAGATTTAGTTAGGTTAGTGAGAGGTACAGCAATTCTAGCAAAGGAGGGGATATGCGTTCTTTAGAAACAACACATACTTTGGAAACGACATACTTCTTTCACTGTAGTCGGTGCTTTCATCTTTGTGATCTCCTCTACATTCTTTGGGTCAGGTTTGCTTCCGTCTGCTGAAATTCTGTGACCCAGAAACGTAACCTCTTCAAGGTCAAATGTACACTTACTATGATTCAGTTTACGCCATTTTCAGTAAATAGTTGGAAAGTTGCCTCAGGCGATCAGGTAACTTAGGAAAGTTATGAGCCCAAAGAATCAAGTCATCCAAGTAATTTCTGACCCATCCTTTCTGTAGGAGTGGCATAAGTACTGAAGCCATCTGCCTGGAAAAGATCGCAGGGGAGCAGTTAAGACCGAATGGGAGCCGTCTGAACCTGTACATATTAACTCAATCGCTGGAAGTAGTAAGGTTGCAGCTCTCTTCATCTAGCATGATTTGTAAGTAAGCTTCTTGCATGTCGAGGGTGACATAGTATTGATGACTGGCTGCTTGTTCCACTAATTCTTCCAACTGAGGAAGAGGATAAATGTCAGTAGCGAGAAGTTTGTTGACATATCGGTGGTCTAAGCACATCCATTTCCTCCCATCGGGTTTATTCACTAGTACTATAGGTGACAACCAAGCTGCTGTTGATCGTTCTATGATCTCCCGATCTTTCATGTCTCGAAGCATGTCCAAAATAATCTGCTTGGCCTGCTCAGGGTAATGGTACATTGGTCCACGACTGGGCTGGGGGTCAACCACCTTAATGTGCTCGGGAGGGCACTGATAATCCCTAACTCTTTCTCATCATGGATGAAAAGAGGGTCATGACCGAGTATTAACTGTGACAGGTCTTTACGCTGGGCCTTGGTGAGATGTTGCCACTTTTCCCTCTCGATGAGTTCTTTTAAACTCTGTTCACGCGACCCGCTCTCTCTCACTTGATCATTTTGCGGCAACAGGTTGTTATGGATTTGGGTGGTGGTGTTAATTTTGCAGGGAGGGTTGTTGATTTTCTCATAAGACCCAACAATCGTGCCTTTCATATATGTCTTTTCCTTCTTAGTGGCATTAGTGAGCGGTAGTTAGATGATGTTTTCTGAGATTACTTGGACTAAATACGGGTGACTGTTATGACTGAATTTGGCTTGCAGGTGAACAATCAAGTTAGTACCTGGGTCTTCTCTTACATGAATGGGCACAAATTTGGACTGGCAGGGACTAAGCTTTTCCACTGTAAGGAGACTGATTTTAGTAAAAAGTTGCGACAGATTCATGACCACAACAGAGTTCACCCTTACTCTTTCGACTTTGTTCTTCTGGCGAGGAATGTGATTCACTACATAAGAGGTGCCTCCCCATTCCATGACGCTCCTTTTG
This sequence comes from Coenobita brevimanus, assembly GCF_032717465.1. Taxonomy (NCBI): domain Eukaryota; kingdom Metazoa; phylum Arthropoda; class Malacostraca; order Decapoda; family Coenobitidae; genus Coenobita; species Coenobita brevimanus. The sequence goes on along the minus strand of NC_136961.1, from coordinate 34,994,588 downwards.
CCATTCCAAATAAGGTGGGCTTGACTCAATACGTCGCACCCAAGAAGTAAGTCAGCGTTGATGTACGACAGGTACTACCGGGAACAACTGTTTGTGAGTTTTTATGTCACCGACCCTAGTTTCAGTCCACAGCATTCCTAAAATTCTCAAAGGTGCACCTGTGACTCCTTGTAATCGAGGAGGGTTTTGCCGTGAATTTCTCTCTCCTATTCGCTTGGCAGTAGATTCCTTTATTAACATATAACTGCTTCCTATATCACCTAGTGCCTCTACCACCTTCCCATTGGCGATGATGCTAATGGTGGGAGAGCTATGACCACCGACTAGTCATGTTCTCGGTCTAGGGTCCTGGGAGATGTTCGTGTTGGGATTAGCCTGGGTTGAGGCTTCCTGCTTACGTCCAGGGCACCCGCAGTTTCCCCAACGACATCCGAGTCTTCAACAGTCAAACCAACAACCAGGTGGGGGTTTCCGCCAGCACTCTTGCAGAGTGTGGGACGTTGCTCGGCAGTGACTACAATATTTTCGGCGGGGGGTTTCCTGATCACTCGCCTGCCTTTTACTCACACGCTCTAGATTTGTTTTCACTTCCCGCACTTGAGTTCTCAGTTCTTCCATTTCATTCTAAGTTTCCACCATACTCATAATACTGGCCGGGCCTTCAGAATTGGAGGGAGTGGAACTGTGCCGGTCTTCTCCCTGTTACTACTATCCTTCACTGGCACTGCGCTGATTTGAGGGGGCTGCCTTTTTTCTAGTAACTATCGTTCATGTTCAGTACAGTCCAGGAATTTGTGCAATGGGTACTCATCATCCAGAAATCCCTCCAGCTTCTCTTGTGAAGTGGCAGGTAAGCCATACCACAGCTTCTTTATCCATCGGTCTCGATTGGGGAATTTCTCATTAGGGAACTTTGATTTGATTACTGCGTGTTGACAAATGAACCTATGGGTGAAAGCCTGGGGTGATTCTCCCCAATAATAGCTCATCGACTCCAACTCCTGCCACGCTCGATTGACACTGACCTTTATTGCAAACCCTGTCCTAAGATGTTTAAATGTTAGCCAGGATTATGCTCGATCGTTTCTTTGATGGTTGTGTATGAATATGGCTAACTCCGAAGCGACCCTACTCTTAGCGATTTGCATGTGGGTGGAATCGTTTGGATTGCATTGCCTAAAATGAATTGAGACCGAAAGATATCTTTGGATTTACTCAAGTAAGTGGTTATGAAGATTAAGCAAATTTAAATGGTCGTCAACTCCGCTACCGCGTGTTTTATGGAGGGGAGGAGGGAGTGCGTATGGAGGGAAGGAGTGAGTGTGGTCAGTATTGTAATACTTAATGCATTTTACATAATACACAGATGTTCACTTCTAACTTATCTCTACGAAACAAAAATCATTCTTATTTTATACTTATAATACACTTATACTAGATTATAATCATTCACACTTATACTAAATTCTTCTTAATTACTGAATTACAACTATCTTATATCTAAGTTACACTTACTGGCACTACACTGTGTCTTAGTAAAGGGAAAATATTATTATTTACGGAAGAGAAATGAGTACAGAAAAGAGACATTTCCTTTCCCACACACCTACGGGGCATAGTGGCACTATGGAATGGGCGGTAAACCTTTGGGGAAGCCACATGGACATGGTGATGACTCATTCTTACGACAGTGAGGATGAAGTAGAAAAACGAGTGGAATATTCCACATTCCATCGACGGACCCACGGGAAGTGTTACTATCACCACTCCAGTCAGTGCTGCCAACACTAGCTACCGCGGCTAAGGCCACGGCCAGTGGCGTGTGGTCAGAGCCGCCCGCCAAAACGTAAAAAAACACTCGTCTTCAACTCATCCTTACTCATCGACGGACCACCTAGAGGCCTCGGGATACTTTTGCTGGAATGAGGAAGAGTTGGTGAGTCTTATGAGCTTTTATTTGCCTTTCTAGCTATTATAGTTAGGCAGATATTATGGTTTGAAGTAAGGGTATTTTTTCCAAAATCTTGGTAATCCCCCGTAAGGAGGAGGGGGCGGCGGCCAGAAACCCCCGGTGGCCAAGGGTTAATGGTTTGACCCTTTTGCATGTATTCAATCACAACAACTCCCTCAGTGCTCCAAAACAATGAGGCTATCACCTTTCCGGCAAATACTATTTACTTGAATTTTGAGGGGTGGACAATCGTAGTGTTTCCATTGTTTGCTTTGATTCATTTACTCAGGTTCAAAGTGTGAACCCATGTGTCATCCTGGGTCACAAGTCTCCAGAAAAAAATGGCTAGATCAGCCTGGAAACGAGCCAAAAGTATCCTTGAAGTTTTCAGACTGGTCATGCTCTGGTCTGGTGCCAACATTCTGGACACCCAGCTCGCAGACAGCTTGCTCATCCCCAAGCTCTCAGTAAAAAAAAAGTGTGCACTGAGCCAACACTGGTGCTGCATCCCAACTCTGGGTCATCATCTGTGTTCTCCCTGCTCTGTTTGAAATCAGTAGCTCACTTCTTTATTGTGTAATAGCAAGGAGACTCCTCGTAAAGTGTCTTGACCATGACTTCATTAATTTCCTTCGGGGTCATACTTTTTTTTTTTTTCTTTGCAGAAACTTCATCACAGGATGCACTTCTTTCTTGTCCATTTTTGAGTTTTGCTCTAACTTGCCAAATTTCAAAGAGCCTCACCTGCAGACAGTAAAGACAAAGATTTGTGTGTGTGTGTGTGTGTGTGTGTGTGTGTGTGTGTGTGTGTGTGATTATATGAGGCTTTATCGTTTAGTCATACCCAAAAGTTGTGCACACTCCTCTTGTTTCTGGGTGGGGCCAAGAATTTTCTGGCAGACCCACATAAGTCCGGGGCCCAGTCTCCACCTGGAATTGGGTTGGGGAATTTTTCTAATACTCCGCTACTCAGCTCTGTAGTTCATACCCATAAACAGACAATAAAATCTCTTATAGAATTTAAAATTATATCAATAGAACACGTTCTGCTGGTATTTTGATATCATACTTTATAAACAAAATTAAAGTATTCCAAGTGTTATGGGGAAAGCACAATTAAACAAGGCACTGATGAGGAGCCTAAATGTGTTGGCGCTGAGCACCGTGGGTGGAGCTAGGCAGATGTGGCGTCCACCCGGGAACCAAACCTCCTCATTTCCCTGCATGTTGCCGTGTGCACCGACCATGTCTGGTCCTGGCGAGGTGCTCTCTACTACAAAGGGACGCCTGTTCTCTGGACAGTGCATGTACTGTACTGAACCTGTAGGATGGCTTCATAAAAAACGACCGTGTATCTGTGGGCCACGGGTCTCTTGTCGAAGCAGATCGGGGTTAAGCAATAATAATAAGATACAGACATTAGGAGCTCATTAAAAAAAAAAAAAAAATGACTATAATTTTGGCAGGCGTTTGCGTTAGAACACTGTTTCATGACAATAAAATGCAAATTTTACCACCCTGCTGTGTCTCAATAGGTAGCAAGTTGTCAATGAGGAGTCATCAATACTAAGATGAAACCAAATTTTCTATAAACTGAATCACGTTTGTTTTAGAAGTTACGCATTGAATATCATGTTATTACATTGCTCTGAACAGCGTCAAAGAGAACAAAAATAAAATCAGCCCCCCTCCCACCCTTTTTTTTTTTTTTTTTTTTTACAGGATATCACTGGGATACCTTCACCATGGGGTGTGGGACTATTCTGGTTAACTGGCAAGAGTCATGACAGCAACCTCACTTTGTCATCGTTGTCTCGGATGGTTGAAATGACAAGAAGTGTAAGTTTTAATTTATATAAATTTTTGAAACACGTGGTAAATGGGATATTCTCTCTCTCTCTCTCTCTCTATCTCTCTGGACTACATAATTATTTTTGTCACCCCTCCTGCCTCTCTTTATCTAACCCCATATATCTCACACATAAAACTCTGCTGATCTCCCCCCTCCTGTCTGTCTGTCTGTCTGTCTGTCTGTCCGTCCGTCTGTCTGTCCGTCTGTGTCTGCCTCTCTCTCTCTCTCTCTCTCTCTGTCTCTCTCTCTCTGTCTCTGTCTCTGTCTCTCTCTCTCTCTCTCTCTCTCTCTCTCTCTCTCTCTCTCTCTCTCTCTCTCTCTCTCTGTAAGCCATGGATATGAATTAAGGACTAGATGAGAAAGAATATTATGAAAGTCTGGTGAATGAGAATGGAGACAGCAAAGCGACTGTTAACATGGTAATGTTTTGGAGGGTGAACAGATACGCAATGCGGTGCCAGGAAACGTGAGACAAAAGTGAAGAACGCTGTAAAGCGGCTGAAAAATGGAAAAGCAGCCAGGGTTGATGAAGTCTGTGCAGAGATAATTAAGTGTAGTGGGGAGAGTGGAATAAAGTGCTTGTTGGATATATGTAAGAAGGCATGGGTGAGTGAAACTGTGCCAGTAGAGTAGAAAAAGGCTGTGATTGTACCTCTGTACAAAAATGAAGGTGAGCGAAGTGAATGCAAGAATTATCGTGGCAAAAGTCTATTGATTGTTGTAGGGAAGGTACATGGAAGAATTATTACAGAGAAAGTAAGAAAGATATCAGAAGTCCTGGTGAGTGATGAGCGGGGTTGCTTTAGGAGTAGCAGAGGATGTGTGGATGAAATATCTGCAGTGAGAGAGTGGAAGAAGGGTGTGAGAAGGACAAGGAGGTGTTTATGGCATTTATGGATTTGGAAAACCATACGACAAAGTAGACAGAAGAACTGTGGAAGGTTCTGCTCATGTACGGTGTAGATGGTAAGCTGCAAGGTACCGTCCAGAGTTTTTATGATGGTAGTTAAGGATGTGTAAAGATAAATGGGCATCTAAGTGAATGGTTCATGATCAATCGGCGTGCGAAAAGGGTGCGTGATGTCCTCATGGTTGTTCAATGTATATATATATATATATATATATATATATATATATATATATATATATATATATATATATATATATAAATGGGCATCTAAGTGAATGGTTCATGATCAATCGGCGTGCGAAAAGGGTGCGTGATGTCCTCATGGTTGTTCAATGTATATATATATATATATATATATATATATATATATATACATATATATATATATATATATATATATATATATATATATATATATATATGTATATATATATATATATATATATATATATATATGTATATATATGTGTGTGTGTGTGTGTGTGTGTGTGTGTGTGTGTGTATGGTGATGGATGGAATATCTCAAATTTGATGTATGCTGATCATGCCCTGCTACTTGCAAATACTGGAAAAGAGCTTGGTAGACTAGTGCAGAATTTTGTAGATGTCTGTAAGCATCGTGCCTTGAGAGTGAATGCAGAAAAGAGTAAAGTGATGGTTATTGAGAGAGAAGGTGACTCACAGTGTGATGACAGTGAATGGAGAAAGACTGGAATTTTGTGAGAGTTAAAATACCTGGGTACGGTCATAGAAAAGAAAGGAAATGTGCAAAAGATGTGGGAAGTACAGTGACAGAAGGAAATAAAGTAGCTGGTGCTATGAAGGCCTTGATAAAAATCACAAGCTTGAGTGTTGCAGCTGTGCGAGGCTTAAAAGGAGTGTTAGTGCCAACTTTAACATTCGGATGTGAAAGTATGGTGTGGCATGAAAATGAAAAGTCAGGAGTAAGAGCAATGGAGATGGGACTGTTGAGGAATGTATGTGGAGTACAGAGAGTGGATGGGATATGGAATATTATATTACGTGAAAGATGTAGAGTGAGGAAGTCTGTAATTTGTTTTAGTTGATTTGGAGAAGGCCTTTGAAAGTGTCCCTAGGGAAGTGGGCAATGAGAAAGCTTGGGATCGAGGAGTGGCTAGTTAGAGTAGTTATGGCTATGTATGGATGCTCACACCCAGGTGAGAGGGAGTGGATATTTGAGTGATGAGTTTTCCGTGAACGATAGTGTGCATCAGGGATCAGTCATGAGCCCTTATTATTTATCATGGTGCTTGAAGCCCCTTTACGTGATTTCAGAAAAGGGCAACCGTTGAAGATGTTGCATGCCAATGATTTGGTGCTGACTGCAGAGAATGAAAGGGAGGCAGAGGAAAGATTTAGGAAGTGGAAAGATGGTATGGAGTAAAAGTGCTTGAGAGTAAATGCAGATAAAACAAAGGTGATGATATCATGGGTTGGTGGCCGTACTGTCAAAGAAGATGGAAAGTGGCAATGTGTTGTTTACCAAAAGTGCATGGAAAGTAATTCCATCTTGTGCAGTGTTTGTGATAAGTGGATGCATAAGAGATGTAGTGGAATTAGAGGTAGACTGCGAGATAATGCTGTTTTCATGTGTGCAGTGTGTCCATGTGGAGATTGTCAGGAGTGAAAGAACTGATCTTGCTGGTGAGTCTCTTGAGTGTGTGGAAGAGTTTTTGTACTTGTGAGACATGTTATGTGCTGGAGCTGGGGCTGGAGCTAGCCCTGTTGCTCTAGTGTTGAGTTGACAGAAGAAGTTCAGGGTGCTCTTGCCTCTCCTGATATTGAGATTGAGAGGGCTCTCCCTCCGTACTAAAGGATCTTTGTGTGCGGCATGTGTTAGGAGTATAATGCGGTATGGTACTGAGACCTGGGCAGTAAAGAAAAAAGATATTCTTAGGCTCAAACATACAGAAATGGCAATTATTACTCAGATGCCCAGTGCGTCCTTGAATGCAAGGCCTAGGAGAACTAAGACTTCAATGGATGAGTTGATATGAAGGGTGATATTGGTGTGTATTGGTGTTGTGATGAGGAGGTGTAGATTGAGATAGTTTGGTCATATGGAGAGGATGGAGGATAACAGTTTGTTGGGATGAGGAAAAGGAAGGAGATAGAATCAGCGAGGCCAGCTTGAGATTTATTCTAAGAGGTCCTTGCATGTGTGCGTCTTATCACTAGCGCGGCCTCAGTCAGACTGCCCGCCAAGCCCCAGATCCAGGCCGGTGGCATGCAGGGGAGCACCGCTTGGCAGTAAGAGTTCCTGCACAAGCACTACCTCCATCACCCCCTCTCCATTGCAGTGAATTACCCACTTCCTGCAGTATTAATACAAAGCATATTGGTCAAGGAGGAGGGAGGTCTCTGCAATAACAAAACAATTGGCAGATACTGACGCTCATTATAACTTAACCCGCGCCGTCCCGGCGATGTGAATTAACGTCCGCACATGATGTGCACTCATGTCCCGGCGACGTGAATTAATGCTGCAACATTGCAAGTTGCATAATTTTCACATTTTTCAAAAATCGCGCCTGATTTCCGTTTCGCCCGCCTACGCAAGCCTCACCTACTCGCCGCCAGGCGGATAATCCCCTAGACCCAGATTAACCTCACCAGACCCTTTAATCCTCCACTTACCTGTCAACAGTCACCCAGGTCAGACATGGCGCGTCGTGGGCTGTCAGAGGAGGAGATACAAGTCGCCCTGGCTACCTTTACAGGGAATAGTGATTCCCCAATGGACGACGACACCCTCGATGTCGATTATGTGCAGCCTGAGGAGCAGCAGTGATGAGGAGGTCCCTTCCCCAAGGAAAGTCAAATATATTACATATAAGAGGACAGGGGACGGCCAGCCTGCACCACGTGTTGCATCTAGGCAGCAACACCTGCCATCAGATGAGGACGAAGACGAGGACGAGGACGAGGAAGTAGTACATGGTGGCGTATTTTCCTGGCTGGGGAAGGAAAAGATATCGCCACGTGGGACTGGGACAGACGGCACATCGCGACTGTTCCACAGGTATGTTCCTTCTATGTGTTCTGTGGCAGGAAGTAGTGGTGTGTGGATGGTTAGGGCAGCAGAAAGTGAAAGTGTTGGGGTGGGAGAGCGCAAACAGATTCGTGAAAGCGAGAGTGGTGTGGGGGAGGCAACACGTCAACGTGGTGTTCATGTTAGGCGTAGTGTGAGTTAGCAGAAGGTGAAAGCACTTGTCTAACATGTCAATGGGTAATATGTTATATTCGAAGTATTATAAAAGGTGAATAATTAGATTTTGAGTTGAAAAAATAATGACGGACGGCACCTGAAGTCACGTGGTAGCGCTATTGCTATGCTCATTCTTTTCGTAAAGCATGTACATCTATAAAAGCAATTGTATAACATGTAAAGGGGTAATATGTTGTATTGGAAGTATTATAAAAGGTAAATAATTAGATTTCGAGTGACCTGAACTCACGTGGTTACGCTATTGCTATGCTCATTCTTTTCGTAAAGCATGTACATCTATAAAAGTAATTGTATAGTTACTGTAAAGTTAGTATGTAAGTTGAAAAATTGTCTAAGTTGAAAGTCATACAACATACATTCAGTAGGTAAATAAGCGCTAGGAAGAATTCTGTTCACGGTGTAAGATGAGTGGAAAATTCCCCAGTGGCTCCTAATTTAGCCACCATTTATGGGATAAGCTGTCTCCCAGTGTACCACCATCCCACCACACACTCCCTCTCTCTCTCTCTCTCTCTCTCTCTCTCTCTCTCTCTATATATATATATATATATATATATATATATATATATATATATATATATATATATTAGGATAAGGCTTACTGTAAATCGTGTACTACTGTGAAAGCAAATGTCTGACATGGAAAAGGCCAGAATGTAATGTGAGAAATACTATAAAGGGGTAGAAAATAAATTCAGAGGTGAACAAATAATGACATGACATGATTTACCTACGTAAATTAGCGCTACTTCTATGCTAATTCTTTTCATAAAGCATGTTCTTCTGTAAAAGCAATTGTCTAACATGTAAATGGGTAATATGTTATATTATAAGTAATCAGAAAGGTGAAAAAATAGAATCTGAGTTGAAAAAAGCATGAAAGACCAAGTTGTCACTTGGTAAATAAGTGCTATTCTTATGCTAATTCTTTTCGTACAGCAAGTACATCTATAAAACTAATTGTATAACATGTAAGTGGGTTATATATTATGTTATAAGTAATCTAAAAGGTGAAAAAATAGAATCTGAGTCGAAAAAAACATGACAAAATGATCTCACTTGGTAAATAAGTGCTACTTTTATGCTAATTCTTGTCATAATGCCTCAAAATATGTACAAACAATTATGTAAAGTTGAAAATGGTATGATGTAATTGTGGAAGTAATATGAAACATGAAAAAATACAATAGCTGATGAAATAACGATGTTTGCTACCATCGGTGACATTATCGACCGATTTCGCTAGGGTCGCACAATGGTACATACCTTATTTCTCATTTTTTTCTGTATAAAACCCAATATACTTGTGGTATACATATTTCCAACATATGAATACATGATAATAAACGTATACTGCATCAGTTCAGAGTACACGTGCCACCATAGAAAACGTACGGCAAAAAGACTACTCATAGAGCATGGCAGTACCTGTCAAACTTATGTGCTCCAGGTAAGCCATTTCTGAACCCAAGGGACACCTTTCTTTGTGATTTTCCTTAGTTTCTGACCAAAAGCGAATGTTTGAACAAAAAAAAAAATGGTCCAAAAAAGCTGGGACTGGGGCGGACCAAAGCTCAGAAAACGTCGGGATTGGGCGGGTTAAGACTTGGCGTTGCATGACACACTGCTGGAAAATTTACATGTTACATATATGCTGACTTCTGAATGGCAAAATTGCTACAGCAATGAGGAATTCAATTACATGTCCTGGAGCAACCATTCCTCGAGCATCATGGTATAAGTGCAACAAGGTTATACACATTACAAAACACCTTAACATGCCTAGTGGTTCAAAACAGTCCAGTGTCATGGGACATAGATTTCTAGGTGTCTTGAGGAGCACCTAGTGCTCTGCAGTCTCTCCAGGGGAGGGAAAGGCTGAGGGGCCTCCCCCCTGCAGTCATCATCCTGCCGGGGACAACCCTCATTGTGAACGTGGGTGTCGGTTCCCTTCTCCTTGTAGGGGGACAGGTGGTGGCAATTCCTGAGGGAAGCTCGCCCACTGCCATCCAACCTCATCAACTATTGCCTTGGGGCTGGTGTGTCAGCAATAACCCCTACATGGTCCCACTGCTCCAAACCCCTGGTTCTGTAAGCACACCCGCTGGCCTGGGTTGAGAGGGGCAAAATTATGTGCCTTCTGGTTGAATGTCATTGCCACTGCATCCCCAGTGTGGGCCATGGCCTGTCCTCCTATGCTTCTCAGCATCCCAGCCCACCTCCTGCTGATCCTGTTGTGTTCTTTGGCAGATAGTACGGAGTCTCTCAGCTGACGCCTCATCAGCAACTGGGCTGAGGATGCACTGGAGTCGAGTAGCGAGGTGTTGAGGTACTGCAATATGGCCCTGACGGCTGCATCCAAGTCCAGGGAGCCTCTTTGCAGTCTTGACTGCGGCCTCTGCTCGGATAGAAATGTCCTCATTTCACCACTCACGAGGTTTGAACCACTGTCACAAGACAGGACCTTCGGGATACCGAACCTTTTGAACCAGTTATGAAAGGCCATTATGAGTCATGAGCTGGCGATGCCCTTGGGCAGATGCTTCACCTTCAGGCAGCCATTTAACCTGTCTGTGTAAGTGATGTATTCTTCCTCCTCCAGTTGGAACAGGTCAGCCACTGCTTGCTGGAAGGAGTACTCTGGTGGGGGTGTGGCCAGCAAGTTTTCTGTGGTTGTGATGGGTCGCTGATTTCACATACTTCACAGTGTCTCCTCTTCTGCTCCACCTCAGCATCTATGCCGGGCCAGTATATGCATTGCCTGGCATGCCTGAGCATGGAGTCCCTGCCTTGGTGACCTGCATGGAGGTTGGTTAGGACTGCATTTTGAAGAGTTGTGAGAATTACGAGTCGCAGGTGTCCCTTGTGACTGGTGTACATGACAGCGTCCCCTTGGCATGACAAGTGTCTTGTCATCCTGTAGTATGGGCAGAGTGCTATCGGCTCTTTGTCCTTCCGATTGGTACACTCCCCAGCACTCTTGCGCTCATGGAGGAGCCTATAGTCCTCATCCTGGTGTGATTCCTCCTCCACTTGACAGAGGTCCACGCTGGTGCCTTCATCAACTTCTAGGGCACAGGCCATGAATGCAGCACATTCAACTTCGTCTTCTGCCAGGTCTGTCTCGTCCGGTCTGCCCCCAGGGAGTATCTTGAGAGTGCATCTGCTGCATGGTTCGCCTCCTAATTCGGGTAGTTTGTACAAAATGAGTACTTCTCCTTGAGGTTGAGTATGCTGGTGTTGCAGATGTCTTTCAGCTCTTTGTCCTTGAAGATCTTGGTGAGCAAATGGTGACCAGTGATGAAGGTGCATCCCAGCAGGAACAGGCGTGCCTTATTCAGGCACCATATGATAACAAGGACCACCCCCTCCAATGCTGAGTAGTTCTCCACAATGTTAGGTGGCTGCTGTCACACAGGTCCAGTTTCTGGCCACCATTGCAGCACAGGGGTGCCTCTTGCGACACACACTGGCAGTACTGCTGCATGACCATAAAACCGATGCCAAGCCTGCTGAAGTTGGTGAACACTGCTGTGGGCTGTGTGGCATCGTAATACTGGAGGCCCTTCGCAGCAAGCTTGTCAATAGCCTCCATTGTCGACTCGAAGATGGACTGGAGTTGGCTGTCCCAGTACACCACTTTCCCTGGCGTTTTTTTTTTTTTTTTTTTCAGTAATTCTCTGAAGGGCACCATGAGTGGTGCAGCAGCGAGGAGTGGCACCACTTGTTTCACCAGCCCAAACTATGACTGGATATCTGTAAGGGAAGGGAGTGGTGGTATCTAGGAATTGGTTATACTACTTGGCAAGTCCTGGCTAGGCTGATACTCCTCCCAGCCAAGCAGATAATCTGCGAAGGTCAAGCTTCTACAGAAATGGAATTTGTCTGAGTGGAACGTGATTCCATTTACTGCACATGTTTGCAGGAACTGGTATATGTGCCAGAAAACATCGGCGATGATACAGTCATCCATGAGCACATTTCAGTGTCCTGAGGATCTCTACTGTTGCATTGTCATAGCACTTGGTAAAGGCGTTCTGCCCTGCACAGTGGTTCATGGGTGTGCGCTGGTAATGGAAGCGGCCCCACAGGGTGATGAAGGTGGTCAGTAGGGTGGGTCGAGATCCTATGAACTTAGAGTTGTTAGACTGAAACATGGTGGAAATGATGCTCCTTCACAGTCACTACACCACTGCTCAAACTTTTTTTTTATATTATGTACGCTCACTCCAGCAACTTTCACTCCAAAATCGAGGAAATGATGACAAAAATGAAGAATTTGAATGATGTGTGTTAGAGGATTTCTCTCAAGATCTAGCTTTGAACGAACCATAAAATCATCTGCTTGCCTGTATTCAGTATCTACAAACAGCATTCTGCCAACATAAACAAAAAACTACAAATTGCAGATGTATATGAAACACCAAACAGTGACAAACAACATAACGCACTTCCGATCTCTTTCTTTAGGAATCATAATCACAAACTGGACACGTATGTTCTGATAAGAAGTCTTTTTTACTCTCATACTTTGGGAAATCTCTGCAAGACCGCTTACATTGCAGAAGCATGCCATGTCGTGCCTGGTGCCCATAGACTTTTTGGATGGTCGATGTTACATCTTTGACACAACTCTCCACATCTTGAGGGTGACAAGGGTAGCGTTGGTCGAAGATTATGGGTTGGCTGTCATCCAATATAACGTTCTTCAAAAGTGGAGGGATTGTGACAGACTATTTTGCCTAGATGCACCAGCTCAGTGTAGTTTTTGGTCTCGAAATCTATCTTGCAAGCAGATTTGTTAAACACTTTGACATCCTCGCTATCTTTCTCCCGTGCTCACTAAATGAGTGCAACAGCCATGCAACATGCGTGTGGATCTTCATCAGCAACAGCCGACAGCAGGATATTTTCAGGATGACAGAAGTAACATATTGCTGTGTAATGGCTAAATGATGCCCTGATCTGATGGGAATTCTTGTAATAGTTCCACCGTATAGAAGAAATTCTTGGCGTCATCCTGACCCAAACTGTTCGTTCTTACTTTGAACCAAGCTGACGTGAAAAAGTTGAGAATGAATGAAACAAATAGTCTCAATACTGGAGATGGCTCTTCTGACGACATGTAGAGCCGCAATGTCCAGTAAGCCACAATGTACGGTTGGCATTAGTTAGCTATCTGTCATGGTTCAGTGGCCTTGGCTGTGCAGATTGTTTGGAAACTATACCTTCGGCTCCTCTGACTTGCACTACCAGACATGCGCTGTGCAAGTATCACTGATATTTGCTGAGATCCTTCCCAACTTCAATTGGTTAAGTGCAAGTTTTTCCACACACCCGTTCATAGTCTACAATTGTCAGAGCCTTTGGATCGAACTCAAGGGATCTACCACTTCCCCAGTGGAGCCAGTTGGACCCGTCGTTGCACCGTCAATGACTTCAAAATACCATCTAAAAATACTTCAATGAGATGTAACAAACAGACAAACCATTGTAATGGTCACTCCAGCTGGGTACGAATGACCCCATTCTTCTTGCCCGTGTTTCCATTCGTGCCACTGCAAACAATAGCTTGCAGTGATTCTGCTGAATCGGGCTCATGGACAACTGACATGATCTTGGCCATATCCACTGCTTTTTCACTTTCAGGGGAGACAAGATCTCTGTAAGCAGCATCAGAGAAGCCAATTACTGAGTAGTGGTCTTCCTTGATGATGACCCTCTCACCATGAGGGGTTTTACTCAGAGTCTTGTCAATCTTACCATTAAAACCCAGACAAACTGCCTTTGTCATGGTGCTTTGATACTTTTGAATGGCAATATCCTTCCAGTATCTTCTTTGACGCCAACGTTTGCTAGGATCAAGTTTGATTTCCTCAGCAAGGACACCCATGTCCTTCAGTGCTGCATTCACTATGAAGCATATATCTGTTGCTCATTTGGCATCGGTCTGATACACCACATAGTTCAGTACCATCATCATCATATTGATCATCTTATACATCACAACTAGTATCATCAGTATGATCCCTACATGCTGTTCCTGCATCTTCTTCATCATGCATGGCTACCTGAACTAACTTTTCATGAAGCTTTCTTTTCATTTGTCTCTTTGTAGCGAATCTTTTGCTTGTCTTCTTCGCTGATGTACATTTTCCTATAACTGTTTTGGGCCACCCAAAAGGGCCACTCATCAGGAGGTATCTTGGAAGCCCAGGCACAATAACACTCAGACCTTTCCCGAGCATTAACATTTTTGTAGCATTTACAGCAGCAGATGTCAAATAGTACATCAGTGCTGGCCATCTTCTCCAAGTAGGTGCTTGAAGTTCTCTTGTTGCAAAGTATTTTCTTACCTCCTGAGCATTTGTCATCAAGCTTTTCACATGGATGACAAAACTCTTGTAGTAAATTATAGGAATTGATGCCTTCTCATACTATTTCTACTACCTGGTCAGTAATAGTTTCATCATGGGCCTGCTTACTTGATAATGAATCTGTTATTTTGTACTCCAAGTATTCTTTAATGACATTTTTGCATGTAGGTAGCTGAAGCACTGGAAGACTACAGGGTAAACCAAATACGGAGTCTTTGACCTTTTCCCTCATGCTGCAGGTAGCCATCATTCCAACACAGGGTATAAATGAATGCAAAAAGTTAAACTAACAACTAACAAGCACAGCTGGTTTGTGTAACTGGTAAAAAAGCCATCAAAAATAGTATCGTCACTGTCAAAGCTGCCAAAGTTCGTATTATCTCTAAATTGTTACTGTGTTCAATTGGTGCAAATTTACATTAAAAATGCTGGAAAAGCACTAGACAATTTTCAATAATGCAGTTATATTGTGAATATGGTGCTTCAGGCATCAAAATATCCATGTTTTTTTTAACTTATATTCTTCAACCCACCCTAGTGGCCATCTTCTTGCTCTCCTCGTCCAGGGGGATCTGGTGGTAACCCGAATAAGTGTCTGCTAATGTTTTCAATGTGAGCTTCGGCACACTGATGATTCCATTGAATAGGGTGTGGTGGGTGTCCTGCTGGCTTGCCTGGTTGAGTTGCTGATATTCCACTGTTCTGCACGGCCGCCTGTCCTCCTTTGGGACCACCACCATAAAGGAACACCACTCTGTGGGTTTTCCAGATGGTACAGGCTTGATGATGCCCTTCCTTATGTCCTTTTCCAACTGATGGCGAACTTCATTTTAGAAGTGGTTGGGGACAGTCGCTGGCATGTGCACTGCTTAGGGCTTTGAACAGGTTTGCAGGTGGATGTGATGGGCTGGCCCTTTCATCTCCGGCAAGGGGGCATGGTTCATGGCGAATGTTGTGCGCCCAGTTCTCCAGGTACCACTTTTCCAGCAGGTTCACATTTTCTTCTTGTCAGAGAGTATGGGGGAGTATCGGATTGGGCAGGGATTGGAGGCTCTTTATCCTGTTCAACAGCCTCTACAGTCGCCAGCACGTTGGGGAAGTCGTATGGCAACACATCCAATGCTTTGCATGTCTGCAGTGACAGATACAGCTGCTGCATCCTATCAGCAAAGTACATGTTTGCCATAGAAGACCTTCTACCCACAATGAAACAGCATTCCATGCGTCCCACAATGCATGTGCTCCTGCCTGCAAAGATATTAATACTCATGGTAGGTCTCTATAGACTTCATGGACTCAGCCTGAGGCCCTGTATGAGGTGGCAACCCGTTATGCATAACTGTGCGCCTGTATCAGCTATTGCAATCACCTCGCATACTGTAGCTGGGTCGTCACACTTCCCTTCCACCATGAGACACGCTGATGCCTTGGGCTGGCTATTGTGATGCTGCTGGTGGTCTCGGTGGGCTTGGGCTGCTTCGCTGACCTACACACTCATTGCAAGTGGCAGACCCTCCCACATCCGCGGCAGGTGGCCTCAACAGCGGGGCACCGGCGTTCCCTGCTTCATTTGCTACCGCCACACCTCTGGCAGTCCTTTGCTAGTGGAGGAGGGGCACAAAGCTAGGGTGACCCTGCACCCACCTGCCGCAACTGAGTGGCACCAGCCACTTCCGTTTCCTCCTTGTCACTCACTGAAGAACTGCCACTCCACTACTGTATGTCTGTGCATTTCCGCCATTTTCTCCACCGATTCGAACACTTCACAGGCGTTTGTGATTTCTTCCATACATTGCAACACTGGAATTCACCGCAGCACTTCTGTTTTCATACTGAGGTTGCACAGCCCCGTCACAAGCTTTTTCGATAGCATGATATCGACGAGATTTACAGAACACTGGGAGCACCTAAAATCACACTTGACCACCTGGGTTCTACATTTTACCACATATAAACACAGGTTATCACTGGGCTCCTTCATGTATGTAAAGAAGTCCAACCATGCTCCCACAGTGCACCTAGGGCCCACCACCATGCTCCTCACCATGCCAACAGCCTCCTCTGTGTACATGGCCTCGAATCTATGCTTGGCCACCCGTGCATCCATACACTGTTGCACCTCAGGGTCACACAACAATCTTACGTAAACAGCGGCCAAGGGTGGGACCCACCTGCAACCACTGCTGTAGCACAGACGCTGCGAGTCCACGCCTTGAAATGAGATGGCGACATTCCCACGGTAGCCTTACTGGGAGTTGCAGGTGGTGCTGGCACTCACCACTGGGCCAGTGCTTCCGAGTCTAGGGTTTGGTACACCGGCTGGTAAGCTGTCCCCATCCCTGGAGGTAGTACCTGGGGTGGTGGCACATCATACATGTTGCAGTTCACTTGGTCTCCCAGCACCATGTGGCAGAACCAGTCCTATGACTCTGGGTTCACCTGCTCGGACACTCATGGCGCTGCCCGAGTCACCTATAGAACTCCACTGTGCCATGTTGGGATAAGGACCAGGAGAGAGATAGAAACAGTGAAGCCAGCTTGAGATTTATTCTAAGAGGCGCAGGCGTGGGTGCGTCATATCACTAGCACGGCCTGAGTCAGTCTGCCCACCAAGCCCCAGGTGTGGGCCAGTGGCGCATGTGGGAGCTCCACTTGGCAGGAAGAGTTCCGGCTAAAGCACAAACTCCAACACAGTTGGCTTAGGATACCGAGAAGTGTCAACGTTGGGCTGGGGGAGGGAGGTGTGAGAGGCAGACCGACAAAGACCAGGGATGAGGTTATAGAGAGTGACCTCGGTGATAAGGGACTACTGAATGGGGAGGGGCTGCCAGAGGTCAAGCAGCATGGAGAGCCACCATTAGGTGACCAAGGCCATCACACTGAAGCATGTTGAAGCCTTTATAAACGAAATGAAACCATTCATTCTATATATATATATATATATATATATATATATATATATATATATGCATATACTCTCTCTGTTTATATCTGAGAAGGGTCTTAGTTTAATTGAAACTGTTACCTCTTACAGACCACCATTTTCTTATGTGAATGCGTGTTTTCCTTTTGTGTAGAAACGATGGTAGTGTGAAGTATAGATTGTCACTGGCTTAGTTACCCCAGTAGCAAATGGGTGAAATAGAAGATAAGATGATAATGAAAGGAGAGAGAAGCGAGCCGTTAAGAACATTAAATCTTTTCTCTTATCAGTTTTGCTGCCTGTAAAGGATAACCCTAGTCCCCACGTCTATTTACCCAGCGGTCATCTTTTGCCTTCTCAACTGGTAACACACCAGATGTTTTTCTCACAAATTACGCAGGAGATTCATCTTGTCCTTGAAATACTGGGTGTGACATAATGTGGGAGGAGCAAAGTAAGGATGTTTGCCAACTAGAAGCCTAAATGGCGCTTTCATCACGTTCTTTATGGCACACAATTGCTTCTGTGTGGAGTGTATGAGGCCCTCATTGGTAGCTGGTGCCTCTATTGTTTCTGTATGGACGGAGATTATTTTAAGACAGCCTAGTGGTTAATTAACTGAGACAGGCGGAGTAAGTTCTTTATAAGGTTGAGGAAAACGTGAAGACACATTTGTCTCTTTTTGTACAGACACACATTTAGTCTCATTTTGTACACACATTCCTGTACACATTTTTGTACACATTTTTACACATTTACTGTCACATTACACTTTTGTCACATTGTGTTGCACTTTTCCCCAACACTACTCACTCCGTGACTTTGACTACAAAACACGCTGTTTGTGCATCATTTTCCATTTTTGATTCACTCCTCCATTTACACTAGTGTGTGATATATATCTGAATTTAACCTTCGAAGTCCCCACGCTTCCTCGAGCTTCGTGAGTACTTAGCCTCCACTGAGTGTTTTCTGGTTAGGTAAGAAATAACTAGTTTTATATTTGTATCCTGAGGCCTATGTGAATCCTCCTTTTGTAAAACGAACCCTAGTTTCTTCTTTGGTTGTGTATGTTATAGTGTACAGTAAAGTTAAGTTAGTTTTCTTGCAATCTTTATCTTATCACTTTTGGTGCTTAATTAAGGGTCAAGAGTGCACCGTAATATACACCCCCATAACAATTTGGCGACCTCTTGCCAGGATAGCTCTGTGACATAATATTGGCAACCTTGGCCACATACACAGTGCTTACTCTTACCTACTTAACTATAATCAGTAATCATGGCCCTAATGAGTGATAGTGATGTGAAAGCATTTTTGGACTCTAAGCCTTCCCCAATCAGAGTGAAAACAGTCACAAAACAAGAGCTCATATTGCTTGCCCAGGCCTTACAGCTGAGATTTCCTGCCTCAGTCACTAAGACTAAGTTTCTTGATATAACATTGGACACACTGTTTGGGCAAAGTGAGTCTCCTATAGCTAGTTCTGAGCCATTTGATACTGCAGAAGGTGTTGACCCTGAGCCTTTGGCATCGGAGATACCTGGCCCTAGTGATTTTTCTGCTCATGATACTGGTGACAAAGTGCAACTTGAGTTAGTCAGAATTAAGCTGAGGGAACTTGAAGTGCAAGCCAAAATGAAGGAAATAGAATTACAGGCTCAAATGAGACAAAAGGAAATGGATCACGAATACAGAGTGAAGCACCCTCATAGTTTACCTAGAGCTAGTAATTCATCTGCCAAGGAATCTTTTGATGTTGCTAGGAACATTAAGCTATTACCTCCCTTTAATAAGCAAGATGTCACTAAGTATTTCCGTATGTCTGAAAAGGTGGCAGGTCGTCTCTCGTGGCCAAAAGACTCTTGGACAGTACTGCTGCAGAGTGTTTTGAAAGGAAAGGCTCAAGAGGCTTATATTTCTTTATCAGTTGATCAAAGTGCTAACTATGATTGTTTAAAAGATGCCATTCTCAAAGCATATGAACTCGTGCCAGAGGCATATAGGCTTACATTTAGATCCACCTTTAAACAGAAAGATCAGACTCATGTGGATTATGCTAGAGTACTCACAGACTTATTTGATCAATGGTTGCATTCTAAGAAAGTTGATGATTTCTGTAAACTTAAAGAATTAATGATCTTGGAGAACTTCACTGGTAAAATAGATAGGGATGTGGCTACATACCTAGTGGAGAAAGATTTAGATAACCTAGCTGAGGCTGCTGTTGTAGCAGATAACTATAGTATAATTCATAAGCATGAACGTAAGCCTCAGTTATTTGTTATGGGTAGGAGAGTGAACCAACCAGTTTTTGTGGATCATTCTTCAGGTAAAGGCAAGTTAATGTCAAGTGACACTAGTGGGAACACTGCAACCCCAGAGCATGTTAGTTCTAAGAAAGTAAGTGAGGACAATGATGCCAGAGGGTCAAGAAAAAGTGTCAGGTTTTGCCAGTATTGCCAGAAAACGGGGCACTTGGAGGATTGGTGTTGGAAAAAACGAGGGAAAAGTCCCTCTGTAAAACCTATTACTTTGGTAAACTCTTGGGGATCTTTTGACACCAACAGAGAGCAGCCACCCACAGATATTGTTAGCAGTAGTCAGTCACTACCCCAGCAGGTGCATATTGTTGATAAGGCCAGAGTGGAGCCGTAAGTGGTGGATAGACAGACTCCAGTAGAACCATTGTTAGACACTAGTAAGACTAGGGCAGTGCAGCCGTCAGGTTCAGGTGAGAGTGGTAATAAGACTCAATCAGAGTGTCCTCCCCCAGGCGGTACTCAAAGTGACTCCTCCCCAGGTCATTTATTTGCTAACTTTATTTCTAAGGGGTTAGTTTCAGTTGATGGAAAAGGTGGTAAGGAAGTCACTATACTTAGAGAAACAGGAGCTTCACAGTCACTAATGTTGAAGGGGATTGTTGATGTAGCTGATCCTAATGAATGTGTCTTGCTACAGGGTATAGCTGAGTTTGTATCTGTTCCCCTAGTTGAGGTGAAGCTCCAGTCAGAGTTCATTACTGGTTCAGTGCATGTGGGTGTTGTTGACCAGCTTCCTGTACAAGGGGTCATTTTCCTTTTGGGTAATGACTTGGCGGGAGGACAGGTGAGTGATGTTCCCTGCGTGTTAAAAACTCCCCTGAGTGAGGATAGGACTAAAGAGTTAGAAGATACATGTCCTAAATTGTTTCTTGCATGTGCTGTAACTAGAGCTATGACGGCAAAAGCCAGCCATGAGAACGTTGACAGTAATGGCACCGGCAATGCCGATGATGATATTGGGCTTGGTGATACCTTTTTTGCCCAGTTAAATGACTCAGAGGTTGATGATTCTCCCCAGACTGATGCAAGTGCAATGGTAGCTGATATGCAAAGATCTGTTCCAGAGATTGCCACTTTAATTGACTCAGCAGTTAGGGAAGATGAATGTGAGTCTGAACTGATGGAGTGTTATTATTTAAGGCCAAATAACGTGTTAAAGAGAAGATGGAGACCTCCTAGTGTTGCTCATGATAACGAGTGGGAGACTGTACATCAGGTGGTGATTCCAAGACCCTATAGGCAAAAAATTATGTCCATTGCTCATGACTCTCCTTTAACAGGCACACTTAGGGGTGAGGAAAACTCTCTCCCGCATCTGGCAGCATTTTTACTGTCCTGGAATCCATCGAGATGTCTCCCAGTTTTGTAGGTCATGTCACACCTGTCAGCTAGTCAGTAAGAGCAATAAGCCCATCCCTGCGGTTCCTTTGATTCCTCTACCTGTATTTGAGGCCCCATTCACTAGAGTCCTTGTTGACATTGTTGGCCCTTTGCCTAAGACCTCCTCAGGCCACCAGTTCATCCTCACAGTGGTACACATGGCCACTAGATATCCTGAAGCCATTCCCTTGAGAAATATTTCAGCTAAATTGGTTGTAAAGGAGATGCTAACCTTCTTTACCCGTTTTGGTCTCCCTAAGGAGGTGCAGTCGGATCAAGGCAGTAATTCCAGACTGTTCAGACAAACCCTTAAGGAGTTAGGAATCTCACAGATCACTTCCTCAGCATATCATCATGAGAGTCAAGGTGCATTAGAGAGGTATCACCAAACTTTGAAGAGTATGCTCAGGAAACTATGTGTTGATTAAAAGGAATGGGACAAATGTTTGCCATTCTTACTTTTTGCAACCAAAGAGGTACCGAGCGAGTCCTTGGGCTACTCCCCATTACAGTTAATCTTTGGCCATGAAGTAAGAGGTCCTCTTAAACTCCTCAAAGAACAATTGGTCAAGGATGATGACCAAATTAACTTGCTAGACTATGTGTCAAAATATAAAGAAAGACTGGCCTATAGTATGGAAGTAGCCAGGGCACACTTGGAGTCCTCTCAGGAGAAGATGAAGAGTTGGTATGACCTCTCTAAGAAAGTTAGGCACAGACTGTTTCACCCAGGCGATCAAGTTCTTGTCTTGCGTCCCATTCATGGTCAGCCTCTGCTGGCTAGTTTTGCAGGCCCTTATCTAGTGGAAAAGAGGGTAGGTGAAGTAAATTGTCATTTTAACCCCAGACCGGAGGAAGGAACGAAGATTGTGCCATATAAATATGTTGAAGGAGTACCACAGGCGAGATGTGAACCCCCCTATGCTGCATGCGTGGTGTCGGCTGTCGAATTTGCGGACCTCCCTAGTGCTGCATGCATGGTGTCGGCTGTTGACTTGGCGGACGACAAGGGCTGCCCTTTGACTTTGGACCAGATGACCAGTTGGAGAGAAAACCAGGAAGCTTGGAGTACACTGACTGCTAAACTCTCCCACTTGACTGTAGAGCGGTGTGCTGAGCTTGTTGCCCTTCTCAGGAAGTTCCCTGATGTCTTCTTGGACATCCCAGGATGGACGGAAGTGGCACAGCATGATGTGGACGTTGGAGGTGCCAGCCCTGTAAAGCAGTCTCGCTACCGGGCTAGTCCTCAGAAGCAGACCATCATTCGAGAGGAGCTGAACTACATGTTGCAGCAGGGGTTAATCAAGTCCTGTCAAAGTGAGTGGTGCTCCCCGGTCATAGCTGTTCCAAAACCCGATGGGGCACATCGCTTTTGTATTGATTATCGTAAAGTCAACTCCCTTACCAAGACTGATACTTACCCACTTTCTAGAGTAGATGATTGTGTGGATGCGATAGGCAGTGCTAAGTTTATCACAAATTTTGATTTAATGAAGGGATATTGGGAAGTCCTACTCACAGAAAGGGCCCAAGAAATTTACTGTTTTGTGGTCGGTGGCAGGACTTATAAATGTAAGGTCATGCCCTATAGTATGAAGAATGCTCCTGCCACCTTCCAAAGGCTGATGAATGATTTCACCAAGGATGTTGAGAATTGTGTTACTTACATTGATGATGTTATTTTTAGCAACACCTGGGAACAACACTTGAGCCAACTAGATGCTTTGCTTCAGAGACTGTCCTCTGCCAATTTAGTGCTTAATTTAGCTAAGTGTGAATTTGTGAGGGCTCGAGTGCAGTACCTAGGTTTTGTGGTCGGTTTAGGCCAAGTGAGTCCACCTGATGTTAAAGTTCAGGCCATAGTCAATTCCCCCCAACTCAAAAATAAGAGAGAGTTGCAACGATTCTTAGGTATGGTAGGGTACTACACACGTTTTGTCCTGAACTTCTCTGATCTTGTAACTCCTCTTACTGATTTGTTAAGAAGAGGAGTTAAGTATGAGTGGAAGCCAGAATGTGAGGAAGCCTATTCTAAAGTCAAAGTCATCCTGTCAAGTCACCCAGTGCTTCAAGCTCCCAATTTTGATAAACCCTTTAAATTAGCTGTTGATGCCAGTGGCCTAGGGGCCGGCGCAGTTTTGCTTCAGGATAATGATGAAGGCTTTGAGATGCCTGTGTGCTATTTTAGCAAAAAGTTCAATAAGGCCCAGAGAAATTTTTCATCTATTGAGAAAGAACTCCTTGCACTCATACTTGCCCTTCAACACTTCTCTGTATATGTTGGTCCAGGGTCAGGTGATGTTGTAGTGTACACTGATCACCACCCTCTGAAATTTTTGTCCCGATTTAAGGACAAAAATCTTAGATTGACTCGCTGGGCCCTATTTTTGCAAGCATACTCCCTTGATGTAAGACATGTAAAAGGTGTTAGTAATGTTTTAGCAGATTACCTGTCCAGAACTTGATTGTACAGTATCCAGAAATTTCCCCTTGGGAAATTTTTTCTCTCAGGAAGGGAGGTGTCACTGGCGTAGTTATCCCAGTAGCAAATGGGTGAAATAGAAGATAAGAGGATAATGAAAGGGGAGAGAAGTGAGCCGTTAAGAACATTAAATCTTTTCTCTTATCAGTTTTGCTACCTGTAAAGGGTAACCCTAGTCCCCACGTCTATTTACCCAGTGGTCAACTTTTGCCTTCTCAACTGATAACACACCAGATGTTATTCTCACAAATTACACAGAAGATTCCTTATGTCCTTGAAATACTGGGTGTGACATAATGTGGGAGGAGCAAAGTAGGGATGTTTGTCAAGTAGAAGCCTAAATGGCGCTTTCATCACGTTCTTGATGGCACGCAATTGGTTCTGTGTGGAGTGTATGAGGCCCTGATTGGTAGCAGGTGCCTCTATTGTTTCTGTATGGATGGAGATTATTTTAACCCGTCACGTCCCAACCACTTTCGCACCTCCGACACCCCCAAGTCCCTACCATTTTTGATTTTTTTTTTTTTTGGCTAAAACCTCCGCTTTTGGTGAGAAACATCGAAAATTCATAGAGAAATCGCTCATCTGAGCTTTAAAATACTTGATACAGGTAGGAGTACCTCCTTCCCTTACAGGGTTTTCTATCAGGCTGGCTGCAAAGAAAACGAGTTCTATGGGAGGATAACTATTCCACACCACTCCTAAACGGTATTTATTTATTTATTTGGTACTAATTTATATGTAGTATGAGAGTATATTGGTTTTCAAACAGTAATATAGGCATTATAAGCATTGTTTCACTCACTAACTCATCACCATTCCTGACCTTCTTTTGCCACATTACCTGATCATCATTTCTGACTGTTTCTTCCTCAAATGCTATGTAAACTTTGTCCTCCACATTGTCATCGATTGGGGAATCACTCTGGCCCTGAATGTCTTTATTAACCAGGTCACTGGTAACAGGTGAATTGCCGAGACAATGGCGTGCGGGGGGGGGGAGGTTATGCGGTGTAAGGCATTGTCCCTGCTTGGCATCTTGTAGAGGAATAGAGGAAGGTGTCCCGTGTATATGTACGAAAAATCATGCGCGGAAATTGAAAATTGTGCAAATTAGGGACCTTGCAATTGCAAAACGTACCAGTACGTTGATGGGACTGGCAAATGCAAAATGTTGCAACGTACCCATACGTCGATGGGACGTCTCGGGTTAAGACAGCCTAGTGATTAATTAGCTGAGTGATTAATTAGACGGAGTAAGTCTCCTTTATAAGGTCGAGGAAAATGTGAAGACACACATTTGTCTCCTTTTGTACAGACACATTTAGTCTCATTTTGTACACACATTCCTGTACACATTTTTGTACACATTTGTACACAGTTACTGTCACATTACCCTTTTGTCACATTGTGTTGCACTTTTCCCCAACACTACTCACTCCGTGACTCTGACTACAAAACACACCGTTTGTGCATCATTTCCCATTTTTGGTTCACTCCTCCATTTACACTAGTGTGTGTTTTATATCTGGATTTAACCTTCGAAGTCTCCACGTTTCCTCGAGCTTTGTGAGTACTTAGCCTCCACTGAGTGTTTTCTGGTTAGGTAAGAAATAACTAATTTTTATTTGTATCCTGAGGCCTATATGAATCTTCCTTTTGTAAAATGAACCCTGGTTTCTTCTTTGGTTATGTATGTTATAGTGTACCGTAAAGTTAAGTTAGTTTTCTTTCAAATTTTATCTTATCCCTTTTGGTGCTTAATTAAGGGTTAAGAGTGCACCGTAATATACACCCTAATAACAAGATACATGATAAATGTCAGTATATTACTCTACTTAAGACCAGTCCATATGGTGCCTAAAACATTGCCAGAAACAATGCTAGGAACATGCTATATACCTGCTTCCAAACACGCCAAAAACATGTTCGTAAACTTGCCGGACTGATTATCCCCACACCTGTTCCCAGCAGGAAACATTCACACCAGTGATGATAGCATATCTCGAAACAAGTTTACGGGTTTGAACGTCCAGACAAGGTACTTCAAACATGTATGCAAACATGTAGGAAGCAGTGTTTCTTACATGTCTCAAAATTTGTTTCAGGCTCGTGTCAATGGGACCTTAGAATCTAGATTTTTATATCCGTTATATTGTAGTCGAATCTATATATCAATATATATTTTTGTGTGATCAAAGTTTGAAATGAAACCAATATATGAGCAATGTTTAGAACAATGAAGTGAGGATTTGTTTAGGTGGTGACGAGGTTGTATTGCGTGACTGTGGTGGTGGTGAGTGATGACCCAGCCTTCCTCGCTGCCTTCGCTGAGTTCTCCTTCAAGAGCCACCTTCTGCTGGTCCAGACAACGAGACTGCTAGCCTTCACTCGCCTGCCTGTCCACCGCCTCCACACCCTACACCACCTTCATAAGACCCTATCACGTACAAATTCACTCATCGCCGTCATTGATGACAACTCTACTGAATTCAGGTAATTTTCATCAACAAAAACATCAACATCATAGCCATTATATCATAGTAATTGTCAAAACTGATAAACAATAATAACATGATTACTACTACTACTACTACTACTGTTACAACTACTCTTATTTTAGGTGTCAGAACGCATTCAGAGAAGTACCTTGAGATGGTTTGGACATCTGGAGAGAATGGAATGTGTGTATGTGTGTGTGTGTGTGTGTGTGTGTGTGTGTGTGTGTGTGTGTGTGTGTGTGTGTGTGTGTGTGTGTGTGTGTGTGTGTGTGTGTGTGTGTGTGTGTGTGTGTGTGTGTGTATGAATGGGGGAAGGGGGAGGGGTATAGATCAAGAATGAAATTGAGGAATGGGATGGACAGGTATATGTAAGCGTGTGAGTTGGATAATGGGCAACCTGATGGAGGAGAACAGTGTGATATGTAGGCGATACGTTCATGGCAACCCCATCGGTATTAATTCGTCTGGCTATATAAATCAATGCTCATCGTCAACATCATTATCATCATCATCCAGGTTCACACTTTAAAAAACGGAGAGTATATTGGACTTTCTAGAGACAGGAAAATAAAACACAGGAACTGGACAGCCACAGTGCTAAGTGAAACGGGCCATACATCCTATCCATATATGAATTGCCAGACGCCTTAATCCCGTGAGGAGTGGCCACAAACAAATTGCCTCCATGTCGCCCGGTCCCCCCGCCATTTTGCTGCCTTCCCCCTCCGCTCACACTCCCCTCTCATATATATATATATAAAAGCAAGGAAGAAAGAACCAAAGGTCAGGGGCCTGCAAATTCCTCCCATCAAGAAAAAACAAAAACAGCATAACAGAGAGCCAAATTCAAGATCCATTCATTTCGAGTTGCCTGGACACATTGCGTTGGAAAGACTGGAGATCGTAGGCAGTAGGAAAAACAAAAAGAGGGAGACAGTTCCAGAGTTGACATGTTGCATACGTGAAGGACTAAGGGTAGCGGTTAACTTCTGCATTAGAGAGCTTGACACAATAAGGATGAGAGTTTGTTGCTAGGCGGGTGCTATGTGCCTGCTATAGTGGTGGAGGATGCAAGTAGACACTTAACAGGGACCATTAAGTAGCGATAGAAAAGAGATAAAGATGCAACAGTGTGATGAAGAGACAGAGGTTGAAGGGAGCCAGTAAGAAGAGGAGAGTTATTGAGACGAAAAGCCTTTGACTTCACATTACTGAGAAGAGCTGTGTGTGGGAAGCCTCACCACAAATGAGTGTTATGAACCCAACAGCAGTGCAGTGGTAAAGAAGGTATGGAGTCGGCTTAGCACACCCATTTTCTTGGAAGCAAATTTGACAAGGAAGGTAATATGTTCTTTCCCAGATTAATCCCAAGAGAATACAACCTCAAGTATGTTTAAAGATGATGCAGGATTGAGCTGGATATTGTTCGAAATTAGAGGGTACTCCTGAGGTAGATTTTGTCGGGTTGACGGATAAATGAATTGATTTTTTGATGCATTAAGAACAACAAGGTTATTTTTTACCCCAATCAGAGACATAAGCTAAGTCAGACATTAGATGTGCCATAGCTTCATCCTTTACTTGTTGAAGCAACTGCTGAGATGGATGCTGTAGGAAATGCATGGAAAGATGAAGCGAGGAGTTATCAGGGTATGAGTGGAAAGATTTAGATGTACAGCTTAGACAGTCATTGATGAATAAAAGGAAGAAAGTTGGTGATAAAACAGAGCCATAAGGAACACCACTACTGATGACTCTAGGGGAAGAACAATGGCCGTCTGCAACAGCAGCTATAGAATGATCAGATAGGAAGCTATAGATGAAGTCACAAACTGAAGGATAGAAACCATTGGAGGGTAGTTTGGAAATTAAAGATCTATGCCAGACTCGATCGAAAACCTTTGAGATGTCAAATGCGATAGCAAAGCTTTCTCCAAAGTCCCGAAAGGAGGATGACCAGGAGTCTGAAAAGTAGGTGAGAAGATCAACAGTGGAGCATCCCTGGCAGAACCTATACTGATGTTCAGAAAGAAGGTTGTCATAGGAAAGAAGCTTTATTTTTTTTATTTTTGTAAAGAACAGACACGAAAACTTTTGAAATTAAGGATGTTAAAACAATTGGGCGATAGTTAGAGGACTAAGAATGGTCAGCCTTCTTTGGGACGGGCTGAATTAGAGCAAACTTCCACCAAGAAAGAAAGGTGCAGGTTGATAGACAAAGACAAAAGAGTTTACCAAGGCAGGGTGTAAGCACAGAAGCACAGTTCGTGAGGACAACACGAGGGACTCCATCAGGCCCGTAGGCATTGTTAGTACTGAGGCCAGTGATAGAAGAAAATACTGCATTTCACGAAATTTTAATGTTGGGCATGAAGAGCTCAAAGGGCAGAGGAGATGGAGGGACAGCACGAGAATCGTCTAAGGTGGAGTTGGAGGAAAAGGTCTGACCTAAGATTTCTGCTATATCAGTAGAAAAAATAGGCACAGAGCCATCAGTGTGGAAAATAGGAGGAAAAGATGATGAGATAAAGTTGTTAGAATTTTTGGCAAGGTGGCTGAAGGAGTGGGAAGAATTCGAGTTGGAGAGTTCAAAGTATTGAGTATGGATGATATATATATATATATATATATATATATATATATATATATATATATATATATATATATATATATATATGTATTTTAGTAGAGCAAAGACAGACTTAGGATGATTCTGGGCAGAAACATAAAAATGATGACAATCAGAGGTGATTGGCCTTAGTACCTTTTGTAGGCCTTCTCCTTGTTGTGGACAGCATTAGAACAAGCGTGATATGACCAAGGTTATTTTTTTCCATTATACAGTATATAGAAAGGATATGAGAAAGGAGAATAACTTTTGTAATGCCCAAGGCACACTCAGATGAAACTTGGCCACGGAATTTAAAATAATTCCAGGGAAAATTAAAGAATTACTACATGAGGGCCTCCCCATCATCAGCTCCAAAGTGCCACAACCGACGTTTTTCTGGAGGGTCCACAGGCCATACTGGAGCAATAGGACAGGTTAAGGTGATACGATTGCGGTCAGAGGAGCACAATGGAGTGGAAAGATTTACAGTGTAAGCAGAAGGATTAGTTGTAAGGAAGAGGTCAGTTATGTTGTAACTTTCTCCAAGGTGGTCAGGGATATGGATAGGGTGCTGAACAAGCTGCTCTAGGTCATTAAGGATAGAAAAGATGTAGGCCTGTTCACCAGGTGGATCAATGAAAGAAGATATGAGCCAAAGGTGGTGGTGAACATTGAAATCTCCTAGAGTGGAGATTTTAGAGAAAGTAGAAATGGATAGGATGTTTTCCATCACAGATGTAAGATAGTCAAAGAATTTTCAAAAGTTAGTAGAATTAGGGTACAAGTAAACAGCACAGATATATTTAGCCAGAGAAGGACAGGAAAGCCAAAGCCAGAGAACGGCGAATTAAAAAAAACCAAGTTCACGAACACAAGCACAAAATAAGTTATTGCGTATAGATACGGAAAAGCCACTTTGGCTTTAAATCGAGTACTGAGAAATCAGGAGGATACAGAGAAGGATTTGCTGTCAGTTGCCTCAGAGAGCTGAGTCTCAGTTAGGAAGAGACGGTGAGGATTAGAGGAGGAGAGGTGGTGCTCAACAGAGAAAGAGTTAGAGGAAAGGCCTCGAATGTTGCAGGAAAGAAGAAGTGAAGCAGACAATGGTTCCAGACATCTCGCTGGGTCGTCACCGGGAGAGGGGCAGATGGTGGGGGCATTTACGTCCCTCCCCCCACTCGGGGACTCTGAGGCTTGGTTGAACAATGCCCTTTTTTCTTAATTTTGCATAGTAAGTATAGTGTGTACTGTGCATGTAGTTTGGCATTGACAGTTGGAAAAACTTGTATTGGAGAGTATGTTGGCCTACTCTCTGTGCTACTGAAACACTGAAAAAGTTCAGCAAACGGGGATGGTCAGGAACTAGTCCCGAGGGTTGATGAAACGGGAGCTCCAGCTCTCCCTGTCACAAGCTTTCCATCCATCTCGCCATATCTCATCCTTGGCCTCCACATGCCTCTCCCCCACTTCACTTAACTCGCATTCACTCTCCTCATTAGTCTCTCGCTCTCCATCCTCTTCACAAGGCCAAATCACATCAGTGTATATCTCCTAATGCTTTCAGTCACATCCACATCCACACAACAATGCTCATTCACATCCTCATTTGTTATTCTGTCTCTTCATGTAACTCCACAAGCTCCTCTGAAATAACTCGTTTCCACTGCTCTCACTCTTGGATTGTCCTTCCGACAGGGTTCAAACTTCGCTTGCAGACGTTAGAGCTGGTATCACAATATTATCATGCAGCGACTTCTTTATTTCTTATCACTGCACTCGAAGAACGAGCATCCTTTTTCCCTGTTGTACCCTTTCAAACACTTCATCCTCCAAACTTCCATCCATACTACCCAAGTACCTAACTGCACTCACATTTTACATTTCCTCATCATCCAACCTCACTGTGGATTCAGTGGCTTAATTTCTTTCGAAGACCGTAACTTTAGTCTTCCCTACATTCATCATTAGATTCCGTTTCTTACACACTCTTCTAAACTCATTCATCAAGCCTTGCAGACCCGTTTTGTATTCACTTAACAAGTATTATCTGTAAACAACAGAACAGAAAGTTTCCAAACTCTGCTCTCTCTCTTTAGGGCCGCTTCAAGACCCAATAGCCTACCTTGCATCTCTTTTACAATTCCATCCATATACAGACTGAACAACCATTAAGATATGACACATCCCTTTTTGAATCCAACATTCAGGTAGAAAAATTCGCTCAGTTCACCATCCACATGCACCGCAGCATTAGCACCCTCATACATTTTCTTCAGGGCATTCAACTACTTTCCATTTACTCCATGTATTCTTATTGTTTTCCACATTTCTTGTCTTTCCATTCTGTCACATACTTTCTCCAAATCCATGCCGCATATAACTCCTCTCCCCTTTTTTGTAACTTTACGTCTAAAGACCTAAGGATGATCATCTCATCTACACAACCACTTCCCTTCTTAAAACCTCCCCGTTCTTCTCCAGCTAAGTCCTCTGTTATTTCCCTAACTGTGTTAATAAGTATCCTACCATATACTTTTTCCTGTGAAAGTGTTATCTCCATTTGCTCACTTTATATCTGTTCTCCACTATCAATATAACGTTTTTATCTTTCAGTTCCCGATCAACTTCATCATCACTCTGTCTGACTGTCTTTACCTCCTTCCAGAACACTTTCCTACATTCCATCCATTTTACACTCAAATTCTGTCCATATTCTTCATCTACTCTCTTCTTATACTCACTAATCTCTTCACCTCTCTCTTCCTCAGCACATATAACTCTCTCTTCGGTCTCTCAACTTTCTCCATGGTCCTACTTCCCACCCGCTCACTATTTGCTTTCTTCTTTTGCGCCACATTTTTTCTCATTTTATTCCACCATGCCGTTTCTTGCACCCTCTTTCGTCTTCTCTTCACCCCACACACCACGTCACATGCTGCACAGATTTATGTGAATATCTTGCACAAATCTTCCACCTCCTGCACCTGCTCCAAATCATATTTACCCAATTGCTCATTCACTTCTCTCTTATATTGTGCCCTTTTTCAATCCTCAAGCACCCTTTCTGTTATCCTTGTATTGACTTCCTCTTGTCCTTCTCTCATTTTATTCATCCATCACAATAAAACACTGACTTTCACCACCACCAAGTGGTGGTGAGAAAGTTCATTCCCCCAACCTCTGTATGCTCTTTTATGTATTATATTCCTTCTCATTCTCTCATCCACACACACAAATACTCAGTAATAGCATTCCGTTCATTCAATTCACCATCCAACCATTTCATCACTCGGCATGTACATCTGTGGATCATTTTATGCCTGAGGAGGCTATTGACTATCACGAACCGCCTTCCCGCACAGTAAATGCCCACTAGAGCACTGTCACTCTCATCCACTTCTGCATGTACACCTCACTCACCAACTTCTCCATTCACCCTCACATTCCCACCTTTCCATTCATATCTCTGATACACTCTTTCAGTCCTCTCAAACTTTTCCATTCAAACTTCCACATTTGCCTAGAACTCTTCTTTCACTCTGCTCGCACGGTCTTCCATTGGTGCACATACGCATACAATCGCCTACGTTTGTATTCCTACTATTCAATCTTACCTAAACAGTCCTTAACCAACTGACTCATACTGTCTTCTATTTTCCTTCCATTTCTTGCACGCAACAATACATACACCTTCTTTTGCCCTCTCATTCTTATATACCTGTTCCTGCATATACACCCCACCTATACTCCCACTTTCACACACTGTCACCTCCGTAGTCCCCCTTAATCCAAATATGTCCACTTTTGCACTCTCAAGCACCTGGACAATCTCTCTTTCACCTCATCATTTGCACCTTTTACATTCCACATTGAAACATTCACTGACGTATAATTCAAACCATTAAAATCCTCGTCTGCATTAAAGAATATATACTTAATACCTTAATAAGATCACCTTATATAGTTTATTCTTGATACTATCCTATTCTTCTAATGAGAGGCCTTTTACACTTAAATGATTAATACGACAAAAATTAATGATATTCCATCCACTCACCTCTTTTATTTCTCAGGTATTACAATTTCGTACACACTGTATTGACTCAAGCTTTTTACTACATCCTGCACTGATTTTGACTGGAATGTTCTTATATTATATGAATGTTACAGTACTAAAACAACTATGCTGGATCTAAATGTGGGGAAAGATGGCTGAGAATCTAAACATCAGCTTTTTTCATCTGCCCCATTATTACATCCACGTGCAGGGCACAGCAGGGCACTGTGTGTGTGTGTGTGTGTGTGTGTGTGTGTGTGTGTGTGTGTGTGTGTGTGTGTGTGTGTGTGTGTTTATTATTCTCTTTGTCTGTAAACTGTATAACTCAAACAATTTTGAATCAGTATGGACCAAACTAAGTAGAACTGAGCCACATAAGCAACTGTTTTTCTAAGCAATAAGAGAAAAGTCATGACAAAGTCAGCTTTAAGAACTTGATCCTATATACACCAAACTATGCAGTTAGGTTAGGGTTGAGGTTAGATAGTGGTTGGGACAGACGCCATGAGGAGCTTGTGTTCTTGCTTTGGGCCTTTGTCGGGTTATTCACACAATACACTAGGATACAAAGCTGCTGGATCATCCACGTTACCTCATTTATCTTCCCTAGGTGCTACCCTATCTACTCATGTAACCTATCAACCAAAAAAAAAAGGTGAATAGACACCTGAGTTGAGTGACATCAGGTTCCCACACCATAATTCGAACCCTGACGTTATTGGGTTGACAGCTTCGCAGCTAGCGATGTTAATCACTCATTCACCGCAGTGACTTTGCACCAGTTCAGGTTAGGCATTGACTTTTTGTCAACATTTAGAGATGTGGGAAATATTTTCGTCTCAGCCTGATTACCTTTCCTCAGTCATTTTTTCGGTCTTCTTAATTTATTATTTAGTTCATTTTTTGTCATCAGATCAATTGTTTCTGAGCTCGAACTCTTCTTCACCCTTGTCTTTTTGTAACACTGGGTAACACAAGTTTTGTTTCTCTTAATGTTTTTAGTGTTTCTAGGGTGATTTTTTCTCCTGATTTCAAAAATACCCTTGAAATTTGCATAGCATCGATATTTAGGAGGTAACTAAGGTTTAATAGAGAAAGGAAACCATAATTACCTGCAATAGTGCTTTATTCAACTTATTCACATTGTCCATTAATAGTAACTGAAATTATTTGGTCCTTATATTCCTTTTTAAACTAATGAGAAAATGTAAGTAAGCCTATGATCAGATTATAGAATTATACTAGAAATGCACTGAAGATCGTGCTTGCCTACTGTGAGCTCTTTTATCTTTATGCACCAGTGACCATATATAGTCTCCCATCATTGCAGTGTCCCATCTTCTTTGATATCTTTTCTCCGTTGTAGCAGTATCCTGATGGAATCTCTCACCATGTTCCTCACTCACTTGACCTAAGTTTTCACGAAAAAAGTCTAAATGTGAATGCAAAAAGTGCATGTTTAATGACATTCTACAGCCTAAATTCTTATAACTCTCAATAAGTTTTGCTACAAGCTGCTTGTAGTTTGGGTCTTTGTTATTACCAAGGAATCCATTAATTATGTCGCGAAATGCACACCATGCCTCTCTTTTGACATCACTCATCACATTTTCAAGTTTTACTGACCTCAACATTGTCCTTACTTGCGGTCCTGTAAATATACCACCCTTAAACTTTGCCTCACATAGCTTTGGAGAGAGTAGACGAATCTCTTGAAATGCTTCTCCACCATGATCTAAAGGCTTTACAAACTGTTTGACCAAACCCAGTTTTATGTGAAGTGGAGGTAACAACACTTTGGCAGGCTCTACTAGAGTTTGTCTAATAACATTTAGCTTTACTGGCTGCAGGTCCTCTCGTGGGGGTAACTCAACCTTCTGGTAAGATTCATGATCAGCCCTACTGTCCCATAGGCAAAGAAAACATGAATGCTTTGTGTATCCACCCTGTAATCCAAGTAAGAAGGCAAGCATTTTAAAATCTCCACAAACATCCCATTTAAACTTATCATAGTTTACTTTCTCAAGAAGCTTTTTTACCTTGTCATATTCTTCCTTCATCTGTACGGAATATGCAATAGCTAGGGATGGATACTGATTTCCACTGTGTAGTAAAACAGCTTTCAGGCTTTTTGTTGAGCTATCTATGAAAAGTCGCCATTCTTCGGGGTTGTGATCAATTCCAATAGCTGTAAACAAGCCATTTATATCTTTGCAGAAGCAGAGATCCTCACTTATATCAAAGTATACTTCGAATTCCTCATGGCGCTTCCTGTATACTGTTGATTTGCAGTCCTCTCCCAACAGATTCCATTCATTCAGCCTGGATGCTAAAAGCTCAGCTCTTAACTTAGTGAGGCCCAAGTCCCTGACGAGATCATCCAGTTCACGTTGATTTGAAAAGTGTGGGCGGGTACTCATTCTTGGCTCATACGTTTCATCCATTTCTTGGTTGTCGCCATCTTCAGACTCTCCTGATGAGACCTCCATCATATCCTCTACCTGAAAAATTAACAATGTTGCATTGAATAGCTGGAACCTTAATATGAATTTTATGTGTAATCACATTACAAGAAAGCTTAGCTAGATGTTTGAAATATTTCAATATTGATTCTGTTACCATGAATGAAATTTAAAGTTGTTATTAACATTTTGATAAGATGTACTTACATTTTCTGGCGGCCGTGGAACTGGTAAGTTATCATCATGTGGCACTGGTGCAATAGAGGATGGAATGCTGAGATACGGAAGGGCTTTTCTTCCCTTAACTCTTCTGTACTTTAATATATCAATCATGCAAATTTTGCAATCATCGTGATGATTTTTTGGCTCTCGTCACACTCTCGGAACAGTAAAAGGCATTGCTTTTCTTGCACCTCTCAGCCATCCGTCTAAATTTGATCGACAACTTCCACATATCACATGAGGGGCCCATGGTTTTTCTTGGTTACCCATACTCATTCCAAAGTACAGTCTATGAGCAATCCAGTACTTGGCACCTTTCACAATTTTATGTGATACATGCTTTGTTCCAAATAGTATCCACACACATAACAAAATAAATCTGGTGAATTTCTGCATCCTCTTGTAACCATGGTCAAGAAAATTCAATGTTTACAATAAGAACCTGAAAAAGAAAAAGTTAGTGACAAATCACTGTACACCTTAATGGAAAGTTCTTCTACTACATTAGAGGGCAGCTCATTAAACTCATCGGACTGAAATTAAACAGGCATACCTGCATATGGCCTTAAAAAGATATGTAGTTTACCGCTGGTTATTCGTAAGAGGCTGACAGTAAGCTAAAACACGATTTCCTGAGCTAGCACATATTTTGGGTACAAAGGGGTAGAGGGCTTTTCACATAAACAATACATTTATTTATATTAGCATAATTTGATATATCTCGCAAATGGTCGATGGTAGAGAAAAAATATGCACATTTTTGGAATCAGCGTGAAATTTTGCATTAAAAACACTCAAAAAATTAAGAGAAAACTTTTGTGAAAATTTGTAAAGTAGTGTACGAGTAATTTACTCCTCTTGGGTGGGTGTGAGGGCGGCAATAAGTCGCTAGTACCGTGGGAGGTAGACGGGCATGAATCCGCCTTTGCTGGGCTACAAATGAGAACTAAATCACTTAATATGCAGTATTTGGCAACTGCGGTGTCGTAGGGCTTGGCAGCAGCTCTGATGGTGTAGATGGAGACTCAACGTTCCCTTGTAAATCACTGACGCTTCCTCATGCTTGAAATCGTGGCAGAGATCCATTGCCTGATGTGAGGCCTGATATGAGGCGATCAGCATGGGCAGGGGTGCTGCATATCTAAATGACTAAATATGCGGCATTTGGCAACTGTAGTGTGGCAGGGCTTGGCAACAGTTCTGATGGTGTAGAGGGACACTTAACGTTTACGTGGAAACCACTGATGCTTTTGAATGGTTGTGATGGTTATGGCGCCGAGACCCATCGCCTCATATGAGACAATCAGCGCAACCAGGGGTGGTCTGCATATCACCTCGTATGAGGCAAACAGCACGGCGAGGGTTAATGACAGAAAAATTTTAGGCTTATTCACTAGGTGGATCAGTGGAAGGAGAGGAGAGCCAAAGATTGTGGTGAATATTGAAATCATCTAGAATGACGAATCCAGAAAAGGGAGAAATTAATTGGATTTGCTCCATCTTAGAAGTAAGATGGTCAAAGAATTTTTCGTAGTCAGTAGAATTAAGGGATAAGTAAACAGCACATGTATATTTATTCAGAGAATGACAGGATGGCAGAAGCCAGAGATTAGAAATTTCAGAAGATTCAAACTCAGGAACATGAGAGGAAAATGTGTTATAGGATGCAGATTTGAATGATGCACCTTTAGGTTTTGGTTTCATGTCGATATGATGAATTTGAGAGGAGTTATGGCGAAAAACGATTCTTACATATCCCCACCCCTATTTTTTTTTTTTTTTTACATCTTTTGGGCTAAAAGCTTGGCCTTGGGCCCAATTTGGCCAACAGTTTAATCAGGTGATCAGATCATAGTCCATCATCTCTGTAATTTTAGTCAACATCGCACCAGTAGTTTTCCTGTAAAATTGTTAACAGACAGACAGGCAGGCAACCAAACAAACAGACAAACCGAGTGAAAGCAATACCCATCCCCGAGCCCTTTCGGGGCGGGGAACGAGTAAATATATTTTGGCAGGTGAAAAACTTCATAAGTACTGCAATGCAATTCTAAATTGCTTTCTATTGGATACAGTTGTGCAAGTGTATCAGTGTCTTCAAAACCTTATGTATACACTTCATTCACAGGCTGAAAGTTGTTAAGTATTTTATCTAAACCCCAAGTTTTCACTTGTGTAATATTGTGCTGGCCACTGTTATAAGTGTTCACCTTTGCATCACATTGAGCCCTAGTGTTTCCGACTTCAGCAAAGTTTTACTTTTTTATTTTTATATTCTGATATAAATGGAATACTCAAATAACATCTACTGCGTATCCATGAACACTTATGAAAAATCTGAGGCAAAAAAATAGTCTGATTCAGTGTTTACTTACAGTTTTAAATAATCCACTGCTTACATTCTTAACCAAAAAACAAAAATAAAACAATATTCCAAACATCATCCAATAAAAAGTCATTGGGCCTTCCACCCTAGCACATTTTACAGGTTCTCCAGGACAGTGGCAGGAAACTGCTCAAGTAATGCCACTTTCTTCACGTTTGCAACTTGTTTACGTTCACCCCTTACGGAAATAAAGCGTCTGGCAATAGACAGATAGATAGGTAGAATTTCGTATGCAACCTTTTTTGTCATCATGGTAAGGTTATACTGCAGGTATACCTGGTTTTGTTGATTGACTGGTACAGCTTCTAGGAGACCATTTACAACTTCTCCACCAAACTCCTTGGGGTTTGGAAGTTGTGGGACAGATATTTGGGTTGATTTACAGTATATATGTATATATATATATATATATATATATATATATATATATATATATATATATATGGTAAAATCCTCGCAACACATGAAGTTTGAATGAATGGTCTGTTGGTGGCAAACTTAAATCAGCTTTGGAAGACAGTGTACCAAAAATGTGGGCCCTCAGTTTGTTCAGACTTTTGAACTGTTCTCTTCCATACAATTTCACAAAAAGAAAAATGTTTTGCATCTGAAGTAAAATTTTCAACAAACTGATTGTCAACTTTGTATGGCTGTTCACTAATCGGCCAAAGAGTTAGGAAGTCATGACAGGACTCCAGAGCAAGTTTGCCTGCCATTTTTCCCTTTTCTGAAGGGATAGTTGACATATATTTAGCAAAAATCCTATCAGAATGTTTTCTGATATATCAAACTAAACTGAAAGCTGTTTAGAGATTTCTATGCAGGTATGAGCTCAAGATTTTTTTCAACCGAGAATTCTTCCAAGTTTAGTCTTGAAGCATAGTATATACAAAGAAGCATGGCATTCGTATCAGTTGCCTAAACAATGATCCGTTTGCAGCCACCCTCAGATACACCATAATTGATGTGTGCAGTCAGCCTCGTGTAAGCCTCCTCATGATTTTCTTAACTCAAACTGATAATAACACTGACAGCTTCTTTGGTACGTTTCATACCTTCTATAACCGTTTCTATACCCTGAGGGAGATTACAATGGTTAGATGTCCAGCAATTGCTCAGGTAATTCAAAAGATGGCCTTTGTTCTTTATGTTAGAACAAGATTGTTCCCAGTCAGCGATTTGTAGAACATCAACTGGAATATACTCTTTGCTCTTAGTTCGTGATTTTTCCCGTCTGTGTCTCATTTCCTTTTAGGGAAGATTTGTCATCTGCTTCATAATGATCTCCAACTAAATGTATCAGATGACAGTTTTCGGATATCTCCTTGACCATCTTCGACAAATACTGTACATCTGGGATAAATCTTTGAAAGTTGTGAAATGTTTAATTCCTCTGAACAAATGCCATCATATCTATGACGTACAAAGTATTCAATGTGTTTTCTGGTAAAGACTTCGTTTCAGGCAACATCAGCCTCTACTAAAAGTGGAATTAGTAAGTCTGCCTTTTGGCCTTTTCTCACTGCAGAAACATTAGGCATATCATTACCTCTCTCAAACTATGTTGGTGGATAATCCATCAATTCATAATGAATGGCTTCCAGTTTTCTTTTTCCATCAGCAGTTACAGATGCCACACAGTGGCTTCTGTAACTGCTTTCATTATACCTTCTTATATACAGTGTATCCTGAACAGTGCCAGCATATACTCGATGGTGCCGTTTAGTGAGCCAGAGTCTCAGTCGCTGCAAGTAGCCACTTGGACACTTGGTGAAGGCTTGGTTCTCAAACACCCAACCCAACTCTTCCCTTACAAGTTTGCAAAGTAAGTGAGCATTAAAACTATGGAGACATTTTGAGAGATTTTTGAAGTTACCAGGTATACCCTTCCAGGTCACTTAGGCTTTTCCAAATGAGAACTGCTTTTGAACCTTGCTTCACTTTGAAGCAAGTGCCTTGTGGCCTGACAGAACCACAGAGTACTTGACCAAATGAGAGCCGTTTCTGAACAGCCACTGCTACCATCACCACCATCAGTACAGTTACCACCACCACTGTTTTTATCGTAGCTACCATCATGACCACCACCATCACAATTCCAGCTACCAGCACCACCATCATCATCACAGCTACCACCACCACGAACACAAGCACCAACACCACAGTTACCACCACCTCCATCTTTACAACTACTACCATCACCACCACACCATAAGCACCACCATTGCAGCTACCAGTTTTTTTATGAATAAAGTTATCTGGTGGCAGAACCAATAAAGCAAAACTGAGCACTTTTGCAATCAGTTCCACAAACCACAAAGTCCGCAACTGCGAAAGTGTGATTTCGTACGTCGATTTGCGTTTGTGACAAAGTTTACGTAAATTTGCATTTTTTGCATTTACGGAAGTACTTCTGTAAACGCATTTGTTGTTGTTGTAGAATATTTGCCCACCTGTTGTGGGACACGGGCAAACTAAGAGCCCATCAAAGATAAGCACGATAAACAGGGAAAAGCAAAAAAATAAAAATAAAGTGAGTTGGAGCAAGAATAATGACAGGGGGTGGAAGTAGCAGTTAACGGGGAGGTGGATATTCCCGTACAGTTTGTAGGAGCCTTTGAAAGGTTGCATTGCCAATGGCCCTACCAGCATCGTACTCATCATCACCTGAGTGACCAAAGCCCTCCCCAGGGAACTCTCGAACAAAAGCAGTTGCAGGGCAGTCGAGAATGTAGTGGCAGAGGGGTTCAGTAGACTGCTCGGAGCAGTTGGGGCACGGTTCAGAGTCCAAGCTGGCAATTTGATGATAGCATGGGAATCTCATGCGTAAATGCCAGGGCCTGAGTAAGAGATAATTGGATAGTCCTGGAGGGATCGATATAGGGGAATATGATGTGGCAGTAGCATACCAAGTGGCCGAGCGTGAGCCGTCGGTGACACATAGGCGATGGTCATCCATTGTAAGTTCTGTAATAATGCCAGCCACAGCAGAGAGAACTCTGGAAGCACTGGGGTGAAGCGGATATGTAACATCAGTGAGAGACGTAGCTGCACGTGCAGCAGCAGCAGCTAGTTCATTACCCCGTATCCCAACGTGCCCAGGTACCCAGTGAAGAATCACAGTGCCATCCCGCCGCTGGATAAAGGAGGACACTGTAAATATGGCAGTAAGTAGGAACCAGTGGCCATCTAGAGAGAGAGAGAGATGCTAGGCACTGAAGGGAGGATAGGGAGTCAGTGTGGAGAATGACACGTCTATGTCGGTGGTTATAGGCATGGCGCAGGGCACCAAGAAGAGCCACTAGCTCTGCCTGAAATGCGGAGACACCCGTGGTGATGCGCCAGGATTCAGTGTGGTCCCCATAAGCAAAAGCAGCTCCCGCTGAACCATCAG
Organism: Coenobita brevimanus; assembly: GCF_032717465.1. NCBI lineage: Eukaryota > Metazoa > Arthropoda > Malacostraca > Decapoda > Coenobitidae > Coenobita > Coenobita brevimanus. Next base: position 34,953,506 of record NC_136961.1, on the reverse strand, counting down.
ACAAAACAGAGCCATCGGTGTAGTAGACTGCCGCATCAGAGTTAAGCAAAGTGAGTCTACTGAGACTCTCCTGCCGAAGGATGGCAGGGATCGAGTGGCGAGGCTTCATGTCGGTGGGACTGATAATGGTGAAAGGGGGAGGCGCCCAGGGTGCAGGAGGTTCATAGCCTGGGCATGCCAGCTCTGGATCTAGGCCCACCTCTTGTGCCACACTGAACTTGTGAAAGAGTGCAGCCATGGCTGGAGCCCACTCCCGAGGGGGGGGGACGGGTCTGGGGGCCTGCTAGCCAGGCATTTAAGCAAAATGGAAACATGTAGCTTCAGGTGAAGATTAACTAGACAAAACGTTTCTGCTGCTACACGTAGTGCGATCTGGTGGGTGAGTGATGGAAACCCACTCTCCATCCGTAAATTGACCAGTCGGGTCCAGCGGGAAGCACCCAGCATAAATCCGTAGAGCGTTATTTTGGAGTACGGTACCTCCAAAGACTGGGAGATGGGGGAAGTCAGCCCTGGGAGGCAGATCGCACTATAATCAACTAGTGAGCATAAAAAGTACGCAGAACTGCATACGATGCCCCTAAGCTGCGACTAGAAAGGTAGCAGAGAGCAGAAATGTGGGAGGCGGCCCACTCTCATAGGTATTTCATGTGTCGGGCGAAGGTTAGCCCCGAGTCGAAGTAGATCCCCAGATATCGGTGCAGTGTGACAAGCTCAATGCAGCGGCCACCCAATGTAAGGGGATGTTCGGGAGGATGGAGACCGAAAGGTAGGCACTTGGTCTTCTCGAGGTTGACTTTCAGCCCAAGTTCATCACACTTGTTGTGTAATCTGGAAAGAGAGATGGGTGCCTGGGTGAAGAAGTCTTTCCTCGAGAAGACCAGTGACAGGTCGTCTGCGTAGACGAGCAGTGTCACGCCGGGTCCGTAGTCGACAGTTAGAAGTCTCTCGACTAGCACATTGAACAACAGGGGGCTAAGAAAGCTCCCCTGGGGAGTACCATTAGGAAGGTGGTAGAAGTGAGAGAGTTGCCCCTGGAATCTGATCCCTGCTGTTAGGTTTAGAAAGAAGTCCCCCACCCACGACAAAAGCCAACCTCCGACTCCCCTGTCAGCAAGGGCTGCCTGGATGGCAAGAGGGTTCACCAGCTCGAAGGCCTTTTCAAGATCAAGGAAGACAGCCATCCCCCGTCCACCTTGAAGCTCCCCGAGGAAGGAGGCAAGGCAGTGAGACGCACTCCTGCCAGGGTGGTAAGCAAAGTTCCTCGGGTGCAACGGTCCCAGACGCCATGCAAGGCAGGCATGCACAACCCTTTCTGCTGTCTTAGCCACACAGCTAAGAAGCGAAATAGGGTGTATGGCGCCTGGATCGTGAGGTTTGGGAATCGGGTGGATGACAGCTGTCTTCCATGACCTTGGCAAACGGCCATCAGACCATGAGAGGTTGAGCAGATCAAGGAGACGATCTTTCCCACAATCTCTGGCATATGATAACAAGGAGTAGGTTAGCCCATCGAGCCCCAGAGCAGTGTCTCCTCTGTGCTGCAGCACTTTTTGCGGTTCCTACCTGGTGAGAGGTACATCGGCGGGGTCAGGCCTTTCACAGGCAGCCTGAATTGCTGCAAGACTAGAGGTAGACAACTGCACCTGCTTGTCTCTAACGGACTGCGAGAAATTGTGGGAAACAGAGCGGTCTACGAAGTGTTGAGCGAGACGGCTGGCTTCAGCGGCTGGGTCAGGGTGAGAGGGTGGAAGGGGGGGACGTGGGTCAGAGACAGACCAGATTCTCCTCCACATCTCCCTGAGAGTGGAGTGAGAATCCAAAGTCCTGCACCATCTGATCCACGCCTCCTCTTTCAGGCGGCGTTTCTCCAACACAACGTGTTGCATTACAGCAGCAAGGTATCGGCGGCGCGGGGATGTGCGGCACCACCGGTACTGCTTATGTGCAGTGTTGAGTCTGTGGTTCAATTCCATGACCCTGTCGCAGTAGATCCAGCTGTCTCAGTATTGCTTCGCGGATCATTGCTGTAGCGGGATGGCAATGGAGGCGGCCTGTGCAAAAGCACTGGCAACTTGATCTGCTCTACCCTCGAGGTCTAGGGCAGGAGGAGAGACCTCGAAGATGTTAGTTAGAGCTATGGCAAAGGTGGCCCAATCGGCTTTGCTGAGGTCCCACCTCGGTGGGGGAGGTGGGGGGGGAGGGAGGGGCATGAGTGGCAGCCTGATCTGTATTGCAAAATGATCACTGGTGAGGCGTAGGTGGAGCGACCATTGCGCCGAGCCAGCAAGGGGGGTGGAGGTGAAAGACAGATCCAGGCGCCCTCCCCGAATGTGGGTGGGTTCATTGATGTTATTTATGAAGGAGACACCTTCCATCTCCTCGAGAACGGGTGAGATGTGCCGTCCTGCCTCATTGGATGGAAGGGGCGATGCGAGAATGTCATGGTGGGCATTAAAGTCGCTCCCAATAAAGACAGAACCTGAGGCAGCGTGGGAGAACAACTCTTCCACATCGAGAGAGCCCCCCTGGCTTTTGTAGACACTGTACACAGTTAATGTGGAGGATGTCGGGTGTAACACAACCCCTTGCACCTCCACACCTGGTCCACAAAAAGGCAGGGGGACACAGACGATGTGGGAGACGTGATCTTGTACCAGTATGGCACACCCTCGTGTGTCTCCGCGTTCGTAGGGGAGGAGATGGGAGGTGTATCCAGGGAGCCGAAATGAGGAATTGTTGGGGAGTAGAGTCTCCTGCAGGAGAAAGATGTGGGGCTGATCCCTGGCAACTGCCTCCTGCAGGAGGGGGAGCTTGTGCCTGATCCCCAAACAATTCCACTGTATTAAGCAGAGGTCTGTGGGATCTGCTCGCAGGTCATGGGAGGCAGGGGGCTGTCACCCGGCAGGGAGGCCGGGGCCTCAACCACCGTGTCGGTTGCCACTGGTACCGACGCTTTCTCTGGTGGAGGGGGTGGGAGACGAGGCTCCTGAATCCCCTGGGATGAGGCAGCGGTGGATCGAGGCCGCGCCCTCCATGTTGGGCAAGCCGCCCTGTGCGGTAGGGGACTAGTAGTCTCTGAAGGGGGCGCAGGCTGTGCTGGTGGTGGTATGCCACTCTGCTTCTTTCCAATGGCCTGATCGATTATCACGTCGATTGCGGCAGAGAGTGGGGCTGGGGGGCATGTTAAGCCTAGGTGTTGGCTGATGCCCACAACTATGGCCTCCGCTATTTACTTTCCAATGGAGCAGAGCTTCTCAAGGGTAAAGACGGGCTCCTGCTGAATGCGGGCCTGGGGAGGGTTGGAAGTGTCCCCGGCTGATGGGTGCTTTTTTTTTTTTTTATGCGAGGAAGAAGGAACCAAAGCCCATGAGCCCGCAGTAACAGTTCCCTCCAAGAGAAAAACAAAATACAATAGAGAGCCAAATTCAAGATCCGATCATTTTGAGATGCCTGGACACACTGCGTTTGAAAGACTGGAGATCATAGGCAGCAGGAAATACAGACAGAGGGAGACAGTTCCAGAGCTGACCTGTTGCATAAATGAAAGACTGGGAGTAATGGTTAATTCTTGCATTAGAGAGTTGGACAGAAAAGGGATGGGAGTTTGCTGCCAGACGGGTGCTACGCGCCCGTCGTAGAGGTGGAGGAATGCAAGCAGTCGGTTCAAAGGAGCAGTGACCATTAAAGTAGCGATAGAAAAGAGATAAAGATGTAACAGTGCGGCGAAGAGACAGAGGTTGAAGGGAGTCAGTAAGAGGAGGAGAGTTAATGAGTCGAAAAGCCTTTGACTCCACCCTATTGAGAAGAGCTGTATGTGGGGAGCCTCCCCACACATGAGAGTTGTATTCCACACAGGGGCGGATAAAACCCCTGTATAGAGTCAACAGTTGTGCAGGGGTAAAGAAAGAACGGAGTCAGCTTAGCACACCCAATCTCTTGGAAGCAGATTTTACAAGAGATGTAATATGATCTTTCCAAGATAAGTCCCGAGTAAATGAAAATCCAAGCATGTTCAAGGATGATGCAGGATTAAGCTGAATATTATTAAACATTAGTGGGTATACCTGTGGAAGATTTTGTCGGGTTGATAGGTGTAAGAACTGAGTCTTAGATGCATTAAAAACAACCATATTATTTTTACCCCAGTCAGAGATATGAGCCAAGTCAGACATTAGGCGTGCCATAGCCTCATCCCTTGTTTGTTGAAATAACTGTTGAGATGGGCGTTGCGGGAACTGAATGGAAAGGTGAAGGGTGGAGTCATCAGCGTATGAGTGGATAGGGTTAGATGTACAGCTTAGAAGATTATTGATGAATAAAAGGAAGAGAGTTTGTGATAGGACAGAGCCCTGAGGAACACCACTGTTGATAGATCTAGGAGAAGAACGATGGCCGTCTACAACAGCGGCTATAGAATGACCAGAAAGAAAGCTAGCGATGAAGGCACAGATAGAAGGATAGAAGCCGTAGGAGGGCAGTTTGGAAATTAAAGATTTATGCCAGACTCGATCGAAAGCCTTTGAGATGTCAAGTGCAATGGCAAAGCTTTCGCCAAAGTCCCGAAAGGAGGATGACCAGGAGTCTGAAAGGTAGGTGAGAAGATCGCCTGTGGAGCGTCCCTGAGGGAACCCGTACTGACGATCAGAAAGAAGGTTGTGATAGGAAAGATGCCTTAAAATTTTTCCATTGAGAATTGACTCGAAAACTTTGGAAATACAGGACGTTAAAGCAATTGGACGATAGTTAGAGGGTTGGGAGTGGTCACCCTTCTTTGGGATTGGCTGAATGAGAGCAAACTTCCAGCAAGAAGGAAAGGTACAAGTTGACAGACAAAGTCGAAAGAGTTTGCCTAGGCAGGGTGTAAGCACAGAGGCACAGTTCTTGAGAACAACAAGAGGGACCCCATCAGGCCCATATGCCTTGTTAGTACTGAGGCCAGTGATGGCAGAAAATACATCAACTGAAGAAATTTTAATGTCAGCCATAAGGAAGTCAGAGGGGGGAAGTGATGGAGGAACAGCACCGGAATTGTCTAAAGTGAAATTGGAGGAGAAAGTCTGTGCGAAGAGATCTGCTTTATCAATAGAAGAAATAGCTACAGAACCATCAGAGTAGAAAAGAGGAGGGAAGGATGATGAGGTAAAGTTGTTAGAAAGATTTTTGGCAAGGTGCCAGAAGGAGAGGGAAGAATTCGAGTTGGAGAGTTCAGAGCATTTAGTATGGATGAAATTATTTTTAGTAGAGCGAAGAACAGACTTAGCACGATTCCGGGCAGAAAAGTAAAGATGATGTGTTTCAGGGGTGGGTTGGCTCCGGTACCTTTTGTAGGCCCTCTCCTTGTTGCGGACAGCATTAGAACAAGCGTGATTAAACCAAGGCTTTCTTGCATTAGTCAAAGGATATGAGAAAGAAATGTATGCTTCCATGCCTGAGAGAATAATCTCCGTAATGCGCAAGGCACACCCAGATGGCTCACGGCCATGGAAGCAATAATCATTCAAGGGAAAATCAAAGAAGTACTACCTGAGGGCCTCCCATTCTGCGGCTCCAAAATGCCACAGACGACGTTTCCCTGGAGGGTCCACAGGCCGTACCGGAGTGATAGGAGAGGTTAAGATAATAAGGTTGTGATCGGAGGAGCCCAATGGAGAGAAAAGATTAACAGAGTAAGAAGAAGGATTAGTTGTGAGGAAGAGGTCAATTATGTTGGAGCGCTCTCCAAGGCGGTCAGGGATACGGGTAGGGTGCTGTACAAGCTGCTGTAGGTCATTAAGGATAGAAAAGATGCAGGCTTGTTCACCAGGTGGATCCGTGAAAGGAGAGGAGAGCCAAAGGTGGTGGTGAACATTGAAATCTCCTAGAATGGAGATTTCAGAGAAAGGAGAAATGGATAGAATGTGTTCCATCATAGAAGTAAGATAGTCGAAGAATTTTTGATAGTCAGTAGAATTAGGGGATAAGTAAACAGCACAGATATATTTAGTCAGAGAATGACAGGAAAGCCGAAGCCAGAGTGTAGAGAATTCAGAAGAATCGAGTTCAGGAACACGAGAGCAAGATAAGCCACCTTTGGCTTTGAAATGAGTATAGAGAAAGTAGGAGGATACAGAAAAGGGTTTGCTGTCAGTTGCCTCAGACAGCTGAGTCTCAGTTAGAAATAGAAGGTGAGGTTTAGAGGAGGAGAGGTGGTGCTCAACAGAGCAAAAGTTAGAGGCAAGGCTGCGAATGTTGTAGAAATGAAGAAGAAGAGTCAGACAGTGGTTCCAGGCACCCCGAGTCGTCACCGGGAGAGGGGCGGATGGTGGGGGCAATTATGGTCCCCCCCCCGGGGACTCCGAGGCTTGGTGATGAGACGCCTTTTTTGTTGAATTTTGAATAGGAAGTGTAGTGTGTACTGTGCATGTAGTTTGGTGTAGATAGTTAGAGAAATTTGTACTGAGAGCATGCTGGCCTACTCTCTGTGTAACTGAGACACTGAAAAAGTTCAGCAAAGGGGGATGGTCAGGAACTAGTCCTGAGGGCTGATGAAACGGGAGCTCCAGCACTTCCTGTCATCAGCTTTCCATCCACCTCGGGAGTACTGCCCTGCTCGAGCAGTGTACCTCCATGGAGGTGATGCCCTAGATAAGAGCAGGTGGTGGAGGGACTGCTGTCTTGTTGCATGGGGGTGGACTCAGCACGGTTGGTAGAGGAGGGAATTCTGCCTCATTGCTGGCTGAGGCTTGCTCTGTGGGGTGGCGCTGTTGCCCCCATATGAAAGTGCCTGGAGGGGCTGGAGTCAGGCTGAAGGCCTGCTGCTCCTGTACCCATGCCACTTGTCGTTCACGCACTTGCATGACACTCTTCGTTCTGGCTGGGCAGCTGGGATGCCAGGCATGGTGTGATCCCGAGCAGTTGGGGCATCGGGAGGTCACTGGCTGTTTTGCCTTGAGTTTTTCGAGACACCGCTCCATGTTGTGGCTGCTGCTGCAGATGCCGCATGCTGGGGGACGGTGGCAGTTGGCCCTGTGGTGGCCATATCTCTGGCAGTGGTAACACCGGAGCAGCTATGACATGAAGGGACGCAGGTGGAACTCGCCCCAATTGCCCAGGTCAAAGGAAGGTACTACAGGGCCCCTCAGAGTGACTGTGACCTGCAGGGTCTCCTCCCTTGTACACTGATTTTGGCAGTGCTTGGCCTCCTCCACTAGGGGGTACTGCAGGAGGATCTCTACTGGCATGCACCTGGGATAACCCATTACAGTGGCCTTGGTGAGCTGTTCGCCCCGCTGAGCTCGATGATCTTCAAGAGTGAGGCCTCGTCCTCCTCCAGAGCCTTCAAATGCAGGTAGGACTCCTCATCTCGCGGGATAAGGACACAGCTGTCGTCGCGGCCATAGTGGTTCGTGATGGCTAGCCCTCTCAGGTGGTTTTCAAGGGCTTGGACCGCGCCGTAGCTGGTCGTGAATCCCGATTGGGCTGGGACACGTAAGGCTGGGAAAGTGGAAGGGGGTGGTGGAAGAGGCCGGACCAAGACTGAGGGGAGTGGTGCAGGTGGGAGTCTTTGAGGAGCAGCCAAGCGTAGTGCCGGGATCTGTTCATTTTCCGGTGTCGCTCGCAGTTTCTTACGCGACACCAGGGTCCAGCCCTCATCATCAGGAACAGCGGAAGCAATGGTGGCAGCAGTGGTGGTCGTCCGGGTCGTCTCTGCGGCGCGGTCGCTCGTGCCCTCACCCGGCTTGGCCTTGACAGAAAGCAGCGGTGATTTTGCAGGAGGTGAGAGGGGTAGAAGCTTCTTGGTGCAAGAGGAGCCGCGAGTTACTTGGGGGGAAGCCTGCGAGCCTGAACAGGTGGGAGCTGGGGCAGGCATGATTTCCTCCATGGCTTCGTGGATTCGCGCGACCTTAACAGCTCGCGCAGGAGAGGACGTGGTGGGAGCAGCATAGTGAGGACGAGCTGCAGTCCCGTTAGGCCTGGGAGCTGAGGGAGCAACGGGGGAGGTCCCGGTGGAGGACGAGGAGGAGCTACCGGTAGAGAGCTTACGCTCTCTCTTCTCCCCGGTTGTTGGCTTGGGAAGGGGGGGGGGCCTCGAGGGCGGGGGGGGCGGGCAGGCCTCTGGGGCCTGGAGGTGCATGCCACCTTCATGGCATAGGCACCAGGCAACACAGCACGCGTTTAAGCAACTCAGACACTTGGACACGAAAAAAAAATAAAAATAAAAATAAATTTAGTTCAATGTGCGCTCAGTCCGTTTGTTGGGCTGACGGAAACGAGTCAACTCAACAGTTAACAGATGAGCAGATTTGAAGTAAATTAATTATAAAGGTATTCAATTTAATTTCTCCTTGAGTGAATTTATCCGTGTGAACTAATTTGTTAAATAAATCAGCACACTTAGACAGACTCACGCAAGGGAAAGTAAATTAAATAAAGCACACAGCGGTACTGATATTTAGTTTAGAAAAACTAAGTTAGGGCAGCCACAGAACTAATGTGCAATGCAAATTAATTCCTCAGACAGACCTAACAGGTTAGAGTAAACTAAATATAAGACGGAACAAGGGAAAGTAAATTAAATAAAGCACACAACGGTAGTGATATTTAGTTTAGAAAAACTAAATTAGGGCAGCCACAGAACTAATGTGCAATGCAAATTAATTCCTCAGACAGACCTAACAAGTTAAGTAAACTGAATATAAGACAGAGCAAAAAAAAAAAATAAAAATGCTCGGCCAACGAAAACCCTACAGTGACGGGGGGAGGTTTCCCCGCCCTTTAAAGGGCGTCGAGGGAAGCACCGTCACTGCCCCGTGAGGGACTTGCCTATCCCTAGCCCTAACAGAAAGGTGCCGCCCTCACCGCCTCCTATAAACAGGCCCTAAAGGCCCCCCTTCATGGAAGTGCCCTGCGGCACCCCTTCAGGGTTCGGCGTCGTACTACGGTGAGGGACACTACCGGCTGGCCGAGAGAAACAAAGACAGAGGAGAGAGGCTCTCCTATTGCAGAACGTGGTCTGGCTACAAGAGCGAAATGGAATCGTCAGGCAGCGGCGAGAAAGTCTAGGGAGATGTGAAAGCAGGTTTCACTATCTCCAGGACAGAGGTAGAGCTGCTACAGCTGAGAGCGCTTGGAGAGAGTTGTTGTCGCCGCGGCCGCCAGACAGGGAGTGAGTGTGTAAACGCAAACCTGCCCACAAACCAGCCTGACCTCTGAGGATTTTGAGCAGTTTGTTCTTATGAAGGGCAACATGGACCTACTCAAGAGGGAGTTGTTTCAGTTGTTGGAGGAGCCAGTGACTGAAAAGTGAGGACTGAGGAGATTAGAGCCGAGGAATATAGGTGGACTGGTGCATCAACCTGTTAAGTGTGAGCTGTGTAGTGTAATAATTTAATTCATTTATCAACAGTAATGTGATTCATCCTTGATTTGTAGTAAAAACAATTTAAATACACTAATATAATAATATTCAAAATACTGTAAATATTTTAGTTTTAGTATATTTATAATTTTATATACAAATGGTTTGTGTTTGTGTTTACATTTGCGGAACCACAAATTTCAAGAAGTTTGCTGATCTGCGGTTGTGGAAGGTAATGATTTTAGTTTGCAGATTTGCGTTTGTGGAAGTGTATATTGATTTGCAGTGCCCAGCTCTGCAGTGAAGTAATGGATAGTGCCTCCCGCCCTCTCTTGCTTTCTGCTGAGATGTATGAAACTTCCCGAAAGTGTCACGCCATATTTTCCACGTATTCAATATGCAACTCCAGTGAGGACGATTATTTAGGACAAAACACTTTTTATGATGATATGGAACTGAAACTTGCCCGTCTGGGGCCTAGTTCCAACACTCCTGCCAAGTTTCATGAAAATAATTTCTTCCAGTTTTAGCTGCAGTACACACACACACACACACACACACACACACACACACACACACACACACACACACACACACACACACACACAATTATATCATAATAGATGCTAATGATAGAAAAAAAAAAGCACACTTCCTTTTTTAATTTAAAAATAAAAATGGCATCTCAACACGCAGCCTCGGAGTCGCCAGGGGGGGGAGGAGGTACAGGTGCTAGCAGATGACTCGAGGCCACCTAGTCCACCAACATGTTGGTGTTTTATCTGGTAACAGTGGTAGCTATGAACTTGACGGAGATTCAGTCGGCTGTTCGGACAAAACAAACCCATTGATAATTTATCAATGTGCAGTTCTGACTGGTCTCCAATAAATATCAATATGTCATACACATGGTAGTTATATTTATAACCACAGTATTACATCATAGGCATCCAAATAGTGATGTGTCATTCATGTTTGACACACGGGTATCGGTAGTGATTTATTTGGTTCGACTGTTGTCGTGATCCAAACAACCTATACCAGTTTTCAAGAGATATACCGTAGGGTTATCAGCTTCCCTGCAACCTAGCATTATTATTACAAAAATGCCGTTATCAGTCATCCCTCACCATGAACCTCACTTTCGTAGCAGTCTAAATCCGAACCAGGTGCGAGAGTTAAAGGTTCACACCACAGTAGGCGGAACAGCGGAAGGGGTGTATGGGAGTAATAAGGAGGGTGGTGGGTGAGGAAGGGAGGGACGAGGTGGGACGTCAGATGGGAGGAGGAGGGGGGAGGGGGCAGGTGGTTGGCTGCGGTATTAAACGTATATGAGATTAAAGGTTATAATAAGTTTGTTTTGACGTACGTAACCAATGTTTGTTTAATATTCAAGTGGTAAAGTCGAACAATTACTCTCTATAAATATTCATCATCATGAACGGGCCAATTGCTTCCACCTTCATGACTTTCGCCATATGTGGTGCCAAGTGGTGCCTACGTCACAAACCGATGTGGTGATGGAGCCTAAGTCTACTAATACCAAGTCGGATCACTTCAATCTAAAACGGGTCCAAGCTGGCGCAGGGGGTGGACCATCTGAGTGACGTCAGCTTGCACGAAACGCAAGTTCAGTTGACGCCTGACCGTGGTGGTGAGTGGATGTATGCTACACTCTCCAGATCATGACCCATTTTCAGTCCAAAGTGAGGGAAGGGACTGAAATGTGTGAGGAAAGTTATGGGGGTGTGAGGGAAGGCGTAAGGGTGTGAGGGAACCTACTGCTTTGTTTTACAGTTAAACGAGTCCGCACTTCTTCCCCTTCTTCTTTTTCCCTTATTATAAATGTTTAATTTGAGTCTGCTCTTTTATACATTTTCTGTTACTTAAGTCCAATGACGTCACACACAAGCCACACCTCCCTGAGCCCTGAGGGAAAGTGAACAGCCTTGGTATTAGTAGACTTAGGATGGAGCTGCACACTCGGGATACCAGTGTGTCTCACATGGACGAACGCACCACTATTTAGATGCCTATGTTGTAATACTATGGTTATAAATATATCTACAGTACGAACGGCACGTTAATCATTATCAATATAATACATTTACTTGCATGATATTGATTGGAGACCAGTTAGAACGGCAATTTGACAATTATCTCTGGGTTTGTTTCGCCCGAACAGCCGACTGAATCTCGGTCAAGGTCATAGCTACCATTGTTACCCGATAGAACACCAACATGTTGGTGGACAAGGTGGCCTCGAGTCATCTGCTCGCAACTGTACCATACAAGCCCCCATCACTCTCCTCTTTTCCTGTGACGGCCAAGAGAGATGCTTGGAACCACTGCCTTATTCACTTCTTATTCATTTTTGTAACATTCACGGCCTTTGCTCTCATTTTCTCCCCTTTGAACACCACTATCTTCCTCTAAACCTCACCCTTGGTTCCTTACTGAAACTAAGCTGTCTGAAGCGACTGATAGCAAACACTTCTCTGTATCCTCCTGCCAAACTGGGAGACAGAATGGCCAAAAGGACCTAGAAATGGATTTAATATAACCTAATAATACTACTCTTTCTGATACCACATTCATAAAATACATGTCCTGGGGCTTATAATTAATGAGGTCGTCTCTGAATAGTGTTGGATCTGGACCTTATAAATGCGCAATTACCTCCCAATATATTATAGATGAAATGAAATCCTTCCAGACTTCTGCACCGGACATTATTGAAGGATTTCTATTCGGAAATTTCTAAGTACATAGGAATAAAGCTATGTTTAATGGTGTTTGAAGTGACATGGAACTGAAGAAGACGTATAATCGAGAAGAAAAACAGGTATGTTCTAAGGAATAACTTAAAATGAAACTATAATGAAGATAAATCAGCGGGTCACCACGACAATTCGACAAAACAGGTGAGAAGACATTATATCATTGGCAATATGGTATGCAGTACTAATTATATAAATGCTTATAATAATAGTGAAGGGTCCTACTTCTTAATCATTGCTACAGGACAAAAGGAAGACTCCAAAGAAATCATTGAGGCAAGGGAACGAGGGATGGACGCTCTAAGGAGGGCATAGCAAGGAAAATGTTGCTCTGTAGATAAAACTTAGCACACTTTTTCTCCAAAAGCAAAAAAGTTCTCAAAGGAGGATAAAGCAAAACAAATACATTCAGATGAAAATCATATTCTAAGGTCTATGTACTTTGTGCAAAAAGCTGATGGGAAAAGAAAGCTGGAAGCCATTCATTATGAATGGATGGATTATCCACCACCAATGTTTGAGAGAGGTAATGACATGCCTAGTGATTCTGCGATGAGAAAAGGACAAAAGTCAGACTTATTAATTCCACTTCTAGCAGTGGTTGATGTTTCCTGGAACCACACAGTGAATACTTTGTACATCATAGATATGATGGCATTTTTTTTAGGGAAATCAAACATTACATGCCACAACTTTCAGAGATTTAGCCCAGATGTGTTCGTCAAAGATGCTCAAGGATATACCTGAAAACTGTAATCTGATACATGTTGCTGGAGGTCGTTATGAAGCAGATGACAAATCTTCCCTAAATGGAGAAGAGACACAGACTGGAAAAATCACAAACTAAGAGCAAAGAGTATATTCCAGTTGACGACTTACAAATCCCTGATTGGGAACAGCTTTTTTCCAACATAAAGAACAAAGGCCATCTTTTGAATTACCTGAGCAGTTGCTGGACATCTAACCATTGTAATCTCCCTCAGGGTACTGAAACGATTATAAGGGGTATGAAACAGGACTCTGGGAAAATAGTTAAACTTACCAAACAAGCTGTCAGTGTTATTAACAGTTTGAATTGAGAAAATCATGAGGAGGCTTACAGATGGCTGATTGCATACACCAATTATAGTGTGTCTGAGGGTGACTGCAAAAGGGCGATTGTTCAGGCAACTGATACGGATGTCATGCTTCTTTGTATATACTATGTTTCAAGACTGAACTTCAAAGAATTTTCGGTTGAAAAAGAAAAAAAAAATCTTTAGCTCACGCCTGCATACGAAATCCCTATACAGCTTTCAGTTAAGTCTGATGTATTAGAAAACATACTGATAGGATTTCTGCTCCCTATATGACAACTATCCCTTCAGAAAAGGGAAAAATGACAAGCAAACTTGCTCTGGAGTCTTGTCATGACTTTTTTACTTTAGCGAAGAACCATACAATGTTGACAATCAGTTTGTTGAAAATTTTACTTCAGATGCAAAACTTTTGTGTGTGTGTGTGTGTGTGTGTGTGTGTGTGTGTGTGTGTGTGTGTGTGTGTGTGTGTGTGTGTGTGTGTGTGAAATTGTATGGTGGAAGAGAACGGTTCAAAAGTCCGAACTGAGGGTACATTGTCCTCCAATGCTGACTTAAGGTTGCCACCAACAGACCACTCATTCAAACTTCATGTGTTAAGAGGAATTTACCAGAGATAAATCTATAAATCAACTGTCCTAGAACTTCCAAACCCCAAGGAGTTTGGTGAAGTTGTACCAATGAAACAATCAGCAAAACCAGGTATACTTAAAGTACAACTTTACCGTGGTGGCAAACAAGTTTGCATACAAACTTGCAAATGTGAAAAAGTGGTATGCCTTGCGCAGCTTCCTGCCACTGTGATGGAGATCCTGTAAAATGTGCAAGGGTGGAAGACCCAGATGACTTTTTATTGTATGACCTTTGGCATTTTGTCTTTTATTTTACAAATGTAAGCGGTGGATTACTTAAAACTGTAATAAAACACTAAATCAGACTATTCTTTTACTCATAGAGTTTTCATAATTGTTCATGAATATGCAGTAAATGTTATTATAGTATTCTGTTTACATTAAAAAAAAAAAATGCTGAAGTAGGACACACTAGGCTTCAATGTGATGCAGAGTGAACACTTATAGCAGTAGCCAACACAGTGTTATGCAAGTGAAAACTTGGGGTTTAGATAAAATAATAACTTTCAGCATTGGTATGAAGTTTATGCATAAGGTTTTGTAAATACTGTTACACTTCTACAACTGTACCCAAGAGAAAGCAATTTAGAATTGCATCACAGTAGTTATAAATGAAGCTTTTCACCTGCCAAAATATATTTACTCGTCCCCGCCCCGGAAGGGCTCGAGGAGGGGGGTTATGTTTTCACTCGGTTTGTCTGTTTGTTTTGTCTCCCTGTCTGTCTGTTTGTTAACAAGTTTTTCGAAAACTGCTGGTCCAATTTTGACTAAAATTACAATGATGATGGACTATGACCTGTTCACCTGATTCAATTGTGGGCCAAATTGGGTCCAAGTCCTGGCTCTAGGCCCAAAAGATGTGAAAAAAAAGGGGGGGGGATGGGTAAAAATTGTTTTCTTCGACATAACTCCTTTCATATCCGTCATATCGACATGAAACTAAAACCAAAAGATGTATCTTTCGAATCTGCATCCTATAACACATTTTCCTCTTATGTTCCTGAATATGAATCTTCTGAATTCTCTAATCTCTGGCTTCAGCTATCCTGTCATTCTCTGACTAAATATATCTGTGCTGTTTACTTGTCCCCGAATTACTCTGACTATGAAAACTTCTTTGACTATCTTATTTCTAAGATGGAGCAAATCCAATTAATTTCTCCCTTTTCTGGAATCCTCATTCTAAATTATTTCAATGTTCACCACAGTCTTTGGCTCTCCTCTCCTTCCACTGA
Organism: Coenobita brevimanus; assembly: GCF_032717465.1. NCBI lineage: Eukaryota > Metazoa > Arthropoda > Malacostraca > Decapoda > Coenobitidae > Coenobita > Coenobita brevimanus. The sequence continues at coordinate 34,938,443 of NC_136961.1, read as the reverse complement.
TCCACCTGGCAAATAAGCCTAAAACTTTTCTATCCTTAGTTCCTGGCACACTCATCGCCTCATATGAGATGATATGCAGGCCAACCCTGGCTACGCTGATTGCCTCATGTGAAGCGATGGGTCTCGGCACCATAATGTCAACCATGAGGAAGCGTCAGTGGTTTCCATGGGAACGTTAAGTTTCCCTCTACACATTAAATTTCCCTCTACATCATCAGAGTTGTTGCCAAGCCCTGCCACACAGCAGTTGCCAAATACCGCATATTTAGTCATTCAGATAGGCAGGCCATCCATGGCCATGCTGATTGCCTCATATCAAGCGATGGGTCTCTGTGCCATGATTTCAAGCACAAGGAAGCGTCCGTGGTTTCCATGAACATTGAGTCTCCCTCTACATCAGTGGTGTCAAACTCAGTCCTTCCCAGGGGTCACACTTCAGTTCTTTTGATCTTCTGAGGGCCAAGTCTACCTAACGATTTAATTACCTTACCGAGACGGGGTCCGGCGAGGTATTCTTTTAGGTCGGGTTTGTTTATTTCTTTGTTTGTTAGCAACATTGCGGAAAAATGCCTGAATGAAATTATATGAAACTTTCAGAATATATGGGCAATGGTTGCAAAAGAAAGTGATTACATTTTGGAGGTAATTGAGTGACTCTGAAAGGCCAAAATCAAGGACAATGGTTTTCCAAGGGCTATAACTTGAAGACGGTTAAAGATGCAGATATTTACTAATATGAACATACAGGAACTCGTAACATGGGTTTTCATTTGGCACCAAGTACTTTGACCTTGAATGACCATTGAAAGGTCATACTCAAAATCATGGATATACAGGGGGCTATATCTTGAAACTGGTTGCAGAAAGGGAGATATTTACTCTTATCAACACATAGAAAATCCCATATGGCTTTTTAATTGATACCTTGACCCTTGTCCATATGTGACTTTGAAAGGTCAAACTCAAGGTCACGGATATTCGGGGGGCTGTAACTCAAAACTCGTTGGAGATAGAGATATTTGCTACGACCAGGCTATAAGAAGTCTCATATGGGCTTTCATTTGGTAGCATGACCTTTGACCCTGAGTGACCTTGAAAGGATAAATGCAAGATCACGGATGTTCAGAGGGTGTAACTTGAAAACATTTGTGCCATTACATTAGATTTTCATTGTGCACTGGCACTAAATGGGAGAAACTAGTCAGTACTTAACAGCAGTAAAATAACTGTATTTAACAGCAATAAAGTAGCTGCTGTTGGGCGAGGTTTGGTGGGCCTGGCACCACTAGTTACATATAATTTTGTGCAAGATTATGAAAACCCTTTATTATAAATTTCAGCTGATGACTACTCTCTCTTACAACTTTTATTCCCATTCATTATCGGCTACAATAACCACTGACCTCAAATAAATGTAGAAACAATAGGATAATGCAGGTAAAACAAGTATCAAGATTGTGGTACGAGTGCCCCTGTGAACAAAGACCTGAGTGTCTACGTTTCACACTTCGTCGAAATTTATCAAAACAGGAAATACGTTTCCAGATTTACATCAGAATATTCAACTATTTTTGCACACTGTGCTAAACTTTTATACTTTAAGGTGCATGCAAATTTGAGATTTGGAATATAAAATTGGAAACCTGTTCAGTGAAAATAATACCGGTATAATAATATATAATACGGCAAAGCCAATGCCTAATCAAACGTTCAGAGAATTTCATTACGAATCTGACCATTGTAGTGGCATTGGCTTCTGCTTCAGATTATTGATACCCGGTAATATTTAATTAAATGTATCGTGACATATTTGTTCACCAATAAATTATTCAACTGGTATTTTTATCAATCATTTTATCAATAAATATCTCCTAACATATGACAGATTTTATGAAGTTTTCCATTTATTTTTTTCTCATTTTTTCTTATGTCATCGTGGGCCACTTTATTCCTCATCGAGGACCACATGTTGCCCTTGGGCAACCAGTTTGACATCACTCATCTACACCATCAGAGCTGCTGCCAAGCTCTGCCACACCGTAGTTGCCAAATACTGCATATTTAGTCATTCATTTCTGGTCTGCGGCCTGGCAAGGGCGGATTCAAGCCCGTCTACCTCCCACGGTGCTGGCAACTTACTGCCGCCCTCACACCCACCCAAGAGACATAAATTACAAAAAGACAAGGGTGATGAAGAGTTCGAGCGTAGAAGTATTTGAACTGATGACAAAAATGAACTAAATAATAAAATAAAAAGTCCAAAAAAATGACTCATGGAAGGTAATCGGGCTGAAAAGAATTTGCTTGGTGGGGTTAACCAGCCCCATATCCACTAATTTATTACAAAACCCAACCCCACAATCCGACAAATTTTTTACTTTTTTTTTTTGGGGGGGGGGGCTCAAACCTCCACTTTTGGTGAGCAACAATGAAAACTCACTAAGAATGTGCTCGCCTGAGGTTAGAAATGGTCTAGACAGGTGACCCTCTGAACAAGTGATAGTGTGTTCTCTGTAGCCGTGCTGCTACAGTCACGTTTTCTATGGTAGGGAGAACTTTTGGAAACCACTCAAAATACATAATTAATTTGGTACAAATTTACATGTAGTACAAGAATATATTGGTTTCCACACAATAATACAGGTGATATAAGCATTGTTTTATTCAAGAACACATGAAAATTGCAAAATTCTTGCACAATTGACTCACTGTGACTGTTGTTTTAACTTACATTCTGTTTTTCACCTTACATTATACTTTTCCACTAACATTAAACCAGTTTCCGCCTTATACAACTTATCACATATTTTCAGGTCTTACTGTTATGGTGAGCGTCATAATACCACATATTTACAGGCATTACTATTATAGCGAGCCCAGTATTATCTCAAGCACACACAGTATCAGTAATGTACCAAAATGTTCTAAGGTGTGGTAGAGGAAGGTGTCCCGTATATACGTACCAAAAATCATGCGCAATATTTGAAAAATATGAAACGACAGATCTTGCAATAGCAAAACGTGCATCACACGTCACCGGGACTGAGCGTGAAAAAAAGTTGCGACATGCATCATATGTCATGGGTATGGGGCGGGTTAATGACCTAGAGCAGCTTATACAGCACCCTACTCTTATCCCTGACTGCCTTGGAGAGAGTTCCAACATACCTGACCTCTTCCTTACAACTAATTCTTCTGCTTATGCTGTTAATCTTTTCTCTCTGTTGGGCTCCTCTGATCACAGTGTTATCATCTTAAGCTGTCCCATCACTTCAGTAAGGACTGTGGACTCTCCCAAGAAACAGCAACTTGGCACTTTGGGGCTGCTGATTGGGAGGCCCTCAGACAGTGTTTCTATGAGCCATCTGTGTGTGCATTGTGCATTATAGAGGTTATTCTCTTGGGCATGGAAGCTTACATTCCTTTCTCTTATCCTGTGACTGATGAAAAAAAAAATTAGTTTAATCATACTTGTTCCATTGCTGTCCACAACAAGAAGAGGCACAGGAGCCGACCCACTCCTGAATCTCATCTCTTTTATGTTTCTGCCCAGAATCTTACTATGTCCGTCCTTTGGTGTGCCCCATCTCACATCCGTCTTGTTCCTTCTGGCACCTTGCCATATACCCTCCTAACAACTTTAGTTCATCCTTCCCTCTTCTTTTCTGCTGTGATGAGTCTGTAGTTGTTTCTTCTACTGATAAAGCAAAATTCTTTGCTCAGCCTTTCTCCTTCAATTCCGCCTTAGATGAGTCCTGTGCTGTTCCTTTATGCCTTCCCCCATCTGACTTCATCATGTCGAGATTAATGTTTCTTCAATTGATGTGTTTTCTGCCATCACTGGCCTCTATACTAACATGGCATATAGCATTGATGGGGTCCCTCCTGTTATTCTCAAGAACTGTCTTGTGCATACACCCTGCCTGGGTAAAATCTTTTGACTTTGTCAACTCGTACCTTTCCTTCTTGCTGGATGTTTGCTCTCATTCAGCCTGTTTCAAAGAAGGATGACCATTCCAAGCTTTCTGAGTATCGCTGAATTGCTTTAGCATCCTATATTTGAATTTTTTAATAACTTATTCTTAACAAGAACAGTTTTACACATCGTTCTCATCATAAGCTTCTTGCTGATGATCAGTATGGGTTCTGCAAGGGATGCTTCACTGGCGATCTCCTTACCGTCCTCTCAGACTCCTGGTCATCCTCCTTTTGGGACTTTGGAAAAAGCTCTACCATTACACATGACACCTCAAAGGCTCTCGATCGAGTATGGATCGAGTATGATATAAATCTTTAATTTCCAAACTGTACTCTTATGGTTTCTATCCTTGTATCTGTGCCTTCATCTCTAGCTGCCATTCTGGTCATTCTATAGTTGCTCTTGTAAACAGCCACCAGTCTTCTCTTAATGCTGTCAAAAATGGTGTTCCTCAGGGCTTTGTCCTATCACCATCTCTATTACTTCTATTCATCAACGACCTTCTAAGCTGTATATCTAACCCTTTTCACTCCCATGCTGATGACACCACCCTTCACATTTCCATCCGCTTCCCACAGCATCTTTCTTAGTAGTTACTTCAACAAACAGAGAATAAGGCTGTGGCACACTTAATGACTGACTAGGCTCATACATTTGACTGGGGTAAAAGTAATCTTGTTTTTAATGCATCGAAAACTCAGTTCTTACATCTTCCAACTCGTCGAAAGCAACCACAGGAATATCCTCAGACTTTTAACAACACAAAACTCAATCCTGCATCATCTCTAAACATACTTGGGGTTTCACTATCTCGATTTTTTCTCGAAACAATCAGATTACCTCTCTTGTAAAATCTGCTTCCAAGAGATTAGGTGTGCTAAGCCGACGCCATGCCTTCTTCACTGCTGCACAGCTGCCGACTCTATACACGGATTTTTTTCACCCCTGTGTAGAGTACAACTCTCATGTGTGGGGAGACTCCTCACATAAATCTGTTCTCAGCAAGGTGAAGGCAAAGGCTTCTCTTCTTATTATCGCTCCTCCTTTTACTGGCTTCCTACAGTCTCTATCTCTTTGCCGCACTGTTGCATCTTTATCATTTTTATATTGCTTTTTCAATGGTCAAAGCTCCTCTGAACTGTCTGCTTGCATCCCTTTACCACTACGGCAGGTGAGTAGCACCTGTCTAACAACCCACTTTCATCCCTTTTCTGTCCAGCTCTTTAATGTGAAAGTTAACCATTAACCCAGTCCTTCATGTGTGGAACAAGTCAACTCTGGAACTGTCTTCCTCTGTATTTCCTAGTACCTATGACCTCCAGTCTTTTAAACAAAGTGTGTCCAGGCATCTCGAATTTAACTAGTCTTGAGTTTGGCTGTTACCTTGCTTTTGTCCCCTGGAGAGAACAATTTCCGGACTTTTAGCCTTTGATTCTTTCTTCCTTGCATAAAAAACTAACAACAGACAATTTATATTCAACTGATACTGGGTACAGAAACCTGAAGATATTGATCTTAGTTTCACTATCCATTTCATGGTCAGGATAACACTATAGTAGTCGTCTGTTCCAGAGTAAGCCAAACAATTTTATTCACCATAAAGTGAGTTACAGGAACCTGAGCATTAGTAAATCCTAATCGTGTATCCTACTTACATTTAATGGTGCTGCTTTTCTCAACTTGTGGTAAAATAAGTAAAATCTAATGAAACAAGTAAAATCTGCAACATTTCACTTTCCTACCACTTTTCACATAAGGTCAGGACCCAATTCTTCCAGAAAGTACAGTAACTCTGTGAATGAGTGAGTGAACGGGTGAGTGACAAAATTAGGGACAAGCATGATTTTTGGTTACCCTTGTAGTCGCAGTAAAAAACAGTGTTTATTTAAAGATGCATTTAGAAATCTATACTAATGAGGCATCGTGTCATCGAGTTTCTGAATTATTGCAATTTAGATACAACTGTGTCAACCAAAAAGACTTTCTCAATAGCTCATTCAGAAGGATACAAAACAACAGCAACTGCTACGTTATAACTTAACTTCACATTTTTCTCCAGACAGTAACACATTAGGGCTAGTGTGTCATACATTTTTTGTCAGTCTACTTCTTTTTCCTTTTCTGCATAATTTACCACCAGTATTGAACTGTAAGGGAAATCTTGGAATAACCGAAGCTATGGCTACACAGCAGTGTTGTAGCTAATAACGTGGCTGTCTGAGGATGAAATGAGCACGGTGGCATCATCATTTCAAGGTAATAGTGTGATGAATAGCAGTTGCAAGGAATTGGGTTCTTTTGCTGGCAACTACCATGATTGAAGTATTTCTTTGTAACAGTGTTTGGGTAGAGCAATACACTACCACAAGGCTCTGCCAGATCCCATGCTGCCACATGCCACAGTTAACTACCTTAACCCACGGCGTCCCATCAATGTTCTTTAACGTCCACACGTTTTGTCACTGCCAATCCCGTCGACCTACATAAACGCGAATCAATTGCAAGGTTCCTAATTTGCACAATTTTCAATTTTTGTGAGTGATTTTTGGTACATATACACGTTACACCTTCCTCTACAAGATGCCAGGCAGGGACAATGCCTTACCCAGCCTGACCTCCTCCCCCCCCCTTGCACGCCATTGTCTCAGCAATTCACCTGTTATCAGTGACCTGGCCAGTAAAGCCATGTCATGCCACAGTACGAAATTCAGGGCCAGAGTGATTCCCCAATCAATGACAATGTGGAGGACAAACTTTACATAGCATTAGAGTTAGAAACAGTCAGAAATGATGATCAGGTAATGTGGCAAAAAAAGGTCAGGTATGGTGATGAGTTAGTGAGTGAAACAATGCTTATAGTGCCTATATTACTGCTTGAAAACCAATATACTATCATACTACATATAAATTCGTACCAAGTAAATAAATAAATACCGTTTATGAGTGGTGTGAAATAGTTATCCTCCAATAGAACTCATTTTCTTTGGTGCCAGCCTGTTAGAAAACTCAGTAAGGCAAGGAGGTACTCCTACCTGTATCGAGTATTTTAAACCTCAGGTGAGCGATTTTTCTATGAATTTTCGATGTTTCTCACCAAAAGCGGAGGTTTGAGCCAAAAAATATATTTTTCCAAAAATGGTTGGGATTGGGGGGAGTCAGTGATGGAAAAGTGGTCGGGATGGGGCGAGTTAAAAGTGTCACACTTACACTACCACACATTGCAGACACATCATGCATGGACACACTGCCAGATCTCACACTACCACACCTCATACTACTACACTTAACACTGCTACCTCACATGTCCATACCTCACAGTGCCATACGTCTTCACACTGCCACAGTTCACATCTTATCATACTTAGCACCTGACACAGGCACAAGGAACAGTATCACATTTCACACTATTACATCACATGCTGTCACTTCACGGACTTCATATGCCACACAGCAACACCTTTCAGTCACACTTAATACACCTCATACTGACGCACTACGCAGTACCACACCACAACCTCCACGCCTCACATTTCTAACCATCACACTGTCACATCTCAAAATGTCACTCTACACACTGTCACATCACACGGACACTTATCACTTTCACGCATCACACAACGCCACACTTCTCATTGCCACAGTACACATTGCCATACCACACACCGTCATAATTCACACAGACACACTTCACACTAACACAACTCACACTGCCACAAGACATGCCACCATACTGCACAGTCATACCTCATACATACTCATTCCACTCTGCCACACCTCTGAATCTCACAATTCACAATGCCACCCCTCACAGTTACACTGCCATACTTCTCTCTGTCACATCTCTAAGTGTCACAATAAACATTGCCATCCCATACCCTGATACACCTCTAAGTCCCACAAAATATACAAGGACACCACACAGTTACACTGCCGTACTATGCACTGTAATACCTTATCACACGGCCAGTCTTTTACTGCACAATGATATTTATAACATCTTGTGTATTGGTATGTACAGTATATCACTCTATATTGTTATATATTACCGAACTTTACAAAACATATTGTAATACAGCGTGATAATACCAGAGAACTAACAATAGTACTTTGTTTCCCACAAAAGGTTCCCACATCGTCCTCATATACTGGCAACGGCGGAACAAATCCCAACACAAACTGTGATGGAGGTGGATGACCCAGCGCAGCCTGGAGGCAAGAGGGTCATCGTCCAGGGAATCATGGACAATATGATGCAGCTTTTGTCAAGAAGAATGAATTTCACGTAAGATGTACTATTTACTTTTCCATCACAATGATAATCATGATTATTATCAACAACGGCAAGTCCATCATCATGAATGTCATCATCACCATCAGCATTAGTATCAGCTGCAGGTTAAAAACCAGCCTTACTCTATATTAAAGTATTTTACAGTAAGAATAAAACCCACAAAGCAGAAATGTAATCATGATTGTCCAGATATATTAGGCTACACGTCCCTTCATCGTCAATCAGACCTAGAAAGTTCATCTACATGCGATGTTTCCAAAGCCAGTATTATGAACCAATTTGTCACTGTTTTATTGTTTTGCCGCACACATCGCTAGGAGGAGATATCGTTGACAAAATGATCTCTCAGTTTTTCGACATTTATTTAGTAACGAACTCTAGAAAGAGAGAAATATTATGGACATTAGGTGAGACAAGGAAATACATGAGCAAAATAAAAGTTGGATATACACAAAGAGTAGGAAATAAAGTAAAAGAGAATTGAGCAGTTATAGTGTTGTGAGGGGGGGGGTTGTGGAAGGCAAGAGATATCTGTAATGAATTGGTTTATATGAGACGGAATGCTACGCTGGGTAATAAGTATTATTCATGACCTAGCCAATTAACTGTCTACATGAGTTTGTCACTACTTCCTTACACTCTCACAACCAGTATTTTGATATGAGAAATTCCCTTCTCTCTGATGATGTATTCATTTTCTTGTTTCTTGCAACCTCCACATGATTCTATTCAAAATTTGAATGATGTTTACTGGTAAAGGGTTTTTCGTCTTGTTATTGTACTCCCCTTATTGCTTCCCTTCACCCTCTATCCCTCTTCGCCAGACTGTTGCATCTTTATCTCTTTTCTGTCACTACTTCAATGGTGCCTGCTCTTCTGAACTATTTGCTTATCCTATATTATGGTAGGCTTGTAGTACCAGTCCAACAACAAACTCACCCCTTTTCTGTCCAGCTCTTTACTACGAGAGATAATCGATACTCCCAGTCCTTCATGTATGCAATAGGTCAGCTCTGGCAGTGTCATCTTCTGTCTGCATTCTCTTCTGCAATATGCCCAGGCATCTAAAAAATGAAGGGTTCCATCGTCGTTCCTTGGTCATCGTATTAAAAAATCTTGACATAAAACCTAGCGTTCGAAAAGGTGCTACTGACCGGGGACACATTCTCTGAAAGTCGCGAGATTAAAGGTAAAAAAAAAAAAAGTCATCGGGCTGAAGGGAAGGGCCTAGACTCTTGAGCCAGTTCAGTTTAACTTGTTACTCCCACCAAAGCATCATTATGTGAGTTATGTGTTCCAATATCAATCCTTTTATTCCTATCTACGCTCACTTTCAGTCACCGATCCTTACAAACACTTTCAATTGTGTGAACAAAAGTGAAAAGGTGCTGCATAATATTTTGAGACACTGCAGCCTCGTCTGCAGCTGAGATGTCAATTTTCCCAGACTGTATTCTTTTGCTCCAGGTACTCCTACGTCAGAGCCGCCGACAGAAAATGGGGCGCCCTGCTGAACAATGGGTCGTGGACTGGCATGCTGGGTCTACTAATGAGGGAGGTAAGCCGTAAATATTCTGCGCTTCTCATTACTTTTATTTACTGTCTGCCTTACCTCATTTATGTGGTGTGGTGGTAGTGTGGTGGTGTTATGGTGTAGTCGTGGTGAGCGGTATTGGTATGGTGATGGTATGGCAATTGTGGTGTGTAATGGTGTATCTTTTTTCGTGCTTACGCTTGCTTCACGAGCGAGGGTCTTGTATTTGATTGATTGATTGATTGTGTGTGTGTGTGTGTGTGTGTGTGTGTGTGTGTGTGTGTGTGTGTGTGTGTGTGTGTGTGTGTGTGTGTGTGTGTGTGTGTGTGTGTGTGTGTGTGAACAAAATTACACAAAGTTTATATTCAGTTCTAACCAAAATTCGTGGAAGGACTGGTGGTTACTCTTTGACTAAACTTATTGCTCTGAAGAACAATAGGTCAAAGGTCAAGGTCACAGGGTAAGTCAAACTTTGATCTGAAAATCAACTTAAACAGCTTTTATCCCAACCGAGACAAGGGTTGGGGAAGGGTTGAGGCTTAGGGAAGAATGAAGAGTATTCAGTTTACATATCAACCGATCAGAGGTCAACATCACAGGGCTGGGTCAAAGTTAGACCTATATGTGGGTGTGTGAACCGTTCTCATCGAAATTTAATCAAACTTGCTTAACCCCTTAACCGCAGGGTGTCACTTTCGTGACGCTTGGGAGCAAGGGATCATACTGTGGGGCGTCACTTTTGTAATTTGTGTTATTTTGAATTTGCTCGGGCTTTCAAGTGGTGGCTTGTATCATCTATCAGTACTGCCAATGTCCAACACTCCTAATCTCATCTGTACTCTCATCCATTGTTGACAATTTAGCCATTTCTCCCCATTCTTGACTCCCCTCCCTACCTCCCCTTCATTACCCTCTCCTCTCGCCTGCCTGGCCGTGCTATGCAAAGTAAATCTTCCTTGGAATTTTCCACTGATTTCATCCATTGAAATAAGCCCTATGCCCTATTCTTATACCAAATAATTTATACAACAAAGAAATAAGGTAAGTGATAGTGCCATACACCTGGAATTGGCTAATTATCGCCTGACAACACCTCACTTGCACTTGTTCACAAAATTTTCGTTGTTTATTTCCCCTTGAAATATGCCGTATAATCTATTCTCGTAATAAAAAATATATACAAGGAGGGAAGGGAGAAGCCTAAGTGACATTTACATTCACCTGGAACTACCAAATTTATTATGTATTGTCTAGATTTCCTGCCAATCACTTCATAGCCTATATATTAGCAGCTGTCACAAGGCTGACATTGGCAGCATTGCACTCCCCCTAGGCAGGCCATCACACTGTATTCAGTTTACTGTCATCTTTCAAGGTGAAAGCACGTCGGATTCGCGCCTGTCAAATTCCGCCACTTTTTAGCCCCATGCAAAGGGCCCTGTGACCTCTACCCCCTACTAAACCTCGTGGGGAAAGAGGTAAAGGGCTATATGGCTGCTGTGGAACGTGAACTGGCTAATTTGTCAATGAAAATGATAGAGAGTGACTACGATCTTTCTGGTGAGTAAAACAGTGCAAGTGGAAATGTAAATAATGTGTAAATATAAGCGAACAGTGGAAAATAGTTTTATAAGTTACTGCAAGTGACAGTGCCTAACACAGTGTAAATAAAATAGAAATGTAGATATTATAAATAAAATAGAGAACGTAAATAGAAATGTAAATGAATAGTAATGTAAGAATAAGAGTATATATACTAGCAGTAATGAAAGTGAAAGTTTCACTCTAGCATGTATGAACACTATGAATTACGAAAGTGAAGGTGAAAGTGACAGATCACTCTCAACGCTAGTATACAGGATGAGAAAGTGAATGCTACGTATTTTACTGAAAGAGAAATTGAATGCCTACAGTGACAATGAACTACTATTACCGAAAGAAACTTATGGATAAAGACTGTAGATATATATAAGTGTTATATAGTAATAGAAATATAAAGTGTGAGTGATTTTATGAATAATAAATGACAGAACACCAGCGGCGAACGATCGCAAGTGGGAAGGTCATACGTGCTCGTAATTTTCATTGCTTTCACAGTGTTTTTTTTTTTTTTTTGGAATATGGATTCCAAACTATTTGAGAATCATAGAATAGTGTTTCTAGTGATAATATCAGACTGTGGTAATCATATTACGGGTTGTCGGGAAGTGTAAAGTGGAGACTTCGTTACCCAACTTCAGAGGTCTCCACAAGTCCTACGGTACTCGACGAAGGCTCAACAAACATCCCAGGAGAAAGCTGAAGGTATGTGCCATAAGCATATGTAATTTTAATATTCTAGGACTAATAACTGATTTTTGGCAAATATTTTTAGAGAGTCTGTCGGAGCGCGAATATGCCCGCGGGACACGCAAGTCAAAGCAAAACAAGCCCGCGGTTTAGGGGTTAACAAGCCTACATTTTTTCTGTACTTAATGACCTAGAGAAGATTGTACAGCACCCTAACCATATTCCTGACAGCCTTGGAAAGAGTTCCAACATACTTGACCTATTCCTTAAAACTAATCTTTCAGCTTATGATGTTAATCTTTTCTCTCTATTGGGTTCTTCCAATTACAACCTAATCACCTTAACATTTCTTGTTGCTCCAGTAAGGCCTGTGGATCCTCCCAGGAAATGGCGGCTGTGGCACTTTGGAGCTGCTGACTAGGAGGTCTTCAAACAGTACTTCTTTGATTTTCCATGGAATGATTATTGCATCCATGACCAAGAGCCATCTGCGTGTGCATTGCACATTACGGAGGTTACTTTCTCGGGCATGGAAGCATACATTCTTTTATCCTGTGACAATGAAAAAATAAAAAATATTTTAATCACGCTTGTTCTAATGTATCCACAACAAGGAAAGGGCCTGCAAAAGGTAACAGCCAATCCACCCCTTAATCTCATCTCTTTTATGTTTCTTCCCGGAACTGTGATGAGTCTGTTCTTCGCTCTGCTAAAAATAAATTTCATTCGTACTAAATGCTCTGAAATCTGCAACTCAGATTCTTCCTGCTCCTTGAGCACCATGCCAAGAACCTTTCTGACAACTTTTATCCATCATCCTTCCCTCCTATTTTTCCAGTCTGATGGTTCTATAGCTATTTCTTCTACTGATGAAGCAGAAATCTTCCCTCAGACTTCCTCCTCCAATTCCACCTTAAATGATTCCTGTGCTGTTCCTCTATCACTTCCCCCCTCTCACTTCCTTATGGCCTACAATAAAAATTTTTCAATTAATGTGTTTTCTCCCATCACTGGCGCAATACTTACAAGGCATATAGGACTGATTGGGTCCCCTCTTTTGTGCTCAAAAATTTTGATTACATGCTTACACCCTGCCTAGGTAAACTCTTTCATCTTTGTCTGTCACCTTGTATCTTTCTTTTTTGCCGTTAATTTGCTGTCATTCACCCTGTCCCAAAGAAGACTGACCATTCCCAGCTTTCTAAATGTCGCCCGATCGCTTTAAAGTCCTGTATTTTAAAATTTTTAAAATCTTTCCAATCATCAGTATGGGTTCCGCCAGGGATGCTCACCTACCTTTCAGACCCCTGGTCATCCTCCTTTTGGGATTTTGGCAAAAGCTTTGCCATTGCACTTGACATCTCAAAGTCTTTCGATCGAGTTTAACAAATATTTATTTTCCAAATTGCCTTCTTACGGTTTCTATCCTTCTCTCAGTGCCTTCATCTTTAGCTTCTTAGTTGGTCATTCTATAGCTGCTGTTGTAGACAGCCACCATTCTTCTCCTAGAGCTATTACAGTGATGCTTCTCAGGGCTCTTTGCTATCACCAACTCTCTTCCATCTTTTCATCAGTGACCGTCTATGCTGTACATCTAACTCTATCCACTCATACACTGATGGCTCACCTCTTCACCTTTCCATTTGCATCTCGTAGTGTCCATCTCGGCAGTTACTTCAGCAAACAAGGGATGAGGCTATGGGACAACTAATGTCTGGCTTGGTTCATATCTCTGATTGGGTTAAAAATAACCCTGTTGTTTCTAATGCATCCAAAACTCAGTTCTTACATCTTTAAACCCGACAAAATCTTCCCCATGAGTATCCTCAAATTTTTAAGAACATCCAGCTCAATCCTGCATGATCTTGGGGTTTCATTCTCTTGGGATTTATCTTGGAAAGATCTTATTAACTCACATGTGAAATCTGAGTCCAAGAGATTAGGTGCGCTAAGCCAGCTTCACACCTTCTTTACCCCAGCACAGTTATTTACTTCATACACGGGTTGTATCCACCTCTGTGTATAGTACAACTCTTATGTGTTAGGAGGCTCCTCACATACAGCTCTTCTGTATAAGGAGGAATGAAAGGATTTTTGTCTAATTAACTCTCCTACTCTTACTGGCTCCCTACAGCCTTTGTCTCTTTATTGCACTGGTGCATCTTTATAATTTTTCTATTACTGCTTCAATGGTCACTGCTCCTCTGAACCACCTGTTTGCACTACTGTGGCTTGTGGGTAGCACCGATCCAGCACCAAACTCTTATCCCTTTTCTGTCCAACTCTCTAATGGAATAGTTAAACAGTACTCTCAGGCCTTCGTGTATGCAACTGGTCAACTCTGGGACTATCTCCCTCTTTGTGTATTTCGTACTGCCTATGGCCTCCAGTCTTTCGAGCGCCGAGAGTCCCGGCATCTCCAAAGGACTGCATCTTGAAATTGGGTATATGTTAACTTGTTTTTGCTCCTTCTTGGAGGGAACAATAACGAGAGCTTCTGGCCATTGGTTCTTTCTTCCTAAAACAAAAGGTAAAGGGTATAGGGAAAAGATAAAGGTCAAGCCCACAGGGCACACTTTACTCAAATGATATTGAGTTGCCTGGAACCAAATTCGGTGGAATGTTACGGGTTAGACAAGAACAATAGGATTCATTTGAGAACAATCAATCAAAGATCAGTGTCACAGGGCAAGGTAAACATTCGAACTATGTGTCTGTGTGAATAACATAAATTAATTTTGATCCTATTTGAATCAGAACTGGTGGATGAGTTGACGATTAACCAAACGTTGACCTCTTGCTTCTTAGAACAATAGGTCAAAGGTCATTGTCACAACCCTTTAGTGACCGCACCATGAAGGAATTCAAAAATATACACAAATATGCAAAAACCGATTAGTTTAGATCCATTTTATGATATTGAAACAAATTTTGTTTTTATACATATATATATTTTTGTTTTTTTTATATGTTCCCAAAATGGGAACGTTGGGCACTTAGGGGATACATTTATGGTGTAAAATCTGTTTTACAAATTTTTTTCAGTTTACTTAGGAAAATTTACAAACTAAAACCTTTTTTTTTAAGAATACATACAAAAATCCATCCATATAGCAAAATATATTGCAATTTTCATGAAATCAGGTGAATTTTGATAGCGAAAATATATGTGCTCTCATGTTCTTGTCAACGCTTTCATGTTCATGTCATTCATTTGTCGACTCATGTTCTTTTCTTATGAAATGCTACACTGCATTCCTTGTGAAGTCTTTTTTCGCACTTGATACAGTGCAGACGTGTGTTTTTCTTGCATACATAGCATCTTCCTTGTGAGCATTGCTGAAGAAAGTGGTTTATTTCACCATATCTTACTGCCTTTGGCACAGTTGGTGTTGGCCCTCCTCCTCGTTTTCTAGATTTCTGAACCCTTACAAGAGTTCGAGCTATTTCACGCCTAAAATCTTTATGGGTTGCCTGACTTTGAGGATTTACATGCTGGTAAAATCTGAAGCTAGCTACAATGGAAAGATTCAGCAGTTGAGCGAAAAGGTTCCACCACCATTTCTTGGACCTTAGTCTTGGCCTGTAGCTTGAGAGCATTTTGTCACATACATCAACCCCACCCATGCCTTTATTATACTTACTGATCAGATATGGCTGAGACACGGTTTTCTTCCCTTCCTTTTTCACCCGTCTGGTTACCTTCTGGACTGGACTGACTCCGTAATAATTACTAGCAATTGTGACAACGCTGTTATCATTCCACCTAGCACATACGACTGTATCATCTGACCTGTAATCATATGACCCTCTCTCTGCCTTCCCAATATCCTTCTTAGACACTAGAGGGCAACTTCCTGTGCGGTTGTCTCTGATAGTTCCACAGGCTCGAAATCCTTTTTGTGCAAGTTCAACCATCAATGCATGACTGGTAAAAAAGTTGTCAAAAAATACATGATTATCCTTATTCACAATAGGTTGTAACATGTCCATTACCACTTGAGAACCCACAGGTAGCTTTCTACTTTCATCTTTGCCACAGTAGATCGAAAAGTTATAGGGGTAACCATCTGCACTGCACATCATCCACATCTTGTAACCAAATCTGACTGGTTTGTTTCTTATGAATTGCTTAGCAGAGTGATGTCCATGGTACGGAACCATTGATTCACGTATGCTTAGATATTCATGAAAAATACCATGTTTCTGACAATTATCACGGAGCATGTGAAGCAAGGGTAAAATCTTGGCCACCTTTGATTTCTCCAAATTATTATTATCAGCCACATGAAAGTGTCTCTTGATAGATTTGAACCTTTCCCTACTCATAGTTTTTGCAAATATAGGAATCTCTAAGTCTTCACCCGTTGACCAATAGTCATTTTCCGAGGGGACACTGTGATATCCACTTATTAGCAGTAAACCGAGAAACTTGGTCAGGTCTTCATCATCCACACTGAAATCTTTGTTATTTTTGTCTCGTTGAGCATACAGGTTTGTCTGTTCTGACAGATGACTGATCATCT
This sequence comes from Coenobita brevimanus, assembly GCF_032717465.1. NCBI lineage: Eukaryota > Metazoa > Arthropoda > Malacostraca > Decapoda > Coenobitidae > Coenobita > Coenobita brevimanus. Next base: position 34,921,824 of record NC_136961.1, on the reverse strand, counting down.
CATCTGTGAAGAAAGGTTTATAAATTTCAAACATTCCTTTTCCTAGATGTACTTCACCACTACCTGAAGGAACAGAGTGAGGACCAAAGGACAGATTTTCCCTTTTATGCCATCTTCCTTTTTCCCTAGTCTCGTTGATGCTTTCAATCTCTTCTGCTTCCCCTTCTTCTGCAGCATTGTCATGTACTTCCAACTCTCCACTAACCTCATCCGGCATATAATCTATATCGAGTGCATCATCTTCGGTCTCTTCATCACTCTCAACAGGTTGATCACCAGTCGAAGGAGGAAGCACGACGACATCAATATCATCAGAAGTTGATTGAACAACTGCTTCAGAGGCTTCACGTAGAAATCGAAAACTCTGTCTTGGGGCGCTCACCCTAGAAAATAAGAAAAATAATTAGATTAGTATATACAGCATTCATCTTGTTACGCAATGTGAAGCTTACTAAGAAAAGTATTAGATTTGCACCATAGGCGTCTTTTCACTGGCCATATACTGCATTATATAATGCAATATCATAATATTTGACAAAATACATATTTGACTAAATACATATGCATATACATTTGCATAGGAATTGTAAAGGAAATAAATGGACACACCTGTAAAAGTGTACAGCGTCCGTTGATATGCGTTCCTGCTCGTAATGATATGTCTGTCTCTCCAGAAAAGTGACTGAACACTGACTATTGTATACACAGCAACTTGCTGTTTCACTGCTCCAATCTCTACAGATTTGATCCTGTTGCAAGAAACGCCTGAGATTAGCCAAACACGATCAAACATGCGGATGAGAAAATCAGGGTATCCAGCATACCTAACTGTCCAACGTTCCCATTTTGGGAACATTTTACAAAAACACTCACAGTGATATATATATATATATAAAGAATCATATGGGATAAAATTTGTTAGTGAAGAATAATCATTTAGGACATAGATTATGAAAAAAAATATTATCTATAGCACTTCTTTTATTTTGAAAAAAAAAAAAAATTGTTTGAAGTCATTCTATTTTATGAAAATTCAAGGTAAACATTCAACATTATTATATGTGTACTATGAAGAACCCTACTACATTATGCATTACAATAGTTGTCTAGACATTAAATGTTATGTTTAACATGAAAAAAGAATAAGTTTCAAATTATTAATATTTTTGGAGAATTTTTTAAAAATGTTCCCAAAATGGGAACGTTGGACTGTAAAGGGTTAAGAAAGTCAACTTAAACTGTTTTTATCAAATTTATACCCTTTGTGTGGATGGAAACAGATTAAAAGAAGGATAAGTAAATTGGATTTTAAAAATAATTCAAAGTTCAAAGTGACAGGCAATGGTCAAAAGTCAAGGTTACTAAGCAAAGTCAGCTCAGACAGTTTTGATCTGATCTGAATTAAATTGAGTTGAAGGGTTAAAGGTTAGTTAAAAAAAATGCGGTAACATTTTTTTAAGAACTCTGTTAATCGTTAAGATTGCAGAGAAAAGTAAAATATTTGGCTTTTAGATCACAAGATGGCTGTGGGTGTTGCTTTCTCTGAGTGCTCCTTCTTGTTGAAAATTGTTTTCTTGTGATTTAATAACATTCTCTAATCATTTTGAAGGAACAGAAATCTTGGTAACTTGAAATGAATGAATTCAAACTGATACTGTACCGGGATGGAACAAAACAGAGCATATTGAAACACACACACACACACACACACACACATACATATATATCAAACTGATACTGTACCGGGATGGAACAAAACAGATTATTTAAACACACACACACACACACACACACACACACACACACATATATATATATATATATATATATATATATATATATATATATATATATATATATATATATATATATATATATATATATATAAATTAATTAATAAAGAATACACTTACCTCAGGATTGACAGATTCATTCTTTGTAAACAATATCTGTCTGTCTGTCTGTTTTTATGTCTAAATGCGTGTGTTTTTGTGTAATGGCAGAAAGACAGAAGGTGGCTTACTTCCACATTAAGTGGGGCTGGGAAGAGACAGAGACACGTTAGATTGTTGGCTCTTGAAACAGAAAACAACACATTGTTTATCATGGCTCATACTTTTTTCCTTATTTTTTCTCACAACGTTTTACATTAGGCCAATGCTGTGTTATAATATTAATATATATTTTAGTTCACTAATATTTATGTCTGTGCTAAACTTTTCTTAATCCATCATGACCCAAAAGAGGCGGGATTAGGCTTTGCAACAGATGATTATGCATGGAAACAGTTTTTTTCACCACACTTTTTACAATATCCCATACACAGTGGACACTTCTGTGCATTGGTCAATCACAAATCATTAATTCTGGGACAATAATTCCAATGTTAGGTAACGGCTTATAGCTCATGATATAAATGTCCAGTGCACCACAACACCTATTCACACTAGATACCACAAAAGAGATTGGCTCAGAGTAGTTGCTCACAGGGAGTTAGTAACGATTTAATAATGTCCCTGCCATAATGCATGCCCGTGTTTTTGTTTTTGTATAGTTTACGACTGGTGGAGTGCTCAAATTTCAGTCAAATTTATCCACCAGTAAAGTTGCAATTGTAAAGAATGATTAAGTGCATTCTGTCTCTCAACGTAAGTTTTTTGCAAAGTAAAAAAAAGGGGGGGGGGGCATTTCAGCATTTACGTCCCTCCTAATGGTAACTTGATAAATGATGGAATAGTTCCATCTATCAGTCATACAGGTCTTTATTACCCTGTAAGGACTGGAGCAGGCTGGGGGAAGGCTATTTAGTTTCATTTCAGACATTATGTGAGCTACAAACCCCAACTAACCCTCGGATTTAAAACCTTGTTAGCCATATCTGGTTACAGTACTTTAACCATCTAGACCACCAGAAGATCCTGTGCTTATACAGTTACCACCTGTTGCAGTAAATGGCTTTCTGGGGTACTTTTACTTCACAATTATAGTCACCTGAATGTTACACCACATACAGTAAGTAGATGCTGAATGCCTTCACAAAAAGAAAGATGCATAAGTTAACCAGTCACGTCCCAGCAGATTTCCTGCCAAAGACCACCCCCAATCCCGTAAAATTTTTGAAACAAATTTTTTTGGCTCAAACCTCCGCTTTTTGTGAGAAACATTGGAAAATACAAAAAAGAGTGCTTACCTGAGCTTATTAGCGTGCTGTACAGGTGTCCCTTCGAACACCTAGTACCGTCGTCTCTGGGCATGCGCTGCTGCTGTCACGTTTTCTATGGTAGGGGTATCTATTGCAAATCACTCAGAATAAGTAGGTATTTGTCCATTTGGTACGAATTTATGTGTAGTACAAGAATATATAGGCTTTCACACAATAATATTGGCAGTATAAGCGTTGTTTCACCCACCGAACACATCAGCATGCTGCACCTCCCTTGGCGATGGAACCTCCTCATTTTGTTTCTTCCTCCAGAGCCACATAATCTTTGTCCTCCACATCGTCATCAATTGGAGAATCATTCTTGCCTGTGAAGGCATCAAGGGTGGCTTGAATTTCGTCGTCGTAGAGACGGCAGTGGGACATGTCATTACTGGCCAGGTACTGCTAACAGGTAAGTTGCTGAGACAATGGCATGCGGGGGTCACGCGGGTCAGGCAGTGATGCCACCAGGCGGCTAGTAGAGGAAGATCTCCCACACATGCCTACCAAAAATCACCTGCAAAACTTGAAAAATATGCAAATGACGGACCTTGCAACTGCAAAATGTACCGGTACGTAGTTGGGTCTCAGCGTGAAAAAAAAGTTGTGACATACCCATACATCGTCAGGATGCAATGGTTAAACATGTGCGACAGAGCCAAGATCGCGTGGGCTTGAATGATGAGTGAATGAGTGCCTAGCTCATTTCACTAGACTTGGTGTTGACAGTTTTTCCCACTCGTGTTCTTTCCTTGCTGGTTTTTGGACCCTATTTCAGCTCATCCATAGATGGGAGTAGGAGGTCTGGATGATGATCAAAAGCCAGGGAATAAAAGATAGTGCGAAAATTCTATTGGCTCTTATTATAACAACATACATTTTTTTATGCTAGGAAGAAGGAACCAAAGGCTAGGAGCCCACAAACCATTCCTTCCAAGAAAAAAACAATACAAAAGAGAGCCAAATTCAAGATCCCTTTAATTCGAGATGCCTGGACACACAGCGTTTGAAAGACTGGAGATCATAGGAATTAGGAAACACAGAGAGAGGGAGACAGTTCCAGAGCTGACTTGTTGTATAAATGAAGGACTGGGAGTAACAGTTAACTATTGCATTAGGTAGTTGGACTGAAAAGGCATGAGAGTTTGTTGTTAGATGGGTGATACATGCCCATGGTAGAGGTGGAGAGATGCAAGCAGGCAGTTCAAAGGAGCAGTGACCATTGAAGTAGCGATAGAAAAAAGATGAAGATGCAACAGTGCAGTGAAGAGGCAGAGGTTGAAGGGAGCCAGTAAGAGGAGGAGAATTAATGAGACGAAAAGCCTTTGACTCCATCCTATTGAGAAGAACTCTATGTGGGGAGCCTCCACACAAATGAGAGTTGTCCTCTACACAAGGGCGAATAAAACCTGTGTATAAAGTCAACAGCTGTACAGGGGTAAAGAAGGTACGGAGTCGGCTCAGCACACCTAATCTCTTGGAGGCAGATTTTACAAGGGATGTAAGTCCTGAGTGAATGAAACCCCAAGCATGTTCAAGGATGATGCAGGATTGAGCTGGATATTATTAAACATTATTGGGTACTCCTGTGGAAAATTTTGTTAGGTTGACAGGTGTAAAAACTGAGTCTTTAATGCATTAGAAACAAAAAGATAATTTTTAGCCCAGTCAGAGATATGAGCCAAGTCAGACATAAGGTGTGCCTTAGCATCATCCCTTGATTGTTGAAGTAACGGCTGAGATGGATGTTGTGGGAACCGAATGGAAGGGTGAAGGATGGAATCATCAGCATACGAGTGGATAGGGTTAGATGTACAGCTTAGAAGGTCATTGAAGAATAAAAGGAAGAGAGTTGGTGATAGGACAGAGCCCTAAGGAACACCACTGTTGATAGATCTAGGAGAAGAACGCCGTCTACAACAGCGAGTATAGAACAGCCACAAGGGAAGCTATAGATGAAGGGAGAGATAGAAGGATAGGAATCGTAAGACTGCAGTTTGGAAATTAAAGATTTATGCCAGACTCGATTGAAAGCCTTTGAGATGTCAAGTGCAATGGCAAAGCTTTCGCCAAAGTCCCAAGAGGAGGATGACCAGGAGTCTGAAAGGTATGTGAGAAGATCGCCAATGGAGTGTCCCTGATGGAACCCATACTGACGATCAGAAAGAAGGTTGTGATAGGAAAGATGCTTTAAAACGTTTCTTTTAAGAATAGACTCGAAAACTTTTGAGACACAGGATGTTAATGCAATTCGACGATAGTTTGAGGGTTGGGAATGGTCACCCTTCTTTGGGACTAGCTGAATGAAAGCAAACTTCCAGCAGGAAGGAAAGGTACAAATTGAAAGAAAAAGGCGAAGAATTTACCTAGGCAGGGTGTAAGCACAGAAGCACAGATCTTGAGGACAACAGGAGGGACTCCATCAGGCCCATATGCCTTGTTAGTATTGAGGCCAGTGATGGCAGAAAATACATCAGTTGAAGAAATTTTAATGTCAGCCATGAGGAAGTCAGAGGGGGGAACTGATGGAGGAACAGCACCGGAATCATCTAATGTGGAATTGGAGGAGAAAGTCTGAGTGAAGAGATCTGTTTCATCAGTAGAAGAAATAGCTACAGAGCCATTGGAGTAGAAAAGAGGAGGGAAGGATGCTGAGGTACAGGTGTTAGAAAAGGTTTTTGGTAAGGTGCCAGAAGGAGCGAGAAGAATTCGAATTGGAGAGTTGGGAGCATTTAGTATGGATGAAATTATTTTTAACAGAGCGAAGAGCAGACTTAGCGCGATTCCGGGCATAAATATAAAAAAGATGTGTTTCGGAGGTGGTTTGTCTCTGGTACCTTTAATAGGCCCTTTCCTTGTTGTGGACACCATTAGAACAAGCATGATTAAGTCAATGGTTTCTTGCATTAGTCAAAGGATTTGAGAAGGAAATGTATGCTTCCATGCCCAAGAGAATAACCTCCAGATTACGCAAGGCACACCCAGATGGCTCCCTCCCATGGAAATAATCATTTCAGGGAAAATCAAAGAAGTACTGCCTGAGGGCCTTCCAATCCGCAACTCCAAAGTGCCATAGTCGACGTTTCTTTGGAGGGTCCACAGGCCACACTGGAGTGATAGGACAGGTTTAGTTAATAAGGTTGTGATCAGAGGAGCCCAACGGAGAGGAAAGATTAACATTGTATAAGCAGAACGATTAGTTGTATGGAAAAGGTCATGTTTGAAGCTCTCACCAATGCGGTCAGGGATACAGCTAGGGTGCTGTACAAGCTGCTATAGGTCATTAAGGATAGAAAAGATGTAGGCCTGTTCACCAGGTGGATCAGTGAAAGGAGAGAAGAGCTATAGTAAAGGTGGTGGTGAACATTGAAATCTCCTAGAATGGAGATTTCAGAGAAAGGAGAAATGGATAGAATGAGTTCCATCATAGAAGTAAGATAGTCGAAGAATTTTTCATATTCAGTACAATTAGGAGATGAGTAAATAATGCAGATACTGCCTATTTAATCAGAGAATGACAGGAAAGCCGAAGCCAGAGAATAGCGAATTCAGAAGAATCAAGTTCAGGAACACAAGAGCAAGATAAGTCGTTGCGTACATATACACAACAGTCACACAGGATTTAAAATGAGTTCAGAGAAAGTAGCAGAATAGAGAAAAAGGTGTGCTATCAGTTGCCTAAGACAGCTGAGTCTCAGTTAAGAAGACAAGGTGAGGTTTAGAGAAGGAGAGGTGGTACAGACATTAACCCTCCCCGTCCCGACCACTTTTCCACCACTGACTCCCCCCAATCCTGACCATTTTTAGATAAAATTTTTTTTGGCTCAAACCTCCGCTTTTGGTGAGAAACAATGGCCAATCACAAAGAAAGTGTTCACCGGGGTCTATAAGTAGCCTAAACAGGTATACCTTCGTTACACCTGGTACCGTGTTCTGTGGAGGTGGTCTGTGGCTCTCACGATTTCTATGGTATTATTAGGATGGGAAACCATTCACAATAGATAGATATATATTTATTACAAACAAAGAAACATGTAGTACAAGAGTAAATTGGTTTTTATACAAAAATAGAGGTGAAATAAGCATTGCTCCATTGGGCGAACCTAGCGAAATTGCCCAATCTGTTCACTGATGATTTGCTAATGTTGTTGTTTCATCATACATTTCATTTTTTCAACTTACATAATACTTTTCCAATAACATTATACCCTTTTCCACTTTAGAGAACTGTTTTCACATACTTACAGGCCTTACGGTAATATTTAGTGTAATGTTAGCGCATATTTACGTATTGGGTGAACTCGCTGTGACTGTTGTTTCAACTCGCATTCTCTGTTTTCAACTTACATATTACTTCTCCAATAACATTATACCCTTTTCCACTTTGGAGAACTGTTTTCACATATTTACAGGCCTTACGATATTATTCAGCGTAATGTTAGTGCATAATTACATAGCGGGTGAAGTCACTATGAATATTGTTTCAACTTACACTCTATTTTTCACCTTATATAATACTTCTCCACTAACATTACACATGTTTCCACTTAATATAATTGCTATCACATATTTACAGACCTTACTATTCTACTGAGCATCATATTATTGCATATTTACACAGTGAGTGTAATCGTGAAATCATTTGTTTCAACTTATAAAATAATTTCCCACTAACATTACACCCGTTTCCACTTTATATCATTGCTATCACATATTTACAGACCCTACTGTTCTACCGAGCGTCATATTATCTCATATTTACACAGTGGATGTACTCGTGATATCACTTGTTTCAACTTACACTATTTTTCAACATATATAATATTTTACCACTAACATAACACCCGTTTCAACTTTATATAATTCTTATCACATACTTACAGGCCTTAGCATTATACTGAGCATCATATTATCGCATACAGTATGTACAGGCCTTACTTCTACAGTGAGCGTCATATTATCGCTATCACACACAATATCAGTGGTGTAGGTAGTTGTGATATTCTTTGAAACAGGGCTGAAGGCACAATGTTACATTGCAGTCTACGCACTCGTACCTTGTGTCTTTTCTCTGAGTGGCTGATCTTACTGTTGAGTGCTTCCATACATGCCAGCAGCACTGGGGTTTAGGATGGTTTGATTGAGGAGGGATAGTGCTCGGGTAATGGCGTCCTGCGAGGCATAGGGCAGTCTGGGCAGCACTGGGGGTGCGGGTGCAGTGTGGGGGCCTGTCCTGTGCGTACCTGGCGATAATTTCACGAGACACCTCCCTCACAAACCCCACAAAGGTCTCGGAGATTCCTGTTGTCATGGCGTGGAGGCAGTGTGCGTTGAGGACCGTGATGTCGAGCAAGTGGAAGAAGAGCTTTTTGTACCACTTCATCGTGGTCCTGGCACAGTCCACACTGCAAATCATGGAGTCAGACTGATCCACTTGCCTCATGTTGAGACTGTAGGCCAGTACCAACTCAGGTTTCTAGACGTGGCACCTCCTCTAGCTGTGGTGATCAATGGAGTCTGTGCGGAGCATCAGGGGGCTGTGTACAGTCGACAGGAGGCAAACTTCCCTGTTGTGGTTCCACAGGGTGGCAAGGATGTTATTTGCTTGGAAGAAAACCACCTCGTTCTTGTCAAGTTTCCTCCCTACCTTGACCATATGGCGACAGTTTCTCTTTACTGTACCACAGACTCTGGTGTCGTGGTGGTGGAGGAACCGAGCGAGAAGAGGGCTAGTGTACCAGTTGTCCAGGTACAACACATGAGCATGATGAAGGTACTCCTCTATCATTATCTTCACCACGGCCCCTAAGAGTCCAATACTACGATCATCTGTTATGTCTGTCTGTGCGCCCGTGTACAAGACTATGGCTTGCATATAACCAGTCTTACAGTCACACATAACAAAGATCTTGAACCCAAAATGGTCTCTTGCTGGGTATGTAATGGCGAAAGGAAATATTGCCTCTCCGCAACACAAGACTCTCGTCTATGACAAGGTCTCTAAGGATAAAATGATGAGTGGAACATTTCCTGTAGGTGATCAAAGACAAGCCTAATTCTCCTCATTTTATCTGTGTTATTGGCATTAGCAGGGTCGTCTGCATCATAAAAGTGGAGGCGGCTGAGAATTTGCTGGAATTGATTATGACCCAATACGTTTCCAAAGAAAGGTGTGATGGTCATTGGGTCCGTGGTCCAGTATGCAGGAATTTGATTTTTTCATACAACACCCATCAAGAGAACCAGGGCAAAAAATAGAAACATCTCAGCTAGGGTTACTGGATAGTCATATTGCTGGGAGTGCCTGCACGTTGTACCTTGACGTTCACTTTCACGGTGCTGGCTGCTTGCAAATAGGTTCGTTTGCCCCACTATGTGGCCAACAAACTCGTCCCCAAAGAACAGGTGGAAGAAATTCACCCTAGTGGAGCTCCGTGGATACCTGGAGCTGTGCAACCAGACCGTCACTCCTCAGTGAAAGGGTGAATGATGGGAATGAAATTACTCCCAGTGCAGAGTGGCGCCCTTCCTCACTCACACTTCTCTTCCCTCTCCGTTTTCCTTTCCCCTTTCCCTTCCCTTTCCTTCCTTTCCCCACATCATGGGGCTGTGGGGAGGAAGTGAGGGAATATTGTGGGGCGAAAGACATGCGAGGGAGCGGCTCCACCTCGCCTCCCCGCTGCCCACGTACAGCACGTGCTCGTGCTGCCTCCCTCACACCACTTTCCCTTTCACCGCTCACTCCCGCCACACCACTTTCCCTTTTACCCCTCTGCCACACCACTTTCCCTTTCACCCCTCACTCCCGCCACACCACTTTTGCCTTCCCCAGACAATACAGAAGGACCATACCCGATTTCCCTTCTCGCCACACCTTCTGATCATCGCGGTGAAATTTTCTCCCTCCCCAACCACGAGGTTACATCACGTCCTACACCACCATTCTCGTCCTCGTCCTCGTCCTCGTCCTCATCTGAATCTCTCTCTAGGGGCTGGAGAGAGATCTGTGCATGTGTATGGGGTCCAGGCTGGCCTTCCCTCACCTTGCGGTACATAACATACCGCATTCTCCTCGGCGAAGGGACCTCCTCATCACTGCTGTTTGTTTCCTCCTCAGGCTGCACATAATCCCAGTCCTCCACATCATCATCCATTGGAGAATCACTATCACCTGTGAAGGCATCCAGGGCGGATTAGACCTCTACGCGCCATGTCTGACCTGGGTCACTGCTAACAGGTGAGTGGCCGAGACAAGGGCGCACGCAGGTCACACGGGGTCTGGGAGGCTGCCCGCCTGGTGGCAGTTAGGGGAGGCTTCCCTGGGTGGGTGAATCGAAAATCACGTGCGGATTTTGAAAATTGTGCAAATTATGGACTTTGCAATTGAGGAGCATTTATGTACGTCAACGGGATTGGCAGTGACAAAACGTGTGGACGTTTATTCACGTCAATGGGATGGGGCAGGTTAATAAAGTCATAGCAAAATATGTAATAATTATAGACATTAATATAATCATAGCACAATATGTAACACTAGCACAATATATAATATGCAGGTGGATTTGTTTGGTGCATCAGGCCCAGACTACCAAAAATGTCAAACACATGATGTACATCAGACACATGATGAAAATATCGTTGGGCCCAAACTGTCAACAATGTCAAACACATGATGTAAAGATTGCCTGGCCCAGACTACCAAGAATGTCAAACACATGATACAAACATCTCCTGGCTCAGACTACCAAGAATGTCAAATACATGATGTATGTCAATCACATGATAGCCACAATAACGAACACATGCTATACACTATACACACACACACATATACAAACACGTCAGCCAGCCGGACACCAGACAGTGATTTATACCCAGAAATCAGGTGTACGAGCAAGTAGGAGATGGAGTAGACTAGGAGATAGGCAGTAGAGGAGGAAGTTGGCAGCCAGTAAGAGATTAAGCTGTCATTCTGACAGTCAGTGGGTCACGTCACTCTGTCCCTCCCAAAAGTGCAGCGGTAGGCAGTGAACAATATATCTGTGTCAAAATAAAACCCCTTAACACCAGCGTGTCTCTACCTCACCTCAACTTACGATACAAAATAGACAGGGGGGAAGGAGTTGATACAGAGAAAGACCTACCTCATGACTAGAGAGATAAAACCTTAGCAATGGATGTAATGCTAGACTGAAAGGCCGTGCAATATGCATAACTTTCATTCCATTCTCATACTTAACCATAGATAACCTGGATAATATAGTCATAAGCAAACGTATTTCCGATTACAGGAAGTACACTTGGCCCTGGGTCCACATGCATTTGGCTGGTCAAGATATAAGTGGATGGATTTCTCACGATACTTGTTGCAAGTTGAATACAAAATTTTTGCTGCCCGTGGTCGTCCTGAGGTTGACCCGTGGGGCTTCTTTCTTCCTCTGTCGCCACTGGTGTGGGCTTCCGTGATGATGACGCTATTGGTGGTGATCACTATCATGCTGCTCCTGCCAGCCTGCCTTCCCACTAGCACACAACACACAGTCAGGCGGGACACGAATATCTTTAACTGTGTTCGGGTTCTTCTCCAGGAAGGTAACCTTCATAATAACTGTAAACAGAAAAAATTTTTGATGGAAGAATTTGTTGGACACAAGATCCCAAAATAAATGTGTCGTCAGGGAACTTACTATTACCTAATTTTGTCCGAATATTATTTAATACAGTACTAACAAAGCACAACCAAAGGTTTAACTGAAGCAGTGCTCATTGCGAACTCATGGCATTTTTCATTTCTTCATCAAATTAAAAAAAATATATTTCTCAAATTTTACAGATAAGGCTAATAATAATCCTTTTGCACATCTGGGTTACTCAAATAATCAAGTCATAGTGATATTTCTATTCTAGATTATCACTGATAAGATCAGGCAGATCCCTGTAGGTATTTTGCTCAGTAGTAAGATATGCTAACACAACTCCTCTCATCTCTGCATGCAGTGAAAATGTTTTGTGTCCAAACAGACATCCAAACAACGACAGGCTGGTGGTGGTGGGAACGAGTGGCGCTGGGGGTGTGGATGCTGATGATATTGGTGCTGACACAGAGCTACACTGGCAACCTTATGTCCCTCCTGGCAGTCAGACACAACAGAATTCCTTATGAAGACATGAGAGATGTACTTGACTCTGGCGTTGGGATAATTCTTTGGCAATATAATGTGAATACACCGTATTTCCGGGTAAGCATTATAATTAAAGCCCCTTTCTGAAAAGTGCCCTTATTCATCGGAGCTAACGTTAATACCACCAAATATTAGAGCATGTGCTCTGCAATAAGTTACAAGTTTGTTAGATGTATTTACCTATATATTTTTTTCTTTATTCAAATTTCATCAGTCTAGGAGAATATAAAAAGGTAAACAAATACCTGAAAAATATATGTATTAATTTCTGTATTTTCTTTTAACTGTTCAGTACACTACATGGCCATTACAAATCACACTATATAATATAAGGTGGTGACTAAATAGTCTCTAGCCACGTATTACCCTGCGAGGGGGGATGGGGAGCATCAGTACCAAACATCAGGTCCTTTCCAGGTGACGCCTAAATTATATGTCCTTGACCTTTCCTGGTAGTCTCACTGTTCATTTTTGCAACATTCGCCGCCTTTCCTCCGAATTCCTCACTCCTGGACACTACCTCTCCTTCTCTAAACCTCATCTTTCCTTTCCCAACGGCAAAACAACCATCTTGGGCTTGTGATAGGAGACCAGTGGATCCTCCCTAATTTATAAGCTCTTTTCATAGCCAAGGCTGTTGTTGTGAGTACTTATATACTCAGAAATCTAACTTCATCTAATGTTCATGAACTTGAGTCTTCTGAGTTCTTGAAATTTTTTATTTGGTCATTCTTCCAGTCTCATACTAAATATTATAGTCATGTTATCTTAAGCGCAAATGTGACTAACTGTACAAAATTTTTGGTTATTTTACACCTAAAGAGGAACGGATTGTTTTCACTTCTCATTTGTCTTAAATTACAATTTCAGACTATCCCAGTATTCATCACTACCTTTGGCTCTTTAGTTCAGTCGTTGCGCCATCTAGTGAAGAAATAAACATCTTTTCTTAATGACCTGTTGAAGCTTGAACAACACCCTACCTGTTTTACTGACTGTGAGAGAGACTCTGAACATATTGTACCTTTCTCATACAACTAGTTCTTCTGATTATAGTCAGTCTTAATCTCCATGGTGCTCCTCCAGTCAGATTCTCATTTCAGTAATCTGTACTACCGTTCTAAGGCCTGTGAAACCTCCCAAGAATCAGTGATGTCAGTAGCATTTTAGTGCTACTAATTGGGTAGCCTTGATGAAATATTTCCTTGCTAGGCCATGGATGGATTATTGCTTCCTTGGTTAAGAGCCCCCCAAGTGTACATCGTGCATTAAAAAGTTATTACGTAGACCAGAGAATCCAGCTTCATTTCCTTACCTCTTAATGGATTTTAAAAATGACTTTTGTATTGTAGGACTACATAATAGATAGATAGATAAATAGATAGATAGAAGCAGGAAGTCAGTTGATGAGAAGGTGTTGTATCTGCGAGAATCGAGCAGTGCTAAACATGCTTACACACTCTTAACACTGAGGAAAGCTGACGACAGTGGCCAGTAAGGAGATGATGCAGTTAGCTGTCAGCAGTCCTCTCGTGAACAAAGATCTGGTAACCATGCACACACATATACACACATACTCACACACAGGCTCCTCAAGCTTTCCATCCACGAGGAACACACGTGACACACCCCTGCTACACCAGATTTTAGGAAAGAGAGAGTAGGAGACAAGCGACCCTAGAGACAGGTCACGGAAGAAGGGCTTAGCGATTTGAGAGAGAGAGACAGATAGCGAGACAGGGAGGTAGCTACCCGGGACTTATATTCGTTCCGTGTGAGAGACTTGTTAATATTTCCAAGACAAATAAAAATAGTCCCATACTATTCTTTACCTCTCCTGTCACTACATGACATTTGTTGGGGAAGCTACTACAAGATATAAAAGCCGCTCGACCACAAGTCTAAAATATACTTCTCTACAAGTAACTACAAAGTTTTATGACAGTATTAATTATGGTTTTCTAATGCTGTCCTTAATCAGGTCGTGGCTTTCAAGAGGTATCGGGATCAGTATACCCCAGAATCTAGTAAGGTATGAATTTCTTGCCAGAAATACTTCAACTCTGTTTTCCATCCTTCCGGAGATACTTAAATCCAAGTGCTCATAAGTCTTTGGCTACGATTCTTCCCACTTCACCTGGCACACTGCCACAAACCTCTAGAATAGATTTAGGCCTACTGCGTCGTCTTTCCCTCTTCTTTGCAGATCTAATGGACCTGTAAATATTTGTCCTGCTGACAAGGATGAAATCTTTGCCAGAACATCCTCCTACCAGTCCACGTTTGATGATTAAGATGCTATCCCCCCATTTCTCCCTCCTCCTCTTTTGACTTCCTCAAGCCTGTCAGAAAAATATATTCCAAGGAGGAACACTTTCTGTCCTCATGGTCATCAGTACTGTAAAGTTGTGTGAACCTGCTGAAGTTCCTCCCGTTGTTCTCAAAAACTGTCCTTCTGTGCTGAAACTCTTGGTCTGTCGCCTTGCTCCTTTTCCCTTCCTGCTGGAAATATGTTTTCATTCAGCCTCTGCCGAGAAAGGGATACCACTCCTAGCTCTCTAACTATTGCCATTTTCTCCAACCCGATCATTGCTGCATCTTTTAACAGGGAACGTAACTCTCTTGCTTTGCCAAGATGACATCGATTTTTCAGTTTTTATATTTTGATACGGTTTGTCGGGAATTGTGGGATCGAGTCAGAGGCTGCTGAAATTGAGAACAGATAACCATATATATATATATATATATATATATATATATATATATATATATATATATATATATATATATATATATGGGTTATTATAATTTTGTTGTTGTCGTCGCATGACACACATATGGGGGAGACTTTATATTCGGAAAACATGACAGCAGCTGTTTATATTTGCTTAAACGTGCTGAAAATCACGCATGCTTGAGGAGCAATGTATGAAAGAATGATAGTATTTCGGTGGAAGTTTTCTTTATAGTCTATGTTTTTTTCTTATATTTCAGAATTTTACTGATGTTATGGAAGTCTTCAGCTCTTAGAATGCCAATAATATTCCTCTTAGTACCAACTCTTTGGCAATCAATGTAAAAGAAAATTAATGAAGAAGAAAATTCCATAGAGGAAAATTATATATATATTAACAGAAGGTGCGATATTTTCGTATATGTCAGCACATAATGAATGCAGAAAAAATCATGCCACAGTTCCATGTCATTGTGTAGTGGAATGGTAGGAGTCTGGGTGTATACCACAGAACCAATATGAGATGCAAAATAGGAAAAAAAAAAATCTAGAATTTAGCATGCACACTCTGGTGGTTCCTAGTCATCTAATTTCACTAGCAATCTGAAATCAGCTGAGCTTATGGCCTCGACTGACGCCTTCAGCAATGAAAGCATCACTTTGTTGTAATGCTTCTGTCTTGAAACGTATCGTCATCAGGAATAATTTGAAACACACGATTACCTTGCGTGATCGTATTTCTGACGGTCATTGTGACTTCTGCTAGGGATGCTTCATTGGCGATCTTCTTTCTTTCCCTTTTTTATCTTTTTTCATTCATCTTTTGTGACTTCGGTTAAAACTTTGTCACTGCACTTTGCACCTAAAAAACTTTCGACTAAGCCTGGCACAAATTTTGTGTTTTCAAATTGACCTCTTATGGTTCTTATTCTGTCTGTGCCTTCTTCTGTAGTTCCTGTTGTAGACACCGACTTTTCATTCAAACTGCCAGTTGTGGCGGTCCTCAAGGTTCTGTCCGGTCACTAAATCTCTTTTATTATGTTGTTCGATTATATGAGTTGCACAACTAGCAATATCCATTCATATGGTGATAATCCTACCTTTCACATTTCCACCCTCCTCTCACAGCCTCCAACATTGCAGTTACCAAAGTAATTCCAGGATAAGGCTGTATACCTTCTTGATTTTAACGTATACGAAAATGAATTCCTAAATCATTCGATCTGCTAAAATTTTCTACTGAAATATCCTTAAATATTCACCGCTACACAACTCAATACATTGTAATTACTCAATATCTGGGGATCCTTTTTTTCGGGCCCTATTCAGGCAGTATCTCATTTCCTTCCAAGTATAATCCGCTTCAAGGGATTAGGTATGCTAAGCTGACTCTGCTTTTTCTTTACCCCTGTACAGGTGTTGGATTTGTGCAGGGATATTATTCTGCCCTATGTTGAGTACAACTCGTGTATGAGGGGACTCTCCTTACACCTCTTCTAAACAAGATGGAGTCAAAAGCTTTTGCCCATATCGGGGTCGAGGGTGTATATTGTTCACTCAGTATTTAGTAACTGGCCATTCTTGCCTTACATGTTTCGACGGATTTGGTACTCGTACTTTTCCCTACCTCGTCTCAAATTTGGACAAAGTCAAGTTAGAGATGTAAGGGATGATGTCTAAAACCTTTGTCTTTCATTGAAGGACAGTCTTGACATGAGAATATCTTAATGTAAGGAGAAAAACTAAACTCTTCCGTGTGAGTAATAGTATTTGAAATGCAAATCATGGCTGCCACTTCTAGGTGTGACATACAAGGCTCTACTCTGTGCTTAAATTTCACAGTGCCTTGTTGGCATGACACTCATTTTGCGTTTCTCCATAATCCTTTCTCTTCTGCTAGTAATAAAATAAAACTTTACTATATGATATGGTAATGGAAAACATATCAGACAACGATCAGTCGTATATAGAATATGGGGGACAGGGACGTAGTGATTGAATAAGCAAAAAATATGCTCATGTATCAGAAGAAGATCGCATAGTGGGGTATTTTTGCAGCTGCTGTCTTAATCTGATTGAATGTTTCTGAATATATACAAATACGTTGGCGCATGGTTGTGGGCATGAAGCTCCCGCCATGTAGAAAACCTACTGTGCCATCAACTATTTCAGATATTGAGAGAGAGAGAGAGAGAGAGAGAGAGAGAGAGAGAGAGAGAGAGAGAGAGAGATAGGATTACACAGGAGAAAGAAGTAACAGGAGGGTTGTTCGTCGTTATCTGTTGGAAAAAATCTAATTCTACTAAGATTTGACCAACGTGTAAGAAAAAGGGATAGAAACGAGGTAGGGTTTCCTCCACCGACCACACCATCCGGTTAGATTGGCAGTAAAAAAGAAACAAATGCATGCCTGTTAGAAAAAACAAGCATGGAAATTTTTATAGGAGAGGCCGAAGAGGAACAACTATGCATTATGTAATCTTTGTTCCAGAGATCTGTAAAAGAAAAGAAAACACAATGTTCCCGTTATTAGGCAAGCGTCTCACAGCCGTCAGCATACACGTCAACCTGGAAATAAACAACAGTAAGTTAGTTATTGCCCATAGTCTCAAAATGTTTGTCTCGCCGAATTTTAAAAGTACCAACACTAACTGCTAACTACCGTTGGTGGCAGCCTACCCGAATATCAAAGCAATTTTTCCCTGTGTTAGTGCTGCATCTTTTATTTTTGAGTTTCGTTCCATTCACAGTATCATTTTGTGTTTCAAACAAATTATCGTTTCTAACATCGTAAATTTTAATAAGAATTTTAATTACTTGTATTATATCTCCTCTGAGTCGTACCGTTTTTAGGGAAAATACATTTAGTTTCTTTAGACAAGTGTTCATAGGATAAATTTTGCAAGGATGACATCATTTTCTTGTAGCTCTACTGTACTTTCTCGAGCCTGTCTTTGTCCGTAATAAGATTCGAGGACCACTGCTGCACACGGTATTCTAGGTGCGGTCTAACTAATGACGCATAAAAAGTAATAGACGATGAAAGTTCCTTGCGATGACGTCAGATACTTTGTTCGTCTTGCTACTGGCTACTATATACTGTTCTGATTTTTTAGGTCGTTAATGGCAATAACTCCTAAATCCTTCTCGTCCTTTACTTTCGTCAGTTGGGTACTGAACATAAGATATTAATATTTATTGATTTTGTCGCCAAAGTGGATTACCTTATATTTACATTAAATCTGATCTCCCAATTTTCACTCGACATCATTAACTTATCCGGGTCGTTTGCATTGATTCACAATCTGCTTTCGTAATCCCTTTGCCTCCAGTCTTCATGTCATCTGCAAATTTTGATATCTTAGAAACGAGTCCATTTTCTAGACAAATGATATAAACAGTGAAAAGAATTGGTCCTAGAACTGACCCTTGACGAGCTTCACTTGTTACTTCTAGCCAGCTTGATGACTGGCCATTTATTACTAAACTGCTTGAGACTGGTTAGCAATCTGCAATCACGAATGTAAAGTAATGTTAGAGGGGCCGTGTTTTTTTTTTTTTTTTTTTTTTCTAGGAGCCTTAGATGGGGAATCTTATCAAATGTTTTCTGGAAATCTAGCCTTATAA
Source organism: Coenobita brevimanus (assembly GCF_032717465.1). Taxonomy (NCBI): domain Eukaryota; kingdom Metazoa; phylum Arthropoda; class Malacostraca; order Decapoda; family Coenobitidae; genus Coenobita; species Coenobita brevimanus. The sequence continues at coordinate 34,903,079 of NC_136961.1, read as the reverse complement.
CATCCCACGGTATTTCTGCATTCTAGTTGTCGTATATGGTTGCAAAAAAATCATATTTGTAGAACAAGATTTGTTGTTACGAAACCCGTCCTGATTAACTGTTAGAAGGTTATGCTTGTTAAGGAACAATTTTTTTTTTTTTCATAAAAACATTTGCATAGTACTGACGTTAGGCCTATTGGGCGGTAATTTGTGGCACGTTTTTAATGCCTTTTTAAAAGATAGGTGATATATTAGCAGGCTTCTATTGATTAAATCTGATTGCGGCCTCTTCATATAGTTAATGATTTATAGAAAGTTTTATGTATAAGAAAGGATATCTGTCTGTAGTATTCACACAGAATGCGAGGAGATATCTCGTCTGAGTCAGAAGATATATTTGGGTCTATTTTTTGTAGTTTAACACATCATGTCCTGTCACTTCGTTGACTGATTACTCATCTTCTTGTCCTGAGATAACCGTGTGAGGGAAGGAATGTTTATCGATTATCTCTTCTGAGAACGCTGTGAATGAAGTTGTCAGTATTCATTGCAATTGTTTGATTATCATAGACGAGATCGCCTTTTGAACTGAGCAGAGGGCCTATGATGTGTTTTTACATTTTTCCTACTCATCACGTAATAAAAAAATAGTTTAAGGTTTGACCTTCCTTTCCGAGAAATTTCGCTTTGTTTTTTCAATTATTTTTGTACACTGCCCTTGTAATTTAAGATACAGCGTACCGTGAATGGGATTTCCTGAATGTTTAAATTTTGCAATGCTCCTCTCTTGCGAGCAATCAGTTTTTCAGTATTCTTCACCATCCAGGCCTGTTTATTAGGGTGATTTATTCTTTGGGAAAATCTTGGTGTATTATTTTCGTTCGACAGACAGCAATCTATTAGCAGATATTTCCACATTTCTCTGACGTTTTCCACCTCTAGTAACTTAATACAGTCCGTGCTGGAAATTTCGTTTCTGAAATCGATTTTTTTTTTTTACTTTAGCAACTAAGAAGCTTTTTGTGATGGTCTCACAGCTTACGTTAGTTCGAAGTTCAATGATATTATGATCACTGTTGCCAAATTTTTCATTAACATCACGTACATTTATTAGCTCACTGTCTACTGCTAGGGCAAGGTTGAGTTTATTATTGCCACACAATGGTGTATTCCCTGCCTGGCGTAAAAATGCATTGACTATCAATTCTAACAATCTGTTCCCTTCTTTGTCTGCACACGAATATTTCTAATTAATATTCGGATTATTAAAGTCCCCCAAATTATGCAGTCCTTGAATTCTATGACTGATTTAATTTCTTTATATACTAACTTATTGTTGAGAAGCGGGATATGCAAGTTAGGTAGTGCTGGTGAATTCCGGATGATTCTCGTAGTTCGGTTACGTGTCAGAGTTGCCAGTTAGACTGCTGTTTGTGAGCGGAGGTATTGTGAAATCTGGACATTAATTTTTGTGTTCATTGTATCTAGAATGTTTTATTTACCTGACTGTATGTTAAATACTGTAATTTTATCTCAGTTTGTCATCATCGTCATCACCTGGACCCCCCTTCCCACCTTAGGGCAGGGTGGGCAGTAGCAACGTCCAGACCACCCAAATTTGCCCAATCCAATGGGCCATGCTTCCATTCATTCACCATTCAAGCCCCGGATCCTGGCTTTATCTGATACGCCCAAAACATTCACCACGTACTGTACTTTCACATAAAACGTATCCGATATAGTCGGTCCGGAGGCTGTCACGATAAAAAGGTGTGCCAAATCACTGATCACGCACTTCTCCTCACAATATTCATCAAGTCAGCTCGATCCCTTGTCAGTTCCCTGGCCTCACCGACTTCCAAACTTCTCTTCCTCTCATACTCATCCACCATATCCCTCCTCCTTCTCCTTGGCCTATTTCGCCTCCTCCATCCTTCAAATTCTCTCAGATATACTTTTTTCACCATTCTATTGTTATCCATTCTTTCCACATGACCATAACATATCAGTACACGTACTTCGATTCTGATGTTCACAGACTTCCTCACTCCACATCTTTCACGAATCACATTATTTCGTATCCTGTCTACTCTTTGTACTCCACATACACTCCTCAGCAATCCCATCTCCACTCTTGACTCTTCATTTTCATGCCACACCATAGTCTCACATCCATATGTTAAAATTGGCACTGACACTCCTTCATGTAAGCCACGTGCAGCTACAACACTCAAGCCTGTGTTCCTTATCGGGACATTCATTGCACAAGTTACTTTCCTTCCTTGCGCCAGTCTACTTTCCACTTCTTTTGCACATTTTCCTCTCTTTTCTATCACTGTACCTAGGTATTTGAATTCTCTCACCAATTCCAGACTCTTTCCATTCACTGTAACATCACTGGGAGTCACCTTATCACTCAATAACCATCACTTTATTCATTCCTACATTTATTCTTAAGGCACGTGCACAGACATCAGCAAAACTCTTTATTAGTCTACCAAGCTCTTGTCTGGTATTTGCAAGTAGTACTGTGTCATCAGCATACAGCAAATCTGAGATATTCCATCCACCACCTTTCATTACTAACGCCATCCCCTGTGACTCTTTGGTCTTGTAATATGTAAGTCTTGAGTTTTGGTTAAAGTTATTATTCTAATCGAAGAGCAGGAGGAGTTAAAGATGAATACAGGGAGTTGATCTTGATTTATAATCTTCAAAGAAAGTCTAAGTTGAGTAGCGTATGTATTACACGGACTTAATTTACTGAGTCTCGTCGGACCCCTCTTGTTATTTGCTCTCTCCACTACCCGTCGGTTCTATGGCTAGCTCCTTTCTGATCTCTGATTCCTACCTTCTCGTTTAGCAGGGGTCGTGTCACGTGGGCTATACTGTTGTCGAAGCTTCTAGAACACCTTATGTCTATGTGTATGTACTGCTTCGAGTGAACGTCAAGCATTCCTTCACTTAAGGGTTGCAAGCCCGTTTCCCTTTGCTCGATTCTCGCTGACACACTTCCTATCTCACCCCCTGGCTTGGTGCTTCTATCTATCTATCTTTCTATCTATCTCTCTATCTATGAGTTGTATTATTTGTATTATTATAATATGGAGTTCTGACATCACTCGGTGACGCCAGCTGGCGGTCCTCTGACAGCAGTCATCATTGACATACTCTAATCTATTAATACATAACACTGATTATAATATTGCATAGATATAATATCCACATTAATATTGCAATGATCCAGTAATATTACTTTTTAACCCCTACACCGCGGGCTTGTTTACCAATTACTTGCGTGTCCCGCGGGGTTATTTGGGCTCCAACAGACTCTCAAAAAATATTTGCTAAAAATCAGTTATTAGTCCTAGAATAATAAAATTATATATGCTTATAGCACATACCTTCAGCTTTCTCCTGCAATGATTGTTGAGCCTTCGTCTGTTTCCGTAGGACTTGTGGAGACCTCTGAAGTAGGGTAACTAAGTCTCCACTTTACACTTCCCGACAACCCGTTATATGATTACCACAGCCAGATACAAACACTATAAACACTATTCTACCATTTTCAAGTAGTTTGAGATCCATACTAAAAAAAAAACAGTGTGAAAGCAATGGAAATTACGAGCGCGTCTGATCGCCGCACTTGCGCTAGTTCGCTCTAGGCACTCTGTCATTTATTATTCATAAAACCCCTCACACTTTATATTTCTATTTCTATATCACACTTATATATATCTGGAGTCTTTCTCCATAAGTTTCCTTCAGTCGTATTATTTTATTGTCACTGAAGTCATTCTATTTTTCAGTCAGTAAAATACGTAGAGAGCCACGGATTCACTCTCACTGTTATAACATAAATTATTTGTACTCATATTCTTATATTACTAATTACTTACATTACTATTTACATTTTCTATTCTATTTTCAATATTTACCCTTCTATTTTACTTACAATATGTTATTCACTGTCACTTTCAGTAAGATGAAACTATAATACACTGTTCAATCATATGAACTGAACATCCATTGCTTTCACCTGCTATTTACACATTATTTACACATTATTTCCAAATAATTCTGCTTCCACACTTGCACTGTTAGAACTGCTTCTGGCTGTGATAATTGAAGAAGCAGGTTACACAGAGGGGAACCTGACATTCAGCGCACTGCCAAGAGGTGCGTTTATGCTCAGGTGTGCGGCGTGTGGTATGCGCACATACCTGACACCTGCGAATCGCAGCCTTCCTTTTCCCTGTGGCAGGCATTAGCACAAGTCTGTGCCGATCCATATACGCCCTCTGCTCAAGTCGGTCGGGAAGTGTAACTGGATGGCGCCTTGGAGTTGCTGCTTGCACCTTACCATATTTTTCCAGCAGCTGCTGGACACAAGTCCTGGCGAACAACCTCAGGGAGAAGGACTTGGGTGGCTTTACCTTCATCTTGTACAGGATGAAGGCGTTCAGCATCATCATATCTATGAGATGCAGAAAAACTTTCCTGTACCACCTAGTATTCTTCCTGAGGCAGTCGATCTCACCAATCATCATGTCGGACTTGTCCACCAGCCGCATGTTTATATTATAGTCCAACACAGCATCAGGTTTCATCACAGGTTCGCCTGTCCTACGGTCGACCTTCCCACTGTCTCTCATCTCCCCCTTATGTACGGTGGTGAGCATGTGCACGACTCTCTTGTCATGCCACCGTATTGCCAGCATCTTCTCAGACTTGCATAGGTGCACGTCTCCTCGCTGCGAGTTTCCCGCCTCTGGGAATTTGGGGAAGTTGACACGATTATTTTTCACACTGCCGCAGGAGCCAATGCCGTGCTCAGAAAGGTATTTGGCAAGTTTCGGTGCTGTATAGTAGTTGTCTGTATACAGCACATGATTCCCACCAAAATACTTTTCTAGGAGCACTTTCAATACACAGCCTGAGAAGCCAAGGGGGTGTGTTTTATCGAGATCGACAGTGCTGGCTGAATATATGACGAAGTCAAGGATGTACCCCATCTTACAGTCGCACAGTACAAAGAACTTAATTCCAAAGCGATGGCGTTTGCTTGGAATGTACTGGACAAACCGAAGACGTCCTCTGAACAGAACCAAGGACTCATCAATGACAACCTTCTGAAATGGGTGGAAGAATGACATGAACTTATCCTTCATTCTGTTCAGAATCTCCCGGATCTTCCAGAGTGGGTCGGTTTGGGAAGGTACATCATTATCAGCAAAGTGCAGGTTTCCCATGATGTTCCGGAAGCGATCTCTGGCCATGTACTTGTTGAAGGTCGGTGAGGGTAGTAAGGGGTCCATGGACCAGTATTCTTCCAACTCATGCTTCTTGGAGTGTGGCATAAGAAGCATGAGGGCAAAGAACACATACAGCTCCTGCACTCCCAGCATGGTCCACTGTTGCATCTTGGCTGCACCTGTACCACTAGCAGCACGTTGTGATTCGAACCTGTTGGTCTCATCACATATGTGCTGCATGACTTCGTCATCTAGGAAGGCCAAAAGGTAGTCGACACACTCAGCATTTTCGTCCATAGTGAAGGCAGGCTGAACTCCTGACAAGCTCTCATCGAAAACCAGGTTTTCGGGGACAAAATCTGACCCTTCCGTCCACGCGAAGGCGTCCAGGATTCCCTGGCGTGGCGGTGGAGGGATGGTGGTGGTGGTGGAGGTTGGCTGAGAGGGAGGCTTATCTCGGTCAAGGTCACTCGCACTGACCCTAGGTTGCCGTACAGCACTAGCAGCCCTTACCCTACTAGCTACACTACTTCTCACTCTCTTAGATCTACCTCTACCTCTACGGCCGGCCTTCACTGTTGATGCTGGTGGTGACTCCGACGACGAAGACTCCGGAGATAACTCAGCCGACGATGATGACGAGATGAGTAAAGCGGGGCTTGGGGAACGGGGAGGTGAATGCTCTCGTGACTCATGGCGGGCTGGGTCACGTGGGGGCATTGTTCTGGGGCTAACACGCCGCCTTTTCACTCCCTTCCCAAATTCTTTTCCTTCCTGCACTAAAGGCTCCTTTCCCTTGGAGCTAGACACAGATTCACTGGTAGGAGCACTTGTTGTCGCTGTTTCTGGCGCGATAACTTCACCCGGCTCATCACATGATTCACCGGAATCGTCAAAATTGCTGTCCATTATTATCATCGACAATTCAGCAAGTTCTCGTGCCACTGCAGAGTCACTGAGGCCTTTCCTGCTTGCCTCAACACTTTTCTTGGGGGTAGAGGTCACGGGGCCCTTTGCAATGGGCGCAGAAGCGGCAGGAATGGCGAGGCGCGAGTGCGACATGTTGTCTCTGCAGTGGAGGACAAGGAACTAAATGCCGCGGCTTATCTGAGAAGGGAAGGGTTGACAATGACACTTTAGGCTGACTGCTGCTAACTTACAGGCTAATTTTTTATAGGTAGAAAATCTCGGCAATAAATAAAGAAATAGGTAGTTCCAGGTGAATGTAAATGTCAATTAGGATTCTCCCTTCCTTTCTGATATATATTTTTATTACAGACATCGATTACAAGGCATAAATCAAAGGGGAAATTACCGTGGTAATGTAGCGAATGAATGCACGTGAGGTTTTGTCAGGTGATAATTAGGCAATTTCTGGAGTATAACACTATCACTTACCTGTTTTTTTTTTGGTATATATTATTGGGTAAAAATATTGGGCATAGGGCTTATTTCAATGGATGAAATCTGTGGAAAAAGAAGGGGGAAATTTCCATAGCGCAGCGCAGCGTGGGAGGTGAGAGGAGAGGGTAATGGAGGGCAGGTAGGGAGGGGAGTCACGAAGGGGGTAAATTATCTGAGAAGGGAAGGGTTGACAATGACACTTTAGGCTTACTGCTGCTAACTTACATGCTAATTTTTTATAGGTAGAAAATCTCGGCAATAAATAAAGAAATAGGTAGTTCCAGGTGAATGTAAATGTCAATTAGGATTCTCCCTTCCTTTCTGATATATATTTTTATTACAGACATCGATTACAAGGCATAAATCAAAGGGGAAATTACCGTGGTAATGTAGCGAATGAATGCACGTGAGGTGTTGTCAGGTGATAATTAGGCAATTTCTGGAGTATAACACTATCACTTACCTTTTTTTTTTTTTTTGGTATATATTACTGGGTAAAAATATAGGGCATAGGGCTTATTTCAAGGGATGAAATCTGTGGAAAGAGAAGGGGGAAATTTCCGTAGCGCAGCGCGGTGTGGGAGGTGAGAGGAGAGGGTAATGGAGGGCAGGTAGGGAGGGGAGTCAGGAAGGGGGTAAAATAGCTAAAATGTCAACAATGGATGGGAGTACAGATGAGATTTGGAGTGCTGACTAGTGTTGGACATTGGCAGTACTAATAGATGATACAAGCCACCACTTGAGAGCCCGGGATAATTCAAAATAACACAGAATCACAAAAGTGACGCCCTGCGGTATGATCCATTGTAGCCGAGCGTCACGAAAGTGACGCCCCGCGGTTAAGGGGTTAAACAACTTGTATACATAACTGAACAAATGCAATATGGTTAAAATGGTTATTGTATGACATATTGTAAGATGTGTATGTATAACAGTTAAATGCATATATGCAAAAAAAAAAAGGTCAAAGTTAATACTATGGTAAGAGTTATTAATATTTCATATAGAGATAATGATACTAGTATACTTCTATACCATGTGTTATTCATTTTTAAACAATAAAATTAATACTATATACAAACTATGTACATTTCTTTCAGGGGGATTAATTTGAATTAGCACTTTATCCCCATTATATACTGACTCCAAGTTTGCAATTCTTGCATGCATTCTGCGCGTTGTGAACAGCACTACTGCAAATACAATACAGAAGATTATAAAGACAGTAGGTGCTGGGCTATACACATAATAAGGGTTGACCATACTCAAAATCAAATCTTCCCAGGGCTTCATTGTTTCATTGATCAGTTGCATAGTTTCAAACTTAGGTGAAGTCAACTTAATACCTGTGCTCATGTTTAAGTCCATATTAGGTAGTGGGTGGAAATGTTTGTTGATGGTATGTATAATCCTGATGCTGAAGTATGAGATGGTGGTATATCTGGACAGACTGTGTAAACTCATGTGTTATGTGTGAAATAAAAAAACTAAGTGTCCGATGCATTGATGGTGTACAAGCTTATCTGGAGCAAAAGTGAAATTGCAGTGATTTTGAATGTCGTGATTTCTTAGAGTAGCCATTTCACAAGAGACTTTAAGTAGGCTGAAACGTGAAAATATACGCAGGACAAAGGTGAACAGCATGTAAGGATGTACGGCAGTTCAATCATTGCTTCACTGGCGAAAGTGACGGTGTTCCGTCTCTTGGAGACCATGATGAGTTTGGTGTCTGTGTTGTTGATGATGACCAAAGTGTTATTATTCTTAGAAGGGAAGGGGTGTATTTGGTATACTGTGAACAGGTCGTCAGTTATGAATGGTACATGAACTACTACTGATGTTGGTGTTAGTGTTGCTTCTAAATATGGATAATATTGCATGAAATCCCTACTTCGGAACAAGTGCTTCAACTTATGTTTATGTATGCCTTGACTAATTATCTGACGTAGCTCATGAACTAGAAGTAAGTCAATTGTCATCTTGCCATTAACGGCATTCGAAATTCCTTGCATAAGTGCCCTGACACGAACTCTAGTGTTGTCTAATTGGAGTAGAATTGTGTCAATGTGTTCCGTGATGATGGAGACGTGTTGGAAAAGTGTTATGTTCCCTCCCATGGCATTTATTTTATCTACAGTTTGGAGAGCTATGTTTTCCGCATTTTTCAGATTTTTCACGATTGTCTTCATTGCTGAGTTATGTCCGGCGATGAATTTATCTTGGTATGTTAGTACCTGAGCTATTTTATTAAATTTATTGTTTATATCTTGAAGGTCTTCCTTTGTAGCCAATCCAAAGATGTTCCCAAGAATTGCACCTCCTAGGTTGAACAAACCGCGCTTTTGGCGAGTACGTGTATTGTTTTTTCGTGGCGCTCAGTACCCCCATTCCATGAGATGGGATATCTTGGATCATGATGAGCATAGTTGACTAAGCCTGTTCTATCTTCCATTTCGATAACTTCACTATTTCATCCACTTCCTTTGTGTAATGTGCTTGTGAAACATAGCCTCCTATCATGAAGTCCAGGGTCCTTATGGGTCTGGCGATGTTTTCCAGATAAGAAGGTAATTCGTATTAGTAATCCAAACTGATTTCAATACTCATGAAATTTTTTACGATTGGCTATTGGAGAGACAGGCTGACGAATGAGGATATAAAGGAGCGTTGTGGTGTGGATGTGGATGTGATAGGAAGCGTTATGAGGAACATACTGAGGTGGTTTGGCCATATGGAGAGGATGGAGGGTGAAAGACTGACGAAGAGAGTGTATGTGAGTGAGGTGGAGGGGGGAAGAGGGAGGGGGAGGCCGAGGATGAGATGGAGGGATGGGGTGGAAAGGTAGGCTTATATGAGAGAGGGGGGTGTGAGTTGGGAGCAGGGCAGTGAAATGGCGGGGGACAGGGCGACTTGGAGGCGATTTGTTTGTGGCCACCCCAAACGGGATTGAGGCGTCTGGCAATGGATAGATAGATAGATAGATAGACGTCGTGGCCGTTGGAGCTATGAGGCATCCTTGCCGTACTATGTGTTGGGGATCTAAGTGAGCATATCCTCTTGCTATGTAGAGGAAAATCCATAGCATAAGTCCCATCATCGTTACCTACCGACAGAAAAATCTATTAATTTTCTAATATTGTCGTGGTGTGGCCGGTGATAGTGATGATGTGCGTTACGGTTGACTAACGGAGTACAATAAGTTGCTTGTTTTTTCATTTATAGAATGAGTTTAAATCGATATTTAAATCATGGAAATGATGTATTGTAGATTTTATTGGAACAGTTGCACCTATGTTTGATTGTTTGGTATATGACCTTAAATTATGTTTGTAATTATTGTTGTTTCTTGATTGGTTTCATGAGTTATGCTCGGTTGTTCGGTGGTATCCGAGGCTGTATAATTATTGGATAGTTCTCTTGAAACTCGTTTTACATGGTCAATATGAACTTGTTTCTCTTCGCCACTTGATAGTGACCTAATTAAAACTTTGTTTTTATGTTAATTACTCAATATGGGCCCTCAAATTTTGGGGATAATTTATTGTCTCTCGTATGAATGATACCATGGACAATGTCTCCTAAGCTGATAGGCGAGTCTCTTGCCTTTTTATTAAATGCCTCCGTCATTTCTTCCCTGAACATCGTTAATTGTTTTTTAACTTTTGTGTATGTCCTGGAATTCACGCAAACGGAGTTTAGAGTAATCATCGTAGTTGTATATGGGTAGATTTTGACCTTCTAGAATCTCATATGGTAGTATTTTATCTGTCCCATATAAAATGAAATCAAGTGTGTCTCCTATAAATTTATTTATAGATCCATTAATTGAGGCTTCTACTCTGGGAATCCAATCATCCCAGCTTGCATAATTTTCATTGAGAATGTGTCGTAGTACATCTAATACTTTTTTGTTTTGTCTCTCTAGCAACTCATTGGATGCTGGGTGACAGGCTAAAATGTTAACCTTTTTGATATTGTATCTTTTTACATATTTCATTTAAGATATCAGAATTAAATTCTCCTCCATTATCACCTATTAGTACCTTTGGGGTAGTAAAGCGACATATCACATTATCTATTATTGCCTTTGCTACTGTCTCCGCTATTTTATCAAACTGGGGCTAAAATTACATAACGGGAAAAATGATCCGTTGCTACGAATAGGTATTGGTTATTTTTGCATGATAATGGCATCTTGAGTAAATCAACCGCGGCAACGTCCCATGGTTGATGTGGTACAAGGTATTACCTATAGGTGCAGGTGTAATTGGGTTTCCTTTGTGTTTTGCACATGATTCGCATCTTTCTATATGATTATTTATATCTTTTCGTAATGATGGCCAGTAATATAACAACTGGGCTTGTTTGAATGTCCTATCCTTCCCAGGATGTCCTGCATGTGGGCTATCATGTATCGTTCGTAATACTTGGGGTATCATGTCATTAGATACTACCAATTGTGTATTATTTCTTCGGCGTTTTGGTTGTCTTGGGTTGATCTTGTATAAGGCATTATTCATTATTATGAATTGTTCGAGTGGTAAATGTAGTTTGGGTAACTGTATGTCATCTTCACTCTTTAACTTGTATATAACTTTAGACCATGTTGGATCAAGTCATTGTGCTTTAGCGATTTCATCGTGGTTAGGGGTGTCTCCAATGAGATCTAATGCCGCGACATGAATTCATTTTGGGTTCCTAGATAATGCATCGGCTACTGGATTCATTTTGCCTTGTATATAATGAATATGTACATTGTAGTTTTCGACTGTACATTTCCATCTTTCTCTCCTCCCAGAGAGGAGTTTTTCTTTAAACATACCAACTAGCGGTTTATGGTCGGTGAATAAGTATATTTCGTAACCATATACCAAATCTCGAAACTTCTGTAATGCAAAAACCACTGCAAGTGTCTCTAAGTCTGTAGTACAATAAGAAAATGTTCTGGAAAGAGGTGAAGAGAGTAAGACAGGGTGGAAGTGAGGTTAGCAGGGGAGTGAAAGATAAAAATGGCAGATTACTAGTGAAGAAGGGAGAAAAAGTTAGCAGATGGAGAGAACACTTTAAGGAAATGTTGAACATAGAGGATGGAAGTAATGTGAGCATAATTGGGTGGGGAATGGCTGGGAGAAGGAGGGAGGTGAGAAGACAGGAAGAAATCAGTAGGATAGAAGTTATGGAAGCAATGAAGAAAGTTAAATTGGGGAAAGCCCCAGGAATTGATGGAGTGTGTGGTGAAATGCTGAAGCATGGGGGAGAGATAGTAGTACAATGGATGTGGAAGATGTGCGGATTGGCCTGGGAGGAAGGTAGAGTCCTGGAGGATTGGAAGTCAGGTATAATTATTCCCTTGTACAAAGGAAAAGGGGAAAAAGAAGTGTGTGGTAATCATAGGGGCATTTGTCTTCTTAGTATAATAGGAAAAGTGTATGGTAGGATACTTATTGACAGAGTTAGAGAAAGAACAGAGGAATTAGTTGGAGAAGAACAGGGAGGCTTTAGGAAGGGAAGAGGTTGTGTAGATCAGATATTCATTTTTAGATCTTTAATGGAAAAGTTTCTAGAGAAGGGAAAGAAGTTGTATGCGGCTTTCATGGATTTGGAGACAGCATATGACAGGGTGGATAGACAAGGATTGTGGAAAGTATTAAGAATATATGGAGTAGATGGGAAGTTGTTGAATGCTGTGAAGAGTATGTATGATGGTGCTAAGGCTGCATTGCGTGTGGATGGTGAACTAAGTGAATTTTTCTCTTTAAAGGTTGGGTTGAAACAGGGATGTGTAATGTCTCCATGGTTGTTCAATCTGTACATGGATGGGGTAATAAGAGAGGTATAAGGTAGGGTAGTGGATGTTGGGGTGGCCCCTGGTGAGAGAGGGTAGTGTTTGGAAACTCCCTGTACTGTTGTTTGCAGATGATACTGTGTTGTTGAGTGAAGACGAAGGGGAGCTGCAAGGCTTGGTGGATGAGTTTGGGAGAGTGTGTAAGAAACGGAATCTAAAGATGAATGTAGGGAAGAGTAAAGTGATGGTCTTTGAGAGAGGTGAAGTTGGATGGTGAGGAATTGGAAAATGTGAGTACGTTTAAGTACTTGGGTAGTGTGATGAGTAAGGATGGAGGTTTGGAGGATGAAGTGCTTGAAAGGGTACAGCAGGGAAGAAAGGTTGCTGGTTCTTTGAAAGCAGTGATAAGAAAAAGGGAAGTGAGCATGGAAGTGAAAAAGTTACTGCATGACAGTATTGTGATACCAACTCTACTGTATGGAAGTGAAGCTTGGACAATGTTGGAAGGACACAAGTCAGGAGTGAGAGCAGTGGAAATGAGTTATTTAAGAGGAGCCTGTGGAGTCACATGGAGAGACAGGCTGACGAATGAGGATATAAAGGAGTGTTGTGGTGTGGATGTGGATGTGATTGGAAGCGTTATGAGGAATACACTGAGGTGGTTTGGCCATGTGGAGAGGATGGAGGGTGAGAGACTGACAAAGAGAGTGTATGTGAGTGAGGTGGAGGGGGAAAGAGGGAGGGGGAGGCCGAGGATGAGATGGAGGGATGGGGTGGAGAGCTATATGAGAGAGAGGTGTGTGAGTTGGGAGCAGGACAGTGAAATGGCGGGGGACAGGGCGACGTGGAGGCGATTTGTTTGTGGCCACCCCAAACGGGATTGAGGCGTCTGGCAATAGATAGATAGATAGATAGACCTTTTATATGTCTGCTGGCAAATGCAATTGGTTGATTCTGTCCTCTTTTATCTTCTTGAATCAATACAGCCCCTAATCGTTTAACTGATGCATCTGTACAGATAATAAATGGCTTTGTGAAATCCGGATATGCCAAACAAGGTGCATTTGTTACTTTATTTTTAATTTGTTAAATGCTTGTTTTTGTTCTTCTCCCCATTGGAATATAGCATCTTTTTTAAGTAGTTGGAATAGAGGAAAGGCTATATGAGAGAATTGTTGTATGAATGACCTATAGTACCCTGCTAGACCTAAAAATTATCTAACTTCGTCAGTCGTAGTGGGTTCAGGAAAGTCTCTCACTGCCTGTATTTTGTCACTGGTGGTGTGAATACCTCTAGCACTTAATGTGTGACCTAATAATTTTATTTCCTTAAAACAAAATTTGCATTTAGAAAGCTTAATTTTTAACCCACAATGTCCCGTTGACGTACTTCCATGTCCTCACGTTTTGTCACTGCCAATCCCGTTGACGTACTTCAACGTCCTGCAATTGCAAGGTTCATAATTTCCAAAATTTTCAAAATTCACGCGAGATTTTCGATTCGCCCACGTACCCAAGCCTCCCCTACCTGCCGCCAGGCGGGCAGCGTCCCAGACCCCGCGTGACCCGCACTCGCCCTTGTCTTGGTCACTCACCTGTTAGCAGTGACCCATGTCAGACATGGCGCGGAAAGGTCTCTCAGACGACGAAATTGCATCCGCCCTGGAAGCCTTCACTGGAGATAGTGATTCTCCACTTGACGATGATGTGGTGGATCGCGATTACGTCCAGCCAGTGGAAGAAAAAACAAGCAGTGATGAAGAGGTCCCTTCGCCCCGGAAAAAGCGGAATGTGACATACCGTAAGGCAAGGGAAGGCCAGCCTGCTCCCCAACCACGTGCACGGCTATCTCTCCATCCCGAATCTGATGAGGACGAGGATGAGGACGATGAGGATGACGGCGGCTTAGGACGTGATATCGCCTCGTGGTTGGGTAAAGAAAAAATACCCCGAGGATCAGAAGGTGGGGCGAGAAGACATATCAGGTATGGTGCAAGTCTTTTGTCTGGGGAAGTGGAAAGTGGTGTGGTGGGAGTGCGGGGTGAAAGGGAAAGTGGTGTAGCAGGAGCACGGGGTGAAAGGGAAAGTGGTGTGGCGGGAGTGCGGGGTGAAGGGGAAAGTGGTGTGAGGGAGGCAGCACGAGCACGTTGTGCATGTAGGCCTAGGGGAGAGGAGGTGGACCCACTCCCCAGCACGTCTTTCGCCCCACAATATTCCCAAACTTCCTCCCCACAGCCCCAGGATGTGGGGAAAGGAAGGAAAGGGAAGGGAAAGGGTAAAGGAAAAGGGAGAGGGAAGAGAAGTGCGAGTGGTGAGAGGCGCCGCTTTCCACCTCCCCAACCTCCACCACCACCCTCACCTCCCCACCCTGACGAAGGGGACAATGGGGACGTGGCTGGGGACGGTGGTGTCTCGTGGAACTGGGAAGATGGGAGTAATTTTACTCCCATCATTCACCCTTTCACTGAGGAGTGGCGGTCTGGTTGCACGGCTCCAGGTGTGCATGCGGTTTCGTCTAGGGTGGATTTTTTCCACTTATTCTTTGGGGAGGCGTTTGTGGGGTGCATGGTGGAACAGACCAATATATTTTCACGAACACAGCGCCGTGAAAGTGAACGTTTGGGAACCACGAGCAGGCATTCCCAACAATATGACTATCCCGTTACAATTTCAGAGATGTTCTTATTTTTTGCCCTGGTTCTCTTGATGGGTGTGGTAAGGAAAAACCAAATTCCTGCCTACTGGACAACTGACCCAATGATCCTCACACCTTTCTTCGGAAAGGTGATGAGTCGTAACAGATTTCAGCATATTCTCGGCCGCCTCCACCTTTTTGATGCAGAAGATCCAGCCAATGCAAATAACACTGATAAAATGAGGAGAATTAGGCTGGTATTTGATCATTTACGGGAAATGTTCCGCTCCTCATTTTACAGAGACCTCGTCATAGACGAGAGTCTTGTGTTGTGGAGAGGCAATATTTCCTTTCGGCAGTACATACCCAGCAAGAGACACCGTTTCGGGTTCAAGATCTTTGTTATGTGTGACTGTAAGACTGGTTATGTGCAAGACATAGTCTTGTACACGGGCGCACAGACAGATATAACAGGAGATCATAGTATAGGACTCTCTGAGGCCGTGGTGAAGACAATGATAGAGGAGTACCTTCATCGTGGTCATGTGTTGTACCTGGACAACTGGTACACCTCTTCTCGCTAGGTTCCTCCACCAACACGACATCGGAGTCTGTGGTACAGTCAAGAGAAACCATCGCCATATGGTCAAGATAGGGAGGAAACTTGACAAGAATGAGGTGGTTTTCTTCCAGGCCAATAACATCCTTGCCACCCTGTGGAACCACAAGAGGGAAGTTTGCCTCCTATCAACTGTTCACAGCCCCCTGATGCACCGCACAGACTCCGTGGATCACTGTAGCAAGAGGAGGCGCAACGTCTGGAAACCCGAGTCTGTACTGGACTATAATCTGAACATGAGGCAAGTTGATCAGTCAGACTCGATGATTTCCAGTGTTGACTGTGACAGGACCACAATGAAGTGGTACAAGAAACTCTTTTTCCACTTGCTCGACATCACGGTCCTGAACGCACACTACCTGCACGCCATGACCACCGGAGTATCCGAGACCTTTGAGGGGTTTGTGAGGGAGCTGGCACGTGAAATAATCGCCAAGCATGCCCAGGACAGACCCACACACCGCACCCGCACCCCCATGGCTGCCCAGACTCCCCTACGCCTCGCAGGACGCCACTATCCTAGCACAATCCCTTCCGAACCAAACCGTCGTAAACCCCAGCGCCGCTGCCATGTATGCAAGCACTCGACAGTCAGACCATCCACTCAGAGAAAAGACACAAGGTACGAGTGTGTCGAGTGCAATGTTGCATTGTGCCTTCAGCCATGTTTCAAAGAGTACCATGATTTCCTACACTACTGAAACTGTGTGGGATGGCGATATGACGCTCATTATAATGGTAAGGCCAGTCAGTAGGTGCTAGGTCATATATAAAGTTGAAACGGGTGTAATGTTTTCAGGAAAGTAATGTATAAGTTGAGAAATAGTGTAAGTTGAAAGAAGTGATATCAACACTACACCCACTGTGTAAATCTGCGAAAATATGACGCTCAGTCTAACACTCTGGTCAGTAAATATGTGATAGCAAGAATATAAAGTGGAAACGGGTGTAATGTTAGCATGAAAAAAAAGTATAAGTTGAAAAATAGTGTAAGTTGTAATAATTGATGTCACGAGTACACCCACTGTGTAAATCTGCGAAAATATTACGCTCAGTAGAACATTCTGGTCAGTAAGTATGTGATAGGAATTATATAAAGTGGAAAAGGTTGTAATGTTAGTAGTAAGGTAATTTATAAGTTGAATACTAGTGTAAGATGAAACATATGATATCGCGATAACACTCACTGTTTAAGTATGCGATAATATGATGCTCAGTTGAATCGTAAGGTCTGAAATTATGTGATATCAATTATATCAAGTGTAAACATGTGCAATGTTAGTGGAGAATTATTATATAAGTACAAAAATAGGTTGTAAGTTGAAATAGTAGTCATAGCGACTTCACCGTGTGTGTTATTATGCGCTATTATTACGCTAAATATTTACGTAAGGCCTGAAACTATCTCAAAACATTTCTCTAAAGTTGAAAAGTGTATAATGTTATTAGGAAAGTATTATGTAAGTAGAAAAAACACAATACGAGTTGAAACAACAGTCACAGCGAGTTCACTCACTATGTAAATAAGCGCTAACATTACGCTAAATGTTATCGAAAGGCCTGTGAATACGTAAAAACAGTTCAATAAAATGCAAAATGGTATAATGTTATTGTAGAAGTATTATGTAAGTAGAAAAAATGATATGTATCATGATTCAGGAATGTTAGCAATTCATCGTGACCAGTCTGCCCGATTTTGCTCGTTTCACACGATGGTACAATGGTTATTTCAGCTCTATTTTTGTATAAAATCCAATTTACTCTTTTATCACATGTTTTTATGTTTGTAATAAATACATATCTTCTTACTTTCATTGGTTTCCCAGACTTATAATACCATAGAAAACGTTAGAGGCTCAGACCACCTACAGAGAACACGGTGCCAGGTGTGACCAAGGTATACCTGTTTAGGGCACTTATGGACCCCGGGGAACAATTTCTTCGTGACTGACCATTGTTTCTGACCAAAAGCGAAAGTTTTAGCAAAAAAAATTTGGGTCCAAAAATGGTCGGGATTGGGGGGTACCAGTGGTGAAAAAATGGTCGGGACGGGGCGGGTTAAACCAGCATCACCAAGCTTTTGTAAAAGTAGGTCTAATTTCTGGAGATAAACAAATATTCCTTGTCCTAAAATTCCGGATAATACGTAATTCATAAGATACTAGAATGTGCCCGGGGCTGTCCTCATTCCCATTGGCATTCTTCTGTACTGATAATGTCCTGTATTTGTGGAAAAGGCAGTGTATTTACGTGACTCCTGATCTACTGGAATTTGATAATAGCCACTGAGAAAAAATCGATCGTGGAAAATACATTATATTCTGGTCCAATATTCTGTAGGATGTCGCGTAGCAATGGCATGGGAAATCGGTCAGAGATTGTGTGATTGTTTAGTTTACAGTAATCTACTACCGCACGCATTTCTCCATTTCGTTTGGGCACAAAGAAAAATGGGGCATTCCACGGGGAGAATGATGGCTCAATAATTCCAGGTTTTAACATTTCATCGACATACTGGTTTGCAAGTGTACGCTGAGATTGTGGGATTCGATAGGCTGGTACGAAAATTGGTGGTGTATCTGGGTGTATGTTAATCTTGTGATTAATCAGGTTAGTACACCCTAATTATTCTCCGGGTAATGCTACGGTGTCCCTGTGTTTTTCCAACAGGGTTAACCAATAATTTTCTTCATCAAATTCACCTGAGTGAATTAAATTCTCTTTTATGCTTTCTCTATCCGTAGATTTGATCTTACCTGTCACTCCAGCTACAACTATTTCCATCACAGTGGAGGGACATTTTTCAATATCAGCTATACAAGTCCCCTTTTTTAACTGTACTTCTCCATTCATGTGATTAATTATGAATATCTGAGTTTGCCCATCATCATTCATCTGACATAATGCGTTTTCTACTGACAATCCTTTAACTTTACATAATTCTTCTACGAAAAGAACAGTACTATTCTGAAATTTGCTCTTTATGGTAACTTTCGTATAGGAGTTAGGTGTTATAACTAAGTCATTGGTGAGATGGACGGGAAAAACCGATAAATCAGTACCGTTACCACGGTCTCTATTCTTGGAGGCTGGGGGGGATGGTGTGAGTGGATCTATACACTCATCTGTTTGTGCATGTTTGTTTAGGCTTTTGATATTACCAATTCTTTTTGGTTCTGTTTTACTAGTCGGTGAGGACTCTGATGGTATTTCCTCTATGAATTCATTATCAAAGTCTGTTCCATTCATTTGTGGGAGTAAAGTTATTTTCTCTATTCTCATGCATCTTAAGCCCAGTAACATATGAACTTTAATTGCTAAGTTTTCAACGATATAAAAAAAATGCAGAAATTGGTCTTGTAGTCTCTGTGAAACTGATGTTTAACTGTATCATACCTTTTACTGTAATTTGTTTGCCATCTACCGTATATAAGTCTATATCAGATTCTTCCAGAAAAGTTACTTTCTTCTTATTTTTGAAAATTCTATCTATTTCCTCTTGTGTCATTAAGTTCACTGGAGAGCCTGTGTCTAAAAATAAGAAAACGTTTTGATCTTCACATACAGCTGGTATCAAGATACACTCACTTCCCAACATGCCTCCTCTGTGAATTTTAGACTTGCTTTTCTTTATGTTTGTTCGTTTTTTGTCGTGACTTTGCCTTCCCTCGATATGAAAATGGAAACTATTTTCTCTACTGTCTTGCAGTTACTGGTCCAGTGCCCTTAGCACCTGTGATACCTACAGTAGGGATCAAATCCTTGTGTCTTTTGTCTATCCTCTTTTGTTTTAATAATGCATTCATTCTTTGTGTGTCCTGGTTTTGCACAATAATGACAGAATGGACCTATTTCCTGACTGATCTGCAGGATGACTTCCCATATTTGAGGGTGTCTGTGGCGTGAGATCTGCTTGGGCTGCTCGGAAACTTATGAAACTGCTTGTGGCCTGGTGTTTATGATCGTTGCCTCGACGTGTTTGGTTGTTTGCTTTGTCTGCTTTCGGGTCGCGATCGATGTTGTTCTCTGTTTGGGGTAGTTGTAGCTGTTTTCACAGCTGATACTGTCTCAGGCACTCTCATTTTACTAGAATGTGATTGTGTTCGATCACCCCTGCTTTGCTACACTGCATCTCTACCTCGTTCATTAAGTCTAGTAAGGACATACCTGGGGTGTACACGATCGTCTTGGCGATCTTAAGGGTCCTATCAGGTAATTTACACAAGACAGCTACATAACCAATGTTGTCCACAACAAGGTCTGGGGACATCTTTCCATCTCCAGTTATCCAGTTTGAGTTTTCTATGGTAGCTAATAATGTTCTTTTGATAGTGGAGACATCGGCAGTTATTTCACTGAGCACATGATTTGTAGTGTGCTCCCTTACAAGATCTACAAACTTAAGTAATTCTGGAATTATACCTGGCAAAAAGTTCATTCCTCCAGAAAATTTCTTCAAAAATTCAGTTTTAAATTCATCATATGTCTTAGCTCGGAGAGGCTTATCTGACTTAAGCAAGTCTCCTGCTGGGCTCCTTTCCTGATTAATCCAAGAGGAAAAAATAGCAATTTTCCCTTGTTTATCTGTTATGTGCCTTTTTACGAAGATCTGTTCACACTGATTGACCAATGAAATGTCATAAGTGCGATCTTTTTCTGTGCCAGAGAAATTTGCGTCAGTTTTATCCTCATGATAAATGTAAACATGAGGTGGGGATGTTTGATCTGTGGTATTGGTTGCATTATTCATATTCACTAGTTGCTTTGTTAAGGTAACTTGGACTTGTTTATCGTTGTGTGAGGGAATAGTGGAATAGGTTTTCCCTGAACGATGAACTCTGTTAAGTATATTTTCATAGATATGCAGGTCAAAGTTCTCACTCGCTACATCAGAGGGGGTTTGCCAATCATCATCATCTAGAATTGAGGTATTTGTTTCTTTGTCTTTAGTTTGTTGTGAATTTTGTAGGGTGGGTGTGTTGCCCTGGTGCTCTCCTAATTGTACATCCGCAGTGGGCGCTAATTGTGTTACTACGATGGGTGGATGTGACTCAGCTAAAAAGAATTCATGTTGCTAAGGTATGGTGTTATGAGATACGTCTTTTGTTTATGTCCTAACTAAATAGATGAGTAAACGAGTTGTAATGAATGACAGATAGTGAATGTATACGTGAATATATAAAAATAGGTAATGGAGGTAAGTGGTAGGTGGGGGCGCTCACCATCCACTCATTCAATGTAGTGCTGCTCTCAGGTGTCTGCCCTGTCCTCTCCTCCATCCTTCTTTCCTTCCATCTTCTTCTATAGTTCTTTCCTTCATTCTTTCCTCATCCTTCTGCCTACGGGTGACTTTACAATCCCTCTTCTGTTTTCATTCCTTCATTCTTTCCTCTTCCTTCTGCCTATGGGTGACTCTACACTGAGTGACAAGCCAAATGGTTTCCTGTAAACCAGGAAACTATTTACTACGCTGGGTGGTAACCATATAATCAAATTTTGGCGCCTGGTACTTAGTAGGTAATTATTGTGCTCCAATCGGATTGAGCCGGTGAAGGTTCATATTCAAGGGATGGTTGGGGTTTATTGCTCACATAATGCCACTCGGGGATGAGTGAGGTTTGTCACTCTCATCTTAAATATCAGGACCAACTGCCTAGTCCCGGGCTCCTACGGTCCTCATGGGGCAACGTAGGAATGGATGATGGATGGATGGATGGTATGGAGGTGATTTTACCTAATTTAAAGCAATGAGAAGAAATGAGTGAGTATAATCACACCCACTTGATATGGATGATGTCACTCAGAGAGGCGTGTCAAAAGCAGATGTCGATCTCGGAAGATAAATGCAGAGTTGAATGAAGATCTCCTCCAGATAATTCTAGGGCTGAGTTGATGGACGATATTACTCCGGAAATTCCATGGCCTGATTTCAGTCTTGATTGTAGTGGTTAACAGCTGTAGTCATAGGCGAACCTAACCATAGAACGTTGAATTCCCACTCAATACTGTGGAAATAAAAGAGTATGAGTAGGAGCTATATGAATAAGAATGAGTAACGAGCAGTGGGTGAGAAGAGCCTGGTGTCAGTCACACGTTCATTGGCGTGGCGTCGTCTCAGCAAACACACATGGTGACGTCGGCTCAGCAGTTACACATGGTGACATCGGCTTCCCACACTGGTAGCTGTGGTGAGTAAATGAGTAGCGATGTGTCACCTGAGAGAGGAAAGGTGAGTAAGATGCATTATAAATGTGGCTCTGGTGTTTGCCGCGTCGTCTTGACCTGCGTCAGTGGTGGAGATAGGGGGGACGGTAGGTGAGAGCGTTGGGGATTAGTTTTTTTTTTTTTTTTTTATGCGAGCAAGAAGTAACCAAAGGCCATGAGCCCGCAGTAACAGTTCCCTCAAAGAGAAAAACAAAATACAATATAGAGCCAAATTCAAGATCCAATCATTTTGAGATGCCTGGAGACACTGCGTTTGAAAGACTGGAGATCATAGGCAGCAGGAAATACAGACAGAGGGAGACAGTTCCAGAGCTGACCTGTTGCATAAATGAAAGACTGGGAGTAACAGTTAACTCTTGCATTAGAGAGTTGGACAGAAAAAGGATGAGAGTTTGCTGCCAGACGGGTGCTACGCGCCCGTCGTAGAGGTGGAGGAATGCAAGCAGACAGTTTAGAGGAACAGTGACCATTAAAGTAGCGATAGAAAAGAGGTAAAGATGCAACAGTGCGGCGAAGAGACAGAGGTTGAAGGGAGTCAGTAAGAGGAGGAGACTTAATGAGATGAAAAGCCTTTGACTCCACCCTATTGAGAAGAGCTGTATGTGGGGAGCCTCCCCACATATGAGAGTTGTACTCCACACAGGGGCGGATAAAACCTCTGTATAGAGTCAACAATTGCGCAGGGGTAAAGAAAGAGCGGAGTCGGCTTAGCACACCCAATCTCTTGGAAGCAGATTTTACAAGAGATGTAATATGATCTCTCCAAGATAAGTCCCGAGTAAATGAAACCCCAAGCATG
Source organism: Coenobita brevimanus (assembly GCF_032717465.1). Classification (NCBI taxonomy): domain Eukaryota; kingdom Metazoa; phylum Arthropoda; class Malacostraca; order Decapoda; family Coenobitidae; genus Coenobita; species Coenobita brevimanus. The sequence goes on along the minus strand of NC_136961.1, from coordinate 34,880,375 downwards.
TTCAAGGATGATGCAGGATTAAGCTGAATAACATTAAACATTAGTGGGTATACCTGTGGAAGATTTTGTCGGGTTGATAGGTGTAAGAACCGAGTCTTAGATGCATTAAAGACAACCATATTATTTTTACCCCAGTCAGAGATACGAGTCAAGTCAGACATTAGGTGTGCCATAGCCTCATCCCTTGTTTGTTGAAGTAACTGTTGAGATGGGCGTTGCGGGAACCGAATGGAAAGGTGAAGGGTGGAGTCATCAGCGTATGAGTGGATAGGGTTAGATGTACAGCTTAGAAGATCATTGATGAATAAAAGGAAGAGAGTTGGTGCTAGGACAGAGCCCTGAGGAACACCACTGTTGATAGATCTAGGAGAAGAACAATGGCCGTCTACAACAGCGGCTATAGAACGACAAGAAAGGAAGCTAGCGATGAAGGCACAGATAGAAGGATAGAAACCGTAGGAGGGCAGTTTGGAAATTAAAGATTTATGCCAGACTCGATCGAAAGCCTTTGAGATGTCAAGTGCAATGGCAAAGCTTTCGCCAAAGTCCCGAAAGGAGGATGACCAGGAGTCTGAAAGGTAGGTGAGAAGATCGCCAGTGGAGCGTCCCTGACGGAAACCATACTGACGATCGGAAAGAAGGTTGTGATAGGAAAGATGCCTTAAAATTTTTCTATTAAGAATTGACTCGAAAACTTTTGAAATACAGGACGTTAAAGCAATTGGACGATAGTTGGAGGGTTGGGAGTGGTCACCCTTCTTTGGGACTGGCTGAATGAGAGCAAACTTCCAGCAAGAAGGAAAGGTACAAGTTGACAGACAAAGACGAAAGAGTTTGCCTAGGCAGGGTGTAAGCACAGAGGCACAGTTCTTGAGAACAACAGGAGGGACCCCATCAGGCCCATATGCCTTGTTAGTACTGAGGCCAGTGATGGCAGAAAATACATCAACTGAAAAAATTTTAATGTCAGCCATGAGGAAGTCAGAGGGGGGAAGTGATGGAGGAACAGCACCGGAATCGTCTAAGGTAGAATTGGAGGAGAAAGTCTGTACGAAGAGATCTGCTTTATCAGTAGAAGAAATAGCTACAGAACCATCAGAGTAGAAAAGAGGAGGGAAGGATGATGAGGTAAAGTTGTTAGAAAGATTTTTGGCAAGATGCCAGAAGGAGCGGGAAGAATTCGAGTTGGAGAGTTGAGAGCATTTAGTATGGATGAAATTATTTTTAGTAGAGCGAAGAACAGACTTAGCACGATTCCGGGCAGAAACGTAAAGATGATGTGATTCAGGGGTGGGTTGGCTCCGGTACCTTTTGTAGGCCCTCTCCTTGTTGCGGACAGCATTAGAACAAGCTTGATTAAACCAAGGCTTACTTGCGTTAGTCAAAGGATATGAGAAAGGAATGTATGCTTCCATGCCCAAGAGTATAACCTCCGTAATGCGCAAGGCACACTCAGATGGCTCACGGCCATGGAAGCAATAATCATTCCAGGGAAAATCAAAGAAGTACTGCCTGAGGGCCTCCCAGTCTGCGGCTCCAAAATGCCACAGACGACGTTTCCCTGGAGGGTCCACAGGCCGTACCGGAGTGATAGGACAGGTTAAGGTAATAAGGTTGTGATCGGAGGAGCCCAACGGAGAGAAAAGATTAACAGAGTAAGCAGAAGGATTAGTTGTGAGGAAGAGGTCAAGTATGTTGGAGCTCTCTCCAAGGCGGTCAGGGATACGGGTAGGGTGCTGTACAAGCTGCTCTAGGTCATTAAGGATAGAAAAGATGTAGGCTTGTTCACCATGTGGATCCGTGAAAGGAGAGGAAGGCCAAAGGTGGTGGTGAACATTGGAATCTCCAAGAATGGAGATTTTAGAGAAAGGAGAAATGGATAGAATGTGTTCCATCGTAGAAGTAAGATAGTCGAAGAATTTTTTATAGTCAGTAGAATTAGGAGATAAGTAAACAGCACAGATATATTTAGTCAGAGAACGACAGGAAAGCCGAAGCCAGAGTGTGGAGAATTCAGAAGAATCAAGTTCAGGAACACGAGAGCAAGATAAGTCGTTGCGTATATATACACAACAGCCACCTTTGGCTTTGAAATGAGTATAGAGAAAGTAGGAGGATACAGAAAAGGGTTTGCTGTCAGTTGCCTCAGACAGCTGAGTCTCCGTTAGAAAAAGAAGGTGAGGTTTAGAGGAGGAGAGGTGGTGCTCAACAGAGCGAAAGTTAAAGGAAAGGCCACGAATGTTGCAGAAATGAAGAAGAAGAGAGTCAGACAGTGGTTCCAGGCACCTTGCTTTTCATTTACTTGTTTTGTTAATTGTTCTTCTCGCTAATACTTGAAGTCGCGTGAAGGAGATTATAGAGTTGTCTTGTAGACTTATTATTTGTAATTTATCGCAGAGCTTGTTGATCCTCACTCGTAACTCGTCGTTGCTACTGTATTCTCGATTGTATTTCATTGATTGTAGAAATGATGGTTCGTAGGCATAGAGCCGATCGTTACTGCCACCATTTATATTTATGTGACTCTTTGGTCTTGTAATATGTAAGTTTTGAGTTTTGGTTAAAGCTATTGTTCTAATTGAAGAGCAAGAGGAGTTAAAGATGAATACAGGGAGTTGATCTTGATTTATTATCTTCAAAGAAAGTCTAAGTTGTGCAGCATATGCATTACACAGGGACTAAATTTACTAAGTCTCGTCAGGCACCTCTTGTTATTTGCTCTCTCCACTACCTGTCGGTTCTATGGCTAGCCCCTTTCTGATCTCTGATTCCTACATTCTCGTTTAGCAGGGGTCATGTCACGTGGGCTATACTGTTGTTGAAGCTTCTGGAACACCGTATATCTGTGTGTATGTACTGCTTCCGGTGCACTTCAAGCATTCCTTCACTTAAGGGTTGCAATCCCGTTTCCCTTTGCTCGATTCTCGCTGACACACTTCCTATCTCACACCCTGGCTTGGTGCTTCTATCTATCTACCTATCTATCTTTCTGTCTATCTATCTATGAGTTGTATTATTATAAAATGGAGTCCTGACACCCCCTTTCCATTACTCATGATTTTACTTATTATCCCATCCATATAATTTCTGAACAACCATAGGGACATCACACGATCTTGTTGCACGCCCACACCGATCGTGAACCATTCACTTAGATGCCCATTTACCCTTACACATGCTTCATTATCATCGTAAAACCACTTGACGGCACCTAGCAGCTTAACATTCACACTGTACATGTGCAAAACCTTCTACAATCCCTCTCTGTCTACTTTGTCATATGTTTTTTCCAGATCCATGAATGCCATAATAATCTTATTGTCCTTCTCACAAGCCTTCTCCACTATCTGTCTCACTGGAAATATTTGATCCACACATCCTCTACCACTCCTAAAGCCACCCTGTTCATCACTCTCTGGGATTTCTGATATCTCTCTTACTTTTTCTGTTATAATTCTTCTGTATACTTTCCCTACAACATTCAATAAACTTATGCCACGATAATTCTTGCACTCACTTCGCTCACCTTTATTTTTGCACAGGGGTACAATCACAGCCTTTTTCCCCCTCTGCTGGCACAGTTTCACTCATCCATGCCTTCTTACATATATCAAACAACCACTTCGTTCTGCTCTTTCCACTACACCTAATGATCTCTGGATACACCTCATCAACCCCAGCTGCTTTCCCATTTTTCAGTTGTTTAACAGCATTCTTCACCTGTGCTGTGTCACGTTTCCTATCACTACAGGTATATTCCTCTGCACACCTCCAAAACCAATCATGTTTACAGCGGTTCTGCTTTCTCTATTCCCATTCATCAGGCTTTCAAAATGATCTTTTCATCTGGTCATTACTTCATCCCTATGGATTATTAATCTACCACTTACATCCTTCACACTTTCACAACTCTTTCCGCTTTCACTTCTACATTTCCGCACCTCTGTCGAGAATAATTTCCTATTTTCAGAGTAAGTTGCATTCATGTTTTTTTCTTGATCGTCATTTTCCAATATTTTCCGGTTCACTAGTCTTTTTATGTGCTTCTTTCCCTCAATATATTCAGTTATTATTTCAGCTGAATCCCTGTCCTATAACCACTCTCGCCATTTCTTTCTCTTTTCCTTCACTGCTTTCTTCACCTCATCATCCCACCATGCCTTACCTTTCTTCTTTCTTGTTATTCTTGCCACACCACACACTGCTTTAGCATTCCTAACTCAGCAATCCCTATATGCATTCCATAGGCTGTCCATGTCCATTTCATTCCAGTTCATTGGTTCTAACTCCTCCCCTACTTTGGTCTTGTATTCATCTGCCATTTCTTTGATCCTCAGTTTCTTGACTTTCAGTCTTTTTCCCTGACTGCTGCTCTCTCTCCTAGTCCACCTCACTCCTCCCAGCTTGATTTGCACACCACAGTCATATGATCTGACAGACCTCCACATCGTCCTCCCATGGCCCTCATATCAGCAACCATTCCCAGCATCGACCTCTCTATGACCACATAATCAGTCAAGCTCCTTTCAGCACGAACACTGTTCTCTCTATATCACGTATATTTTTGTGCATCTTTGTGTTTGAAATACGAGTTACAAATGACAACCTCCTTTCCTGGAACATATCCTTCAGTCACTTCCCATTATAATTTTCTCCGGGTACTGTATTATCTTAGTTTGTATGCTTAGTAATTTAAAGTGATATGCAGGGTATGAAAACTCTGGCATGTTTTGGATGTCTCTCATATGGTAACTGTAGGTGCTAGAGTAAAACAGAAGCTTCGAGAGAAATGCAAGGCTTTATAAGGATGAGGAGGGGACTAGAGATGTCAGTTCAGTTTGAGTTTTGTTCAGTGTCAGTTCAGTGTCAGTGCAGACTGTATAGCTCCGGGACTTGTGAAAACAGTGAAGTGAAGATGGCAAGCATTAAGTGTAACTTTTTGGAGGATTAAGACAGCGAACTTAAGAAGCCAGAGTTTATTTGCCACGCCTGAGCCGATCTTGTTTTTCTACACCTAAATGCTGACCATAGGAAGAACAACTCACTGGACAACGTCTTTCCTATACTGTACTACTGCTGTTGGAGCCTGTGGCATGTGGGGTGGGGATGTAATAGTGGTGTCAGGAGTGTGAGATCAATACAAAACTGCTGCAGTGCGTGAAACCTTCGACATGGAGGCAAAAGGTGTACAGAAGATAAACCAGGCTAGGCAGGACAAGGTGTCATTGGCTGTAATTATGAAACTAATACAAGCACAATGTGTACAACTACAAACACAGAATGAAGGGCAGGAAGAACTTAGTGAGCAACTACAGGCACAGAATGAAGGACAGAAAGAACTGAAAGAACAGTTACAGGCACAAAATGAAGGACAGAAAAATATCGAAGAACAAGTGCAAACAGAGTGAACAACTAGAGGCAGAAAGTGATGAACAAAATGAACGATATGAACAGCATCAAGAAGCATTACAGGAGCAACAGAGGGAATTACAACTGTGAATGCAAGGACAGCTAAATGTTTTCATGGGGGAAATGAAGGAGAAACAGCAACAGTTTAAGGAGGAAACAGATGCCAAACAAGGGCAGCAGAACTATGAGGTAAGCAGTAATGTGAATGACTCCAGATAGCATATTGACAACCAGCTGAAGATTAGTGAGGGAATAGTGACGGGGTGCAGACAGAATGTAGACGACCAGTTAATGCATTTAGATAACCAGTTGGGCATGTAAGTATGATTAGTGAGAGAATTGAGGCTATAGAGAAATATGGCACTGCTGTGCCTGAGATTAGTGTTCAGGGAACATATGAAAAAAAAAAAAAAAATGGACAGTGTATGGTGAATCTTGACGAATCCCAAACATCTAAAGTTAACATTTCAGGGCTGAATAATCAGAATGCCCCAGATTTTTAGGTGGTCCCAAACCAGTGAACTGCATAGCCATAATGGAGGTCAAATTAAAAATAAACCCTAGGAACTTGATGGCAAAGTATCCTGGGAAGCTTACCTACCATGTGCAGTTTGAGTTACTTGCTGATCAGAATGGTTGGGGGATGATAAGCAGAGGGCAGTGCATCTTGCTACTAGCCTTAAGGGAGCCACAATGGAGATTCTTGGGCAGATGTCAGTGGAGGAGAGGAACTTTCATCAGTCCATAGTAGAAGTGCTGCAGTGCAGATATGGGACCATATATCAGACTGAGGTTTACAGGGCAAGATTCCGGAGCGTGTACGGGCCCAAGGAATACCCCTCTAGCAGCTTCCTCATGACCTGGAGAGTATGGCATACAAGGCATACTCTGGAGCAGCACCTAACCTGTTGGCTGTTCTTCTGAGGGAGCAGTTCATCGATACTCGTGATAGCGTGGAGTTGAAAGTGCAAGTGAAGCAGGCATAACCCAAATGCATGCAAGATGCACTAGACAGGTAGCCAGGGATCTGAAATTTGAGTCCTATGTCAGGTCCAGTACACTCATTTTTCAGGCAGGTCGTAGTGCAGCATTCAAGGCTGGAAAGGGGCACAGCAGATACGTGAAGTGGAAAATTTTTAGGGAAGTTATTGGTGCTGTGAAAAGCCAGGACATAGGAAAGAGGATTGTTACAAGGGAAAGAGGGAACAGAAGAAGACTGGAGGAACTTCATGGTTCTGAAAGAAGCCGCAACAGAAGAAGGAGGATGGTTATAAATGGAAGAAGGAGCAAGAATGGAACAGTGCAAGGAAACCCAAGATTGCAACAAATTCGTGTTTGACATATGGTGAGGAGGGAGACTTCAGCTAAGATCTTCCAAATGAGAAGGACGGCAAGAAGAAGGCTGCAGAAGACGAGAAGGATAAGGATAAATTAGTAAAGACTGGTGACAAGAGGCAATAACCAGCCAGTTTTTCCCAAGAAGCCCCTCCACTGAGGAAGTGCAAGAGAGCCTTGATTGATAGTGTGGGAGAAGGTGGAAGAACAGATGGCAAGCAGTTTAGTAGGAATGGCAATCTTAGCAAGAAATGCCATCGTACTTTAGTGACAGCGCCAGCGTCACATGAAGAAGACCTAAAGAGAATGCAGATGGAGCATGCAGATTTATAACCAGTGTTAGAGTGGCTGCAGCAGAGTAAAGTGTGACCATCTCAGGAAAGGGTTTACAGGTTCAGCCTTGCCATTATGAGCTACTGGAGTCAGTGGGACCTTTTTCATTTGAACAACAAACTACTGGTGCATCAGTGGGAGACACTTGATGGCCTCAGCAAGTATTGGCAAGTGATGGTTCCGAGATCTTGGATGAATCCCATAACCAGATCACTAGTAGGCAAGTGGGAGTGAAGAAAACTTTAACTCGGTTGCGACAGAGATTCTACCAGACCGGCATGCGTCAGGATGTTGAAAAGTGGTGTCAGGCTTGTCATCTATGTTGTGCCAAAATGGGATCCAAGAAACGTGGTTGCATCCCTCTCCAGCTGTACCAACTGGGTGCATTGATGGAAAGGGTTGCAGTGGACGTTGCTGGACCTCTGCCACTCACTGGAAGAGGAAAATGGTATATATGTTTCACCATAGACTACTTCACAAATGACCAGAAGCCTATGCCGTCCACGATCAAGAGGCTGTGACTGTTGCTCAGGTGTTGGTTGACCAGTTCTTTTGTCATTTCGGCATGCCAGGGGAGCTACATTCAGACCAGGGAAAAAAATTCGAGTCTGCTGTGTTCCGTGAGTGCTGCAAGTTACTGGGGATCAAGAAGACCAGGACAACCCCACTAGGGCCACAGTTAGATGGGTTGGCAGAGAAAGTCAAATGGGCCCTGGGACAAGAACTGGCTATGTACTGCTTAGAGGGACAGACAGAATGGGACCAGAAATTACCTGATGGCATATCGATCTGTATCCCATAATGCTACCAGCTACACCCCTGCATAACTGATGCTGGGCCACAAGTTACATTTACCCGTTGACTTGTTAATGGGAAGACCAACTGGTGAGGAGCTGCCTACAGAACCTCCAGCTATGCAAAGCACTGTCAGGAAAGGCTGGCTGAGGTACATCATCAAGTGTGAGGAGCCATTAAGTTTTCAGGAGAAGTGATGAAGTGCAAATATGATGCCAAGGCATAATGAGGTGAGCTTCAAGCTCACCTCATTATGCCTTGGATGGTGACAAAGTTTGGTTATAGTTCTCAACAGAAGTAAGGACAGCCACAGAAGCTGCAAAGCCCATGGGGTGGGCCTTACACTGTGTTGGACCGCCTGTCAGATGGAATGTATCGGATTCGGGGAGGCAGGAAATCTCGCCTAAAGGAGGTACACATGAATTATCTGTGGCAGTATTATGGGCCAGGACAGTACAGCTGGGAAGCCTCCGAGGAATCGTGCTCACCCATAGCCGAGGATGTTGAGGAGGACCAAGAAGCTGAAGTACAAGAGATTGGTGACAGTTACCAAGGAGAAGAAATGCATCAGGAAGTGGATGAAGACATTCCAGGAGGAGTGTATTATGGAATAGCAGGGACGTTGTCGGAAGCGGCATAGGGGAAGACCTGATAAGTTGAAGGATTATTTTGTGTATGATTACTGTAGATGTTTAGTTTGGATTAAGGATTAAGTTTGTACACATTGTGTAGTTTTGTCGGGACAACAAAAGGACTAGGGAGGTGGTAGTGTTAAGAAGTGATATTTGCTAGTTAGGTAGTGCTGGACTGTTCCTGATGATTCTCGTAGTTCGGTTACGTGTCAGAGTTGCCAGTTAGCCTGCTGTTTGTGAGCGCAGGTAGACTGTAAGATGTACATCACTTTTTGTGCTCTTTTTCTCTATAATGTTTTATTTTCATGATTGTTTGTTAAATTATGTAATTTTATCTCAGTTTGGATGCTAAATAATTTAGAGTGGTATGCAGTGTAAGAAAACTCCGGCTTGATTTAAATACTTCTGCTTTGGTAACTGTAGGTGCTAGAGTTAACTAGAAGCTTCGAAAGTAATGCAAGGCTGTACAAGGATGGGGAAGGGACTAGAGGAGCCAGTTCAATTTGAGTTTAGTTCAGTGTCAGTTCATTGTCAGTACAGATTGTATAGCTCCGATACATGTGAAAACAGTGAAGTGAGGTTGGCAAGCATTAAGTGTAAATATTTGGAATATAAAGACAGCAAACTAAAGAAGACAGTGTTTATTTACCACGCCTGAACCGATCTTGTTGTTGTACACTGACAGGCTGACCATAAGAACAACTTACTGGGCAACGTTATGCCAATATTGTACTACTGTACTTATGTTGAAGCCCGCGGCAGTGTGAGACGGGGATGTAACATCATTTTCCCCGACTAACTTGGGTGGTTTGCATATTAAATAAAAAATAATAGGTTTATTGCTCATGGCAACAATTTCTACATACAGAGAATCGTGTTTCAAAATCCAACTAATAGATCTGTAGCCAATTTCATCGATTTTATAAAATATACTAAAACCCCTGCCAGCTTTGTGTATTCGCGGTTTTTCACATATTTTGTAGCGACATTTTTCCAATAACGTGCTTGTGACGAGGGTTTAACCATTATATTGTGATAACAGTTTCTTCTGGATTTTTGGTGGTTGCATAAGTAATTAATTTGCCTCGATCTGAAATAATTTTCACATTCATATATATATATATATTAGTCATAGTACACTTTGATTTAGTAAGGCTGTGCGTCGCATTAAAATTTACCCTGTTGATTTGTTTTAATCTTCATTTAATATGGTGACACTCCTACGAGCCACTGATGTGACTCTCCCACCCTTCCTAAAAGTCCCCTGATATACTACCTGCACCTGAGGTGAGGTCAGATTCAGGTGAATCTCCTGTTGTCTGACCTCAGCTCTCATACCCTACCACCGTTGGCCTCGGGGATATGATTGTTAACAGCTATGCCATTAACTGTTCCTCTTTCCATCTCTCTGTTACTACCTAAAGCATGATAACATTATAATGTAAAATCCTATCTTGCCTAGCTTTTCCTACCATATTGAGGTGAAGGCTACCGCAACCATGCAAACTCCTGTCTCAAGCATCAACAAACATAACACCTTCCTTTCTACACAGACCTTTTAACCTAATGTTGACTTCTATCATTCTACTGAGAATTACAGAACCAACGTCAGTTCTTGGTAACAGACCACAGACAACTGACTTCCTACAACGTTCACTGAAAATCACAATAAGGTCCTTATACTTTCTAAGTGTCTTCTCTGACCTGCCTGAAGATAAATTATTAGTCCTTACCTCAGTAACAAAGACCGACTCCTCTGAGGTGATGCTCACTAAGTCATCAACTCTCTCAGCCACGTCTAGTGTCCTAAACCCAGGAAAACAAAACGTTTCCTCCTCGAACTCTTATTACAAATTCCCTTTACTGATCCGTGATCAAGGAATTCCGGACAAGTATGAGGCTGGGCTTATCCTGCAATTAATCTTTAAGAACCTGAAACCTATTACAAATAGGAACACTCCTATTAGTATTGCATACATTAACCTTACATCCTCCCTTGACTGGCTGGAAGCCGTCACTATCATCTAACCTGGTCTCAATCTTAAGCTGCCTAGTTTCTAAGCCGTCTTCATTGCCTAACATGGTTTACACTTCCACTACATGCATTGCCTTATCACTTACGATACCAGTCACATTCTCCCAACCTTTCAACCTGTCAATTAATACATTAATTGCCTCAGTGTTTTTCGTAATTTGTAAACTACAAAATAAGCAACACATATTACCTCCTTCCTCTTTCACGATGAAGTCTCTTATAAACTCCCCAGAGCACACGCAAGAGTAGAATCGTTGGGCAGGTGCCGTATGAAATGGGGTATTGGGAACAGCTCCGAAAGCATGTATTCACCTGAGCACGTCAGTCGAGAGAGAGAGAGAGAGAGAGAGAGAGTTTTCTTGGTCTTCAGCATGCATTGCGGTATTTTAAAATGTTTATTATTTTGAATGTATTTTTTATTTCAAAGTCACAGATTTCAGATAACTGTGGCAATGCGTCTTGAAGGACAGCAAAACTCTCAATGTTAATTTACAGTAGTTTTTTCCAGCACAAGTTTTACATTTTTCATTTACTGCGGAATTGGATCTCTCAGAGCTTAAAGATATCACACACACACACACACACACACACACACACACACACACACACACACACAGAAAAAGGGAAATGAGAACAGTATTACGGAGAAATTTCTTATTATGGAGGGAAGTGACTAGTGGAGTTCCACAGGGCTCAGTGCTGGTACCAATTATGTTTTTACAATATATAAATGACACAGACAGTAACATGAGAAATGAGAGCTATCCAAATATTTTTGCTGATGATGTAAAAATACAGAGGAAAATTACTAATACAGACTCTTGTAGAGAGTTACAAGAAGAATTAAATAAACTTCACGAATAGAGTAATAAATGGCAAATGGAATCCAATGTGGACAAGTGTCATGTAATTAAGTTTGGTAAAAGTGGAGAAAGACCAGATTGGGATTATATATAAGTTAGGAAGTAAAACCCTACACGTATCAGAAAGAATGAATGACCTAAGTGTGATTATCAGTAACAGACTATCTCCGGCTGACCACATCAGTGAGAAGGTACGGAACGTGTATACTTTTCTTGAAATACCGAGAATGGCATTCACATACATAAATGAAGACATGCTGAGAAAGATAATAACATCATTTATCAAACCAACCCTGGAGTATGCATCAGTAATCTGGAATCCTCATCTCAAGAAACACATACTGTAGATAAGATTGAAAAAGTCCAAAGGGCCGCTACAAGTTGGGTACCAAGCCTAAAGGATCTAAGCTGCGAAGAAAGACATGAAAAACTGAACCTGCCAATACTACAGGAGAGAAGGAAAAGGGGAGCCATGATTATGTTATATAAATGCATATTAGGGAAGGAGAAAATGGGCATAAATGAGTTTATAACCTAAGGGGAAACATCAGCAAGATGACACTGAAAAAAAACTACCGTACATAAAAAGAAGGGTGATTAAGACGCAAGGAATTTAGTTTCCCAAATAGGGCAATTGATCAGTGGAATGCACTACCAAATGAAACAGTGTGTGCCAAAACAATTCATAAATTTAAGGATGTGTATGATAAAAATTGTCTTATACACGGGACAGTACGGGCTTGACTCATCCTGTAAAGATACAATTAGGCAAGAATATTAGGTAAGAACACACACACACACACACACACACACATATCGGTAGAGAGGCGGCCTGCAGTCCTGATGGACCCAAGTTCGAATCCAGGCTGGGGCAGGGAACAGTTTAAGGATTTGAATTAACAGTCCTGTATGAGACAGCCTTAGCATGTATTCAATATGGACGATGGGTGTTAGCGCCGAAGTGGTGACATGTGGAGGTGTAGGAGGACTACTGGGCCTTGGGATAGGCTACTGCCCCAGAGATATAGGGCCCTGAAGCCTTTGCCCAGAGTCGGACACAAAAAATATATATATATACATATAATATATATATATATATATATATATATATATATATATATATATATATATATATATATATATATATATATATATATATATCTATATATATATATATATATATATATATATATATATGTATATATATATATATATATATATATATATATATATATATATATAAATATATATATATATATATATATATATATATATATATATATATATATATATATATATATACATATATTGTGGTAGCACTTGATGTAGTGCTTCCTACTTCTTCCTTAGCCTTTATCATTCTTTTTCTGTGCCTGCCCTCCTCTTTTCCTATTTCTCCCATCTTTCCTGTCACTTCTTATTGCTTTTCTTTCCTTTGCAGGTGGCTTTACATTGAGTGACAAGCCAAATGGTTTCCTGTAAACCAAGAAACCATTTACAACGCTGGGTTGTAAGCATATAACCAAACCATACGTGCTACCTACGTGTCAACAAGTGGGTTGGTGCAGTGTTAGTGCCCCTCCCCGTAAAACATATAACTCAAACTCAAATGGCCACCTCTTAAGGGATTATGGCATCTGGCAATAGATAGATAGATAGACAGATATATACTTCTAACTTCAAAGGCCTTTTTCTCGAAATATAACTTTCTCAACAAAAAATTATAGAGTTCTGCTACATTTCATGAAAAATACTGGCTGAAAGTGGCAGTTTTGCCAAAAAATACAAACATGTCTGTTTTATTAAAATTCTGATATATGTGAAAAAGAAATGCATATAAGGTTTTGGTGTTTGTTGGTGGTGTTAATAATTAAGAAAGAAAAAAAACGTTATACAATCTGGTTTCACACTTCAATGTTAAGAAGGAACTGGATCTTTTGCAATACTGACTCAAAATCTAAGGACCAAATTTTACTGAATTCAGACCATTAATATCTGCATCCACATGTTGTAATGGATATATAACCTACAGGATGTCCAAGAACTTAAGTGAGTAGTTTCGATAGATGATTGTTGGCCCAATAGCCATTTAACCACTCTGTGGACGAGTCTCCGGAATTTGTCGGGACCTACTGGCCGACCACGAGGCACATTTTTCAGGTTTCGAACATCGACTTTTTATTCCTTATGAAACTGAAGAACAACGTCTTACGCACCCGGTATTGCAATTTTGAGATTCTTAAACCCATCCCATGCTGCGCAATGAAGCGTGGAAAGTGCGCAGATTTTTGCAGATGTTATCGGTCACACCTAGTAATTGCTGCAATGCAACCTATCACAGTTTTTTTTTTTTTTTTTTTACGAAAAACAATGCCAATGGTGTGAAAGACTAGATATGTGTATATCGAAGTTTAGTGGTACATAATATGTGAGTCTTCAATATATATATATATATATATATATATATATATATATATATACAATATATATATATGTATATATACTGTATATATATATACTGTATATATATATATATATATATATATATATATATATATATATATATATATATATATATATATATATACCCCTGGGGGTAGGGGGGTTTTCAAGAATACTCTCCCAGTATCCCTGCTTGTCGTAAAAGGCGACTAAAAGGGTTGGCGGAGGGTTAGTGCCCCTCCCCGGAAAACAACTAAAAAAACAAACAAGAAGCCTCGGACAAGGACTGACCAAACGATGACGACCCAGGACCGGACAAAGGACTTGGTAATGAGTACATGGAATGTAAGAGGAGCGAATGATGAGGTGAAAGAGAGATTGTCCAGGTGCTTGAGGGTGCGAAAGTGGATGTATGTGGAATAACTGAAACAAAATGGAGAGGAGAAAGTGTGAGAGAAAGGGAGTATGGATGGGGTATATGTGCAAGAGTAGGTGAGAATGAGAGGGCAAAGGAAGGAGTATGTATAGTTGTGAGTAAAAGATGGAAGAGGAGCATAAGACAATATGGATCAGTTGAGTCAAAGATTGTGTGGGTAAAGTTGAAAGTGGAATACAAATGTGGGCGATTGTGTGTGTGTATGCGCCAACGCAAGATCGTGCTAGGAGAGTAAGAGAAGAGTTCTGGACAAATGTGGAAGTGTGCATGGAAAAGTTTGGAAGGAATGAGAGAGTGTTTTTGATTGGTGATATGAATGGTAAAGTTGGGAATGTGAAGGTGGATGGAATAGTTGGTGAGTGGGGTGTGCCTGCTGAGATAGATGAGAATGGGAGTGCGTTAGTGGACATTTGTGCTGGGAGGGGGTTGGTGATAGCCAATACCCTCTTCAGGCATAAAATGATCCACAGGTATACATGGCGAGTGATGAGAAGGGTGGGTGGTGAACTGAATGAAAGGAAGGCAATGATTGATTATGTGTGTGTGGATGAAAGGATGCGAAGATGTCTAAAGGATGCAAGAGTGTATAGAGGTTGGGGGAGTGGACTTTCTGACCACTACTTGGTGGTGGCCAGAATTAGAATGCAAGTAAGATGGAGGAATAGAAGAAGGGAAAGACGAGAGGAAGGAGTAGTTGCAAGGAGAGTGGAAAGGTTACAAGAGGATGAGAAAAAGGCAGAGTATAAGAGAGAAGTGGAGGAACGATTGGGCAAATATGAATTGGAGCAGATAGGAGACGTGGAAGGTGTGTGTAAGATATTTACAGAAGAAATATGTGCAGCATGTGATGTGGTGTGTGGAAGGAAGAGAAGACGGAGGGGTGCAAGGAACAGCGTGGTGGACTGAAGAGGTGAAACAGGCTGTGGCACAAAAGAAGAAAGCATACAATGAATGGATGAGAAATAGGGGCGTGGAAGAAGTTGAGAGGCGGAAGAGAGAGTTATATGTGGAAAGAAAGAGAGAGGTGAAAAGATTAGTAAGAGAGAGTAAGAAGAGAGTGGATGAGGAATTTGGAAGGAATTTGAGTGTAAAGTGGAGGGACTGTAAGAAAATGTTCTGGAGAGAAGTGAAAAGAGTAAGACAGGGTGGAAGTGAAGTTAGCAGGGGAGTGAAAGATAAAAATGGTAGATTACTAGTGGAGAAGGGAGAAAAAGTGAGCAGATGGAGAGAACACTTTAAGGAATTGTTGAACGTAGAGGATGGAAGTAATGCGAGTATAAGTGGCTGGGGAATGGCTGGGAGAAGGAGGGAGGTGAGACGACAGGAAGAAATCAGTAAGATAGAAGTTGTGGAAGCAATGAAGAAAGTTAAATCGGGGAAAGCCCCAGGAATTGATGGAGTGTGTGGTGAAATGCTGAAGCATGGGGGAGAGATAGTAGTAGAATGGATGTGGAAGATGTGCAGATTGGCCTGGGAGGAAGGTAGAGTCCCGGAGGATTGGAAGTCAGGTATAATTATTCCCTTGTACAAAGGAAAAGGGGAAAAAGAAGTGTGTGGTAATCATAGGGGCATTTGTCTTCTTAGTATAATAGGAAAAGTGTATGGTAGGATACTTACAGACAGAGTTAGAGAAAGAACAGAGAAATTAGTTGGAGAAGAACAGGGAGGCTTTAGGAAGGGAAGAGGTTGTGTAGATCAGATATTCATTCTTAGATCTTTAGTGGAAAGTTTCTAGAGAAGGGAAAGAAGTTGTATGCGGCTTTCATGGATTTGGAGAAAGCATATGGCAGGGTGGATAGACAAAGATTGTGGAAAGTGCTAAGAATATATGGAGTAGATGGGAAGTTGTTGAATGCTGTGAAGAGTATGTACAATGGTGCGAAGGCTGCAGTGCGTGTGGATGGTGAACTAAGTGAATTTTTTTCTTTGAAAGTTGGTTTGAAACAGGGATGTATCATGTCTCCATGGTTGTTCAATCTGTACATGGATGGGGTAATAAAAGAGGTACAAGGTAGGGTAGTGGATGTTGGAGTGGCCCTGGTGAGAGAGGATAGTGTTTGGAAACTCCCTGTACTGTTGTTTGCAGATGATACTGTGTTGTTGAGTGAAGACGAAGGGGAGCTGCAAGGCTTGATGGATGAGTTTGAGAGAGTGTGTAAGAAACGGAATCTAAAGGTGAATGTAGGGAAGAGTAAAGTGATGGTGTTTGAGAGAGGTGAAGTTAGTGAATGTACAACGAGGGTGGATGGTGAGGAATTGGATAATGTGAGTACGTTTAAGTACTTGGGTAGTGTGATGAGTATGGATGGAGGTTTGGAGGGTGAAGTGCTTGAAAGGGTACAGCAAGGAAGAAAGGTTGCTGGTTCTTTGAAAGCAGTGATAAGAAACAGGGAAGTGAGCATGGAAGTGAAAAAGTTACTACATGACAGTATTGTGATACCAACTCTAACGTACGGAAGTGAAGCTTGGACATTGTTGGAAGGACACAAGTCAAGAGTGAGAGCAGTGGAAATGAGTTATTTAAGAGGAGCCTGTGGAGTCACGTGGAGAGACAGGCTGACGAATGAGGATATAAAGGAGCGTTGTGGTGTGGATGTGGATGTGATAGGAAGCGTTTATGAGGAACACACTGAGGTGGTTTGGCCATGTGGAGAGGATGGAGGGTGAAAGACTGACGAAGAGAGTGTATGTGAGTGAGGTGGAGGGGGGAAGAGGGAGGGGGAGGCCGAGGATGAGATGGAGGGATGGGGTGGAGAGGTATATGAGAGAGGGGGGTGTGAGTTGGGAGCAAGGCAGTGAAATGGCGGGGGACAGGGCGACTTGGAGGCGATTTGTTTGTGGCCACCCCAAACGGGATTGAGGCGTCTGGCAATATATATATATATATATATATATATATATATATATATATATACAATGCTGGGAACGCTACTCATAAAAAGTGGCGGCGCTTCCATTCCCGTTACTAGCTCGAAAAAGTAGTGGCGTTACTAGTTTCGCTACTGATAAGAAATGTAGCGGCGGTTCCGCTCCCGCTACCGCTACTTTGGATAGGAAAAAGGTACGAAAAGGAAAGGTTAACAAAATCTGTGACATAGCAATACACTATATACTGTTTTGATAATATTTGTCAGTCTGAGTGGTTATGTTGTGTACCAGTAATGTCAGTATATACTTATACTGAAAAAAAAAAAAAAAAAAAATCATATACATGTCGGTGTCACTTTAATGAAACTTAGAGCCAAAGGTACAGGAAAAAACTATTTACTGTATAATGTTACAAATGTTCTTTTACATTTTTACCAAATATACCTACTGATAGTAACATACGTTAATAAAAGGTAAAAAAATGTGGCCTACCATTGATACATATTATATAGGTGGATTATATTTTCAATTATATATTTAAGATATGTACGAAAACGAGAGTAACAATGAACTGGGGCTTTCTTTTAAAGGCTATTTATCCAATAGCAATGTTTTTTCCATTACTTTAAACTGAAAGTAACATACTGTTACGAAATAATAACGTCGTGAGAAAGAATTAGTCTGAAAGAGAGAGTCAAGGAGAGAGCGGGAGTTCCGAGTTAGAGACGGGGACAGAGGTGTGTGTGTGTGGTAGCATTGCTACATCTAGCTGACATCCTTATTTATCTTAATTTAAATGATCGATAATAAACTACCAAATTCCTGTCTTGTTATTGCACATTACTAAAAAAACAATAATGATTTCCTTATATAATGTAGAACAAACATCATTAATTGACAGAACTGAGGAAAGTGTTACTTTTCGCCATTAATAAATACAATCAAATCGTTCCCATATCTGTATGTACTCACCGACTGCAGACCTGTATTCGTCGCGTGAGTAGCGAGGAGCGCGGTAACCCGTGAGTACGGCCAAAAAGTAGTGGCGCTCCCAGTTCTGCTACTGGCTAAAAAAAAAAGTAATGGCGTTACCACCATCGCTATTAAAATAGTAGCGGCGCTATACAGCGCCGTTACTAATAACGGCGCTATTCCCAGCTTTATATATATATATATATATATATATAATGAATTTATTTAGCATTTTTCGGTGTTTATTGTATTCATGGTATTATCGACTTGTTTTTATAGTTTGGGTGGTGGAGTTTGTGAGAAAAGGGAGGCGATAAATTCCTGTTTTAAACGTACACGAGGTAAACGGTCATCCCTTGAGTGTACAGGCTGAACAGTGAGGGTTGAAATGCGAGTCGATCTGTGATTTGCACCTCACACGAGATGTTTATTTGCGGGAAAGGAAGGGAGGCTTTTCCACCCACCAAAACATCATGAAAACACAGCAAACGTTGCTGTTATGCTAGTGCAAGGCAAAAAATATGTAAAATGATCCGAACAAGCACAACAAACCGGAGCAAATAGGTAAAGATACACAAAAAATGTATTTTCTATTTTTTTTTATGCCTGTATTTATTTATATTTGCAAACTGGGTGGTTGTGTGTGAGTCGCAAGGGAGGATAAAGATGATATTTTCTGTCTGGGTAGAGGTAAGAAATGTAGCTGTGTGTGTTTAGACAGCCATGAGCAAAATTCAGACGTCCAGTCATCACGGCATCAGGCACTGAACGGACTTGGGGTGTGTAGGAGTTAGTGAAGGTCAGTCGACGTTCGAAACGTTCATTCACTTCCGAAAAATGTTTACAGTTTTCTACAAGTCGCACTGCATCGAAGGATCCAAACTAGTATAACAAACCAGAGCAAATAGGTAAAGATACCCTCCCAAAATGTATTTTTCTCCAGCTTTCTTTTTTGTTTATGCCTGTATTTGTTTATAATCGTAAACAGGGTGGTTGTGTGTGTGACCCAAGGGAGGATAAAGATGATATTTTCTGTCTGGGTTGAGATAATGGGTGTAGTGCTGTGTGTTTAGGCATGGCCACGAGTGAAAATCGGAAAACCAGATATCCACTCAACACGTCAGCAGGCGCTGAACTGACAGATAGTGTGTGGGAGTGTAGTGTGGGTCATTTTCAACATGTCCAAGAAGTTCGTTCACTTCCAAAATATTTTTGCTGTCTTCTACAAGTCACACTGCATTGATGTCGGCGGTCACACTCCAAAAAAACGTCGTTTGACGCCCATGGCCTTGGAAGGATTAATAATACCATATCAGTACTGATCGCATGTTTAACTGTCATATAGTTAGGGATATGAATGGCCTTAATGGCTTAAAGCTCCTCCTTATAATTTCCCCAGTTGTATCTTCATAATGGCAGATAATTGAACCTATGTTTATACACCATTTTCTGTGACCTCTGTGCACTACAGCTCGGTGGTCATGGAGCGGGCACATGTATTCATCTGTATGATAACAGTGTAAGAAATGGGTTTGGGGTAAGGAGGGTTATGTGGAAGGGGGACGCATCGAAATTAGTTAGATGCCACATATTTATTGTGCAATAAACCATAAATTATTGTTATTATTTTTTATTAAATATAGCAGTGATTCTTCTTATAGTAACCCCTTGTCGGTCAGTGTTCTTCTGAACTCTGTTCTGTCTTCCTTCTCCATATAAACGATGGGGACACAGCACCCGTCTTGTTAAATACCCTGAACTCCTTGCTGTCTAACTCTAATGCAAGAGGCAACTAAAACTATCGGCTTTTCAAGTACACAGCAGGTCAACTCAAAATTGTCTTCCACATCCTATATTTACCACTGCCTATACACTCCATTCTTTTCAGTCCAATATGTCCAGGCTTTCTGAAATGAGAAGGTTCAAGTTTTTAAGTCAACAAAAAAATCAGTTTTCACTTTATCATAAGCTTGCTGATGACACAGTTCGTATTAGTGCCTTACAAATAAACTCTTTTTGTGGCAGGATGTAGTTTGTGCTGATTCTGTTAGCCTTGTTTTTCACCAGAGCAGTCATCAACTGTTACCTACGTGAACGACGCAAATAACATAGGAAATCTACAGTTACCATTCTGTCTCCTTTGACCACATCCAGCTCAATAATATTTCCTGTCTTAGCCTTACCGGAACACTAGAATTATTTGACCGTAGAAGTTCTCATGGTAACAGCAGTAACACTGACTCAGTCTTGCGTGAATGAAATCGTCTGACACAAACTGGAATGAAGTACTACAATTGTGGAGACCAGTACAATATTATAAAATTTCACACCAATTAGATACAATCTGCTTAAGGAAAAAAAAAAAATCTTGACACTACACCAGAATAATGTGTACAACTCGCTACTGGACACCGTCACATTTCATACAATGTAGCCTAATTAGCCCCTCCCCCCCCAAAAAAAAGGATACATTATGAAATGATGTTCACCCTTTCAGTTCAAGGAATGTATGTTTTATTCCTTCTTTCTCCCGGTGTTCATGTTCAGGTTATGGAAACGCCAAATTGGAGCTATTAGGTGAATTATTAAATAACTTTCTAACTGTTGTATTGACTTCATAAGATAATGCAGTCAGGAAGCAGCAAGAGCAACGATGAAATTCTCAGGTTAAAGTTGCTTTGTTTCATTGTTGTAAGCTGGTTATTAAATGTAGAAAGTGAAGTTCTGTCGTATAATATGGAAAGTAAAACAGAGGTGGGAACCGCAAACGAAAATTCATTTCCGCAATAAATCCACTTACTAAAAAATTGCCTTCTGCAACCGCAAATCTCCAAAGTTCTTGAAATTTGCAGTTCTGCAAATGCAAAAACGCAAACACAAACCATTTTAATCCCTTTCAGTACCACGGCATCAGCTTGATTTTATTCTGGATACCATTAGATGATTATATGAAGTTTACGAAGATATTTTTCATAATCAAGAGGTTAAGAATCATCTCTAGTTACTCATCTACTACAATCATATCTTTATTGTGACTAAAAATACGTGACATCACGAAGTTTGAAAATTGTCTTAAGTAATATATGGTATATGAAATTATAGTTATAGTAAAACAAAAATATATGTTTCAGTTATTATTATTATTAGTATAATAAGCTATTTTACTACAAAGCAAGGGAAAATCCTTCACTATTGTAAACAAATGAAATAGATTATTACGCTTCACAGATCACGCTTGACAAATTGAAACACCAGTCCACCTCTGTTCCTCGGCGCTGATCCCCAGTTCTCACTCCTTACAGTCAGAATCCTCCAACAACTGAGACAACTCCAACATACAGTAACTCTCTCTCTCTCTCTCTCTCTCTCTCTCTCTCTCTCTTGATATCGCATGGAGAAAGATGGTTGTCTAGTAAGGAAAATGGTAAAAATGTGTTCAGTTTCATTCCGTATGTTTCTTGTTTAATCTGTTATTTATCGACCTCATGACTTTTGTTGAGAGTGAAATACTGGCACTGGCAATGCTATTAGTCTGACAAATTTCAAATTTAGACTAAAAACCATATTCTAGGTGGACTGGGAGGTTTCGTAGCACATCATTTGACTTTTCATCTTGTTATTGGCTTGCATGCTAAACAAGTCTTTTTAGTATCGGTTTACATAAATAGCAAACATTATAATGTCTAAAAATCTCGAAAATACACTGATCTTGAATATGGCTTTATATTTTTCTTTATTTATTGGGGGGGGGGGGTGAATCTTGGCTGGCCTTTATCCTTAGATTCTTATTACTTACCCCTCCCCCAGAAAGCACATATAGTATACAAGTAAGATAATGTAGTGAGGAACCCTCCAATGTAAGTAGAACACGACTTGCTATGGCGATGTTATGCTTAATTATTAGGTTATATCACGAGTACGAACGTTGCTCCCTCTTGGCTTATATACCCATTTTCATTCCTTTTCTGAGAGCTTCATATGAAGCCTGTGAATATCAAAAAGAGATGAATCTGATCTTCAGCAGTCTCTGTCTCTCTCTCTCTCTGAAGCGATCGTAAAATTACTGTCCAGATGTACGTAATGGGAAATGCTATTGAACATGGTATCGAAGGTGAATTTATCTTGTATATACAATATTTATCATACATATGGCAACAGTGCGATTGGGTGGCGTTGCGGTGAGTCGGCGACTCATCCAGACGTCGCCTGCCGGGCTAGGCAACGTGGATGTTCGCAGGCAGATCTACGTTTACGAAATTATGGAAGTGCTTCCACAAGCGCAAAACCGCAAATATATGTAGAATTTGTCACAAACGCAAACGAAATCACAGTTCCTTAATAGCGGAATTTGCGGTTTGTGCAAGTGATTGTGGAAGTGCTCAGCTCTGCAACATTCATGTCAATGCTTCCTGCAACCTGCATTTTTTTCAAATCTGTCATGCACAAGAAATCTGCAGACATGAGGAACCAAGTTATATACGTTTATAAATTTCATATCAGTAATGCATTGTTCTTTCTCGTATGAATTTTTACATAATACCTCCTGAATTTCATCTTATACGGCCGTTTCGAGTGATTTTATCAATGAAATATGGCCCATGGACGTACACGAACCTTCATAATGTGCATACTTTTTTTTTTTTTTTTTTAATCACAAGTCTGACGATTCCATTTTAATGCTATTGTTATACAGATAATAATAAAAGCCTTTCTACCGCTAATTTCTCACTGTTCTCGTCGACGCCCTCAAATGCCACATCTCTTTACATGTGAACCGATTCCTTATGTTACTATTTTCTCCTTATATATGGAAGTCGTTTTTATTTTTCCTAAGCTGAATTTTTTGCACCCTTAGAAATTTTTCTGAATTTTGGAAACAACTGTGTTCCTCAACAAATTTAGAGTACATTTGTGGAAGTTGCATATTTTGCGCTTTTTTTCCCCAAATTACGCAGTTTTTAGCATCACTCCAGAGTAAGTGTTTTTAATTATGCCTAAAGTGGATGCTTTCCTTCTTTACAAGGTAACAGTCGGCACTGATTTTTATTCTTGAAGTCACAGCTAAGATGAAAGGAAAAAGTCATTAAAAAGACTCTCTTGCTAAAGTAAAAAAGCCAAACAATCTCAACATTTACAACAGTTCATGTCAGTGCTTGCAGAAGCTGATTGTGTGTGTGTGTGTGTGTGTGTGTGTGTGTGTGTGTGTGTGTGTGATGCACGAAAATCTGCAGAGAGAAATCAGCACAAGAAATCTGCTGATCAGCTGACCGACCAAAACATTAAAGATGGCGGAGGTTGCCTGGTCAAGCATTGATTGAAGAAGTTTATTTGATAAAGTTTGCATGCTCAAGTGTCAACAAAACTCACATTTAACACGTTAATAATCATTCTCATTTACATGATGATGGTGATGATGATGGGAGGCATTACACTTCGTCTTAGCTCAGAGATAGGTGCTTCGTCACTAACCCTTTCATTGCGGTTTTACGAACGACTGTATTAGGCCTATGTAGACACAAGGCTGATCACTCTCCCGTTTTTTGTGCCTGTTGTTACCATATGTGTATGCACTGACTGATTGCTTGATTGTGTGCCGGTGGAAAGTGGGCGCAAATGGGGAAAAGTGGGGTGAGAAGGGGGACTTTGGGTGAACGTCCAGAACCAAATTCCATTTTTCCCATAAGTTTAGTTATTTCTATGGCACGGTTTTCTGTGGCGCGGGATTGTTCCAGAACCAATTACCTGCGCCATAGGCGACTTGGCAATATTGTATACTCGCATATATATATATATATATATATATATATATATATATATATATATATATATATATATATATATATTGTGTGTGTGTGTGTGTGTGTGTGTGTGTATAACGTATATGTGTATACATGTATGAATGTACAAATATGTACTGTATATAATTATACTTATAAATTATATGGCTTAATGACCAGGGCCATAGGCCCAGTGATTGATAGCTGTTATTTAAACCCAAAAAAAATGTGGCACACGAGCACACAATCGGGGCCGACAGTTTGCTTACTATTGCACTGTGTTTACTTGTCTGTCACTTTCCTCCATAAAGCTTCATAACAAAGAAAATTATGTACTGGTAGGGAATAATAACAAACCTCTCATCAGTATTCACTAGTAGTAAAGAGAGAGAGAGAGAGAGAGAGAGAAGCAGGACAAGTGAAATCGTAGGCGAACAATTTCCCGATTCTATATGCATTTTCAGAGTGTGAAGTCAGGTGTGTTTCGTGAGCTGGGTGACCTGCTGGACACCGAACGTGTGGTTTACAATCCCTCCAGTGATATGACGGCCAACATGGACACTTTGGTCAGGTCTGGCACTCATATACTCTTTGACGCCGACGTCAACTTTTGGATTATGATGGGAGATGACTTTTCTCGCACTGGTAAGAGGAAATATGTCCACAGAAATACAAAGAGATCCATATAGTATACACCCCTCGCCACCAGCTGGAGAGCACTCTACTAATGTGTACACTGCATCATTTCTTAATTCCGATAATCTTTCACATGCTTTCAACTGCTATTTCACGTTTGATTCCCCGTTTGATTATTATTCTCACAATGCAACGACTGTCTCCGTTCCTCACACCAGCAGACTGAGTCGTCCCCGCATGGCGCAATTTAAACATGAGCAAAATTTCGCCGACAATCCATTGGTAACATTGTGCTCAAGCTTCTGTATTTCTCATTCCTCCCAAGATGACGGAGTTTTCTTCCACTTCATACTTTTTTTGCTGTGTGGTTAAAATTGCTATCAAATAAAAAAGTTCATTCAATATCTTCCACTGCCACAGACAGCAGAAAAGAGTTGGTGACCTATTACTCATTGCTGGACATTATCCGTAATACTAATGCCGCATTCCACACGAAACGATGTATACCGTACTAACCAACTCAGGCGTATGACATCTGTATTCTCTTAATATTTTTACCAAAGGCATATTACCTTTCCTTCTTGAATTGCAGTGTCATTTTTTCTTTGTTACTCAATTGACTACTAGAGCCCTCTGCTAAGCTGAATATAATGTTTGTTATTAGCAAAAAATAAATGCAGAAGGATGTCACTGTAATGAATAGGGTTGCCCCATCATTATACAGACATCGTAAATGCTAATCAGTGGCTACCGCTACACTATTTTTATGTTAACTTACGAAAGACACCTCAAAATAAAGCATATAAATGCACTGCAAGAAATACTTTTATGCTTCACAAGCGTTTGCACAGTGTTTGCGCAGAGTACATTAATGACAGTGTAACTCTGGTGTTCTATTCCATGTAGTCCTTCTTCCATATATATTATTTATCCATCCTTTCTCTTCCTATGCACAAACCCCTACAGTCTATGTATGGTGTTATACCAGAAATACTGCCATGCATTCAGTCACAACTTGTCAACACTTCTTTTAGTCAGAGCTGCCCTCCGTCACGTACTCCTCCTTTCTTCATGTTGGCTTTGCTGTATATCTTACAAGTTTTTAATAGTAATATGATGCTGTATCCCTTGAATATTATAGTTTCATTCCCCATGTGATCACTCTGTCCAAACATTTTGAATATAATGATCCCAGACACATACTTGTACTATGTTCCACCATCACTTACTGGACGCTCGTTAACCAGTAGCCTACACTCCAAGGACGTATTGTTTAATTAAGGCTTGATATATCCAGAAGATATATTTCAATGTAGAAGATATTTCTCGAACTGTAAGGAGCAAAATATATAATATTAACCAGCCGACCCCTGTTGACATGTATAATATGTCCGAACGTTTTGTCACTGTGACTCCTGTTGATGTATATAAACACGCCGCTAATACAAGGTCCGTCATTTGCACATTTTTCAAATTCCGGGCGTGATTTTTGCTACATATACACGGGACACCTTCCTCTACCAGATGCCAGGCAGGGACAA
Source organism: Coenobita brevimanus (assembly GCF_032717465.1). Classification (NCBI taxonomy): domain Eukaryota; kingdom Metazoa; phylum Arthropoda; class Malacostraca; order Decapoda; family Coenobitidae; genus Coenobita; species Coenobita brevimanus. Next base: position 34,854,301 of record NC_136961.1, on the reverse strand, counting down.
TGCCTTACCCCGCATGACCTCCCCCCCCCACACGCCATTGTCTCGGCAATTCACCTGTTACCAGTGACTTGCCCAGTAAAGACATGTTGCACTACGGTACGAAATTCAAGGTCAGAATGATTCCCCAATTGATGACAATGTGGAGGACAAAGCTTACATAGCATTAGAGGAAGAAACAGTCAGAAATGATGATCAGGTAATGTTGCCAAAAAGTAGGAGGTACGTTGATGTGTCTGATGAGTGAAACAATGCTTATATCGCCTATATTACTGTGAAAACCAATATACTCTTGTATTACTCGTACATATAAATTCGTACCACATAAAAAAATAAATACCGTTTATGATTGGTGTGGAATAGTTACCCCTCCGATAGAACTCGTTTTCTCTGGAGCCTGCCTCATAGAAAACACGTTAAGGTATGGGGTTACTGTTACTTGTATCCGGTATTTTAAACCTCAAGTGAGCGATTTCTCTATGAATTTTTGATGTTTCTCACCAAAAGCGGAGATTTGAGCCAGAAAAAAGTTTTTCCAAAACCTGTCGGGATGGGGGGGGGTGTCAGTGGTGGAAAATCGGTCGGGACAGGGCGGGTTAATTAATACCTTAACTTCAGAGTCTTAGTTAATAGATAAATGGTTAACCCATTAGCTCCCAGTGTCCTCAACATAAGACGGAATGAGCCTTTCCAAAATTTAATAAAGAGAACTCCGGGGTATGGACGTATGAGCTTCGCGGCTGTGATCCAACAGGTGGAGGGCGGTATGACTAGCACCCTTCCAGCAAAACCTCTCGCACAGGAAATCTGGGAGCCAATGGGTTAAATGTAGTTGTCACATTGTCACTGGATTAAAGAGGTTATCTCTCTCTCTCTCTCTCTCTCTCTCTCTCTCTCTCTCTCTCTCTCTCTCTCTCTATATATATATATATATATATATATATATATATATATATATATATATATATATTATGTGTGTGTGTGTGTGTGTGTGTGAATCGGGTATTTAAGATTAGAGACAAGGTGCATTCATGTAAACCAACTGTAAAAATATGAAGTGAAAACACAGTTGCAGGGTTGTAACTGAATTTCTGCTGCCAAGTAGGGGATCAGTCTTTGAGTCATAACAACGACACAAGTCAGGTTATCTGCCACAAAGAACCAAATATGGTATTTCAATTTGATGCTCAAGAGCATAAAAACGCTGAGATATGTGTATTAAAACTTGCGAAACACCTAGATATCTAAATTCATGATAATACTGCAGCCTCTTATTCATATTCAAACTCCATAGGACTCTCTCGGGTGTGTAAGAATTCCGAATCGGACCGAGAATTCCGAATCGGACCGAGAATTTCGAATCGGAGCGAGATTTCTGAATCGGAGCTGCTAGTGACATTTGTTGTCTGTTTTTTGCTAGGAAATATCTCTCAGATATCTTCCTTATCACGTAATGACATTAACTTGTTGGATTTTAGTCATTTCGTCGCATGTTTGGTCTTTTATTTTCGGTCACAGAGTCTGGGATATAGGTAAGTTTGAAATATGGAGTTTTTCATCAGTGAGCACTGGTCAGTGAGATTTGAAGATAAATATACAACACGCATTTCCGCTGCACCCCATTCGATCAGTTGCTGCTGAAGGTATCACTCGGTTGTGATAATCCGTTGCAGATCAGTTCACTGTCCGTAGCTGCATATAAAAATCTCAGGCTTCAGCTATCAAAGTCGACGTTTGTGAAATTTGAAAACTGCCAATTGACAAACATTGCGTTTTAAGGTCTTCGACAAATAACAACTGTGAATGTGTTATTCAGTTTTTGAAAGAACTTATAAATTGGCAACCCCAGCCTGCCCATTTTTGGGCAAAACATTGATCACTCATATCAAGACAGTAGCCTTTACGAGTAAACACCTTGAAAGAGCCGTGGTGGGAGTAGGTGAATACAGATTGGTTCCAGGATATGAACATTATCGTTTGAAGACGGCTGTCTATACCACTAAGACTGCAGAAGATTGCCAGAAGTTGTTTACAAAATTTATGCGCAGCAATGGCCGAATGAATGGGAGCCAAGTGATGTTAAGCGATGGACTTCTCACCATACCCAAAACTCCGTCGGCTGGGAAGAAACCCCATCAGGCTAAATGAAAACGTAGAGCGCACAACGATGACTTAAAAGAAACTTAAATTATAGAATGAACAATATACTGTTTGTGCAATATATATATATTTCATTTGCAATTGAGAAATGTATTTTATTTGTTGGATGAATACAGCGCATGACAATAAATAACGGGAAATGAATCCCACTGCAAACAAGTACACACATAAACAAGTTACATAACACATAGGACCTAAATTCAAGTAGTTACAGCGCCACCCGTTTCAAAGTCTAGCTCCAATTCGGAAAAATCAAGTTCCGATTCGGAAATCTAGCTCCGTTTTGGTATTTTTGCTCCGATTCGGAATTCTTACGCACTGCTCTCTCTCTCTCTCTCTCTCTCTCTCTCTCTCTCTCTCTCTCTCTCTCTCTCTCTCTCTCCCCCTATGTTTTAGGCAAATGAATTGTTTCGCAGTTCCATGGATTCATCATGCATTTTCTCTTGATCTGCTTTGCACAAGATAGTCGACACAAAAAGGATTCTTCACAAAAGTTGCTTCACGATATCGACCATGTATTTTTAAGCAATAAAATGATAGAAATGATACCAGACTCTGTCGGAAACCTAGGCAAGCATTTGTATAAAACAGCAGGATCGGTGACCATGTTTGCAGGACTCTCAGAAAAACATGACTATTAATGAAATATCCTGCGACACTTAAAAACCCACAGACTTGCACAAGATGGAGTTTCTTGGCAGCAACAATACAAGCGGAATAGACACTAGTCCTGTGAAACTTCAGAAAACAAACAAAAAGAAAACTTAATGTCATGAATATTATGTATCCTTGAGCAAACTGAGGGATGTAGACTCGCTTCTGAAGCTAACCAGTTGGAGTTCAACCTCCTCTACACAGTCCCAAAAGATGAGCACCAAATTCCCTAAATTTCAAGGCACACCTAAACTAACAGCAAAGAACAAGTTCCACGGAAATACAACATAAGTGGTATGTAGTGCTGGGTACCAGAAGTGCTGATATTAAATAATCAGATTCCAGTACTGCATTCACAGTGTCAAAGGTATTTCTAGGTTCGGCCCCTGAGAGGGTTGTGCTACAGTCTGAGGCAGTTTCTAAATATACTTTTTGATATATTGCATACCGTATGGCTATTATATAATCCAAGCATATATCGTGCCCTTTTATTCTCAGGTATTTTTTACACCGAGTAATTTGCAAGGAAAACCTTAATCCTTTCAGCACGGCAATGTCTTTTGCATTTCAGTTTTGCTTCCACGGTGTGATTTTTAATTAGCTCACGAAAGCGTTTTTGATTAAAGGATTTAGTTGTAGTTTTGGTAAACCCCTTCACTACAAAACGTCTTACTTAAACTGAATCTTCTGATAAAACATATACATTTCTGTGTCCAACAACAGTCTGCTTTCAACAGTATTTTAAATTGCTGTGCATTATAATTATTGTAAATATATTTAATCCCGCTCTAAATATACTAACACGTAATATCCCAACATACACTTCAGGAGAATATTTCTCCCAGGTCTCAGCCTAATATTACTAACATATATATTTACCGTTTCCTTACCATGCAACACCTAACTCAGTTACTCGTATACCTATGGGATAATTTTTAACCAGTTTTCATCTTTTATTAACTTCCTCGTGACACTTTTATTACCGGGGTAATTCTTAAATAAACCTTCCTTACACTTTTATTATTGAAGTATATGTTGAAGAAATCGTCACTGCACTCAAACCCTTAATCCAGCAACACCCATTTGTACAGGGTACGTAGCTTCCCACCGCTCACCAGTCGTCCTGCACATCCCGCATATTTCGTTCCTCACCACGCCCGTTTCTTTACCCTTCTCAGACAGGTTCAGGCATAACACAGGTCAAGTGATCGACAAATATGTTTGTTTTGCTGTAAGTTCATGTGTCTCCGCCATACGTTTATTGAAATCTTCACTGCGGTGTTTTTTTTTTTTTTTTCTTTACTCTGCCACCAGACGAATTTATTTAAGGTAAGAAGAACCTCTGGTAATAAATAAGTACATAAAAATATCTAACGCGTCCATTTGGAAACGTTTGCTCTAAGGTGAATTATATTACCTGGAGGTAGCAATAATAAATAAAAAAGTTCTCTGGTTGAAGGAGGTTCCATTAACTTAGCGATATTTTTATGATTCAGGAAGGTGTGACTTCTACATGGCCCGGAGCTCCTACTTCGTGTACCTAGTGGGTGTCATGGCTAACAAAAACAGTCCTCTCGTCCCTGCCATGAATAACGTGTACGTACCCAGATTTCTGTCATACACTAAGTCCTCATTAGATATCACCCTATCTACCCATCTATCTATCCATATATCTATTTTTATTCCTTTTGGCTGTTAACTTCATTAGCTTTATGATGTAGATTGCAGTCAGGTGTAGTGATCCATCCTCCTGCAGCCAACCCATGTTTCTGGCAGCATCGCTTTCAGGAGCATAGCAGTGTCCTCTTATGTATTTATGTCGAAAATATTTCTTCAGTTCAATGCATTTTCTAATGGATCTAGCCATAGTAATATCTAGAGACCCTATAGCATTGGTACTCAAAGGACGGAATGCGGTCCCAATTCTGAGCACTATGAGCGTTGCTGTGGACCTCAGTTCCTTCTCTGAATATATGTTATCTACATCTTATGCAAGAATTTTGATACTTAGGATTTATGGTTGAATTTCTTTTACAATATGGCTGGAATACTTAGCATTTTATAACGTCATCTGCTTTAAAATTTCTTTAAGAATACTATATCGAAATAGCGCCCATTTCTTGTTACTTTCAGTTTCGGAACTACAGTTACTGATGATCTTTTGGTCTCCCTGATAACTGACCCAAGGGGTAATTAGTAACTGTAGCTCATTAATAGTTGATGATTGGACCCATGTTGATGAAACTGTTTTGCTCTAATCAACCCAAAAATCACCTAAAGTAGTTTATCAAATCTTGGGACATCCTGTATATGCCAGTAAGGGTTTTCATTTGTGCCTCTGCCACAGGAATTTTGTATTACTGGACCTTCAAGGAATGTTATTAAAGAATCAATGCCCGAGAGAGAGAGAGAGAGAGAGAGAGAGAGAGAGAGAGAGAGAGAGAGAGAGAGAACATAACAACAAAAGAAGAAAGAATAACTGCAGTAGGCCGGTTGGCCCATGCTAGACAGCTCCTACAAGTGTAACTGAACTACAAGAATGAGATAAGGATGACAAAGAAGAACGTTCTCCCCCCGCCCTCCAAACCCTCCAGCCGAAGCCAGCAGGAAAAAGTCAGAAGGAACACCACGCAGTACCGGTACAGAAAAACTGGCTTGCACATTTTATAGGAAAATGTGAAAGGAGAAAAACAGACTATCATAGTGTAACACGAAAAGGAAAAAAAAAAATGAATTAGTACTGGTTATGAGATTTTTTTCTACAGCCACCTCTTGTCATATGCTTATCTAGCCTATGCTTGAAACTCTCAATGGAAGGGGCAGCAAAAACAATAGCAGGTAGCTTATTCCATTCGCCCAGTACTTTACTGCCAAACCAATTTCTACCTATTTCCTTACTAAAACGGGATTTATCTGTTTTGAAATCATTACTTCTAGGTGTATCGTGTATGCTTACTTGATGTACCTTGCTAATATTTCCCTTATTTATTCCTTTCATCCACTTAAGCACTTCAGTTAAGTCTCCCTTACTCTACTCCTTCTAGTGAGTGCAGATTATGTCTTTTTAGTCTGCCTTCGCATGAAAGGTTCTGAACATCAGGTATCATTTTTGTAATTCTTCTCTATACATTTTGTATGGAATTTATATCCTTTCTATACTAAGGACACGTAGTCAAAATGTGGCCTTACTGATGCTAGATTAAGTGGCAATATTACTTTATATATCCTATTGCTTATGCTTCTCTAAATCAATCCAAGGACCCTATTTGCTTTATTTCTCGCATTAATGCACTGTTGTCACGGACTGAGATCTTTACTAATCATAAATCCTAGATCTCTCTCGCATTTCGGTTAACTAATTTCTTGGTTATCTAAGTTGTATTTAGTATCTCCAGTGGTTTTGTCTACGTTAAGTACTTTACATTTGTCAACGTTAAATCCCATTTGCCAAGTTTTAGACCATTTGGACAGTGTATCGAGGTCCTATTGTAAGTTAAGGCATTCTACAGTCGAGTTAATGATACACCCTATTTTTATGTCATCGGCAAATTTGCTAATACTGCTAGTGATCCCTAAGCCTAGATCATATTTATAATAAATAACATGGGACCGAGTACTGATCGCTGTGGTTAACTGATAAATGCTAATCAGTAAGCCGACTTTGTTCCATTTATTAATACACTTTGCTTTCGTCCTTCAGCCAGGATTCAATCCATTTTAGGATATCGCCGTCTATACCGTGTGCTCGAACTTTTCTATCTAGCGTTTCATGTGAGACCCTATCAAAAGCTTTACTAAAGTCCAGACAAATAATATCATAAACTTTATCCCCATTTACTGTCTCATATACTTCCGAGAAGATTAACAGGTTTGTGAGGAAGAATCAATTTGCCCGAATCTGCGCTCAATTTCATGTGTAAGTTTAAATCTATCAAAGTTATCCCTAATTTCCCCAAACTGATTCTTGCACAACTACTATTGACGTTAGGCTTCTTGGACGACAGTTCGACGCTGCTGTTTTATAGCCCTTTTCATCAATGGGCACTCCGTTTGCGGTCTTCCACGCCTCTGGAAATTCTCCTGAAATAAAAGAATTATTAAATAATGTTAAAAGTGGCTGACATAACTCTCCTTTGGCTTCTTTTATAATGTTTGCATATATATATATATATATATATATATATATATATATATATATATATATATATATATATATATCATCCGGACCAGGCGATCTTTGAAGAGATAACTTATTAATTTCTTTCAATACGTCCTCCTTAGTCATGGTTTTTATACTAAGAATAGTGTCTTGAGGAACCAGGTCTAGATACTCCTTGGTAAATACTGATACGAAATAATATTTAGGATAGAGCACATTCCTTTATCGTCACTGATAATGTTACCTGATTCTGTTCAGAGGGGTCCTATCCTGTTTTTATTTTTCGTGCGGTAAATTTAGAAAAAACAGTTGGGATTTTCTTTTGATTCACTAGCAACTTTTATTCCATAATCTCGCTTTGCTCTCAGTATCTCCCTCTTCACTTTGCTGTTCAAAATCGCGTAACGGTTACGTAAGAGTTCCTCTTCACTTTTTACTTTTCTGTATATTCCTTTCCTTTGGCCTGTGAGAGATTTTAATATCTTGTTTAACCATCTTGGTCCTGACATTCGTTCTAAACGGTTTTGAAGGGACATATCTATCTTGGCCTCTGTATATTTCTTAACACATTATAATTCTCATTGACCGAACGGCTGCTTGGTACCGTACATGAGCAAATCTCTGTTACCTGAACTGCACGCCCACCTATAGCTTGTCCTTAAGACCTGAGCTTCCCCAGTGACCTGGCGTACATTCCCACCCATTTCCTGTCCCTTACTTATGACTTGGGGTTCCCACTGACCTGGCTGTCCCTTAAGTAACTTGTCCCCCCATTGATTACGGTTCTAAAATAAACTCTTGATCCATCAAAATTTCCTAGACGAAAATAAGGAACGGTCAAGTGGTTTTCAGAACAGAGAAGCCAAATTAATTTGAACTTAATTTCTTCATTATCGTTTTTACCAAGTCGCGCACCAACTTCTATATCGCTAATGACGTTTTCTTTATTAGATTAAACCTAATCTAGTATATCATTACCTTTGGTGGGCTTCCTTGTATACTGATAAAGGAAATTATCCTGTATTACCTCAAGAAAGTCCTCTGACTCTACATCCCTCATCTGGTTTTGCCAATCTATCCTTGGCAGGTTTAGGTCCCCTACAATTATTACTAAGCTGGACTGTGACACTTTCCTAATTTCCTCCTAAAGGTATTTACGATCTGCTCTACTTAATTTTAGAGATCTGTAAATATCTCAAAAGACTAATTTCTCCCTGTTGTTACCAATTTCAACCCAGACACTTTCAGTGTCCCTATTTACTTTAATGTTGGATTTAATGTAATTGCTTAATGAATCCTTTGCATAAATAGCTACCCTCCCTCTTTCTTCGCAGACGGTTTGACACTAAAATATTTAGATCTTTATCTGATATTTGCTAAAAATTCTCAAGTGTCTGTATTCATCCAAGTTTCACTAGTAACGGCGATGTATAATTTCTCTGTACAAAGGAAAGCTCTCAGTTCATCCATTTTATTACGTAAACTTCTGATGTTCGCGAAGTTTATTACTTTGAGATTTACATTTTTATTTTGTCTATAACTGGGGAACTCCTTACACAACTAACACAACAGTTTTTGTACTGTCATTCATGGCTCGTCTGTCATCGTTTGTTCTGTCCTCTATCATCGCCTGCTCATTTTGAGGTGCTTGAGTGGATGTATCTACGCTAATGACTAAACTGTTCTCAGTATCTTTGCAAGTCTCGATGCATCTATCCAAACCTGATGATAATAATTTCAGAGTTGAATTGTTACACCTTCCTGTACTTCTTACTTTCAAATTCGAAAAAAAAAAAACTCTGGATCCCTGTCTGTCATTCTAGCTATAACTCTCTGCCTACTGAGTCCCATCGCAACTATACATGGCACTCCGTCCTTAAAACCGGTCTCAGATGTCTATGAGAGGTATTGCATCAACTTTGTAATTCCTTTGAAGACGGCACTTATAACCTATCGCCCTGCTCAACCATTCCCTCCCAATCCCCCTCCTAGGCAAAACACCAAGTGCAACAGGGGTCCCTTCCCTCTCCCTAACCTTCTCCAACATATCCTTGCACTACTGCCACAGCACCTCACTCCTACGCCTAATGGTATCGTTGCCTCCTACACTGAGGCAGACAGTGGGTTTGTCTTCACTGTCCTTCACGATATTTGAAATTTTTCGTAACACATACCCACCCTGACCCCTCGGAAGACACACATATTTTAGTGAGTGGCGTATACACTGCTCTGTTTAGATATCTTACCTGGGAGTCTTCAACAATGACAAAATTTTTCTTACCTTTCTTGATCTCAGGATTTCTATAGCAAGTACTCTCGTCATCCTCTTCCTCCACTTCCCTCAATGCCTTCCCTTCACATTCGTCACATAATATGTCGAATACATTTGTGGTTTTGTCTCCTGTTGTTTCTTGAGCATGAACTTTGTTGCACCTTTGTGAACGAGTGTCCAACCTTCAGCCTTTTCCTTTCTCTCATCCAAGATCTCCAACAATTTCCTCATTTGTGACTTCTCCTTCCTGAGAACTTGTATCTCCCTTTTTAATTTGAGAAGTTCTTCCTTTAACTCAAGGTAGTCTTCCTCAAAACTTGCAGTGAGGACACAACCTTCGTAGAGGAAGCCATCAAGCACACAAATACTAGAACACACTTGTACAACATTACCACAGATCACTAGAACACACTAGCACATCACAATCACAGGTCCCTACAACACACAAGCACAACAATATCACAGGTCTCTAGAACATCACTATCAGGTGTCACTGCAACACATTAGCACATTACTATAACAGGTCACTAATTCGTTGACAATTCTCACAACGGAGTACAGCTAGGCAAATTAGGAACGCCAGGAGACGTCTGAACAGACTGACCTCAGGTGAGCAACTGAGACTGACCTCAGATGAGCAACTGGGAGAGAGAGAGAGAGAGAAAGAGAGAATGATGTCTTAATGTGGCAAGAATGAACTAAAGAGTCTGCGCTTATATGAAGTTGTTAGTAAACTGGCAGAGCCTTAAAGTGTGGATGTTACCGTTTGTGGGATGGAGCAGGTAATTATAAAGGCACAGGTGATATTATACTGGGTATCAGGTGTAATTCTTAAGGCACTCTCATGATGGTTCTCCTGCATTTCTGATTCTCTTTCCTGTTGTTTCTTGAGGCTAACAATGTCATTTAAAACAGTGAGATAAAACTTACACATTTTCACTTCGATTCTACATTTTAATCTTGCTCTTGTTAAATTCGGACGGTTTTCAGCACCTTATGAGAATCATTTCAAATTGGCGCATTCACAAACTCAGGAGGTCCAGTGATCGCCTTGTTATTTAATTCGGCACTCGGTCAACTACTCCCTGCTCGCACGGCCATATATTTTCCAAAATCTCTTCCATAATATTTAGTAATGATGAGTACATAAATTCTTCAGTACTGTAATGTTTGGTCATTATACCAGTTTTCTAAATATGATCTACTAAGTAAAATACTGTACTGCAGAACAGTTATTAGAATGCAAAAAACGGCAAGTGGTCTATTGGCATTCTTGCTGCATGTTTAATTTGAAACGCTTTACATTTAGTTATCTGTGAGCGTAATGTTTCATCTGGCAAATGCTAAAGGGAATGTACCGACTATACGTTATCTCTCTCTCTGTGTGTGTGTGTATATATATATATATATATATATATATATATATATATATATATATATATATATATATATATATATATATATATATATAAACGCATTTCTGAAGCCGAAATCATACGAAGGCGAAGCCGCCAACGGAAATCTCAAGTACCAATGTTTCCAGAAAGACAACAATAAAACTTTGAACGGGTGTGTGCGTTCAGTCTTTATCTGATTCCTATAAATATTTTGCATCCAAACGCCTTCATGTTAGTATTATATATAGACATATATGTCTGAAAGTGTTATTTGATTAATATTGTAAGACATGGCTTGGAATATAAGTAATCGGTTTTAAGTTATCAGGTGAAGATTGACAAGTTTTGGGAGTTTGTGAATGCTCCTATTGTAAAGGTGAGATGAAAACTTCACGGAAGATCCTCACTGCTAAATATCCTTCTTTAGCTGCATGTGATCGTCCGACAGCAGCAAAAATAGAATTCACGTTATATCATCATAGTACAAAAAAGTTAGGTGACGATGCTGATTAATGTGCCGCTTATTACGATGGGAAAGATTGTCAGTGATAATTATGATGATCAGTGAAGATGATGATGATGATGATGCGATCATCCTGATGGTGCTAAATTGTTGGACAGGTTTGAAGATGTGGTGGAGTCTGGTCTGTTCGAGAAATGGGCGCGGTATTCCCGGCCCAACACCACCTCGTGCATCAACACACCCAGTGTCTTCACTGTCACCGCCGTCCTCTCACTCAGTAACTTATGGGTACGTAAAAGAAAAAAAAAAAAAAAAATGTATTCACCTGCTTCACTGACAGAAGTCTTCTTTTAGTCCCGTACATTGTTTGGCAATACCACATGCACAGTTAAAAAGTGATAGCAGATAAATATCATTTCCTTTTAGTTATTTATTTTTTCAGAGTGCTACACATTTCGGAGTCTCATGAAGATTTATTTTTTAAACTGTGTAACTTTTTTCCCGGGGAAATAAGTACAATATCTTAAAATATGTGTGAATAGACGTTAGACCAACCTTATGGGCACATTCAACTCTACTACCTAATTTAATCTCTCTCTCTCTCTCTCTCTCTCTCTCTCTCTCTCTCTCTCTCTCTCTCTCTCTCAGACTAGCAGTCGAGACGCATAAATAAATATAATATATATATATATATATATATATATATATATATATATATATATATATATATATATATATATATATATATATATATATATATATATATATATATATATATATTAAGGTAGGTGGGGGCCCCCCACCATCCACTCACTCAATGTAGTGCTGCTCTCGGGTGTCTGCCCTGTCCTCTCCTCCATCCTTGTTTCCTTCCATCTTCTTCTGTCTTTTTTTCCTTCATTTCTTTTCTCTTCCTTCTGCCTAGGGGTGACTTTACACTCCCTCTTCTATCTTTCATTCCTTCATTCTTTCCTCTCCCTTCTGCCTGTGGGTGACTCTACACTGAGTGACAAGCCAAATGGTTTCCTGTACACCAGGAAACCATTTACTATGCTGGGTGGTAACCATATAACCAAATTTTGGCACCTGGTGGTTTAGTGGGTAATTATTGTGCTCCAGTCGGATTGAACTGGTGAAGGTTTATATCCAGGGGATAACTGGGCTTTATTGCTCATATAATGCCACTCAGGGATGAGTGAGGCTGGTCACTCTCATCTTAAATGTCAGAACCAACTGCCTAGCCCCGGGCTTCTACGCTCCTCATGGGGCAACGTAGGATTTGTTGATTGATATATATATATATATATATATATATATATATATATATATATATACATAGATAAATAGATTGATAGATAGATAGACAGATATTTATATATATCTATATATACAGTATATGTATATATATATATATATATATATATATATATATATATATATATATATATAAATAGATATATAGATAGATAGATAGATAGATACAGTATACGAGTAGAGAGAGAGAGAGAGAGAGAGAGAGAGACCCTGCGGTACAGTGGTAGAATGTGCGTTTCGTACACGGGTGAGCCAGGGTTCGCGCCCCGCTGGGGTAATAAACTTTGGGAGTGCTCACCCGGCCACGTACTGCATTGGCGGACACAAGGGGTGCTGTGGTTGAACCAATGTCGCTTACTATAAAGTATGTTTGCACCCAGTCGGCTTGCGCGGGCCGATTACACTTGGTTCAAACTACACACACATCCAAAGCCACTCTAACACAACAATTACACTTACAAGCACTTCTCACCCTACATACAATCTCTACCAGACAGCCTAAGCCACTTGGTAAAGATACATTGGCTGTATCTCCCGATTTGGGTCGGAATAGGCCGGTCCTGCAGTGGATACTCAAACGGCTGATAATGATTATATATATATATATATATATATATATATATGTAGCAACTGTGGTTCAGTGGGTTAGATCGCCCCGCTCTGACTGAAGGGTTGGAGGATCCAATCCACCCAAGGGTCATTGGTAGACATCAGGAAGGGCATCCGGTCATAAAATGCTATATGCTCCAGCCCAAAAGTCGTCTACCCAGGGGCAACGCCTTAGCTCTTCGGGGATACCGGGCGTAAAACCAAATTATATATATATATATATATATATATATATATATATATATATATATATATATATATATATATATATATATATATATATATATATAGAGGCGTATCACGATAATCGACGATTAAAAAGCCAACGATTTGCTTTATCTACAGTATATTACACAACAGACGACATAGCCTGAAAACTATTTTGTTGTGCTTCGCTTTCTTCGTTCTTCTGACTTCAACAATTTGAAATGCATTTTTCAACACGTGAGATCACAATGCAAGGTTTCCCCTTCCATCATCATCACCATCATTGCCTTATATCAACCGATAATATCGCGATGGGCCCATATTAGCGCCGAAATTTCATTCCAATTGCGTCTCCACTGCTAATCTGAGAGAGAGAGAGAGAGAGAGAGAGGAGAAGAAGAAGAAAAAGAAGAAGAAGAGGATAAGAAGAGAGGATAACTGCATTAGGCAAACTGGCCCATGCTAGGCAGCTCCTAAAAGAGTAACTGGAGTACTAGAGTGAGACGATATAAAAAAAAAAAATCTCTCCTCCCCCCCCAACTCACTAACTGAAGCCAGCAGGAAAAAGTCAGAAGGAATATCACGCAGTATAGAGAAACTGGCGTGGACGTTTTATACGATGGTTTGAAAAGAGAATAAGAGAATATCATTGTGTAACCTGGAGAGGAAAAATAATGAATTAGTACTGGTTACAAGATTTTTTTTCTGTGTATCATACCCACCCCTTTATTTGTCATATGCTTATCTAACGTGTGCTTGAAACTTTCAATGGAAGGGGCAGCAACATTACTAGGCAGCTTATTCCACTCGTCTGCTACTCTATTGCCAAACTAATTTCTACCTATTTCCTTACTGAAACGGAATTTATCTAGTTTCAGATCAGAACTTGTAGTTGTATCCTGTATGCTCACTTGAAGTACCTTGCTAATATCTACCTTATTTATCCCCTTCATCCACTTAAACACCTCGATGAGTGCCCCCTTACTCTACGCTTCTCTAGTGAGTACAGATGTAGTCTTTTTAGTTTGTCGTCATACAAAAAGTTCCGAGTAGAATGTATCATTTTTGTAATTCTTCTTTGTACATTCTCTAACGAATTTACATCCATTCTGTAGTATGGACACCAAATTTGCACGGCGTATTCTAAATGTGACCTTACTAATGCTAGATATAGTTTCAATATTACTTTTGTAATCCTATTGCTCACGCTTCACGAAATATATCCTAGGACCCTATTTGCTTTATTTTTCATATTAATACACTGTTGCCTTGGTTTGAGGTCTTTACTAACCATAACTCCTAGATCTCTCTTGGATTCCTTTTTTCTTACTTCTTTGTTACATGAGTTGTATTTAGTAGCTCCAGTAGTTTTGCCTACGTTAAGTACTTTGCATTTTTCAACGTTAAATTCCATTTGCCAAGTTTTAGACCATTTGAACAGTACGTCAAGGTCCTTTTAAAAGTTAAGGCATTCGTCAGTCGAGTTAATGATACGCCCTATTTTTGTATCGTCGGGCGAATTTGCTAATACTGCTAGTGATTCCAAAGTCTAGATCATTTATATATACAATAAATAATAAGGGTCCAAGAATTGATCCCTGTGTTTCGCAGCTAGTTACTAATCTCCAGTCTGACTTAGCTCCATTTATTAATGTTCTCTGCTTTCGTCTGTTCAGTCAGGCTTCCATCCATTTAAGAAATCGCTGTCTATACCGTGTGCTAGAACCTTTTTAATTAGCTTTTTGTGTGGGACCCTATCATAAGCCTTATCAAAGTTCAGATATAATAATATCGCAAGCTTTATCGCTACCTACCGCCTCACTGACCTCCAAGAAGAATGACAGCAAGTTTGTGAGGCAGAATCGCCCTTGCCTGAATCCTTGTTGACTTTCGTTTATAAGATTAAATCTTTCTAAGGGTTCCCTAATGTTATTTGCCAAAATTGGCTCTAGCATTTTTCCTACTGTAGACGTAAGACTTATCGGACAATAATTCGGCGCAGCTGCTTTATCACCTTTTTTTTTTCTTTCTTTCTTTTTTAATGGGCACCACGTTTGCTGTCTTCCACGCCTCTGGAACTTCTCCTGAATTTGAAAAATCATTCAATAATGTTAAAAGTGGCTGACATAACTCTTCTCTGGTTCCCTTCATCATTTTTGTATATACAGTATATCGTCCGGACATGGCGATTTTTGAAGTTTTAACTTTTTTTTTTTCAATACGTCATCCTTACTAATGTTTTTTTTTTTTTTTTACTAAGAATATTTCCCGTGTTATCGTCGGATATATTTGCTGCTTGAGGGACCAGGTTGATATTTTCCTTGGTAAATACTGATACGATATATTTACTTAGGATAGAGCTCATGTCTTTATTTTCATTGGTAATGTTACCTGAATCTGTTTTGAGAGGTCCTATCCTATCTTTATTTTTAGTACTGTACAGTACATTTAGTAAATACCCTTGTGATTTTCTTTCGATTCACTAGCAACCTTAATTTCATAACCTCGCTATGCTTTCCGTATCTCCCTCTTTACTTCTCTGTTCAAAATCTCGTACCGGTTACATAAGTATTCCTCTCCAGGTTTTTATTTTTATATATATTCCTTTCCTTTAGTCTATGAATTGTCTTAATCTGTTGTATAATCATTTTCGTTCTGAATTATTCGTTCTAAACGGTTTTGAAGGGATATATATATATCTATCTTGGCCTATGTGTATTTTATTTACTAACTCACATTTCTCTCTGGCTGAATAGCTGCTTGGTACCGAACCTGAATTAATCTCTATATCCTGAACTATACTCCCACTTTTACCCTGTCCCTCACCTATGACCTGACCTTCCCCAGTAATCTGGCATACATTTCCACCCTTTTCCTGCCCCTCTCGTATGACCTGGGGTTCCTCAATGTCCTGGCTCTCCCTAAAGTATCTAGTCTCCCCATGGAATACAATTCTAAGGCAAGCGCTTAATCAATTAAAATCTCCTTGGCGAAAATTAGGAATGGTCGAGGGATTTTCAGAACAACAAACTTTCCAAATATTATTGAACTTAATTTCTTGATGATCACTTTTACTAAGTTGTCCACCAACTCCTATATCACTAATGACATTTTCTTTATTAGATAAATCCATATCTACTGTAGTATATTGTTACCTCTGATTGGCTTCCTGATAAACTGATAAAGGAAATTATCCTATACTACCCATTGAAATTACTCTGACCCTGCATCCCCCATCTGATTTTGCCAACGTATCCTTGGTAGGTTCAGATCCCCCTACAGTTATTACTAAAGTGGACTCTGACGCTTTCCAATTTCCCCCCAAAAGTATTTACTATCTGCTTTAATTATGGAGATGTAGAAATAGCTCTTAAGACTAATTTCTCCTTGTCTTTACTAATTTCAACCCAGACACTTTCCGTGTCCTTACACAGGTATACTTTAACTTTGTCTTTATTGTGACAGTTTGATGAATCCCTTACATAAATAGCTACCCTACCCTCTTCCTTCACAGACAGTTTGACAGAAACATATTATTACTCTTTATTTGATATTTTACTAAAAATTCTCGAGTGTCTGTATTCATCCAAGTTCCACTAATAATGGCAATGTCCATTTTCCCTGTACAAACTAAAGCCTTCAGTTAATCCATTTTATTATGCAAACTCCTTCTCTTTGTGTAGTAGATTTTCAGATTATTACGAGTAGTTATACCTCTACTTTGGGATTTACTTTTCTTGTTAATAACTAGGAAACTGATTACTAATATGACAATTATTTGTAGTGTCCTCTTTCATCGCCTGCTGAATTTGAGGTGCCTGAGTGGATGTATCTGCATTAATGGTTAAATCGTTGTTCTTACTTTTACAAATGTTTCTGCATTTATTCAAACCTGATGACAGTGATTTCTGAGTGGAGTTGCTGCAACTTCCTGTACATCTATTTCTCAACCCCCGCCCCCCCAAAAAAAAAAAAAAAAAATCTGACTCCCTATCAATCATTCTAGCTAAAACAGTAACTCCTTGCCTACTAAGATGAGCCCCATCCCAACTCTACATAGCTCTCTGTCCTTATAACCGGTCCCAGCTGTCTTTGGAAGGTACTGCATTAACTTTGCAATACCTCTGAATGCAGCAAATAAAACCTATTGCCCAGCTCAACATTCCCTCATCCCCCTCCTAGACAAAACACCGAGGACTGCAGGAGTCCCTCCCTTCTTCCTAAATTTCTCCAACATATCCTTGTACTGCTGCCACAGTACCTCACTTCTGTGTCTACCAATATCTTTGCTTCCTACACTAAGGCAGACAGTGAGTTTGTCTCCACTATCCTTCACGATATTTGTATTTTATCTGACACATTACCCACCCTGGCCCCAGGAAGACACACCTGTTTAGTGAGGGGAGTCTACTCTTCTCTATTTAGATATCTTACCTGGGAGTCTCCAACGACGACATTTTTCTTACCATTTTGATCTGAGGATTCCTACGAGAAGTACTTTCACCGTCGTCCTCTGCCTCCCTCTCTGCCTTCCCTTCACATTCGTCACATAACGTGTTGAATGCATTTGTTGTTTTTGTCTCTTGTTTCTTAATGGTGAAGTTTGTTGCACGCTTGTCAACAAGTGCCCAACATTTAGTCTATTTCTCCCTCTCTTGCACAACACCTCCTCCAACGATTTCCTCATTTGTGATTTCTCCTGCCCGAGAACTTGTACCTCCCATTTTAATTTGAGAAGTTCTTCCTTTAACACAAGGTAGTCCTTCTCAAAACTTGCATCTGGGACACAACTCTCCATCAGGGAAGCCATCACACACAAAATCACACAAGGGTATCAGAGGTCACTACTACACACTAGCAGAACACTATCAAAAGTCACAGGCACAAACTATCACAGGTCACTAAACACACTATCACAACATTGTCACAGAGATCTAGCACAACACTATTACAGGTCACTACAACACACAAGCACAATTATATCACAGATCACCAAACTCAATGTAATTCTCACAACAGGCAAGTACAGGTAGCTAAATCAGGAACGCCAGGACACTTCTGGACAGACTGACCTCAGGTGAGAGAAAGAGAGAGTGAGGCAATCAAAACTACGGTATCCCTTGTGTACTTACTATGTCACTTAATTTTTCCTTCTTTCCTTTTATAAGCTTTGGATGTGACTCGAAAATGAATATGAGAAACAGAAGTAACAGGAGAGAGAGAAATAGAGAGAGAGAGAGAGAGAGAGAGAGAGAGAGAGAGAGAGAGAGAGAGAGAGAGAGAGAGAGAGAGAGAGAGAGAGCAAAACCATTCTTCTGCCAGTTTGACAGAGCCCAAAATCACCTACCTGAATTTACGTAAACATCTCTAAGCAAGTTGGTGAGAAGCATAATATGTGTTTTTCCCCTTTTACTGGATTTTCTCATACTGTCTTCATTTATAACCTTTGGATATGGTAGGTGGGGGTGCCCATCATCCAACCACTTAGTGTAGCGGTACTCTAGTTTGGGGTAGCTCTACACTGAGTAGCACGCCAAATGATTTCCTGTAAACCAGGAAATATTTTACAACTCTGGGTGGTAACCTTATAGCCAACCAACACATGTTCCCTACATGACAGCAAGTGGGTTGGCGAAGCGTTAGTGCCCCTCCCCGTTAAACAACTAACTAAAAATATGAACAAGAAGCCTCGGACCAGGACTGACCAACAGGTGATGACTACGGACCGAAATAAGGACACGGTACGGATTGCGACATGGATTGTAAAGGATGCGAATGATGAGGTGAAAAAGAGCAAGATTATCCAGGTGCTTGAGGATGCAAAAGTGGATGTATGTGGAATAACTCAGACAAAATGGTGAGACGAGACTGTGAGAAAATGGGAGAATGGATGAGGTATATGCGCGGGAGTAGGTGAGAGTGAGAGGGCAACAGAAAGAGTTTGTATTCTTGTGTGCAAGAGATGGAGGGAGAATGTAATAGAGTATGGACCCGTCAGCTTAAGGATTGTGTGGGTAAGAGTGAAAGTTGGACTACAAATGTGGGCGTTTGTGTGTGTGTATGCGCCAATGCAAGATCATGCAAGAAGAGTGAAAGAAGAGTTCTAGGCGAATGTGGAAGTTATGCATGGGAAAATTTGAAAGAAATGACAGAGTGTCTTTGATTGGAAATATGAATGGAAAAGTAGGGAATGTTAAGGTGGATGAAGTAGTTGGAGAGTGAGGTGTGCCTGCAGAAGTGGACGAGAATGGCAGTGCTCTAGTGGACATTTGTGCAGGGAGGTGGTAGGTGATAGCCAATACTCTCTTTAGACACAAAATGATCCACAGGTATATGTGGCGAGTTATGAGAAGGGTGGGTGGTGAACTGAATGAATGGAAGGCAACGATTGACTATGTGTGTGTGGGTCATAGAATGAGAGAGTGTGTAATAGATGCAAGAGCATACAGAGGTTGGGGGAGTGGACTTTCTAACCACCACTTGGTGATGGTGAAAGACAAGGTTCAAATGAAATGAAAGAGGAGGAGGAGAAGGGAAGGACAGGAGGAAGTAGTCCATACAAGCAGGGTAGAAAGGTTGCAAGAAGATGGAAAAAAGACAGAATTTAAGAGAGAACTGGAGGAGCGATTGTGTATATATGATTTGGAGGAGATGAGGGGACGTGGATGGGGGTGTGCAAGATATTCTCAGAAGAAATCTTCGCAGCATGTGAGGTGGTGTGTTGGGTGAAAGGAAGACGAAAGGGAATGCAAGGAACAGCATGGTTGAATGAAGAGGTGAGACAGGCTGTGGCTCAAAAGAAGAAAGCATATAGTGAGTGGATGAGAAACAGGGATGTGAAGGAAGTTGAGAGAAGAGAGAGTTATATGTAGAGAGGAAGAGAGAAAGTGAAAAGATTAGTATGAGAGAGTAAGAAAGGAGCTGACTGCGAATTTAGAAAGAATTTGCGTGTAAAGTGAAGTGAATGTAAGGAAATGTTCCAGAAAGTGTTAAAGAGAGTTAGACAGGATGATAAAGAAGTAAGTTGGAGAGTGAAAGATAAAAACGTTATATTGCTAGTGGAGAAGGGAGAAAAAGTGAGCAGTTGGAGAGAACACTTTAACCCTCTAAGCACCATCGACGGCTGGGAGCTGTCCAAATACTTCGTACATGAGGGACCAATGATGGCTAACAGACGTTGAAGGAAATTTAAGTATTTTTTTTCACAACACGGGCCTCTTACGTAGGAAATATTCATGGTATAAACCTTTAGATGCCTTTCTCACATTAATCAGTAATTTGCAACCCCTCCCTGACACCCACCAGGTACTGTACTCATGCACAATATATGCTGGTATGCTATCTGCATCCTGCGAGTGACAACATGCCGAGCTCTGACCCAGCACGCCGCCCGTACAAAGCTTTTATTGTCACTGCCGAGGCCTTGAATATGCTCCAAGAACTAGGCTGTACCTCTGAAGATAATGTGTACTCTTCAGGAGAGGAGTTTGAGCCTGGAGAAGAGGTTTTCGTGGAATACGAGGAGCCAGTTCTCCTCACATGTTTGAGTGGCACATCCACACGCCCTCATACTCGGCACAATGATAGTGATGAAAAATTTTCGTTTGTGCTGGCGCTTGATGGGTTAAGGGATTGTTGATCACAGAGAATGAAAGTAATGTTAGTATAAGAGCCTGGGGAATGGCTGGGAGGAGGAGGGAGGTGAGAAGAGAAGAAGAAATCAGTAGGATGGACATATTGGAAGTAATGAAGAAAGTCAAAATGAGGAAAACCCCAGGAACTGATGAAGTGTGTGGTGAAAAACTGAAGCATGGGGGAGAGATATAGTAAGTAGAATGGGAGGAAGGTATAGTCCCGGAGGATTGAAGGTCAAGTATAATCGTTCCCCTGAACTAAGGAAAACGGGAAAGAAGTGTGTAGTAATCACAGGGGCATTTGCTTTCGTAGTGTAATAGGAAAATACTATAGTAGGATATTTATTGACCGAGTTAGGGAAATAAAAGAGGAAATAGTTGGAGAAGAACAGGAAGGTTATACGATTGGAAGATATTCATTATTAGGGCTTTACTGGAAAAACTTCTAGAGAAGAGAAAGAAGTTGTATGTGGCCTCCGTGGATTTGGAAAAAGTATACTGTTAGGACTCCATATTATAAATACAATTAATGATAGAAAACATGATACATAGATAGATAAACAGATAGATAGACAGAGCTCCAGGCAAGCCTGGGAACGAGAAATGATCTTGCAAGTGTACCTGAGGAAATGTTGACAATACACTGGAAGCAGCAAGTCAGGGGATGATATAGGTAGTGCGTCAGCAAGATAGCATACGAACAATGCCTAGTGACCATACACACACATACTCACACACAGGTTTCTAGAACATTCCAACAACAGTGTAACACACGTGACATGACCCCTGCTACACCAGACTTTAAGAAGCAGAGCTGAGGAGGCTAGCATTAGAACCGACAGGTAGTGGAGAGAGTGAACAAGAAGAGGGGTCCAACTAGACTTAGTGCATTCAGTCTCTGTAATATATACACTGCTCAACTTAAGATTTCCTCTGAAGATAATAAATCAAGATAAACTCCCTGTATTCATCTTTAACTCCTACTACAAGAATAGAGAGTCACATTTGGTTGGCAGCGAACGTACGGACCTCGTCTACAAATCAACACTGAATTTCTACAAAAGCAGGTGAGACTCTACAAGATTAGCTTCAGTTCTACACTGAATTCCTACAAAATACAGCCTACGAGCCTATGAGCCTACAAGTCTACAAAACAACTCTATAATCTTTACGTAACTTCAAGCAGCAGCAAGAATAATAAAAAACAAAGCAAGTAAAGAAAAAGAAAGACCAAAGCAACAAGCACACAAAACCCCAACACTCTCTCCCGCCTACCTTCATCGCTGACGCAGAGGTCAAGACACACAGCAAAAGATCAGAGCCACATTTATAACGCATCTTACCTTTCTTCACCCAGGTTACGCATCACTACTCAGTTACTCACCACAGCTACCAGTGTGGGAACCCGATGTCACCATGTGTATCTGATAAGATGACATCACCACGCGATTTTGCTGACATAAGGCCACGCCAAGCAACGTGTGACTGACACAAGACACTTCTCACCCACTACTCATTATTCACATAGCTCCTACTCATACTCATTTATTTCCACAGTATTGAGTTGGAAATTCGACGTTCTATGCTGAGGTTTGCCTGTGACGCTGTTAACCACCACAAGCACCAGGCCATGGAATTTCCTGAGTAATATCGTCCATCAACATAGCACTAGAATTATCAAGAGATCTTCAGTCAACCCTGCATTTTTCTTCCGAGATCGACAGTTGCATCGACACGCCTCTCCGATCTGTATCAAGTGGGTGAAATTATACTTACTCATTTCTTATCAGTGCTAAAATTAGGTATATTCAACTCCTTTACTTATTTCTATATATACACTTATACACTCACTATCTATCCTTTATTACAACTCATTTACTCATCTATTTAGTAAGGACATAAACAAAAGGCGTATTTCATAACACCAGACCTTAATGACAGGGATATTTTCGCCACCACCCACGTTAATACCAGATGAAAAACAATTAGCTCCAACAACAGATTCACAATTAGGAGAGCACCAAGGCAACACACCCATTGTACAAAACTCAACACAAACTAAAGATCAAGAAAAAAATACATCAGTTCTAGATGATGAGTGGGAAACCCCCTCTGACGTAGCAAGTGAGGACTTAGTTTCTGCCTTGCATACCTATGAAAATATACTTGATATAGTTCAACGTGCAGGCGAATCATATTTCACCATTCCCTCACACAACGATAAACAAGTCCAAGTTATATTAACAGAGCAAACAGTGAAAATGAATAACGAAACAAATACCGCGGATCAAACTTCCCCACCTCATGTTTATGTTTACCATGAAGATAAAACTCCCCCCAAATTCCCTGGCACAGAAAAAGATCGTATTGACGTCATTTCATTGGTCAGTCAGTGCGAACAAATGTTCATCAAGCAACACATCCTCGATGAACAAGAGAAAATTGCCATTTTTTCATCTTGCATAAGCCAGGAAAGATGTCCAGCAAGCAATTTATTGAGATCAGATAAGCTCCTCAAGGCTAGGACATATGATGAATTTAAAACTGAATTTTTGAAGAAATTTTCTGGAGGTATGAACTTCTTGCCAGGTATAATTCCAGAATTACATAAGATTGTACAGTAGATCTTGTAAGGGAGCACACTACAAACCATGTGCTCAGTGAAATAACTGCTCATGTCTCCACAATCAAAAGAACATTGTTAGTTATTTTGGAAAACTCAAATTGGATAACAGATGATGGAAAGATGTCCCCAGACCTCGTCGTGGACAT
The DNA here is from genome assembly GCF_032717465.1 of Coenobita brevimanus. Taxonomy (NCBI): domain Eukaryota; kingdom Metazoa; phylum Arthropoda; class Malacostraca; order Decapoda; family Coenobitidae; genus Coenobita; species Coenobita brevimanus. Next base: position 34,830,663 of record NC_136961.1, on the reverse strand, counting down.
CATTGGTTATGTAGCTGCCTTGTGTAAATTACCTGATAGGACCCTCAAGATCGCCAAGATGATCACGTACACCCCAGGCATGTCCTTACTAGACTTAATGTATGAGGTAGAGATGCAGTGCAGTAAAGCAGATATGGTCGACACACCCGCACATTCTAGTAGAATGAGAGTACCTGAGACAGTATCAGTTATGAAAACATCTACACCGACCCCAAACAGAGAACAAAATCGATCCCGACCCGAAAGCAGGCAGAGCAAACAACTAAACGTGACAAGGGTTCGATCACAAACACCAGGCTACAGGCAGTTTCATAAGTTTACGCACAGCCCGAGCAGATCTCACGCCACAAACAACACTACATATGGGAAGTCACCTCTTAGGTCACAGTCAAGAGATAGGTCCATTCTATGTCATTATTGTGCAAAACCAGGACAAACAAGGTATGAATGCTTTATCAAAACAAAAGATGATAGACAAAAGACACAAGGATTTGGTCCTTACTGTAGGCATCATAGATGCCAAGGGCACTGGACCAGTAACTGCAAAACAGTAGAAAAAATTGTGTCTGTGTTCAAATCAGGGGAAGACCAAGTCATGACAAAAAACGAACAAACGTAAAGAAAAGCAAGTCTAAAATTCACATAGGAGGCATTTTGGGAAATGAGTGTATCTTGATACCAGCTGTATGTGAGGATGAAAACGTTTCCATATTTTTAGACACAGGCTCTCCAGTGAACTTAATAACACATGAAGAAATAAATAGTCTATCTATCTATCTAATGCCAGACGCCTCAATCCCGTTTGGGGTGGCCACAAACAAATCGCCTCCAAGTCGCCCTGTCCCCCGCCATTTCACTGCCCTGCTCCCAACTCACACCCCCCTCTCTCATATACCTCTCTACCCCATCCCTCCATCTCATCCTCGGCCTCCCCCTCCCTCTTCCCCCCTCCACCTCACACATACACTCTCTTCGTCAGTCTTTCACCCTCCATCCTCTCCACATTGCCAAACCACCTCAGTGTGTTCCTCATAACGCTTCCTATCACATCCACATCAACATCACAATGTTTCTTTATATCCTCATTCGTCAGCCTGTCTCTCCATGTGACTCCACAGGCTCCTCTTAAATAACTCATTTCCACTGCTCTCACTCTTGACTTGTGTCCTTCCAACAACGTCCAAGCTTCACTTCCGTACGTTAGAGTTGGTATCACAATACTATCATGTAGTAACTTTTTCACTTCCATGCTCACTTCCCTGTTTCTTATCACTGCTTTCAAAGAACCAGCAACCTTTCTTCCCTGCTGTACCCTTTCAAGCACTTCACCCTCCAAACCTCCATCCTTACTCATCACACTACCCAAGTACTTAAACATACTCACATTTTCCAATTCCTCACCATCCAACCTCGCTGTACATTCACTGACTTCACCTTTCTCAAAGACCATCACTTTACTCTTCCCTACATTCACCTTTAGATTCCGTTTCTTACACACTTTCCCAAACTCATCCACCAAGCCTTGCAGCTCCCCTTCGTCTTCACTCAACAACACAGTATCATCTGCACACAACAGTACAGGGAGTTTCCAAACACTATCCTCTCTCACCAGGGCCACTCCAACATCCACAACCCTACCTTGTACCTCTTTTATTACCCCATCCATGTACAGATTTAACAACCATGGAGACATGACACATCCCTGTTTCAACCGAACTTTCAAAGAGAAAAATTCACTTAGTTCACCATCCACACGCACTGCAGCCTTCGCACCATCGTACACAATCTTTGTCTATCCACCCTGTCATATGCTTTCTCCAAATCCATGAAAGCCGCATACAACTTCTTTCCCTTCTCTAGAAACTTTTCCACTAAAGATCTAAGAATGAATATCTGATCTACACAACCTCTTCCCTTCCTAAAGACTCCCTGTTCTTCTCCAACTAATTTCTCTGTTCTTTCTCTAACTCTGTCAATAAGTATCCTATCATACACTTTTCCTATTATACTTAGAAGACAAATGCCCCTATGATTACCACACACTTCTTTTTCCCCTAATCCTTTGTACAAGGGAATAATTATACCTGACTTCCAATCCTCCGGGACTCTACCTTCCTCCCAGGCCAATCTGCACATCTTCCACATCCATTCTACTACTATCTCTCCCCCATGCTTCAGCATTTCACCACACACTCCATCAATTCCTGGGGCTTTCCCCGATTTAAATAAATACAATTCTTAAAAATAAGAAGAAAATAACTTTTCTTGAAGAAGCTGATTTAGATTTATATACGGTAGATGGAAAAAAAAATTACAGTAATAGGTATGATAAGGTTAAATATCAGTTTCACAGAGACTACAAGACCATTCTCTGCATTTTTCTATATCGTTGAAAACTTAGCAGCTCATATGTTACTGGGCTTAAGATCCATGAGAGCAGAGAACATAACTATACTCCCACAAATGAATGGAATAGACTTTGACAATGAATACATAGAGGATATACCATCAGAGCCCTCACCGATTAGTAAAAGAGAACCAAAACGAATTGGTAATATTAAAAGCTTAAACAAACATACACAAACAGATGAGTGTATAGATCCACTCCCACCACCAACCCCAGCCTCCAGAATTAGAGACCCAGATAACAGTACTGATTTATCAGTTTTTCCAGCCCATCTCACCAATGATTTAGTTATACCACCTAATTCCTATATGAAAGTTACCATAAAGAGCAAATTACGGAATGGTACTGTTCTTGTCGTAGAAGAATAATGTAAAGGGATTGTCAGTAGAAAACGCATTATGTCAGATGAACGACGAAGGGCAAACTCAGATATTTATAATTAATCACATGAATGGGGAAGTTCAGTTGAAAAAGGGGACTTACATAGTCAATATTGAAAAATGTCCCTCCCCTGTGAAGGAAATAGTTATAGCTCGAGTGATAAGTGAGGTAAAATCTACGGATAGAGAAAGCATAAAAGAGAATTTAATTCACTCAGGTGAATTTGATGAAGAAAATTATTTGTTAACCCTGCTGGAAACACACAGGGACACCGTAGCATTGCCCGGAGAACAATTAGGGTGTATTAACCTGATTAGTCACAAGATTAATGTGCACCCAGAAACACCACCAATTTTCGTACCAGCCTACCGCATCCCACACTCCCAATGTACACTTGCAAATCAGTATGTCGATGAAATGTTAAAACTTGGAATTATTGAACCTTCATTCTCCCCGTGGAATGCCCCATTATTCTTCGTACCCAAACGAAACGGAGAAATGCGTGCGGTAGTAGATTACCGTAAACTAAACAATCACACAATCCCAGACAGATTTCCCATGCCATTGTTAAGCGACGTTCTACAGAATACTGGACCTGAGAATAATATATTCTCAACAATCGATCTACTAAATGGCTATTATCAAATACCGGTTGAAGAGGAGTCACGTAAATACACTGCCTTTTCCACAAATAGAGGCCACTACCAATATACAAGGATGCCGATGGGACTGAGGACAGCCCCAGGCACATTCCAGCGTCTTATGAATTACGTATTGTCCGGAATTTTAGGACAAGGAATATTTGTTTATCTTGACGATATTATAATCGCAACGAAAAATATTATGGATCATCTCAAGAAATTAGACTTACTCTTACAAAAGCATAGTGATGCTGGTTTTAAAATTAAGCCTTCTAAATGCACATTTTGCTTTAAGGAAATAAATTTCTTAGGCCACAAATTAAGTTCTAATGGTATTCAGACCACTGATGCAGGTTTAGCTTTAAGGAAATAAAATTATTAGGTCACACATTAAGTGCTAGAAGTATTCACACCACCAGTGACAAAATACAGGCAGTGAGAGATATTCCTCAACCCACTACGACTGACGAAGTTAGACAATTTTTAGGTCTAGCTGGGTACTATAGGTCATTCGTACCACAATTCTCTCATATAGCCTTTCCTCTATTCCAGCTACTCAAAAAAGATGCTATATTCCAATGGGAAGATGAACAAAAAAGGGCATTTAACAATCTACAAATTAAACTATCAAATGCACCTTGTTTAGCATATCCGGATTACACAAAATCATTTCTTATTTGTACAGACGCATCAGTTAAAGGATTAGGGGCTGTACTGATGCAGGAAGATAAAAGAGGAAAGAATCAACCAATTGCATTTGCCAGCAGACAAACAAAAGGTGCAGAGAAAAATTCTTGCACTACAGACTTAGAGGCACTTGCAGTGATTTTTGCATTACAAAAGTTTCGAGATTTGGTATATGGTTACGAAATCCACTTATTCACCGACCATAAACCACTAGTGGGTATGTTTAAAGAAAAACTCCTTTCTGGGAGGAGAGCAAGATGGAGATGTATAGTCGAAAACTACAATGTACAAATTCATTTTATACAAGGTAAAATGAACATAGTAGCTGACGCATTATCTAGGAACCCAGACACAATTCAGGTCGCGGCATTAGATCTCAAAGGAAATATCCCAAACCACGATGATATCGCAAAAGCACAAAGACTTGACCCAATATGGTCTAAAGTTATATACAAGTTAGAAAGTGAAGATGACATACAATTACCCAAACTGCATGTACCACTCGAACAATTCACAATGGTCAATAATACATTATACAAGATTAACCCGAAACAACCAAAACGCCAAAGAAATACTAATTAGTTGGTAGTACCTAATGATATGATACCCCAAGTATTACGAACGATACACGGTAGCTCACATGCAGGACATCCTGGGAAGGATAAGACATTCAAACAAGCCCAGCTGTTATATTACTGGCCTTCATTATGAAAAGATAATAAACAATCATATAGACAGATGCGAATCATGTGCAAAACACAAAGGATACCCAATCACACCAGCACCGATGGGTAATTACCCTGTACCACATCAACCATGGGACGTTGTCGCTGTTGATTTACTCAAGATGCCATTATCATACAATAATAACCAATACCTATTCGTAGCAACGGATCATTTTTCATATTATGTCATTTTAGCTCCAATTAAAGATAAGACAGCAGAGACAGTAGCAAAGGCAAGAACAGATAATGTAATATGTCGCTTTACTACCCCAAAGGTACTAATAAGTGATAATGGAGGAGAATTTAATTCTGATATCTTACAAGAAATATGTACACAATACAACATCAAAAAGGTTAACGTTTTAGCCTATCACCCAGCATCTAATGGGTTAGTAGAGAGACAAAACAAAAAAGTATTAGATGTGCTATGACACATTCTCAGTGAAAATTATGCAAGCTGGGATGATTGGATTCCTAGAGTAGAAGCCTCAATTAATGGATCTATAAATAAATCCATAGGTGACACACCACATTTCATTATATATGGGACAGATAAAAAACTACCATATGAGCTCCTAGAAGGTGACAGTCTGCCCATATACAATTACGATGATTACTCTAAACTCCGTTTACGTGAATTCCAGGACATACACAAAAGAGTCAAAAAACAATTAACGATGTCCAAGGAAGAAATGACGGAGGCATTTAACAAGAAGGCAAGAGATTCACCTACAGCTTAGGAGACATTGTTTATGGTATCATTCATACGACAGACAATAAATTATCCCCAAAATCTGAGGGCCCATACAGAGTAATTAACATAAAAGCAAACAAAGTTTTAATTAAGTCACTGTCAAGTGCCGAAGAGAAACAAGTTCATATTGACCATTTAAAACGAGTTTCAAGGGAACTATCCAATAATTATTCAGCATCGGATACAATCGAACAGGCGAACGTACCTCAAGAAACCAAGCAAGAAAACAAGAATGATTACAAACAGAAAATAAGGTCATATACCAAACAATCAAACATAGGTGCAACTGTTCCAATAAAATCTACAGTACATCATTTACGAGAATTAATTATCGATTTAAACTCCTTCTATAAATGAAATAACAATCAACCGTAACGCACATCATCACTATCATCGACCACAGCATGACCATATTAGGAAATTAATAGATTTTTTTTTGCGGTAGGTAGCGATGAAGGGACTTATGCTATAGATTCTCCTCTACATAGCAAGAGGATATACTCACTTAGACCCCGAACACATAGTATGACAAGGATGCCTCATAGCTCCAACGGCCACAACTTTAATCGTAAAAGACGTCATGAGTACTGAAATAAGTCTGGATTACTTGTATGAAATACCTTCTTATCTAGAAAATCTCGCGAAACCTATGCGAACCCTGGACTTCATGATAGGAAGGTATGTTTCACAAGCACATAACACAAAGGAAGTGAATGAAATAGTGAAGTTAGCGAAATGGAAAATAGAACAGGCAAAGTCAAGTATGCTCATCATGATCCAAGATCTCCCATCTTATGGAACAGAGGTAGTGAGCGACAGGAACAACATCACACGTACTCGCCAAAAGCGCGGTTTGTTCGACCTGGGTGGCGCAGTACTTGGGAACATCTTTGGATTGGCTACAGAGGATGACCTTAAAGAAATAAACAACAAATTTAATAAAATAGCTCAGGTACTAACATATCAAGATAAATTCATCACAGGACATAACTCAGCAATGAAGACAATTGTGAAAAATCTGAAAAAGGCAGAAAACATAGCTCTCGAAAGTGTAGATAAAATAAATGAAATGGAAGGTAACATAACACTTTTCCAACACTTCTCGATCATCACAGAACATATTGACACAATTCTACTCCAATTAGACAACACTAGAGTTCGTGTCAGGGCACTTATGCAAGGAATTTCGAATGCTGGTGATGGCAAGATCACAACTGACTTACTCCCAGTTCATGAACTACGTCAGATAATTAGTCAAGGCATAAATAAACATAAATTGAAGCCTTTGTTCCGAAGTAGGGAATTCATGCAATATTATCCATATTTAGAAGCAACACTAACACCAACATCAGTAGAAGTTCATGTACCATTCATAACTGAAGACCTGTTCACAGTATACAAAATACACCCCTTCCCCTCTAAAAATAACAACACTTTGGTCATCATCAACATCAACACAGACACCGAACTCATCATGATCTCCAAGAGACGGAACACTGTCACTTTCGCAAGTGAAACAACGATTGAATGAAAGTGCTGCACATCCTTACATGCTGTTCATCTTTGTCCTGCGTACATTTTCACCTTTCAGCCTACTGATACAGTCCCTTGTGAAATGGCTATCATCAGAAATAACAATATTCATAATCACTGCAACTTCACTTTTGCTCCAGATAAGCTTGTACACCATCAACGCATCGGACACTCACAGTTTTTTTTATTTCACTCATAACACATCAGTTTACATAGTCTGTCCAGATATACCACCATCTCATACTTCAGCCTCAGGATTATACATAGCACCAGACTACTGTGCGGTATTTACACCATCCATGTCCACTTTATCCACCATCAATCACTACACCATCCTCAATCATACACACAAACATTTCCACCCACTGCCTGATATGGACTTAAACATGAGCACAAGTATTAAGTTGACTTCACCTAAGTTTGAAACTATGCAACTGATCAATGAAACAATGAAGCCCTGGGAAGATTTGAGTCTGAGTATGTTCAACCCATATTATGTGTATAGCCCAGCACCTACTGTCTTTATAATCTTCTGCATTGTATTTGCAGTACTGCTGTTCGCAATGCACAGAATGCATGCAAGAATTGCAAATTTGGAGTCAGTATTTAGTGGGGGTAGAGTTAACATCCAAGTTAACCCCCCTGAATGAAGTGTACATATTTTGTATATAGTATTAATAAAAAAAAAATACAAAGAAGAATGACCCATGATATAGATGTATGGCATACCAGTAGCATTATCTTTAAATGAAATATTAATAACTCTTACCATAATCTTAATTTTAAATTATTTTTTTTTCTTGCATGTATGCATTTCACTACAATAACCCATGGACATACTGTATTACAGTTCAATAGTTTACCTTTAGTGCATTTATTCAAATATGTATACAACTTGTTTAAAATGTAATATTACTAGATCATTGCAATTTACTATGAATATTATATGTATACAATATTATAATCAATATTATGTAATAATAGATTAGCATATGTCAATGATAACTACCGTCGGAGGACCTCCAGCGCGTGACCGAGCAATGTTAGGACTCCATATTATAAATACAAATAATTATAGAAAACATGATAGATAGATAGATAAATAGGTAGATAGACAGAGCTCCAGGCAAGCCTGGGAACGGGAAATGATCTTGCAAGTGTAACTGAGGAAATGTTGACAATACACTGGAAGCAGCAAGTCAGGGGATGATATAGGTAGTGTGCCAGCGAGATAGCATACGAACAATGCCTAGTGACCATACACACACATACACACATACTCACACACAGGTTTCTAGAACATTCCAACAACAGTGTAACACACGTGACACGACCCCTGCTACACCAGAATTTAGGAAGCAGAGCTGAGAAGGAGGCTAGCATTAGAACCGACAGGTAGTGGAGAGATTGAACAAGAAGAGGGGTCCAACTAGACTTACTTAGTGTATTCAGTCTCTGTAATACATACACTGCTCAACTTAAGATTTTCTCTGAAGATAATAAATCAAGATAAACTCCCTGTATTCATCTTTAACTCCTGCTACAAGAATAGAGAATCACAATACGACAGGGCGGATAGACAAGGAATGTGGAAAGTATTATGGTGTAAATGGGAAGTTGCTGAATGCCGTGAAGAGTATGTAAGAGGGCGCTAAGGCAGCAGTGTGTGTGGATAGTGAACTTATCGATTTTTCTGTCCGAATGTTGGGTTGAAACAGAGATGTGTCATGTCCCCATGGTGGTTCAATGTGTATATGGATGGAGTTATAAAAGAGATAAAAAAAAAAAAAGACAGTGGATGTTGGAATGACCCCAATGAGAAAGGGCAAAGTTTGGAAACTCCCTGACTGTTGTTTGCAGATGATACTCTATTGTTAAGTGAAGACGAAGGGGAACTGCAAGGCTTGGTGAATGAGTTTGGGAATGTGTGTTAGAAATGGAATCTAAAGGTGAGTGTAGGGAAGTGTAAAGTTATGGTCTTCGAGAGAACTCAAGTCACCGAATGTACAATGAGGCTGGATGAGGAGGAAATGGAAAATTTGAGTGTGTTTAAGTACTTGGGTAGTGCGATGTGTAAGGATGGAAGTTTAGAGGCTGAAGTGCTTGAAAGAGTACAACAGGGAAGACAGATTGCTGGATCTTTGAAAGCAGCGATAAGGAACAGGGAAGTGAGCATGGAAGTAACAGACCCTGTATGACAGTATTGTGATACTAACCCTAACGTATGGAACTGAAGCTTTGACCTTCTTGGAAGTCAAGAATGAGAGCAGTGGAAATGAGTTATCTGAGAGGAGCATGTCGAGTTACATGAAGAGACAAACTGAAAAATGAGGATGCAAATGAGTGCTGTGGTCGGGATGTGGATGTGATAGACATCGTTAGGTGAAATACATTGATGTGGTTTGCCATATGGAGAGGATGTAGAGCGAAAGACTCACGAGGAGAGTGTATGCGAGTGAGGTGGAGGGGGGGGAATTGAAGGGGGAGTTCGAGGATGAGATGGAGGGAAGGAGTGGAGAGGTATACGAGAGAGGGGCGTATGAACTGGCAGCAAGGCAGTGACGTGGCACTGGATTTGGCGACATGGATACGATTAGTTTGTGGCCACCCCGTATGGGATTGAGGCGTCTTCCAACAGATAGATGGATGGATAGATAGACGGATAATATAAGACTAGAAACTGAATAAGAGAGGGGGATAGAAGTAATGAGAGAGAGAGAGAAAGAGAGAGAGAGAGAGAGTACGTATCCCTTCTGACAGCCTGACAGGGGCCATAATCGCCTACGTGGGTCTTGTGTAAACGTTATCTGAAAAATTATAAGATGGTGAGGAACTCAGTTTTTCTGTGTAATTCCTCTTTTATTGAATTTTCTTTTATTGTTTTCTTTTATAAGCTTTAGATGTGACACGAAAATGAATAATAGAGAGGGGTAGAAGTTACAGGATGAGGAAGGTGATTAGGAATGGAGGAAAGAGAAGAGGAAAGGTGGGAGAAAAATAGGAAAGGAGGGGAAGAGAGATTTATGAAGTTTGTGGTCCGTCAGTCTAAAAATTTTTAATGGAAAAACACATCACTGTGTAGCCGGGGCTGGCTGCTTACGGTTTACAGTTTACATGGTACCCTGAGTTTAACAATCGACTGCCTAAACTCCATACTATATGAACCTATAACCATGGATTTTTTTTTTTTTTTTAAACAATCCTTTAGACACTTATTGTCTATCTATCTATCTATCTATAGCCCGACGCCCTAATCCCGCAAAGGGTGGCCGCAGACAAAACGCCTCCAAGTCACTCTGTCACCACCATTTGACTCCCCTCACCCCAACTCACCCCCCCCTCCCTCATATACCTCTCAACTCCATCCCTCCACCTCATCCTCGGTCTACCCCTCCCTCTCCCTCCCTCCACCTCACCTACATACACCCTCTTAGTCAGTCTCTCATCCTCCATTCTCTCCACATGTCCAAACCACCTCAGTGTATTTCTCCTAATCTTTTCAACCACATCCACATCTACCCCACAACGTTCCTTCACTTCTTCATTCGTCAACCTGTCCCTCCACGTCACTCCACATGCTCCTCTCCAGTAACTCATTTCCACTGCTCTCACTCTTGACTTGTTCCCCTCTTGCAAGGTCCACGCCTCGCTTCCATACGTCAGGGTAGGGATCACAATACCATCATGCAGTGACTTCTTAACTTCCATACTCACGTCCCTATTTCTCATCACTGCTTTCAGTGTACCAACAACCTTTCTTCCCTGCTGTACCCTTTCACGTACTTCATCCCCCAAAGTTCCATCCTTACTCATCACACTACCCAAGTACTTGAATGCACTCACATTCTCCATATCCTAAGTACTTATTGTACTTAGTAAAAACATAAAAAGTTTATTTTACGTCCTTTGATCCTAGATTAGATCCCATGTATGTGAGTCTGAGGTGGGACCGGGAACGCATCTTCATTATATTTTAGGAAACATATGATCGACATTAAGTCAAAATCCTACAAAATGGATATCCGATGACTGATATATATATATATATATATATATATATATATATATATATATATATATATATATATATATATATATATATATATATTTATATATACTCATCTTCATGATCCGGACCTCCTTTCCCATCCAAGGGCAGGGTGAAGAGTAGCAACGTCCAGAGAGCCCAAATTTGCCCAGTCGACTGGGCCACGCTTCCATTCACTCAGCATTCAAGATCCCGAAATCGTGGCACTATCTTATACGCAAAAAAATATTCACCACGTTCTGTAGCTTCACATAAACGTCTCGGATAGTCAATCCAGACGCTGTCACGTTAAAAAAAGGGTGCCAGATCGCTGATCATGCGCCTCTTCTCACAATATTCATCCAGCCAACTCGGTCTCTTGTCAGTCCCATAGCCTCACCGACTTTCTTCCTCACACAATCATCCATCATATCCTCCACCTTCTCCTGGCCTGCCTCGCCTCCTCCCTCCTTCATATCGCTCAAGTATACCTTGTTCACCACTGTATTATCTAGTGAGCATACCATCTCAGTACACTCTCGTCGATTCTAGTGTCGATAGACTTCCTCACTCGACATCTTTCACGATTCATATTTTTTCGTATCCTACCCACTCTCTGTACTCCACATACATTCTTCAGCAGTCCCATCTCCACAGCTCTCACTGCTGACTTTTCATTTTCATGCCACATCATAATCTCACACTCATATGTTAAAGTTGGCACTAACACTCCTTCATGTAAGCCTCGTGCAGCTGCGACGCTCAAGCCTGTTTCTTATCAAGGCCTTTATTGTACCACCTGCTTTCCTTCACTGTGTCACTCTACTTTCCACTTCTTTTGCACATATTCCTCTCTTATCTATCACTGTACCCAGGTATATGAACTCTGTCGTCAATTACAATCTTTCTCCATTCGCTGTAACATCACACTGGGAGTCACCTTATCACTCAATAACTATCACTTTACTATTTTTTACATACTCTCAAGGCACGACGCCCATAGACATCAGCAAAACTCTGCACTAGTCTACCATGGTCTTGTCCGGTATTTTCAAGTAGTACAACATCATCAGCATACAACATATTAGGGATATTCCACCCATCACCATTCATTGCCGACTCCATCCCCCTCTCCTTTACTCGTGTTTTTACTTCTCTCATCATCCTATCCATATATATATTGAACAACAATGGGGACATCACACAATCTTATCGCACGCCCACACCGATCGTGAACCATTCACTTACATGCCCACTTACCCTTACACATGCCTCACTACCATAATAAAAACTCTTGACGGCATCTAGCAGCATAACGTCTACACCGCACATGCGCAAAACCTTCTACAATTCTTCTCTGTCTACTTTGTCTTATGCTTTTTCCAGATCCATGAATGCCATAAACACTTTATAGTCCTTCTCACAAGCCTTCTCCACTATCCATCACACTGCAAATATTTGATCCACACATCCTCTGCCACTCCTAAAGCCACCCTTTTCATCACTCACAAGGACTCCTGATATCTCTATTACTTTCGCTATAATAATTCTTCCACATATCTTTCCTACCACACTCAATAAACTTGTGCCACGATGATTCATGCACTTACTTTTATCATTCTTGTTCACCTATATGTATAGTGGTACAATCACAGCCTTTTTTTCACTCTGCTGGCACTGTTTCACTCATCCCTGCCATCTTACATATCTCCAACAAGCATTTCATTCCGCTCTCTTCACAACACTTAATCATCTCTGCATACACCTCATCAATCCCAGCTGCTTTCCCATTTTTCAGCTGCTTCACAACGTTCTTCAACTTTGCGAGTGTCACGTTACCTGGTACTCCATTCCTTCTGTGCACATCCCCCAAACCAATCATGTTTACAGCGGCTCTGCTCTCTCTATTCTCATTCATCAAGTGTTCAAAATATTCTTTCCATCTGGTCCTTACTTCATCCCTATGGATTAATAACCTGCCAGCTACATCCTTCACACCTTCACATTTCTTTCTGCTGTCATTTCTATGTTTCTACACCTCTTACCAGAATAACTTCCTATCTTCAGAGTAGTTTGCACTCATTTTTCTTCCTAGATCATCATTTACCCCTTCCTTTTTCCTCTTCACTAGTGTCTTTACTTGCTTCTTGCTCAATATATTCATTTCTTATTTCAGTTGAGCCACTGTCCTGTAACCACTCTAGCCACTTCTTCCTCTTTTCCTCCACTGCTCTCTTAACCTCTTCATCCCACCATGCCGTACCTTTCTTCTTTGTTGTTACTCTTGCCACACCACACACCGCTTTAGCATTCCGTTATTCCACAGGCTGTCCAGACCCATTTCATTCCAATTCACTGATTCTGACTCCTCCCCTACTTTGGTTCTGTATTCATATGCTATTTCTTTGATCCTCAACTTCTCGACTTTCAGTCTTTCTCTCTGACTGCTTCTCTCTCTCCTGGCCCACCCCACTCCTCTCAGTTTGATCTTGCATACCACAATCATATGATCTGACAGACCTCCACATCGCACTCTCACAGCCCTTGTATCACAAACATTCCCAGCATCGACCTCTCTACGAACACCTAGTTAATCAGGCTCCTTTCAACGCGATCCCCATTCCCTCTATACCATGTATATTTATGTGCATCTTTGTGTTTGAATTACGAGTTACAAATGCACAACATCCTTTCCGGACACATAAGATTCAGTCGCTTCCCATTATCATTTTCTCCTGGTACTCTGTTACAACCCATTTTGTTATTCTCAGAACCAGTGCCTACTCTTCCATTCATATCGTCCACTACGATCACTTTATAGCTTCTGGGCATTTCTCCCACTGCTTCACCCAGCTCATCCCAAAACTTGTCTTTCTCTCACTCCTGTCATCACACGGTGCATACGCTACGATCACAGTCACTGTCACCTTCTAAAACTTGAACTTGACATACATACATCTCAAGCTGACACATTTGTAATCCCTCATTCCACTCTGCCACACCTCATTCATTCATCAACAATGCAATTCCTTCCTTGCATCTTCCTCCCCCATTCATGCCCGATCTTACACATATCAGACCCTCCCACTCCTCCACTTCACACGCTTTCATCTTTGTTTCACACAATGCCATCACGGCATATCTCTCACTTTTGAACGCATTCATCACTTCCACCCTCTTGTTCTTCTCATTCACACCTCTCATATTCCAGTCCCAAATAAGAGTGACCATTCCCAGCCCTCTGACTATCGTACAATTGCTTTAACATCCTGTATCTCAAAAGTTTTCGAATCAATTCTTAATAGAAAAATTTTAAAGCATCTTCCGTATCACAACGTTCTTTCTGATCGTCAGTGTGGGTTCCGTCAGGGACGCTCCACTGGCGATCTTCTCACCTACCTTCCAGACTCCTAGTCGTCCTCCTTTCGGGATTTTGGCGGGGGCTTTGCCATTGCACTTGACATCTTGGGGGCTTTCGATCAAGTCTGGTATAAATCTTTAATTTCCAAACTGCCCCCTTACGGTTTCTATCCTTCTATCTGTGCCTTCATCTCTAGTTTCCTTTCTGGTCGTTCTGTAGCCGCTGTTGTGGACGGCCATCGTTCTTCTCCTAGATCTATCAACAGTGATGTTCCTCGGGGCTCTGTCCTATCACCAGCTTTCTTCCTTTTATTCATCAGTGACCATCTAAGCTGTACATCTTACCCTGTCCACTTATGCGCTGATGACTCCACTCTTCACCATTCCATTCGGTTCCCACAGTGTCCATCTCAGCAGTTAATTCAGCAAACAAGGGATGAGGCTATGGTTCACCTAATGTCTGACTTGGCTGGTATATCTGACTGGGGTAAAAATAATCTGGTTGTTTTTAATGCATCAAAGACTCAGTTCTTACACCTATCAACCCGACAAAATCTTCCACAGGTATACCCACTAATGTTTAATAATATTCAGATTAATCCTGCATCATCCTTGAACATGCCTGGGGTTTCATTTACTCAGGACTTGTCTTGGAAAGACCATATTACATCTCTTGTATAATCTGCTTCCAAGAGATTAGGTGTGCTAAGCCGACTCCGTTCGTTCTTTACCTCTGCACAATTGTTGATTTTATATAGGGGTTTTATCCACCCCTGTGTGGAGTACAACTCTCATGTGTGGGGAGGCTCCTCACATACAGCTCTTCTCAATAGGGTGGAGTCAAAGGCTTTTTGTCTCATTAACTCTCCTCCTCTTACTGACTCCCTTCAACCTCTGTATCTTCGTCGCACTGTTGCATCTTTATCTCTTTCCTATCGCTACTTCAATGGTCACTGCTCTTCTGAATTATCTGCATGCATTCCTCCACCTCTACGTCGGGCGTGTAGCACCCGTCTAGCAGCAAACTCTCATCCCTTTTCTGTCCAGTTCTCTAATGCAAGAGATAACCGTTACTCTCAGTCCTTCGTTTATGCAACAGGTCAGCTCTGGAACTGTCTCCCTCTGTCTGTATTTCCTGCTTCCTATGATCTCCAGTCTTTCAAACGCATTGTGTCCAGGCATCTCGAAATGATCGGATCTTGAATTTGGTTCTCTCTTGTATTTTGTTTTTCTCTTGAAAGGAACAATACTTGTGGGCTCCCGGCCTTTGGTCCCTTCCTCGCATTAAAAAAAAAAAAAAAAAAATGGCCATGCAAGTCTGCCCAGTTGGTTGGGGTCCTGGGCAGGTACTGGGCCCTCCGAGGCTCTCTGAGACATTTGCCATGATTAAGTGATTTTACATTGGGGAATCTGGGGGGCATTTAACCTGACTAAAAACCTCGGTTATATGGTTACCACCCAGCTTAGTAAATGGTTTCATGGGTACAGGAAACCATTTGGCTTGTCACTCATTGTGGAGACCATAAGGCATCCCCACATCGAGTGAGTGGATGATGGGCACCGCTATCCACCACACACACACACACACACACACACACACACACACACACACACACACACATACAGTATATATATATATATATATATATATATATATATATATATATATATATATATATATATATATATATATATATACATGCTGATATCATCAAGGAAAAGGAACCACGAGATGTACTGAGTTATTTCCTGTACTGACTTCTCCAGGAGAGAGCAAAGTAAAGGAGTTGGAGTACACTTGTCATTTCTATACAGAAAGATGGAGAGGAAATTCCAAGGGAGCTGACTAAGTCTCTAACAACTGCCAGTGTTTTACACTTACATCGTTTTTCTCTAGTTACATAAGTAATAAAATAATTAATATTACATACATAAAACATAATTATTCAGATACAGATTTATGGATATCTATGAATCTAATACCGTACGACATGGACAACTGTGGAATGTCGGAATGTCGTAAGACTGAGTTCTTAAAAAGTATTAACAGAGTATGGGGCGGAGATTATCAAGAGGATTTTCTTTTTCTCTCTCTCTCTCTCTCATTTAGTAATGCTAATTAAGAACATAATAAGAAAGGATAACTGCAATAGACTGGTTGGGCCATACTTGGCAGCTTCTAAAAGAGTAACTGAACTACTGGACTGAGATAAGGATAGCAAAGAAGAAGGCATAGCCATACTTAACAGAAAAGTACACATGTATATGTCATTAACCATAGACAAGTATATGAAGCTGTATGTAGACCGGATTATTTAAACGCGTTAGAAACAATGTATATAAATATAAGCCAAGTATATGTTTGTCACATTTGTGACTTTTTTTTTTTCTCTCGTCTCATAATTTAAGCGTACCCTTGTGTACATAGCGGTATTTGTGTACGGGTATGCATGCATATGTAATTCTGCGTGTACATACAAGGTGTGTTTATATTGTACTGGATGAATATTTGTGAATATTTTTGTTAAGCATATTTACGCTTATTTATATATGTATGTCATACCCCATTAATCCTTCTTAAGAACATAAGCCTACG
The DNA here is from genome assembly GCF_032717465.1 of Coenobita brevimanus. Taxonomy (NCBI): domain Eukaryota; kingdom Metazoa; phylum Arthropoda; class Malacostraca; order Decapoda; family Coenobitidae; genus Coenobita; species Coenobita brevimanus. Next base: position 34,813,552 of record NC_136961.1, on the reverse strand, counting down.
GCATTTCTCAGTTAAGCTTACCATACGGTATATAATTCATTTTGAGGGTATGTATGCATATGTAATTCTGTATGTAGAGAATGTTTATAATGTACGTATGTTTGTTTACATTTCTGGTTATATATATTAAAGCCCATTCATGTGTGTATGCGTTTGTATACGATTATATTGAGTATGTAAGTAGCTGTATATTCGTATGTAAGTATGACTGTAGTTGTATTCATATGCATATATATGACTTGGTACATACCTGTATTTTTATTTGTCTTTTTTGAATTCATAATCAGTCTACATGTAGCTTAAAACACTTGCATGTGGTTAGTGATATTATATATTATGTGTAACTGTCTATTAAGTGTGGCGATGTCTTTAATTCACGTAGCTAAATTAGAGAGAGAGAGAGAGAGAGAGAGAGAGAGAGAGAGAGACAGACAGACAGACAGACAGACAGACAGACAGACAGACAGACAGACCGACCGACCGACAGACAGACAGACAGAGACAGAGACAGAGACAGAGACACAGAGGGGGGGGGGTAAGTCAGTCCTTCCATGCTTGATAATCCCCTCCCAACACCCTGTCGGACTGATGCATCTCGATGCATCTGTCCAAAGCATTAGCATCAGGTTTGGAAAGATGCATCGAGACCTGCAAAAATAAGAACACTTTAACCATTAATTAAGATACATCCACTCAGCCACCTCCAAATGAGCACGCGGTGATAGACGGCAGAACAAACGATGATACATGATAGGTGATAGTATAAATAATGGTAATATTGGTAAAGAGTTTCCCAGTTATTAACAAAAACAAAAAAAGTACATCCCCAAGTAGAGGTATAACTAATCGTAATAATCTGTAAATGTACTACATAAACAGCAGGAGCTAATGTAATAAAATTGATGAACTGAGGGCTTAAATTTGTAAAGAGAAATTATACATTGCCGTTACTAGTGAAACTTGGATAAATACAGACACTAGGGAATTTTCAGCAAAATATCAGATAAAGGGCTATAATATTTTTGTGTCAAACCGTCTGAGAAGAAAAGGGGGCATAGAAGCTATTTCTGTAAAGGATTCATTAAACTGTCACAATGAAGCCGGCATTAAAGTAAATAGGGACACGGAAAGTATCTGGGTTGAAATAAGTAACAACAGGGAGAAATTAGTCTTAAGAACTATTTACAGATCTCTAAAATTAAGTAGAGCAGATAGTAAATACCTCTGGGAGGAAATTAGGAAAATGTCACACTCCAGCTTCCGCAAAGAATTGACTTGCGAAATCAGACAGGGGATGCAGAGTCAGAGGAATTTCTAGAGGTAGTGCAGGATAATTTCCTTCATCAGTACATCACGGTGCCCACTAGAGGTAATAATATACCAGATTAGGTTTACTATAATCTAATAAAGAAAACGTTATTAACGATATAGAAGTTGGTAATAGTCATCATGAAGTAATTAAGTTCAAGCTATTTTGAGATGTCTGCTGTACTGAAAACCCCTCGACAGTTCCTAAATTTCATTTAGACTTCAGTGGATTAAGAGCTTATTTTAGAACCGTATTCCATGGGGGACTAGTTACTTTAGGGAGAGTCAGGTCAGTGGGGAAGCTCAGGTCATAGGTGAGGGGCAGCAAAATGGGTGAGAATATGCCCCAGGTCACTGGGGAAGCTCAGGTCATAGGTGAGGGACACAATATAGGTGGGAGTGTAGTTCAGGTGATGGAGTTTAACTCTGGTCTGGTACCAATCAGCCGTTCGGGCAGTGAGAAATATAATGAGTTAATAAATATAATACACAGATGCCAATATAGACACATCCCTTCAAAACCGTTTAGAACGAGTAATTAAGAACAAAGATGATTAAACAACAGATTAAAATCTCTCATAGGTCAAAAGAAAGAATATATAGGAAAATAAAAAGTGGAGAGGAGCACTTACGTATTGGGCGATTTGGAATAGGGATGTAAAGAAAGATATATGGAAAGTAAAGCAAGGTTACAAAATAAAGGTTGTTAATGAACTGAAAGATAACCCCAAAGGTTTTTACCAAACGTACTGTAAAAAAAAAAATAATAATAAAAAATAGGATAGGACCTCTTAGAACAGAATTACGTAACATTACCGATGAAAATAAAGATATGTGCTCTCTCCTAAACAATTATCTCGTATCAGTATTTACCAAGGAAAATATAGACCTTGTCCCTCGAGCAGCAAATATTAACGATGATAATGCGGAGAATATTCTTGGTGTAAAAACCATTAGTAAGGAGGAATAATTGAAAGAAAATAAGTAAAACCTCAACAATCTCCAGGTCCGGACGATACATATGCAAATATTACAAAAGAAACCAAAAAAGAGTTATGTCAGCCACTTTTAACGTTATTTAATGACTTTAAATTCAGAAGAAGTTCCAGAGGAGTGGAAGACAGCAAACGTAGTGCGCATTTTCAAAAAGGGTGATCAAGCAGCTGCACCGAATCATCGTCCTATAAGCCTAACGTCAATAATAGGATATATGCTAGAGTAAATTTTGGCAAATAAAAAATAGGGAACACTGAGGACGATTTATATAATAAATGAAAGTCAGCACGGATTCAGGCAAGGACGATCCTGCCTCACAAACTTGTCATTATTCTCGGAAGTCTGTGAGGCGGTAGAGAGCGATAAAGCTTACGATATTATTTATCTGGACTTAAGTAAAGCTTTTGATAGGGTCCCACATGAAAGGCTAGTTAGAAACGTTTGAGCAAACGGTATCTTAAAACGGACAGAGTCGTGGCTGAAGGGACAAAAGCAGAGAGTATTAATAAATGGAACTAAGTAGTGTTGAGGATTAGAAACTAGTGGTGTACCACAAGGATCAGTACTCGGCCTCTTATTTTTTATTGTATATATAAACGATATAGACTTAGGAATCACTAGCGGTACAAGAAAATTTGCCGAGAGCACAAAAGTATGGCATATCATTGACTTGTCTGACGATTGCCTAAACTTACAAAAGGAACTCTGTATATTATCCATATGGCCTAAAATTTGGCAAAAGGAATTTAACGTTGAAAAGGCTAAAATACTTAACGTAGGCATATTAAATACAGCTTAGATAACAACTTATATGACAAAGAAATTAGTAAATCGGAATGCGAGAGAGAGATCTAGGAATTATAGTTAGTAAAGACCTCCAACCAAGGCCACTGTGTATTAATGTGAGAAATAAAGCAAATATGGTCTTAGAATTTATTTTGCGAAGCGTGATCAATAGGTCATCTAAAGTAATATTGCAGCTTTACCTAACATTAGTAAGGCCACATTTAGACTACGCCTGCAGTTTTGGTGTCCGTACTATACAGTAGAATGGATATAAATTCCTTAGAAAATGTTCAAAGTAGAATGACAACAATGATAAATGATGTCCGGAGCCTTTCATATGAAGACAGACTAGAAAGACTAAATCTGCATTCACTAGAAAGGCGTAGAGTAAGGGGAGACTTAACTGAGATGCTTAAGTGGATGAAGGGAATAAATAAGGTAGATATTAGCAAGGTACTCAAAGTGAGGATACGTGATAGACCTAGAAGTAATGGTTTCAAAATAGAGAAATTTCGTTTTAGTAAGGAAGGAGGTAGAAATAGATTTGGCAATAGAGTAGAGGACGAAATAAATAAGCTACCTAGCAATGTAGTTGCTGCCCCTTCCTTTGAGTGTTTCAAGGACAGGTAAAATAAGCATATGACAAATAAGGGGTGCGTATAAAAAAAAAAAAAAAAAAAATCATAACCAGCACTAATTCATTCCTTTTCCTTTTCAGGTTACACCATGAACGGAGTTTTTTCTCCTTTCACACTTTCCTATAAAATGTCCACGCCAGTTTTCCATACCGTGTGGTGTTCCTTTTGACTTTTTCCTGCCGGCTTCGGTTGGAGGGTTTGGAGGGTAGGGGAGAACCTTATTCTTTGCTATCCTTGTCTCATTTTAGTAAGTAGTTCAGTTACTCTTCTCAGAGCTGCCTAGCACTGGCCAATTAGCCCACTGCAGTTATCCTCTCTTCGTATGTTCTTGTGTTAATCCTTCTCAAGAACAAAATCCTATGGCATACCTCAGTTTTGCTTACCGTACGGTATATTATTCATTGTTATCCGTACATTTATATTTGAAGAATTATGTTATAGGTAGGTAATATTATTCATTTAACCAGAAAAAAACGATATAAGTGTAGAACACGGATAGTTATCAGCGACTTAGTCAGTTCTTTTGGGACTTTCCCCTCCCCCTTTCTGTTTAAAAATAACAGGTGTACTCCGCCTCCTTCACTTTGCTCTCCCGTGAATATGTCAATACACGAAAGCACTCAGGATATTCTATGTTACGTATTCCTTGAGGATATCAGCATCAAGCGTTATTAAGTGATTTTTTTTTTTGGACTACGCACACACACACACACACACACACACACATTATATATATATATATATATATATATATATATATATATATATATATATATATATATATATATATATATATTTCATTCATTCATTGCCAAACGCCATGTATCCCAAACGGGGTGGCAAAGGGCTTAGAGTTAATTGTTTTACAGGAAGGGGCACTAATCCTCCACCAACCCCACTTGATACGTAGGGATGCCAACAGCATCTGGTGTTCCCAGGCGGTCACCCATCCAGGTACTAACCAGACCCATATATATATATATATATATATATATATATATATATATATATATATATATATATATATATATATATATATATATATATATATATATATTGTTACGGAACAGAGAAAACTGTCCCGCAAAGTTCCAGGTTCAAAACAAAAAGTTAGGTAAAATTACAAGTTAAAGTTTAATGCTCAAACTAATAACAAAACATTCAGGACTCATAAGGATAATGTAATGGCAAAAAACAGGTTAAATATATGGTTAACTGCAATAGCCTCTATTAACACGAAATTAGCAAGTGTAAATTTATCTAAGTCAGCCCTGTTAAAATGAGATACCAGATAATACTCAGTGAATGCAAGATATATTATTACAGATACAAAATATTATCAAAAATGACTGACAAAAACACATGAATCACAAAAACCTCACTAGGCCTAAGAATTAACAACTTATGCTACACAGTACAAGAAAAAATGCAACAACACTTATACTCAAATTACACAGCTGCTAGATGGTTGGAGACTTCCTGAGCACTCACAATAATAACCGTACAGGGGAGGACAGAGATGTGAACAAAATGAGGAGTAGATCTAAGTGGCAATAATGCAGAGACTGAGCTCATTATATAGGGGCCGGCAGAGCTTGATACAACTTTTAAGAAGGACGCACAAATGAAGCCATAGGGGACAAAGAGTTGACAATCCTGCTCTGAACAACAGAAAGGACGACTTACTCTACTATAACGGTAGAAGGGGGGACTGAGGTAGAACACGCTCGTGATCAAACATGCAGCATACTGTATGTTACAATTACACAAAGGATGATGAAATCATAGGCTATGTAACACCTCCCCACAAAGAAAAAGAAATTTACAAAGGAAATTTCTTATTACTCTAAAACAATCTGTCTAAAGTCTAGATAAGCAATCTGCAATAACATTTTCTTTCCCCTTGACATGTTGTATGTCTAATGAATACTCCTGAAGAAATAGACTCCATCTTGTCAATCTCTGATTTTTATCTTTAAACTTACTAAGGAATTTCAGTGGGTTATGATCGGTATAAATGACTATGGGGTCAAAACCAGAACACAAATAAAATGAAAACTGCTGTAAACCCAAAATCAAGGCCCAAAGCTCTTTCTCAATAGTTGATTAGTTCTTTTGAGGTGGAGTGAACTTCTTACTGTAATAAGATACAGGATGTTCAATACCCTGATCATCCTCTTGCAGCAAAACAGCCCCAGCTCCTGTATCACTTGCATCAACAGCCATCTTAAAAGGCTTAGCAAAATTTGGAGTAGTGAGCACTGGCTGACTTAATAGGATAGCTTTAAGTTTGTTGAAAGAGGATTCACAGTTATCGGTCCAGGCAAATTTAACTCCCTTTTTCAGTAGGTCTGTCAGTGGTGATACAAGAAATGAAAAGTTAAGAACAAATCTCGTGTAATAACCTACCATTCCCAAAAATCTTTGTAGCTCTTTCCTAGTGTTACAAAACATGAGATCTCCCTAGCACGTTCAGTCATAGGTACTTGCCAGTATCCCTTTAACAAATCAAACTTACTTATGTACCTAGCCTTTCCGATCTTGTCTATGCAATCTTCCATGCGAGGGAGAGGGTAAGTGTCTGTTTTGGTTATCTGATTAACACGTCTGTAGTCAATGCAAAGCCGCTGTGACCCACCTGGCTTAGGGACTAGAGTGACAGGAGAACTCCACTCGCTTTGACAGGGCTCAATCATCTTGTGGTCCAACAGGTAGCCAAGCTCCTTCTGGATGAGAGGAACTTTCACTGGGTTCACACGGTAAGGAGACAATTTAATTGGCTTTGCGTCTCCAACATCGACATCATGCATCAACACAGTGGTTCTTCCTGGAGTGGCACAGAACACTTGCGGGTACTCCTGCAGTAATGCCGAAAACTCCTGCCTTTCCTCGGGAGGTAGATGGGAAAGCTTAGTCTGGAGATCATTCATGATATCAGGATTCTTCCCCAAACTATCACTCAGGCTCATGCTGCATGGGAGAACTTCACTTGCAGACTCGGGTGGAACAGCTACAGTGCAGACTGGGTTATTTTCGTCCCGCCTGTGATATAACTTTAGCATGTTGATGTGACAAAGTTGCTTCTTCTTTCTACGATCTAGTGTGGCGATGACATAGTTGACATCACTGAGTTTCTTCTCCACGAAATAAGGACCACTAAACTTGGCTTGAAGAGGTTGCCCATGCACCAGTAGCAGAATCAAAACCTGATCTCCTGGCTGAAAGTGGCGTAACCTGGACTTCTTATCATACCAAGTCTTCATCTTCTCCTGAGCAGCTCCTAAATTCTCTCTCACCAGCTGTAAAGCAGTGGACAGCCGTTCTTTGAACTTCATCACATACTCCAGCAGGTTGACGTCATCTTCCTCTGACAGCCAGCATTCCTTGAGTAGCTTAAGGGGTCCTCTTACTTCATGGCCAAACAGTAGTTCAAAAGGTGAGGAACCCAGTGATTCATTTGGAGATTCTCTTGCGGCAAATACAACGAATGGAAGACCTTTATCCCAGTCTTTCTGATGTTCCAAACAGTATTTCTTGAGCATCGATTTGAGTGTTTGATGATATCTCTCCAACGCTCCTTGGGTCTGGGGATGGTAAGCTGAAGACGTGATCTGGGTGATGCCCAACTCTTTCAGAGACTGCTTGAAAACATTTGACATGAAATTACTTCCCCGGTCTGACTGTACCTCCTTGGGCAGACCAAACTTTGTGAAGAACCCAAGCATTTCCTTAACCACGTTCTTTGCTGAGATATTTCTAAGTGGAATGGCTTCAGGATAACGAGTAGCCATATCAATCAGGGTCAACACATAAGAAAATCCTGAAGAAGTCTTAGGAAGAGGGCCCACAATATCCACCAACACACGGGTGAAAGGCGCCTCAAAAGGAGGAATGGGAACTAGAGGTGCAACCTTTTCGGTCTGATTACACTTCCCCACAACTTGACAGGTGTGACAAGACTTACAATACCAGGAAACATCCCTGAAGATACCTGGCCAGTAGAAGTGTTTCAAAATGCGTGCCACAGTCTTCCTAACTCCAAGGTGTCCTGCCAAACTGGAATCATGAGCCACTCTAATGATATCCTGCCTACAAACACGAGGGATGACAACTTGATGTACAACCTCCCATTCACAGTCGGCTGATGCTTTTGGGGGTCTCCACTTCCTCATAAGTACTCCTGACTTTATATAATAACAAGTAGAAGCACCGGCTGACTCTTCCTCACTGCAAGCAGAGTTAGCTAGACCTTTCAACTCAGGGTCAGCAACCTGCAACTCAACCAACTCTTGACGAGACAAATTATCAACACTACGCGGTACTGCCTCATCTGGTGAGTGGTCCAAATTAGCAAGAAAAGTGTCAGCTAGGATAACAGCATCATTATCATTATCCTCTAAATCACCAGTAACTTTAGACTTAGCCCTAGTGACAGCACACGCAGGGAACATATCAGGGACATCACAATCCTGGGTCACAGCCACTGGCTCACTAGACAACTGGGGAGCTGGACACACTTGACTTCCACCAATATCATTTCCAAGTAAGAAAGTTACACCTGACATTGGGAGTGTCTCAACCAACCCAACCATAACGGAACCATTAACAAAACCAGACTCAAATTCACTCTGCACAGAGGGACAGAGAAGTAATTATTCCTTATACCTTGTAAGATTACAGTTTCATCAGAGGAATTAACATTAGAGCCTAGATCACTGGTCAGCATAAGGGATTGGCAAGCACCTGTATCACGATATATTTTAACTGATTTCCTGTCATTACTGTCCAGAGGACTGACAAAACCATGAGACAGGAAATTAGCACATGAACTCTTGAGAGTGTCACCCACGTTACTGCTCAAAAGAGGAGCTTCATCATGAGGATTTAATTTACCCCTCAAAGCAGGTTCAGTTAACTCAGTTAAAGAAATCTGGGAACTCTCAAGGGTGGACACTAGACCAATTGACTGAATATTTAAAGACTCTTTTTTGTTCACATCACGCTGTCTCCTGAAGCATTTCTCCATAGTGTGACCAAGCTTACTACAATAAGTACATTTACTTTTCTGAAATCTAGAGGTGAAGCTGGTATTTACTTCCTGAGAAACATCATCTTTATTCTCTTTCCTGTTACCTGTACTCTGAGTAGAGGCAATGTACTTACTCTGAGCTTTCCTATTTTCTCTAGAATATCTCTTGTGAGTGAGAACATATTCATCAGCTAAAACTGCAGCATCAGACAAATTATCTATTCTTCTCTCATCAAGATATAGGCTTACATCTTTACTAATACACCTTTTTGAAGTCCTGCAGCAAAATCATCTGCTTAAATTTGTCAAAATCAAAATCCACATTCTTAGAATTTAACCACTGCTCTAACAGATCTTCTTTGATTTTTGCATACTCAACATGGGATTGCTTATCTTGCTTATAAGTTGTCCTAAATTTTACTCTATAGGCTTCAGGAACAAGCTCATAGGCCTTAAGAATCAAGCTCTTAACTACATCATAATTATCAGATTGATCCTGAGGCAAAGATGCATAAGTTACTTGAGCTTTACCGGTGAGAACAGTTTGAAGGAGTACTGGCCAATACTTTTTGGGCCAATTAAAATCTGTAGCTACCCTCTCAAACAACTGAAAATACTTTGTTAAATCAGATTCATTAAAAGGAGGGACAAGTTTAACATTTTTAGCCACATCAAAATCATCAGAGCTAGATGATCCAGTTCCACCTTGTTTCATGCGATACTCATGGTCTGCCTGAATCCTAGCAAGTTCAACTTGTGCGTGAAATTCAGCCTCCTTAACACGAGCCTCCTGCAGGGCTAGCTGTAACTTAGCTAATTCAATCTGCGTTTGCTCATTTGGAGGAGTTACATTAAACAAGCTTTCATTAATCATGTCAACAATTTGATCTTTAGGATGATGAGAGCGAACAGCAATTCCCAATTGTTGAGCAACAAGCTTAAGTTCATTCTTTGTTCTGTTTTCTACATCCAACACTGTTTGCACATTTGACAAAAAATCTTTGGCTTCATCAAGCGTAGTAATAGTAGACATCATGAATAAATCACAGTCCCAAAATATCAAGCAATATCCTTATGATAATATCCTGAATATCCTGATAAGAGGTCGCCAAATTATGTTACGGAACAGAGAAAACTGTCCCGCAAAGTTCCAGGTTCAAAACAAAGAGTTAGGTAAAATTACAAGTTAAAGTTTAATGCTCAAACTAACAACAAAACATTCAGGACTCATAAGGATAATGTAATGGCAAAAAACAGGTTAAATATATGGTTAACTGCAATAGCCTCTATTAACACGAAATTAGCAAGTGTAAATTTATCAAAGTCAGCCCTGTTAAAATGAGATACCAGATAATACTCAGTGAATGCAAGATATATTATTACAGATACAAAATATTATCAAAAATGACTGACAAAAACACATGAATCACAAAAACCTCACTAGGCCTAAGAATTAACAACTTATGCTACACAGTACAAGAAAAAATGCAACAACACTTATACTCAAATTACACAGCTGCTAGATGGTTGGAGACTTCCTGAGCACTCACAATAATAACCGTACAGGGGAGGACAGAGATGTGAACAAAATGGGGAGTAGATCTAAGTGGCAATAATGCAGAGACTGAGCTCATTATATAGGGGCCGGCAGAGCTTGATACAACTTGTAAGAAGGACGCGCAAATGAAGCCATAGGGGACAAAGAGTTGACAATCCTGCTCTGAACAACAGAAAGGACGACTTACTCTACTATAACGGTAGAAGGGGGGACTGAGGTAGAACACGCTCGTGATCAAACATGCAGCATACTGTACGTTACAATTACACAAAGGATGATGAAATCATAGGCTATATAACAATATATATATATATATATATATATATATATATATATATATATATATATATATATATATATATATATATACACGAGGTCTGTACAGAAGGACGTATCCGACCTTAGGCTCTAAAAAAAATAAATGGCTAACCTGTTCACCTAGGACACTAAATCCCCCTCAAAGGAGGACCCTTATGACTTGACATACGTAGCCCTGTTTTCTTTCCACTGCCTCTAACATTTTTCAAAGTCGTTTTTGGTATCGCCTGCAGGTGCTTTGTCGCATTGGTCATATCTCACCTCTCATCTCAAATCGGGAACCCTTCAGCAGAGTTTTGAGTTTGGGGAATACTCAAGTCGCACAGAGCCGTCTCTGGTGAGCAGGAAGTCTGGCGGACCTGCAAGATGTTGTGCATCGCCAAAAATTCCTGAATCAGTTGCGAAGATTGAGCAACGCTGTTGTCATGGTGCATCTGCCAACTTGCCAATTTCCAAAGGTCTGGTCTCTTCCACAAAACTGCGTTACGAAGGCAATGGTTAACACTGGGGTAGCATTATTTGTTGACAGTCTGATCTTCTGGTGCGCCTTCATGATGCACAGCACCATGGTAGTTGAAAAAGAAAAAAGTCAAAATGCATATGCATTTCACCTTGCTGCGAACCTGTTAGGCGTTTTTCGGACAAGGCGACCCTGCATGCTTCCACTGATACTACTGTGCTTTGGTTTCTGGGTCGCACCCATTCATCCAGGTCTCATCTCCAGTGATAACAGTCCTCAAAACGTCTAGATCACGATTTGCACACTCCAACATATCTTGAACAACGTTCATCTGAGAGGGCAAAGGCGACGAAGTACCTTCAGAAGATTTCGAAAACCGACTTTGAAAAAATTGCCAGACAGTGTAAAGATCCCTGGGCTACGTGTGTCAAGTCAGAAGGGGCCTACTTTGAGGTGGGAATAGCGTCCTAGCTCAACAAGTTAGCTATTAATTATTTAGAGCCTGAGGTCGGATGTTCTTCTGCACAGTCTTCGTGTGTGTGTGTGTATATATATACAGTATATATATATATATATATATATATATATATATATATATATATATATATATATATATATATATTATCTGAACTTCCTTTTCTACCCTAGGGCAGGGTGAGGAGTAGCAACGTCCAGACAGCCAAATTTGCCCGATCCAATGGGCCACGCTTCCACTCACTCACCATTCAAGCCCTTGGAATCCTGGCTTTATCTGATACGCCAAAAACATTCACCACGTACTGTAGCTTCACATACACTTATCCGATATTGTCAATCAGGATGCTGTCATGTTAAAAAGGGTGCCAAATCCCTGGTCATGCGACTCTCCTCACAATATTCATCCAGTCAGCTCGATCTTGGCAGTTCCTTAGCCTCACCGACTTCCAAACCTGTCATCCTCACACACTCATCCACCATATCCTTCCACCTTCTCCTTGGCCTACCTCGCCTCCTCCCTCCTTCCCATTCGCTCAGATATACCTTTTTCACCAATCTATGTTTATCCATTCTCTCCACATGACCATACCATCTCAGTACACTCTTTTTGGTTCTGGTGTCCACTGACTTCCTCACTCCACATTTTTCACGAATCACATTACTTCATATCCTATCCACTCTCTGTACTCCACATACAGTACATTCCTCAGCAGTC